>NC_067283.1:33110203-33750430 GCF_020740795.1 Apus apus | reverse complement strand
TTTGACTCACCAAAGGCACAAAGTTCTGCTGGTTAAAGGGTAGGTACCATGATACACCGCTACCACGGTCGCCAAAGAAACTCCTAGGAGAATCTAATTGCCTTTTCCTGTATCAGGTTTCAGATAATAGGATGCAGATATTGTGAGATCTGACAAACAACTCTCCAGACTGGGACTAATGTTTTTCTGTTAGCACACTTGCCCAGCTCTGCTCTTTAAGAAGCAGGATTTTCATGTCTGTCTTCTGCATTTGTGGTTGTGCCCAAGCAGTGTACTTCGGGGGGGTGATGTTGTTTTCAGACTCTTGCAGCTGTCACATGTGGTACAGATATGTAAATCCTTGAAGATTCTGCTTTGAAATGCATGTTTTATTACTTTAGCTTCTCGTTTATCTGAAGGACAAGGAGGTTTTGTGTGTGTAGCGGTCTGTCCTGTTGTGGCTGATTGTCCTTATATTTTATGTTAGCAGCATATCTCCTTTACTTAATGATTGGACTCAATAGTCTTAAAGGTGCTTTCCAACATAAATGATTCTCTGATGTTAAGTTCTAATGACCTTAGAGAGAAGTTTGCTTTCTGCCTTCAAGGTTGAGTGATGTGGGTGTTGATGCTAATGAGTATGACAATCTCGGTAAAGCAGGAAGCATAATCACTAGGGTAAGTACAGCTGCAGGTCTGATCCTAGGAGGCAGCCTACCCACTAATTCCTTCCCCTTTCAATCTGTTTTAGCTTGTTGCTCATGCAAAGTTCTTGAAGCTGCTTGTGACTTTCACGTAATGCATATATTCAGAAATAGCATATTCTATTATATATGTAATGCTGACATGAATTAACACAGTGTTGGAGTAGTGGTTTTGGAGGTCTGCCAACATGAGACTCATGACACATTGTTGCAAGTTGCTTGAAACACTTAAAAAAATAGTCTGGGACAGCCTCAGCTGAGGAAGGGAAATGGAAAACTTGCACAAATTCTTTCTGATTTTTCTGTGACTAGGTGTCCCAAATAGGATAATTATAAATTATCAGAGGTTGTTTTTTTTTAATAGGAATTCCATGGCAATCCTGGTGCCCGCCTTATTAGTAGAAGCAGTAAGTACTCTAAAAAGTGCCAGTAGCTGAGACCAAGAAATGCATTCGGTCAGCTGAGCTCTGCTGTCCTGCCTGCCCGGTGTGCCAGAGCAGCCCTGGCTCGGTGCAAGCTCCTTAGGGCAGAAGTCCCGTGTTGGTGTGTAGCGCTGAGCACGGCAGCATTTGATCCTATTTCAGTGTCTGGGTGCTCTGTGGTGCTGACCACGGAAGTAAAGACATAGAGTTGAGGTGCTTTTGCTGTGAAAGGTGATATGCAATTTTGACAATGCCTGTTTGCTAATGATTCAGTCTTTGGATGAAGGCTAGATGTGGCTCTTCAAACTCTTTCTGTGGAAAATATGTACTGATAAGCATGACTAGACAAGAATCCCTGATATGTGCAACAGGAGGAAGGAATAAGAGTGAGAACTGACTTTCACTGACCTCTAAGCCCGAAGTTGAAGTAGTGCATTGAGAATTTCTATGAGTTTCTAGCTCCTAGAGAGATCTCCAGACTTACTAATTGTATTTCTGTCTGTAAGACAGCTTGACATAAAGATAGTGGCTGCCTAATAGCATCTGGTAACTCCCAGAAGAAAGGCTGCTGATGTGATTGTTTAGGTGCCTCTGCATTGCTTTTAAATTTTGTAACAGTTTGAACTGAATTTGAAAACTCCTTCCTTTGAAGTTGTTGAATAGCATGTTAGCCAAGCTGTGCATTCCTTGTCTGACCAAGAAGTGTGTGTATATATATATCTGTGTTTCTAGATTTCTCACTTTCAAGGCCAGTTTTAAAATTACAAGTACTTGAACTGAAGATTAGCTTTTTAGTCTTTCAAGTTGTGGGCTTTTTATGGCTGAATCATATTTAAGTTGGCAAATGCAGCTGCTGCCATGTTAACATTTAATTATTTCCTTCTGAACATTTTCTTTGGCACTTATGTTAACATTGGTGTGCAAACAAATCTCCCTTTCTTCTGCTTTCCAGTGTAATGGGAATCAAGAAGGTTTTTCTTTTTATTCATCTTTCCCTAACAGCAACTTCTTAAGTGATACTTTCAGACTCTGCTGGCGTGCTGGTTGAACTGAAACCTAAAAAACTGTCTTAGCAAAAATGTGGTAGTATGTGGTGCTGCAGCTGCCATGCAGCACTTGTATTTAACTGCTGTTCTTAGAATGAAGACAGTAAATATGCAAAATAGTAAAGGTGATAATCTAATCCCTGTTTGTACCAGTGTTTATGACTATTCTGCATTTACTGTAATGATACCTGCTGGATTTCAGTAATGTCTTTTTGTTGCCATTAAAAAAAACTTGAAGCATTGGGTTTTCTGGCAATTCAGTGTATGATTAATGTGTTTAGGGTAGAATTCTGAGATATTTGCCTGGCTGAATGTAGTTGGACTCTTCCCTTGTCTTAATTTCTGCCAAATCTGTTATTACTGCTCATGATGATGCTGCAAAGAGTCTATTATCACATATGTCATCTCTTACCTGTTGTGGTAATCACTTAAGTCACTTTTAGGTCACCTCTCTCTGATCTGATGTACACAGATTTTTCTTGTGATTCTGGATGCTTTTTCTAGGCATAGTGAATGCATTGTTACAGTTCTGATTTCAGTCTGTTCCACTTTGATATAGTTGCTGGTGAAAATGGAAGAAGCTCCTGGTCGTAATGGTTCCAATAAACAACAGCTGTGTGGATATACCCCATTTGTCTTGCATGTTTACTGCTTTCTGCCTGAAGAGTAGCTGAAACCACAGAAGTGGCAATTTCTGAGCAGCTTGTCAGCCACCAGCAGACCTGTGGGTGCAGGAGACTCTATCCTTCTCAGAGAGCAAGACCATCTGTGTCACTATTAATTCTGCTTGATACAGAAGGTTAAGTCCTGCCCTTCAAGTTTTCACATGAGCAGAGTAGGCCCTAGGTCTCTGGCATTACTTTCTTCTGTCTCACCAATCATTCACATGAAAAAAAAACAACACCTTGCACAGCTTTGTTGCAATGTCTCCCCCTTTTCAGGGATAATTGCTTTGTCATTGTGTCTAGAAAAATAATCTTGAGGAGGGATAGACAGACTTTTTTCATACTGTTAGCTCCCCAAGTGAAATGTACAGTTCTGAATTTTACAGAACTGTTGCTGTCCTGTCTGCAGAGTCAATAGAAGGCATTGAAACCAGCTTTGATAAGTTTTATTGTCAGAAGGGTTCTGCTGCTGCCTCAAGCTGTGAGGCATAATAGAAGCTTCTCCCCTGACCACCATGCAGAACATGTCCTCATATTGGCACATGGGACTTTGCTGGCTACCAACTGCATTGCTAGAAAAAAAGGTTGTTTAATAATCTTATAAAATACTGTATTCTGAAGGAGAATGAATGGTTGTATCATTTCTTTCCATATCCTTTGCTTGTGACAAAGTGCTGAGATCCCCATGACACAGCTTTGACTGAATAAACAGTGAATTTAAATGCAATTTATAATTTAGGGGGTGGGGAGGAGGAAGGGAGAAGAAGTTTCAGTATGAATGTGATTTAGTCACTGACTATCTGAAATACCTTAAAAAAATAAACAGCAGGTGTCAGTTAATCTTCTGTGGTAGTGCTTGAGCATTTCAAAATAACAAAGTGTAAATCATAGCAGTGGGGATCCTGAAGACACGCTAGTGATCACTGTCTGCATACTGGGGAGCTGATGAAGGTGACTCCAGAGGAAGTGGGCTACTGAGCCTTTGCTAGTTTAAGATGACTGTGGTAGGAGTTGGTGATGGGTTTCTCAGATTCCCTCCCTGATACCTTGCTGCTCACCAAAGGCAGGCAAGCTGCTACTTGCTGAGATACCTTTCAACAGTTTAGTAGCTGTGTCGGGTTTCCCCCCTCCAACTGGGTGTATATGCATCTGTGCAGCTCAGTGGCACGTGACCTCTTGGTTCTTTGGAACAAAGTACTTGTTTAGGTAGCAGATGTTCTGAGAACTTGTTAGTCCATTTCCATTTTTTTAAAGGAATTATTTCACCACTTCAAAAGAAGCAGGCCACCTAGCATGCATCAGGCTATTTGGAGAAAAAGGTGTTATTAAGACTAGGCTTGAAGATAAGATTTCTCCTGGTTTGTTTTTTTTTTGGTAGTAAGCAGGTGTGATTAATAATGCTCTGTGGTCTACCCTGGTGCTGTCATGTCCTGGAAGCTTCTCAGAACTGCATTTTACTTGCTGTTACTGTTAGATAGGGCTAGTTGAGTCACTCAGAACAGCCATGTTTAGTTTTCTTAAAATGTAACATTTGGATAGTGGATTTTCTCACTTATAAAGATATATAACAGGACAAGACCAGAGGCAATGAAACACGGGAGGTTCCCTCTGAACATCAGGAGGTATTTTTTTTCACTGTGAGTGTAGTTGAGCACTGGCACAAGTTGCCTGGAGATGTTGTGGAGTCTCCCTCTTTGGAGATGTTCAAAAGCCATCTGGACATGGTCCTGGGCAAGCAGCTCCAGGTGGCCCTACTTGAGAAATACTTTTGGAGAATGACAGTCCTGGTGTTCTTTTCCAGTCTTGCTTGGGCCTTAACTCAGTCAATAAGCAACCCTGTGGTTGGACAGGTCATCTCTCATACAGCATGGTGCAACCATTGTTGGAATAGGCTACATATGGGGGATTGGTGGTCTCTACCTGCCAGAATTTTGACTTGTAGAAATAGAACTAATGGGTTTTGCTAATTTGTTGATACTAAGATCAGGTAACAAGCAATTTGTACATGAAGAGAGGACAATCTAAGCTAAATGTAGTCCTATTATTGAGCTGTAGTTACAAGCATTTTGGGAAAGAAGAGTTGATATTTGCTGGGTTTTTTTCTGATTAAAGTTGAACAATGGAAGGAAAATAATTTAAGTATTGATCTACAGAGCTTTTTCATATCTTGGCAAGAAAGCTCCTGTTTTTGAAGAAGTGGATTCAGTAGGTGTATCCTTACTAGCATCAGCAAATACTATTTACTGCACAAAATGATGGACAGCTAATATGTATCATGGAACTTCATTTTCCTACCACTGCTGGGATGAGGGAGTACCCAGCTGGGTTTTGGTTCCTGGGTTGAGTATGAGGGGCTGTTTAGCCATGTTATTTCTTAACTTTCTGTCCCAAAAAACAGATCTAAAGGGAAATTAAATCTAGAGTTTGGGTGTTCAGCAAAATATTGGGTCTTAATATTATGATAGATTCCGTTCTTCCTTAACTAAAAGGTAGTGATGTATTTTCACTGAGTGACCTAGCTAGGAAGTAACAATTCAAAGCTCTCACACTACTGCCACAGCTGCTGAAATTCAGGAAGTATAAAGCCCATTCATTCTTTCCTGGTTTTTGTATTTTTTGTTTGTTTGCTGTAAACATTATACCACTTAGTTAATTTGCAGATTTTTTTACTGTCCTTCAAATCCACCTGTATCATCTGCAAGGCATTAAAGTCAGAAGTACTCAATACTATGATAACTTTGTAAACGTTATAAAACTGAGGTTCACTTACTGAGTATCTCACAGGGCATTAAAAATCTTGATTGTTGGGGAAGGAGAACTTGCTGCGATAGGCAACTGGTATGGAGAATAAATAAAGTTCTTGCCTTTTAGCTGATGTCCAGTCTGTTTTGTTGAAACAAGCTATTTAACATTCTTATTCTTAGAATAAGAATAAAAATGCAGAGCTGAAATAACGTTATTTCAGTCAATTCATTGAATAAACATGGAACTTCATTTCTGATTCAGAGACATTAGAATTTTTCACTGGATAGCTGAACTGTAGGATTCTCCCCTGATGAACACAGAGTTCATTTCACAGATTATTTTCCTATGGATAATACTATATTGCACTGTACTCTTTGAAGTTCAACAGGATCAACACTTCCACTTGAAAATCAACAGCAGAGCCATTGCCAGCATGTCACCTTGGCAGATGAGTCTTACTGTTTGTTTTCTTGGGTTTTTAGAACAGAAAAAGGAGGGGGGAAAAAAACCCCAAAAAACATCCTGTCAGGCTTTCACAAAATGGAGTATTTGATAAGGATGACTGGTAAAATATTTCTTTTTCTGCCATTATTGCAAGAAGAAGGTCACTTTCTACTGCCATGTCATTTGCATGTGATTGCTGGTGTACTGAAAATCCCTTACTGGTTATGATCTTACATTTTAAAAGATCAACTTTCAAGTAATGGGACACCAAGGAGTATTTAAAAATGTGTACAATGTCATTGTTTTCATCAGGCAGGCTTTAATAATCTGCTTTTAGTCCTAGTTGGTTAGTGTGATAAGCTGAGCAGGGAAGATGCAACTTCGTATTTATTTCTAGCTTTATTGCCAGCCATTTCTTGATTTGTAAATAAGTGGCTTCCTTAATTTTGTAGTAAATCAGTGATAGAACAGTGGCTGTATCTCAGCATCATCAAGTGACTGAATGTTCTTACTTTGGGAAACGTTTGCAGGGTTTGTCTGTGGTGATGACTGCTTCTTTCTTGAAGAGACTGAGGAAATTTTGGTTTCTGAGGCATATTTCAGCATTTCTGGATGCCATTTTCAGTCGTGGTAATCCAGACATGATGACAGTTCAGGTTGAACTGCCAAGTGTTCCTTGCCAAATGAACTTGCATTATTTAACTTAATATGACTAGGATACATGGTTAGCATAAACCCACCCTCTATTCAGTGCAGGATGAGAGTTGTTTGCTTCTGGTTTCCTCAAATTACACTATTAAATAGTTCAGTGTGTAGAGCCCTCCTGCAAAAGAATAATCTTTACTTGCTGTTAAGTGATTTCTATGTTCTAAACAACAAAAAAAAAAAGCTTGTCCCTTGAATATTAGGAAGATGTAATGCCTTTCTCACTATGGCCTGCCTCCACTCTATATCTTGCAGAGCTTGAATTTTTGAGGAATTTTAAGTCTTAATATAATTGCTCAAGTCTGCAAGTGCATTGCCACTGGATCCGCCTTGAATTGGTTACTGAAGAAGACAGAAGGTGTGGGCTGTCCGTCTGTTGTGCATTACTTTATCAATACATTAGTATCTTCTGTATGTCTAGCCTAATGGACTTAAGAGATGAAAGTGCTCTTTGGTAAGGGAACTAGAGATGAAGGAAAACAGGATTTTTATGTGTTAGTGTATGTTACTTTAATTCTCACTTCTTATTTTGGTTGTCCAAGCTGGTTTTTTTTGGCTCTTGAATATCATGGAGATGTTCTGAGTAAACAGGGATGAGTCATCTCATGAAGCTTTTTTCCCCAGTCTGTGAATGCCACTGAAACATTTGCTTGCAAGAAAGTTTTGTGGAATGTAGGCACACAAACAAAAATCACAAGGCATATATTGGCTAGATTTGTGTTTGGATTGGCTTTGTTGAAGAAGTGAATTAAAAAAAACTGTTCTGATCCCCTAATTCCTCTGTGAGCTCAGATTCTGAAATACCTGGTTTTGTCTGAGTCCCAGAACTCTGGAAACTACAGTCATCCTCTTCAGAAAGGCACTGGCCTGCAAAATATTGACATCAAAAAAAGAAGAACATATCAACAGATTTCATTGTCAGAACTGATGCAGTAGAAGATACATGTGCCTGGCAGCCTAAACATAGGTTCTAAAACGCAGAGTTTCCTTGATCTGCCAATTTTTGAAATTAATATTCCTTAAAAAAAACCCCCACAAAACATTGTTTTTCTGGGGGATTTTGTTGTTGTGGTGGTGGTTTTTTTGCTGGCATTTTTGTTTCTTTGT
Source organism: Apus apus (assembly GCF_020740795.1). NCBI lineage: Eukaryota > Metazoa > Chordata > Aves > Apodiformes > Apodidae > Apus > Apus apus. Next base: position 33,742,613 of record NC_067283.1, on the reverse strand, counting down.
TGTTTGGTGTTGTGCTTTTTTTTCACATAATAAATACATAAGAATGAGTAAAGCTGAGGTGATTTTCGTAATGGAAACTTTGGAGTACTAAGGCTAAATCAGTTTGCAGTCCAGATTAAATCAGCACTAGTAACATTTTAAGTGACTGTGCTGACACATCACAGAGTTTTTAGATGCTCCTGTTCAACATTTGTGCCAGTTCATACATTTATATATGTTGCTTCGTAAAGTGCCCAAGCATGATCCTAAAATAGCTGGTGTCACCCAAGGGGTCCCATTAGCAAATAATTTTAAATCTTCCCTGCTTTGACAAAAACTTTATTCCAAGATTCTGGCTACATGTATCCATGGCTGGTTTGGACACCTAGCTAGAGATGGTATTTTCCTCTCAGTGTTTGCAAGATCATCTGCATTCCCTCTAAGCCTTGGTTAGAAGGAATTGGTTAACTTTTTGCTCTTTTCACATTGGGGAGACTCTCCCTTTACCCCATTCAGTCTAGAAGACTTGCATTTGGACTTGAAGTGATGCAGAGAATCTTGCTATGTAGACCACTAGGTACGCTCATGGTATTCTCTTCAGGACAATATTCTGATATCAGTCGGTCTTGCATAAGCTTATAGTGATCTCAGGTGTGTCTTAGGTGCTATTTTTTGTTTCCTGACCAGTTGAGATGCTGGCAGTTCCTTGCAGAATGACTCTTTTTTAATGTTTTCTTATGTATCTCTGTAGGAAATGCCTTACTTTGTCAGTGGGTAGCTTTTTTCTCTTTTCAGACTTTCACCAAGTTGGTGATGGAATTAATGTGTAATCAGGTCATCCATGTGAATACCTTCACCTCCATGGTCACTTCCAGGTGTCAGAACAGAACTTTTGCTTATCTCGCTTGGGTTCTGACATTGCCTTCAGGACTAATGAACTGCATTCCCTGTCACCACTTCTGTTTATGTGGTTCCTCTCACCTGATGTTCTAGTAGTTTTGTGCATCAGATGTGCCTTTTTGTCAGCAGCAATTTTTATTAGACACCTTAATTCCCTTGCTAAGAGTAGGACTGTTAAATAAACCTATCTCCAAGATAATTCTTGGCAAGATCTTCATGTGAACAGTGTCCAGTCTTAATTTTTTTTTTTCATCATCTTCTGTAGCCAGTTACTTAGTGACTTTGCAATTCTACTAAATAAGATGATTGGCAGCTTTATTATTTTTTTTATGAACCTGTTGTCAGGTCCAGATGAGAATTACATATTTCCCCCCTGCACTTTTTTTTTTTTAAAGTCAATCTGCTACCACTGATTTTGGTATTTCCTCTGACTTAATCTGGTATCTTGCATATTATTGATCTTAGTAGGGCTGATTTCTTTTCCCTTTTCTCACCTCCAAATCCAAATACAGGTATTCTGTTTGCTCTTCTGCCATCATAGAGTATCTCCCACTCTTCATTTTGTCTGCTTAAAAAGTATGGATTATGGTTTTTAAATGTTTATATTGGTTAGAGATGAAGTGGATACAATAATGTGAGAAATGCATTAATGTTTTATTTGCAACTGTATGTGTAACTTAATTTCTGTTTTCTTTCAGAAATCTGTAGCAGTGTCGTGTGGTTTCTTCAACTCATGTTCAGGAAGCTGTTACTTTTGATTCCATGATAGTAGTGCTTGTTTCCAGGCCTGTTTCATAATATACAACCTGTCTTTGTTTCTTTACTAAGAAATTTTCACTGCCAAGTTGCTACTTCAGTTAGTTCTAATGTGTTACTGAAGAACTTTGGTTTTAGTATCTTAAAAAATATATATTTTAAAAATTTTTAACTTTATTCCTGTAGTTTCATAGAGGAGGTGCAACTTCTTTAATCAACTCCTTCCCTACCATTTTGGGAGGGGTGGAAAAGCTCTTTATCTAGTTAGGCCTATTTAATTGTGCAAGTTATCTGCTGCACACTGCATCCCATGAGGCATTTCCAGATTTGTTTCTGCTCATTTGATGAGGCAGCTGCTCAGCATTATCAGTTTAGAGAATATGAGTTCCTCTCTCTGCCTGGCTACTTAAGCTAGTTCCTTTTGCTCATTACTTACTTTAGTCAGAGAAGTTAACCTCCTCTAATGCCAAATTCACCATGATACTTTCCATTCTAATAAAATAAAATCTGTACCAAGGCTGCTTTCTTAGAATCTAGTGTAGACTCTCAGCACTCTAAAAAAAGGACAGTCCTGCTCAGAGTGCTTTTTTTGGACCCAAGTGGATTCTGTTAATGCATGTGCTGTTGTTTGTTCGTTGTTTTGTTGTTTGTTTGGGGTTTTTTTAACTCTGTTTTAAGTTGTGTAGATATGTACCACTCCTATCTCTACTGGCTTTTCTGAATAGTCTGTATGTTTCAGTATGTGTTTTAGCCACTAAGACCCTGTTGTCCGTGTGGTATCTAGCCTTGCATTTAGTATCTAATTCAAGTTAATCAGTTGTGTAGTATAGGCCTCTTTTTATTATTTTATTATTTTTTTTTTTTAGCACAGAAATACTTTCAAATGTTTTATCTGGTCATGCCTGTTTATCAGGGCAGACTACTTGTCTGCCTGACCCCTGTTCTCATCTGTTTTAGGACTTTCAGTCCCTTATCAAACAATCAGAGATAAGAGTCCTTCTTGGCCGCATCCTCCTTTTCCTTCCCTAGTGCAGTGAGGTTAGATGTGGAGATTGTGTGGGTGCCCAACAACTTTCACTTCTCACTTTCAGCTGTAAATCCCTCCTTCCCTTCTTGGGTGTGTCACCTTGTTTTAGAGGGTCAATGTCCATGTCTCATGAATAAGACTCTGAACAGTCTAGTGTTTCACTCAGCTTTCTTTCAGCTTGTTATTTTAATGTCTCTCTATCAAATCTCTTGGGATATAGCTGCATCAGTTTTTTGAAGTCCTGTCATATAAATAATCTTAGATTCTGCACCCCTTCCTCTCTTCTTTGAATGTAACTTCAGTCACCTTGAATGCCCAGAAAGAGTATCGTTTCAGATCAGCAGGGAAATAAATAAAATGTAAGGAGGGAGGGTAAGAGCTGGTATATGTGAATAATTTGGTCAGACTGTTAAAGCATTCACTTGAATGTGGCTTTATATCTATATCAAAACACTAAAAAAAATTGTGTTTAAGTGAATATGTACATTTAACTGAATGATAATACGTAGTTTTCTTTCCCCATAAAGTCACAGATATAGTAGTAGGTCTTGTCAGAGCTACAGCTGAGACAATTTTGTAGGTCAACAGATGCAGAGAAAAGCACCTAGTAAATAAATAGGTTCTGGAATTTGTGGACATCATAACAGGCCACATCTATTTATTTATTTTCTGTGGGAGTAATCTCTGAATAAACTTACTGGGAATAGGTTCCACCTTCTGCAGGATGGTATGTATTTATTCTGGTGGATTCTGAAGGACAGTATGTATTTATTCTGATGGATGTTGTAGTTTTAACATAATTGCTTTTTAATTAATGTTTCCATTACATTTTTGTGAATGTTTTGGCCTCAGCTGTCCTAGGCTGAGGATGATTATGCTTTTTTTGTGGGTTTCTGTGTATAGAGGTGACACTAAGAGGAAAAGAAAAAGGGGTTATACTTACATAGGTGTTCTAATTTTGAAGAGGAAAGTAAAATCTCTCCAGTATTACTGGCAGCAAGAAAACAAATCACCTTCTTCTGGTATCTTCTCTGTCCTGCTAATCCCAGGATCCAGATTTAGTGGACAGTCACATGATGCTACCATAGCTGCACGCTTACTTTCCCAGCCTAATACTGTGGTTGCTTTGGCTGATCTCCTGTATTCTTCCATTCCTCCTTTTGTGTGGGATTTTATATTAATTTTTTAAAAGATGGCACATGGTATGTCTTTATTCATTGTATTTTACATGATGACTTTAAATGTGGGGAGACAGTGAGGGGTTGTTTGGTGCTGGAGACTTGTGCAGCCACACCTGGCAGCCTGTTTTGCTCTGCCCTGCCTTGCCTGTGCCTGGTGGCCACTGCCAGAGAGCAGAACAGCTGAGCTAGGAAGAGCCCTGCAGAGTTGTAGGTCGCTCGGCTCTGATTCACAGTGGTTGCCAAATAGCATGAGGAGTACATTTATGTGTAGCAGATGCATGATGTGTTGTTTTTTGTTTTTTGTTTTTTTAAATCTGTACTAAATAGGCTGTTCTGACTGGCAGAGTTTTAAAACAAAAATGTCTCGTGTAAGTGTGAGAGGTAACATGTCTCCAGTATTCGTTCCTATTTTTGATGCTATTTACCCACGTTTTGAGTCTCTTACTTAAGAAGGAAAAATCTTAGTGGCAATGAGTGTCCCACGATTTTGTGCTTTATCAGAAGTGGATAATTAAAGCCTGTCTGTGCATGCACTGACAGCAGGGAGCCTTTCTGTTCTGTGACAGCTCAGCTAGCGGTAGAGCATGGATGTTCCAATGCAGAACCATGTATGCCAGGAGGCTCTCTTTAAAACCTCTTAAGCAACAGATAGATGCAGTTTCTTTATCCTGTTTTATCCAGCCTGTTCTGCACCTCAGAAATGGTAGTGCAGAGGAGAGAAAAAGCAGAGGCATGCTACCTCTGGTCTTACTCAGCACAGAAGGGACTTGCTGGCAGACTTCCAGCTGGCGCTGCTGCAGTGCATCCACAGGTCTTGAACACAGGCAAACTTAGCTGGCCTATCTCTTCAGCATTAATGTAGCATTCAGTAATCCGTGCAGTCTGATAAATACTTTATTTTCCATAAGCAGCATTTTTCCTCTTTTCCCCACTCACCAAAACAGGGATGAAGATGACAAGAACTCTTAAGAAAAATCAAGAGTTCAGCTCAGTAAATAAAAGATGGGTGAAACTTCAGAGGAAAAATCGGTAGAGGGCACAAGTCAGATGATGAGAGGGGAAAGGGATTTGCAGTCATGGCCTGAGAAAGGGAAAGGGCTATCATTGCAGCACTGGCTTCTTTATTTCTTTTTAATTTAACTGCTAGAATTGTAGAAAAAGTGCAAGCATTTTAATAACGTAATGACCTCTAAAATGAAGGTGAACAGAAATGCTGAATCTGTAGAACAGATTTCTAGCTGTCAGCCAAATTTTCTGCCTGAAACCCATTATCAGCTCAGAGAGGGAAACTAAAGCTTGCCACATAAATCTTACCGCTAAAAGTTTTTAAAATCCTTATGGAGTATAAGAAGGGAGAGGAGAGAACTTGTTTCATGACTTTATTGGGGTGCTGTAGTCTCTGCCGACATAGTAGATTTTGGACCCCCTAGAGTATGTGATGCCAGTACAATGGCTGCAGGGAAGGGTCAGGTTACATGCATGTGCAGGAGACTTGTTCCTCCTCTTCCTCCCCTGCCATGCCTAGCTAGGTGGCATGTGGGAAGGAAACGGGGGGGGGGGGGGGGGGGGGGGGGGGGGGGGGGGGGGGGGGGGGGGGCGGGGGGAGGGGGGGGGGGTACCAGGACAGCTTGCTGGTAAAGGCTATGTCTTGACCGGAAATGTAGGATGAACAAGATTCAGTACAGTCTGCCAATAAAGCAATGAAATGGCTTAGTTCAAAAAGGAGATGGTATCCATGCTTCTGTTGCCTTCTGTAACTGGAACCACAATGGTGGAATAGAAAAGCAATTGGTCTTTCGAAAAGTGGAGTTCTGAGTGGGTGTTTTGGAGACACAAACTTAATCTTCTTAATTGTTTGCTTCCTGCTTCTCTGTGGTAACATGCAACGGTGTATGCTGGTGTACTTTTTCTAAGGGGAAGATTTTTCTCTCCTTGAAAGTTAGAAAAGCCTAGGGGGAGCTGATTCTGAAATTATATATATATATATATATATATATATATATAATTCTGAATATATATATATATTAAATTCTGAAAGCTATTGTTTAGCTCTGAGCAATTAAAGCTAGCACTATATAATGACAATTGTAACTAGCTTATCCGTCATGCAAACTGTAAGATTTTTAGTGTTTGTTTCAGTGAGACTTGGCATCACTGGCAGCTTTTGCTCACATGCATCAAACTCTGAATTTTAGAAGGCATGTCTGTTGCAGGTTGTTTCAGGCAAGCCACTTGCTTTCTTGCTGTTCCCTGTCACTTTGTTCCTAGCTCCATTTTCAGTGTAAAGCTTCCAAAAGGTGTATTTCTGCTTTACCCTCCTGTCTGCAGCTGCCCGTTTTGCTCTTTTTATCTCCTGTATACTGGCAGCACATTCGTGCAGTGAGCTGGTTCAGAAAAGAGTGTAGCTAAGAAATTACTTTTTTTTTCCCTGGTTAGTTATTTACTGGATTCATATTCCACTCTGTAGTCATCTTGCTACGTTTTTTTTCAGGAGCTGCAGCAGAAATAAGTGGCTAACTTTGAGAAGGGAGAGAATTGACTGGTTCCTCCCCAAGGGTTTAGGTCTTCCTGCTGCAGATTTACACCAAATTACATTCTATTGCCAGATTACATCTTTTTGTACTCCTGGTAGGCTCTTCCAGAAATATTTAGAAATACGTAACTTCTTTGAGACTATTACAGTACAAAACACCTTAAAGGACCATTGTAGAGTTGTTAAAAGGTCAGTTATTACATGTTCATTCTTATTTTTCCTTGGATACCAAATAACTTTTTCTGTATTTAATGAGCATCCCTCTATGATGCTCACATGAGTTGTAGTCACCCACTCTGATATATGGTTATTGTTCAATTTGCTCTTCTATTTCAGTGTATCAGACTCCAGAATTTTTCTGTCTGAGTATCTCTGTACAAGTATGGATTAATTTTTTATTTCACTGGCATAAAAAAGTTATAAATCAATCAAGAGTGTGGGTAAGCTGGTCTGGATCTCCCACTTGATTTTTTTGGAAGTGTACACCTGTATTGCAAAATATTCAGGAAAAAAAAAAAATCACATGAATGCATCGCTGTGCTGGTTGATCAGACTAGATCACTACAGCATGGTGGATGCAGAGCAATGGGGAACATGGGGTCTTTTTTTGACCAGGAAGTTGTGGGGAAAATTTTGCTTTGGGAGGAGGAAGACTTGCTTCTGTGCAAAACTGTAGAAAGATTGTGGGATAACAAAGGCATCAGTTATCTTTATGGGGTGACTAAATGGTTGGTACAAACATCAGCTCCCTGGTTGACTTCTTGGATACCTTTAGGAAGTGCCATTCAAGGTAAAGGCCTCTGCATTTACTTGTCCGAGGTGGCATGGAGTTAATGAATTCTGCAGTTGTGCAGGCAATGCTAAACTCTTACTCAGAGGGCTGCACAATAATGTGGAAAATTCTGGATGTAATTTTAGGTAGCTCTTAGTTATATGAAGACTGTGAGGTTGCAACAGTGGAAAAGGCAATTTCCCTTTCCAGTCCTTCAGTCTGTGGAATTGCTGTACAAGGTCTCACCTTGGAGACTGTGTTGAAAACTTCAATTATTTTTCTTAATTTTGATTTTGTGATAGTGGTTTTTAATTTTATTTTTTTTTTCCTATTTTCAAGCAACCATGTGTTTTGGGAATTAGCACAGAACTGCCAGTGTTCCTAGTGAGGGATAACGCTTAGTTTGTGTTCCCTTGTAGCTGTCACTTCCTGCTCGGGTTCCTCTAGGGTCCCTGCTGTTTCAGTGTGATATGTATTATACTCCTGCTAATTAACATAGTTGTCTCTAACCTGTATCAGATTCTTTTTTACTTATTTCTCTCACATTGTTAATAATACAAATAATTAAAGGTACTATTTTTCAAAGCTGAGGGTTCTTCTCTTTTCCAAGGCTTATCATAAGGTCATTTTGTTGCCTTAACCATGAGAAGCTTTTAGTATATGATTAGTTGGAAGTTTTATATGTAGAACAGCTTAATTTCTGAGTTACTGGGAAAACTGCCAGCCATAGATTTGGGAAAGTCTGAGTAATAAAATTGTAAAGCTGGTTCATCGCTCAAATATGTTATTATTTCAGCTGTGTCTGCCTACTGCATGCTTCTCCAGGCTAAAATGTCAATAGGGTCTTACATTAATAGCTATTTTAGGTCTGTAATCTTAAAAGGCAGCACAAATGAAAGAACCTTAGAGTAATATAAAATATCAAAGTTAACACATCAAGTGTTCTTTCTTGCTCTAGTTTTTAAAACTTCCACCTTTAATATTTGGATTACTATTAAAAATAGGCATGTTCATACATTAAAAATATCTAATCCTAAATTTAGATCACAGATGTTTAGACTCCAAACCAGCCAGGGGTGGCGGCATTTCTGGAAATGTTACAAATAGAAGAAGCAAGGAATTGAGTGTAAACATGAAATTAGGAGCTATCAAATGTGGACAATTGGTAAGAGAAGGAAAAGCTAATGCCTAAAACTCAGTGAATTGAAACCAGGGGAAAATATTTCCATTTTCCTTGGAAAATATATTGTCACTTTAAGAACACTACTAAATAAGGGCAGTAATGTCAATAATGCAAGAAATGCAGAATAAATTGGTCCCATTACTGAAATGAAGCTGTGTGGTCTATTGATAGCATGTAGAAGTAAAAACAAAGAAAGAAAAGTTAGTTTGTAACTTCTAAAGCTATTCTTAAAAACAACAAACAAAAACCAAACAAAAGCAATCAAAAAACCACACCAGTTCAAACAACCCCCCTCCAAAAAAAAAACAAACCACAGAAAACCAAACCAAAAGCTACACAGTAGGTAACAATTTGAATCTAGGGTACAAATAATTTGAAGAATTCTGCTTCCTGTATTGATCTTGAAGAAAGATCAGGAAAGCCTGATAGCACCAGCGGGAGCTTAATGATGTGCTGTTTTTTTATAAACAGTAAATGATATGTGGCTCCCAGACACTGTTTCATCTGGTGTTCATTACTGTCTTTTGGTAAGATTATCGTCAAGCTGATATGGGGACTGAGTGCAACAGAAAAAATTCAAATCTAAAAATTGCAGTAAAACACAATACAGTCAATGAATATAGAGGCTAAACTGTTGATCCTTTTTAGCTCAAATTGAGCACATTAAACTTCATCATAAGCCATTTCTGTTTGGTAGTGTTCACATTGTACAGAAAATTCCTGCAGGCTGCTAAAATTGTAAAATCCAGTTACCTTCAGAAAAAGTGCATTTGACTAAATGTCAGAAGTGCATGTTGGTTGCTTTGAAGCAGCAGCTGGGTAGTGATACAAGTCTGTCAGAGAGCAGTACCCCTGGCATTTCTTTCTATGTGGGATTTTTCTTTATTTCTTTGTGCTGACGTTTGAGTGGATTCCTTACACCCTCGGTAGAGTTACACACAGTTCTGGATCCTTGAGGCAACAACTGTTTCTGTCACAAAATGCATTGTTCTGTTAGTGTGACAGTACACTAAAACTTAGTTATATAGGAGACTACTGCTAAACTGAATTTATATATGTATTTCAGGAGAGGAAGATGTAGCTGTGGATGTTGTATTTTAAGGAAATATTTTTGGGGACACACACACAAAAAAGAGGGTAGAAAAATGTCCAGGTATCATATGTTGTACTCCGTACTTTTCTTGTGCTTCCCAGATATGGAAGAATGATGCAGCAGGAAATTTTATTTCTTATGTAATTTTTTTGTTTCTTTTTAGATCCAGCACCAGACTCGTGAGCTTACCACATCTTGTGTAATGGAATTGCTCAGAATTTCACTGCTGTAAAAGAGGAGATTTGGATTCTTCATAGTTGGCACTGAGACAGTACCCACTCACTGTAAGTCAGTCATCTTTATGTCATGGATGTGGTGGCTTCCCTATAGGAAAGGAGAAGTTAAACTGGCATGGAGCCTGCTTCAGCCTAGAGAGGACAGGATGAAAGAAGGTGCTTAAGAAGTTTCTTGCCATGAAGAATCACTCCATCAGTGGAGAATGGGAGAGGGCTGTAGTATAGCTGGTTTTGGGGATAACGTGTTGTGCTTATTTGTATGTCTAGAAGAAGAACTGAAGGATGTAGCAAGGAAAAGATAAACCTGAAGTTGTGCTGTGTGTCCCAAGTCATATTGCCAGTCATGGCAGTGGTAGCATTTTACCTTCTCTGATAGCACGTAAATATACTCACTGTGCATCCTGAATACTTAACAATTATTCTTTTGGGGTTGGGATGTTAATAATACACTTGAGCTTCCTGGCTAGCTACTTGTGCTGCATCTTAACTTTTTTTTTTTTTAAGTATTCTTGGCCTTTTTAACCTATAGGCATTAAATGTGTATTATAAGGCACACTGCACAGGTAGGATGTTGTAGTCTTACATGCATACAACTTAGGCATTTGCTTTCAGTTGTGGAAGGCTGGATGTTCTGTACTATGCAATTCTTCCAGTCCTGCAACTGTATATAAACTAACACTTTGAAATTATGTGGATCTTTTACCTGTGAAGCAGAATACAGCACTGCTGTTCTGCATCAATTTCCCATTATTCCTACATTTGTATTTGTCTAGGCCTGGTCACTGCTTTACCATGATTAATTATTTTAGACTTAAATATCTGACAGTTTCTATTGTGAGCATGTAAAAAGTATCACTAGCTGTATATGGCCCAGTAGGACTTACTTTTCTCTGGAAAGCTGGAGATGAGTCATGAAAACTGAAGTAGGTAGCAAGCATATGTTAGATGTGTGCTGTAAAGCACATTAACATCCATGTATGTGTTCAGCTTCTACAACTTAAGAGCTGAAAAATAATCTGAAGAGGCAAGCAAGGAGTGGAAAATACTTGGTTTATTAGTGTTGGTAGGTACTGTAATACTGCTACAATGGGCTCTCTCTGGGAGGTGCCCAGTTGCTACAAAATCCTTTTGCCTATACAGATAGGACAGTTTATCAAATACTATTACAAATCAGTTAGCTGATTATGTTGGAAAGTTTTATGTTTAAGTAGTTAAGCATTGTTTCATGATTGTCTAATGACTTTCAAAAAGTTAGTTTACTTGGCAGAAATGAATATGGACTTGTGCCACCCCACTATGCAACATGAGGCTGTTTTATTTACTGAGGGTGTTCCTGTGGAACAGGTACATTCATGACTTCAAATGGAGTCATGCAGAAGACCCGTGAAAAGTTAGTGCTAGCCCTCACTTTACTTATCCTGATCTTCCCAGTGCAAGAATGTTCTCCATTTAAAGACAAAATTGACAGTTTTCAAAAGGAAGGGTGGTAGATCTACAGGGATTCAAAGCTAACAGAGTTTTAACAATTAAAAAAGGAAATTTTTCCTTGCTCTTCTAACAGCTATAGCAGGAGGCTGTAATGAAAACTACGGTTTATCTTAACAATAATATTTTTGTTTTCATACTGATGTCATACCAGCGTTTTGGCTTATGTTGTTGGAATGCATTAATTTGTAACACCCTTTTTTTTTTTTCAATATATTAAATCTCACATTAACACATGGTGTGATTTCACTAGGTAGCCCTGTATCTTTGCAAAAGGAAAGAAACAGTGCTCAAAGTGAAATCACCTTAAAGTGAAGTTATCTTAAATTCAGTTTTACAGAGTTGAAGTCTGAATCTATGGCTGTTATAGAAGTGGTTTCCACATGTTACTGAGCCTTTAGAGGAAGTCTTTACTGCTCTCTTGAATACAGGAAAATATAGTGAAGTGATCCTCAGTCTTCATGAATTTTATTTAAGAAACTTCATGGAACCCCTGTTCTTTTAGTGGGAAAGACAACAGGTCATAAAACATGCAAAAGCTCCAGCTACCTCACTGTAACCAACAAACTGATAGTAATTTTCTTGCAATAATGCATTTTACAAGGAGTAATTACCAAAGACTTTTAAATCAACACAAGTTAAATTCAAGGTTTATAATCTGTAGTGTTACAGTTTGGAAAAGATAGGAATGAATACAATGGTTCACTCACTTTTTAAAATTTATTTGTGAAAGTAAATATACAGGAATGAAAACTTAGCAAAAACCCCTCTTGTATTTATTTACAGCTGATCACTAACCCTGGAGAATTTCTTGCACATGCTGTAGCTTTGCTGTGCGACTAACTGTAGAAGTGTGCACATTTGTGTCTGAAGTACTGATAAACTTTTCCTTTGGTTTTTAGTCCTTGACAGCATGCTTTTTATTTTTGTTTCACCCATTGTTGTGTTGTTGGAAGATGAATTGGAGAGAAGAACTGTGACTGTCTGGCTGTAAGAAGAGCAAAGGGGTCTTACTGTTGCAATTAAAGCATGGTCTTGGCTTTGTGTAGCATGGGCCCTTCTACACAAGTAGGCTGCATTGGGCAATTTTCCAGATAAATACTTGGATGTATCGAATTTGGAGACAAAGTTTATTTTCTTACTAGTCCAAATCCTGCTGGGGGTGGTTGAAGAGTGAGGAAGTTCACTGGCCTGTTTTTACAGTCATCCCATGACCAGAAATTCCAATTTTTTTTGAAGTCTCCTAAGTGAAAAATTATTCTTCCCTCAGACCATGAGTCATGCTTTCACTTAAGACACTGAATCTAGAAGTCTATTTGTTTTATCTGGCCAAACTATATTTTATACTTCCCCTTTAAAGTTTTTGCATATCGTTTACATTTTGGGTTTGGTGGTTGGGTTTGTCATGGGTTTTTTTTTCAGTAAAATATGGTTATCAAGGAAATCTGAAAGAAACCTCTAATTAAGAGGTGGTGATAGCTAAGTAACAGCTGTTAAGGGCATAATTCAGCATCTCCTCCTTACAACTTGTAAGATTTCAATCTAATCTAGGCTGTATTTGCAAACTCCTTGTTGAAGGAATGCTGCTAATCAGGGTGCAGGGGCTGCCATGATGCATGTACTTTGTGCCTGTCTCTGGCATGGTCAGTACCAGATGCTATAGAGGAAAGTGTGTGAGAACTTATCCTGAATAGCTATAGAACATTTTCCCTTTTGTCCTTCCAGTAATCTTCATTAGGGTGACTCAAGATTTGATGTGAAAGAGGCTTTCTTCAAATTATTTTTTTTGGTTTATAGAAATTACAAATCCTCTTCTAATATGTATATACCTCGATGGTGTACACAGAGCTAAGTAAGTTTGTGATAGGGTTTGACTTTGGATATATTTGGCAAAAATGTCTGTTTTCAGGGGTCCTGTATATTACTTCTACTGGCAATAATTGCCATGGCCTAAGGTACTTCCTTAAAAAATAATGTTAATTTCATTGAATTAAAAAAGAGAATCTACAAAACCCAGAAAATCCCCAAACACCAAGCTAAAGAAAGCAATTACTCAAACAGCTGAAGTAACAAACAAATGAAGTTGGCCCTTGAAATGAAAGGGAAGGGGGAAAATAAACACATCCCTCTCAGTGAAGTAGCTTTACACTGTATCATTAAGTCTCACTTGAAAAAATTGAGATGTCTTGTCCAAGACACTTGCAGTGAGAAACATAATTTTTCATTCGAGGCAATTCTCTTCGCTCCCCCAGAAATGCCTGCAAGCTCTCACTGGCTTTGTCTGTGTTCTTCAGTTTATTTTCTACCTGCACTTGTATTTCAGATGGGAGATTTTTGAACAATATCACAGAAGTGTTTATCAAAAAATAAACCTGTAACATTCAAAAATACTAAAGTCTTTCAGATTGTTAGTTTGTCAAAACAGTATCACTGAAATGAGCCATGATTTAGAAAAGGTGGATGTGTTGGCAAGGAGTGACACCACGCATCGATAGTCATCATCTCTGTATGATGGCAGCAAGTATGGAGGACAGTATGGCTCAAAGATGTAGAAGACAGCTGCTAGAGGCATTAGAGAAATAGGAGGAATGAAAGGAAGGAAGGAATTAATTATAAGAATTTCTTAACTTTGTACTTGAAATCAGTTATTTCACATGGTATGTATGTATCTTTCAAAGCAGAAATAAAAAGACGTTCAAATTGTGAACACAATGTAAAGCATAAGCAGGCTAAAATCTTACTTCTAAATGTACTTCATTTTATTTGTCCCTGTTTTCTTGCATTTAAATTTTTTGAAAAAGCAAATGTAAAGGTTTTTGAAAACCCCCTTAAGACTGAAATACAACTCAACATACATGACTACTGGTTTTCTTCTTTTCTTTGAAGTCCTAGTGGAGGAGGATATAAATACCTCTGCAAAGTTCTGTTGGTCAAGCCGCAGGTTGTTTAGCATGCATCTGTTTAAGCAGATTTGAGTATTTTGGGATTTATCTTGTTAGCATTTTCAGAGTTGTTTAAGTCATGACTAGCAGCACAAACTCTGAGGAATATTTCTGAAGTGGGATCTTTGGCTGTAAGCTGGAGGCCCTTTTCATAGAATCATAGAATCGTAGGGGTTGGAAGGGACCTCGAAAGATCATCTAGTCCAACCCCCCTGCCAGAGCAGGGTCATCTAGAGCACATCACACAGGAACGCGTCCAGGTGGGTTTTGAATGTCTCCAGAGAAGGAGACTCCACAACCTCTCTGGGCAGCCTGTTCCAGTGCTCTGTCACTCTCACAGGAAAAATTTTTTTTCGAATATTCACCTTGAACCTCCTATGCTCCAATTTGATCCCATTACCCATTGTCCTATCAATGGTCAACACTGAGAAAAGCCTAACTCCATCTCCCTGACACTCACCCCTTACATATTTGTAAACATTGATGAGGTCACCCCTCAGTCTCCTTTTCTCCAAGCTAAAGAGACCCAGCTCCCTCAGCCTTTCCTCATAAGGGAGATGATCCACTCCCTTAATCATCTTTGTAGCTCTGCGTTGGACTCTTTCAAGCAGTTCCCTGTCCTTCTTGAACTGAGGGGCCCAGAACTGGACACAATACTCCAGATGCGGCCTCACCAATGCACAATAGAGGGGGAGGAGAACCTCTCTTGACCGACTAACCACCCCCTTTCTAATGCACCCCAGGATGCCATTGGCCTTCTTAGCCACAAGGGCACATTGCTGGCTCATGGTCATCCTCCTGTCTACCAGGACCCCCAGGTCCCTTTCACCTACACTGCTCTCCAGCAGGTCAGCCCCCAACCTGTACTGGTACATGGGGTTTCTCTTCTCCAAATGCAAAACTCTACACTTGCCCTTGTTGAACTTCATCAGATTTCTCCCCGCCCAACTCTCCAGCCTGTCCAAGTCCCTCTGAATGGCAGCACAGCCCTCCAGTGTGTCAGCCACTCCTCCCAGCTTTGTGTCATCAGCAAACTTGCTGAGGGTACATTCTATACCCTCATCCAGGTCATTGATGAAGATGTTGAACAACACCGGTCCCAGTATCGACCCCTGAGGGACTCCACTAGTCACAGGCCTCCAACTAGATTCTGCCCCATTGACTACAACTCTCTGACTTCTTCCTTTCAACCAGTTCTTGATCCACCTCACTACCTGATCACCAAACCCATTCTTGATCAACTTATCTACAAGGATGCTGTGGGAGACGGTGTCAAATGCCTTACTGAAATCAAGATAGACCACATCTACCGCTCTACCGTCATCTATCCACCTAGTAATTTCCTCATAGAAGGCTATGAGGTTAGTCAAACATGATTTACCCTTGATAAAACCATGCTGACTGCTCCTGATGAGCCCCATGTCCTTGATATGCCTAGAGATAGCGACAAGAACAAGTTGTTCCATCACCTTTCCAGGGATGGAGGTGAGGCTGACTGGTCTATAGTTACCCGGGTCCTCCTTCTTGCCCTTCTTGTAGACTGGTGTGACATTTGCTATCCTCCAGTCCTCAGGCACCTCTCCTGTTACCCATGACTTACCGAAGATGATGGAGAGTGGCCTAGCAATGACCTCCGCCAGCTCCCTCAGCACCCTTGGGTGCATTCCATCCGGACCCATCGATTTATGGATGTCCAGATTACTCAACCGATCCCTAACCCAATCCTCATCTACCATGGCAAACTCCTCCTTTATCTTGACTTCTTCTGGGGCTATATGAATCTGGGGCTCATGGGGAAATCCTGCAGGAGTAAAGACAGAGGCAAAGAAGGCGTTCAGCACCTCTGCCTTCTTTATATCCTCTGTCACCAGGGCTCCCACCTCATTCAACAGTGGGCCAATATTGCCTCTAGTGTTAGTTTTGTTAGCTATGTATTTGAAAAAGCTCTTTCTATTATCCTTAACCTGGCTTGCAAGGTTAAGTTCCAAGGAGGCCTTAGCTTTCCTAATTGCCTCCCTACATTCTCTGACAACAGTCCTATATTCCTCCCAAGTGACCAGCCCCTCCTTCCATGATCTGTAGACTTTCTTTTTCCACTTAAGTTTGCCCAGCAGTTCCTTTTTTAACCATGCAGGTCTCCTAGCTCCCTTACTAGATTTCCTAACCATTGGGACGCTCTGATCCTGTGCTTGCAAGAAGTGGTTCCTGAATGTTGACCAGCTATCTTGAGCCCCTTTACCTTCTAGCACCTTGTCCCATGGGATTTCCCTTAACAGTTGATTGAGTCACTTTTAATAGTGACTTGCAAGGAACAAGGAACCACTAATGGTGTCTTCTGCCTGGGTGTCTGGCTGGGGGGATGGATGCTCCAGCTGTGCTGTTACTCATCACCACTGGGAAGATAAGTTCCTGTTTTTCAGTTATGTACATGTGCATCACATATTATTTAACTTATAGCCCAGAAGTCTGACTGCAACATACTAGACACGTGTGCATATAAAACACAAAAAAATTGTCATAGAAAAAATTCTGCACATTAAGACTTGATTAAAAAAGGTATCATTAGCACTTGAACAGAGTGACAGCAACAATGTAGATGTATGTATAGAAAGTATGTATATAAATATCACAGAATCATAGAATGGTTAAGGTTGGAAGAGACCTTCAAGATCATCAGATTCCAACCTCCCTGCTATGAGCAGCAACACCTCTCACTAGACCAGGCTGCACAAAGCCTCATCCAACCTGGCCCGAAGCGCCTCCAGGAAGGGGGCATCCACAACCTCCCTGGGCAACCTATTCCAGCACCTCACTACCCTCATGGTGAAGAACTTCTTCCTGATGTCTAACCTAAATCTACTCTCTTTCAGTTTAAAACCATTACCCCATGTCCTGTCGCTGCTCTCTCTGGTAAAAAGCCCTTCCCCAGCTTTCCTGTAGACCCCCCTTGGGTACTGGAAGGCCACTATAAAAGTCTCCCTCGAGTCTTCTCTTCCCCAGGCTGAATAGCCCAAACTCCCTCAGCCTGTCTTCATAGCAGAGGTGCTCCAGCCCTTTTTATCATCTTCATGGCCTTTCTCTGGAGCCTCTCCAACAGCTCTATGTCTTTCCTGTGATGAGGGCTCCAGAGCCGTATGCAGTACTCCATATGTAGTCTCACCAGAGCAGAATAGAGGGGCAGAATCACCTCACTTACCCTGCTGGCTACATTTCTTTTGATGCAGCTCGGGTTTCCCTCTGGTCTGCAATCACACACTGGCAAATAATGTCGAGCTTCTCATCTGCTACCAATCCCAAGTCCTTTTCCTTGGGGCTGCTCTTCAGCCATTCTCCTCCCAGCCTGTATTTGTGCCCGGGGTTGCGCCAACCCAGGTGCAGGTCCTTGCTCTTGGCCTTGTTGAACTTCATGCAGTTAGCACTAGCCCACCTCTCCAGCCTGGCAAGGTCCCTTTGGATGGCATCCCTTCCCTCTTGGGTGTCAACCACACCACACAGCTTGGTATCATCAGTAAATTTGCTGAGGATACACTCAATCCCACTGTCCATGTCTTCAACAAAGATGTTGGTCCCAATACTGACCCCTAAGGAACACCACTTGTCACTTGCCTCCACTTGGACACTGAACCACTGACCACAACTCTCTGGGTGCAGCCATCCAGCCAACTACTTATCCACTGAGTGATCCATCTGTCAAATCCATGCCTTGTCAGTTCAGAGACCAGGATGTCATGTGGGACAGTGTCAAACATCTTGTGCAAATCCAGGTAGATGGTATCAGTTGCTCTGCCATTGTCTATCATCTCTGTAGCCTTGTTGTAGAAGGTGCCAAACTGGTGCCTTAGCAGATTTTCCAGGAGGATCTGTTCTGTGATCTTGCCAGGCACAGAGGTGAGACCGACAAGCCTGTAGTTCCCCAGGCCTTCCTTTTTCTGCTTAGGAACCTCACCAGACCATCATGAGCTCTTAAATATGATGGACAGAGGTTTAGCAACTGCATCCACCAGCTCCTTCAGGACCTGTGGATGGACCTCATCAGATGCCATAGACTTGTGCACCTTCAAGTTCTTTAGATGGTCACGAATCTGTTCTTCTCCTGCAGTAGGGGGTACTTCATTCTCCCAGTCCTTGCTTTCACCTGCTGTGTCCTTTGCAATGAGGCTGGAATACTTGCCAGAGAAGACTGATGCAAAAAAGTCATTGAGAACCTCAGCCTTCTCAATATCCTGCATAGCTAAGTCTCCTTTTTCCTTCAGGAAAAGGCCTACATTATCCTTGGTTGTCTTTTTATTCCCAACACACCTATACAAGCTAGCAAACTGTCCTTAGCTAGGTCTTTGCTTATTTAGCAAATAGCATGTTACAAAGGTCAAGGTATGGAAGCTATACTTTCCTTTATAAAGAATATTTTATTGCTGTCACAAAAGAAGTACTCCTATTTCTGCATGCTTTTGTATTTCAGAGTACTCTGAAATGATTGTGAAAACCAGCATTGCTGATTTATTTATTAATTTATTTCTGTTACCAGTGGTAAAAAAGTCCTGAGTCAGTATGTTATCCGGAAGATAAAATGGAAGGCTGTTTGGTGGTTTTGGAGAAACTGTGGCAACCCAATTTGAACTGTTTGCTTTCACACGATCTATTTAATTTGCTACCTGTGAAATATGTATGAAGACATGAAGACTGATTGCTCTAAGTGGATGTTACTGAAATAATATTTCACTGCTTGCTCAGCTGAAGAAAAGTCAGGCCTGCAGTGTCCCTCAGATTGGATCTGAGTATAAAAAAGCTAGTGTTTGATTATGTACAAAATGTTAATTGTTGTTCTGCTCTGTTCAGACATAACTAATGTGTGACTTAATTTAGATACACTAGCTGAGAAACATTAAATTCACATGGGAAGAAATGCATTTGTCACATCTATTAACTTTCTTATGCCTGATGCATAACATCCAACTTGACAATTCCTGCACTTGTTGTTGAGTTTAAGCGTCTTAAATTTGCTGTATATGGTAGCTTAGATGCTGGAAATTTGCTGTATATGGTAGCTTAGATGCTGGATTTTATGTCCAAATGCTTCATGCTATTTGCCTAGCTCTAGCAAAGTATTCCAGGCACAGGGAGTGAGTCAAGGAGGGAGATGAAGATGTGAATGTGTGAACAGGAGATCTGAACTCTGCGCAGTTTGCAGAATTCCCAGGCAAAATTAATATAAAATCAGATCCTTCTGCACAAGGCAGCAAAACCAGTGCATTGCAGCATTTACTGGAAACTCATTATTTTAAAGCATTGTATCCTGGAATTGTATAAACAACCCACAAGAGCAAACAACAGACTTTACAAAATGAGTTGCTGGATGCCATAGAGAGTAAAAGCTAACTTAAATCCAGTTTGTGGGAATGATACTGAAATTTTTAATAGGCTGGTGATAGGCTAGAATTGGTATAGCTGGGAATGCTATCATTCATGTGAAAGCAAAATGTGAAGTGTTAAAATTTAATGCAGTTTTGGGTTAGTCTAAATGAACTACACTTCAGGATGGATATTCTGTGAAACACAAAAATGTGGTCAGCTTTTGCTGGATGCTATTCACATTCTGGCATGTGGCTCCTTATTTGTCCCACTTTCGAAATCTCTGAAAAACCTAATGGTGCTGAAAGGAGAGAAACACAAAGGAAGAGATCAAAATGTTTTTCTTCAAGTAATTAGCTAACTTTTTTGTACATGACACACATACGAAAAATGTGGATTTTGATGTGTCATGCAAATTATACCAGAGTGTTACAGGAGACCTTGCTTGCTTTGTCACTGTTTTATTTCATTGTTTGATGCAACGGTCTCCTTCACTGTTGAAGCAGTCAAAGCAATGATCACCTTTACTGTTCCTCTGCCTAACTGGTATTGTAAAATCACACCTTTCAGTCTTCTCACTCTGGGAACAATGTAGGAGTAGCTTCAACCACAATTATATTACGTTCCAGATTAGTGCTAGTCTTCTACTCTGAAAGATCATTCTAACAAGGGACATGGGGGGGCTTGCTGGTCCTTCAGTCAAAACAGGAACTTTTGATTCTCTGTCCTTTGCCCTTTTGATTCTCTGTCCATATATGCAGCCTTTCAGAGCTTTGTTATCTAACCAGTTGTGTGTTAATTTCTCAACATCTTTGTTGCTAACAACAAAATGCATCCTCAAATTTCATCCATAACGGGTTTGCTACATAGAAGCCCTCCCTCTTCTACTGCAGGAAAGCCTGTAAGTCTTTCCAAAAGGAAATTTTTGCAACAGTCTCTCCATGGCACATGAAGTGAAAATATGCTCAAACTACCTTACACTTTTTCCCCAGATGCTGATGAGCAGTCAGGTGAGTTAGCACGCCTGACAACAACAGTCTGAAATTGGAGCTGTGGAGGATTGTCAGCTCCCACAGCCACCTTGTTTGTTTGCTGCTAGGACAGTTGACTTATTTTCCTATTTTTGAGTACAGAAGAGAAGACTGGAAAACTGCAAATGCTGATGATGTAACTTCTCCAAATGTAATAATTCCAACTGCCCTTGGTCATTCCAAGATTTGCATTCTATGTAAAACCTTGTCATTTTGGAGTAAAAAAAAAGTAAAATATTTGAATATTTTTGGAGTATTTTATAATGTGCCCTCAAAAACAGCATTACATAATGCTTAGGAGAAAAGATTTGGTACATTTTATACGGAAATTTGAAATTCTTTTTACTTGAATTACCATTCATGGAAATTATTTTTTCATATTCCTCCTCCAGCTCTTCAGTTTCTACATGCATTTAATGTTTCTGTCTTTTCTCAATTAAATGTATAGAACAAAATAATGAAATTCAGTTCAGTGGTTGGTTTACCTGTCTATATCACAGGTGTATTTTTTCTTGAATAAAGTGTGCCTTGTGAAAATGCTTTGATGTCTGCAAACTTCAAGTTTTGGGGTCAAGACTTGATGAAAACTTTGTACATAGAATTTCACTCCTAAGCGGCCTTTGAAAAGACAGTTTTCTGTCAAAAGTGCAATTTTATGGCATAAGCTTTGTAAAGTTGTTTTCCTCCTTTATGTGTTCTATATTTTACAATGTAAAAATATATTTCAGTGAGTTTCTCAGACCTTTTATCTTAGAAGTATCACTTCTGGAAAAATTGTGGAAAATGCAGTCACTGAAAGATTAATATTATAGGAAGTTAAGGAACAAGATATGTAGGTCAGCATGGGTGAAGTGGGCATGACTGCCATCTGTTAAGAAATTAGCTTTTAATGTTATATTTCTTGTAACTTCATATGTTGTTAGTTTATGCATATTTTTATAAAAAAAACCTGTTGCTCTTTCTTCTTAGAAATGGCTTTATTTTCCTTTTCAGAAACTCTTCAAGTGCATTATATGAAAAATTGTGAAAAATGTCTTGTTTAAGTATGTCAGGATGCACTTCATGCTGCACTACACATAATTAACCACAAGTTTAATTTGTTTTTGTGTTGTGAGTCCTGATGGTCTAGAAAAGCCAGTACCATATGTCAGCATTTTAGAAACAAATACAAAAATCACGAGAGTGAAGAGATAGAAGAGTGCCACCCTTCTTGGTCTTTGCCTTCTAATGTTAAGCAGATTAAGGGTAATCTACATCACTTGTACATGCTTCTGTTTATTGCTGCTTTTGTAGGTTATAATTAAAATCCAGTTGTTAGCTGCAGTTCAAGTATAACCAACCTCAAAAATGCTATGAAGCAACCAAGACATTAGACTGCACATATTATAAAACTCTTTATGTTGTTGTCTCTTGTCTCTGTAGCCTGTTTACAGTGACTGGGATGGAAGTAAAAAAATCAGTGTACTCACTGGAAATAACAAATACAGATTGTTAGGTTCTAGCACCCTTTCACTGACCTCAAATCAAGTTCTTTGTAAATTATTCATTCCTTCATATTGCTGAGGCATCCTAATTAAGACCTTCCATCTTTTATACTTTTAAAAATGCTTGAGAATGGGAGTGTAACTGAAGCATGTTTTTTTTTTAATAATGAGGAACTTCAGGTTTGGTTTTTCGTGTTTGGGGGTTTTTTTAATTAATTTGAAATGTATAGCTAGTAGCTTGTACTACCCAGAGTAGTGCGAAGTGTTTACTTTCTTCCTTTTTCAAGGTCAAAAGTTCTCTTACCAGCTCTGTCCAAGTAGAGCCTCTGAGGTAACCCTCATTGGTTTCATGTTTTCCTCCAGCATTTCAGGACTCAGTGAGGTGGTGATGAGGTTCTATCATTTGAGGTAGGGAGATGATCCTGTTTATGGTGTCTTTCCTGTTCAAGAGAGACCCTGTTAACATAGTTGGAGGTCCTCATCTCTAGGCTGCATCTTTTTTGGCTGACCCAGCTATTTTTATTGATACTTTCCCATTTCATATTTCTTAGGCCTGTAATAATTCTGATTTATAATCTGGTTGCCCACATCTTGTCTGTCTCTCATTTAGGTCTCTCTCAGTTCATCTTTATCCTATGACATGAGGATAATGTTGCAGAAAACCTGATCTGTGGAACCTCTCTTCTGGTTCCCGTTGTCAAGGTGTTTGTTACAATCATAAATATGAATGGATTTAAGACCAACTGTGATGTAGACTCTTCTAAGAACACTGTGCTCTGCATCTGCTTCTCACAGTTCTTGTCACCTGCATACATGTACATGATGCATGTTTCCAAGCAAAAGGACAGCTGCAGGCATTGTCCTGTCTGTTCTTGAAGAGCTCCAGCCCAATTCCTCACACTTTTAATTTTTATTATTTTTTTCTTTTTTGAACGCTTGGATTTAAGAAGCTCTTACCTTTTGGAATTAATAACAAAATACTTAGCACTTAGTGCTAATTGTCCTCCATATTCTTTATACATGGTAATTGCTTCCTACAGCTCATCTCTGAAGTGTTAAGGTTTATTCACACAGTGTGTGTTCAGAAACATGGGGTTGGGATGTTAGTGGCCCCTTCCATGAGGTTGTGTTGGAAAGGGTTAACATTGATGTGCTAATAACTGCCTACTCTTGTTCAGAGTACTATACACCAATTTTGGTGTTTCAAGCTATCTTAATAGCTGCAGTTCTGCATTGATAAATACTAATGCTTTAAAGTACACTGAGAATGATGTACTGGAATGGACTTAGAGACAGAAGCCTCTAAAAACAGGGTAAATTGATCAAGAAGAAATGTGACATTTTCATAACTCTTGGTCATTATACTTTATAAAGTGTGTAAATGAATTTATATGTATCTTAGGAAGAACTGAATCTTGTTACCATGGTCATTAAAGTTAATGATATTTAAATTTTGAGCTAATAGGCCTGCTTACAAAGGAGAAGCCCTCAACATTCTCAAAGGGAAGCTTTGTTTCCTTTGTAACTTTTTTCTTTTAGAAGTTATGTGACATACAGAAGGCATACATGTCACTTCCAGTGTATTTTGGACAAACAGATTTCTAGGAGGAGGACCTAGGTTTTCTTTTGTTTTAGTTTGGGGTTTGTTTGGTTTTGTTTTTAGAAAGTAGATAATGCCAAAATGTGAAAAGCAGAACAACACATCAAAGAGGACAAAGCAGGTTTGTTGTATCCTGCCACTCTTTAATGAACATGTCTGGCTTTCCTGTTTGAGGTAAAGGATCTCTGTGTTTTGTTTGCTGTTCATGCATACCCCATAACGTTTTTCTTTAAGCTTTGGTGTGAATTATTCTTGGGCCACCAAAAGTCTTCCAGTAGTTCTATTTGCTCTTCTACCTAAACCCACATATTTTTGGTTTTTCTCTCCATAGCTAAACCAACTATGTCAGCTGGCTTAATAAAATTATTGCTTGATGTCAGCCTTGATAGATTTATGCATCTCACAGCATTAGGTAGCTTATCACGTCACAAAGAGACAGTCTGATTTGAAGTTAAATGGATGCCTTCAATGATTTGATAGGAAAGTGATGTCTTTTTCTTGATGTGCAGGCACTGCTGTCTTAAGATCTTGAATTACTACATACTGGCAGACTGACAGATATTTTAATGAGAGAGCACTGACTTCCAGAAATAACATTGTGCTTATCAAAACTTAATCTAGGAAAACAAACAGTTTGTATTTCAGTTACATTTAAGCAATAATAAATGCAGTTTAAAAAATGAATAAGCCTTGGGGCATCCTCATTTTAGTGAACAAAGCAAAGCTTGAAATAGTAACAGCAGAAAATCGAAAGGCAACAAAGCTTGTGCCAAAGCTCTGCTGGTAATGTTTCTACTACCAACTCTGGGATGTTATCACTAATGGATGGGCTTTCCCAAGGTTTTTAGTACAGATTGTAGAATGATACCATGTGCCTCTTACTTTCCTCACTGAAAATGATAATAAACCTCTTTTCTATTGCCTGATCATCCTTTGTTTTGTTTACTTGTAAGGTCTTCTTTAGATGAATAGCACTTCCAGAGCTAACAGAACTGATGTGGCTTTATTAACTGAGCACAGGGAGCGCTTTCAGCCTCCTTAGGATGGCTGTATGTGGTGTATGTGCTGCCAGTGTAGGATTTGATCACAACTCAGTAGCTGTTATTCTCTGCTGCATCATCATGACAGGAAGACTAAGGACCCCTCTGTTACTGGGTCACAAGCCACTTCCTGCAATCCGCCAGCTTCTGGCTTCTTGGTCAAGTCTGTGAGAGTCATGCTAAGACCTGGAGGGGTCATGTGGGACCTCACTCAGTGTGGTAGCTCCTGCTAGAGAGCCCTGAGCTGGAGGCTGTCCCTAGACAAGGCTCTTTCCAATAAGCTGTGGGGGGGAGGGCAGGCGGGCAGAAAGAATTAATTATTTAGGACCGCACAGTGAGCTAGGTCAGTCCTATTAGATATGATTTGCAACTATGATTTAAAGTTGGGTGGAAAAGGTGGTATGGCAGCTGGCTGATTACCATAATAATACAGCCACTACTGCATGTATTTTCTATATTGCTAAGTCACCAAGATTTTTAATATATCTGTCTAAAATATACACCCAGCAAGTTTTTTTATATAGTATATCATAGATCTCCTGGGGGGTGGAAAGAGCGGCAAGATTACACATTTAAAAGGAATCATATTGCATGCAGTATGACAGTCAATTTCTATGGTGAATTTGAGGACAGTTGGTATTTTTATATATACTTCTGTTTCCAGATGACGATTGACCTATTTCTAAATTTCTATATTATCTTTTCTAATATAAGGATTGAATTATTCACCCAAAGGGTTAGTGAAACAGATACTTGCTTTGTTTGAGGAAAGTCTGACTAGACTTCACATTGTAGCATGTTCTTCTTTGATGTCTTTCTTGATATGCAGGCTACTGGATTGTTTCTGGGGGATTATTCTGTTTTGTTTGCGTGGGGGTTTTTTGCCTTCCACACACTGGAACATAAAAGATTTTCTTTCATTAAGTGATGAACATTTTACATTAAAAGTATTCTGGTGTTAAATGCAGCATGTTTATTGTTTGTCTAGCTTTTTCCCTTTCCCATTCTGTGTCTCTCCTGATTAGACAATGAGGAGAGTTTTGTTTGAACTAAATTTGCTTCTTTTGGGTCACTGAAATGGCATGATTTAATTGCTACAAAAGCCTCCTTAAGAGGGTGATCTAGATGGTAGCAACTGTTTCTTTGCATCACAAACTACTTGAGAGAGTAGTATGTGTCCGTGGCTAATGAAAACATCTCAACAGAGGTTGTGATTTGATCTCTAGAGACAGTACCTGTCTGATGGAAAGCAATTCTGAAGTATTTCCTGTAATTGTTAGTCTCATGAAGTTGTTTTCAAAGTTAGTTTAAAAAATCCAAAGTTATTAAAACTATTTTGTTTGTTTATACAAAGTTTGCTCTGTAAAGAGAATACCTAGCAACAGTACAGCAGTTGTGTGCTTTGTCCTTTAACAGTATGAACCTTACGGTAATTCAAGAACAGCTAACACCCTCCTTGAAATACTTCTCCAGAAGTTGTAGATGGCATATCTGTGGTTTATACCTATTTCTTTCTGGTTTTGAGACAGATGAGGCACTGGAATAGGTTAAAGCAAATCATTTGAACTGTAATGCAAAAGCCAGGAAAGCATTACTTGGAAAAGACTGTTGCTTTGTTTATCCAGGTGGATGTGAATGAATGTAACTTAATAATTTCATAATAGCTAGAGAGCAAAGCTTTTAGCACAGTTTCTATTTTAATTCAGTGGAAGTCACTCAATGTTGATTGATACTCTGATTTGGATTGCTCAATCCTGTGCTTTCTGTGTCCACATAGCTCTCACTAGGCTTTCTGTTGTTCCTATTCTTCTATTCACAAAACCTGAATTAACTACAGTTATAGAATGAAATATATGCTTCCAGTTTCACTGCTCAAAATCTCTCTTAAGTGTTCTTTCACTGCTGAATCAGCTCTGAAGCAGCTGTTCAGGCTTTATATTTCTTCCAGTGCCATAACAAAAATAATTGCATAATGCTGACTTTTTTACTGCAGTTTTCCTTTCTTTTTCTTTTCTGAATTTCTGCCTTTCTTCATTTGTGAGATGTTGAAAAACTTGGATTTTTATGTAAGCTTATTTTTCTGAGAGTTGAAAGAGATTAATTGTGATACTGAGAGGTTTCTTTGAACCTGTGCAATTTTAAAGATTTGGAGACAACTCAGGGCAGTACTTTTCTTTAAAAAATATAGGTCTTGCTGTTGTACTTGTACGTTTACATAGGTTTTAATTGATGTAGAATGATAAGGCTCTTAGTAACAGATGATAAGTAGAGATAAGTGCTGTTTATGGGTTTAGGATGTAGTAGCTATAAATAATATTTGATACTCATGTATTCTTAATTCTTCAAAATGCACCTGGCAAGGTCATTTGCAAAAGCAGTCTTGGCCTACTTTTGCTGCTGCTGCATTGATAGTGAAGAATTAGGCCAAAAGAGCACTTGTGAAATTCCTGTCCTAAATTTATTTGGATTTGCCTCAGCCTCACACCTTTGATTTGTCTATTTAATGTAGACCAAACTAAGTGGCACTATGTGCTCCAGAGGAAAGATGGGAACAAACATTGTTCTGCAACTGTCCTGTGGCATGGGGAGGAGGAGCAAAAGGTATTGAACCTGAAGCAACTGGATCATGGTGACCTCAATATATCAATTTTAGCTGAAATCTTATCTTAGCGTAATACTGATTTTTATGCCTGCTTTAAAATTATAATTGCTCTTGTACCTGGTAGCCTTAAGTTCCACAAGTAATGTAGGGTATCAGTCACTCTAGAGAGGCCCAGTCACTTCTGCTGGCAGCCAGGATAAGAGAGTCAGTTTTGGATCCAGTATCAGTATTTTCACACCTTCCTGGATAGTATCATTACTGTTGCTGAGCTTAGATTTGCTCTAGGAGTATTTCCAACTAGGACAAGGTAAATATCATGAGGAGGGACCTTGTTTCAGGTGAAAAAAGGCCATGTTGGTTGAAATGTTACAGCAAACTATATTGTCAAAGTGACACAGAAGATTGGAAAAGAGTTTTGTTTGGAAATTGGATGCTTCAGACTACAGCAGTAGGGAGAGAAGTTTTCTGCAGTGTACCGTTGCCTTAATCTTAAATATGTTTTGTTTTGGTTTTAAGAAGACAAGCTCTTAAAATACACAGAATGTTTTACTAGAGATCTTAAAATGCTGCTTCTCTCAGAATAGGTTTTTAAGCCTCTTGAAGAAAAAATGAACGGCAAACTTTAATAACCAATGAGCCCAGTTCAGGAGTGTTCTGGCAGAGCAAGCAAGGGGAATATAAACTAGTGCCTCCCTGTTTTGGCAATGACATTTCTCTTCACTTTGTGCAAACTTCCTTACATTCTTCTCACAGTGGTGGTTATTGCACTTTTCCTAATGTGCAAATTCCTTATCCAAAACAATAAAATCTGAAGTGATACACAATTCATAAAGCTCCACCACCCCAAGTTTTGGAAAGCATCACCCTTTTGTTATATTCTCTGTTTGTTTTTTTAAAAGTATGCAGTTACCATGACAACTCTTGCCCACACTGGAAATCTGTTATTGGGAGTTTCTGATGTGGCTTTTATTTGCAAATGCTGCAAACACCACTGTTATTAAACAGACTGTTAATTATCCTTCCAGTCACTGACTGGGAAAACTGATGTGGTATTTGTTACAACTTTCTTATTCCAGGTAAGAGTGGTCATGCACAGCTCTATGCAGCAAAGTTTGCATGCTCACTACTTTAATGTATTGCTGTTTATACAGAGATGGGTTTTTTTGTTGTTGTTTTTTCCCTTACAACCTGAAGCTATGATTACTTGTTTAATTATTAAGGAACTAGGAAAAAAAAATAAAAAAATTGGGGGGGTTAATCACCTTCCCTTTTGTGAGACATTTAATCAGATTTTTTTTCTCATTTTGAGAGTGTTTTGGTTCTTTTTATAGAAATACTTATAATATGCTGTGCGGGTCTTTATTCATCTTTCTTATTATTATTAATTTTGGCCTTTAAGAAGATACCGTACTCTGTGCTCTGAATAAATAGTGACAATTAGGTCATGCATTTAGGATCCAAAATTTGTATTGTTCCTGTTAAAGGCTTGAAAATTTATCTTAAAGAAATTGTTGAATGCATTTCTAACAGTGTGCAGTAAAGCAGTCAGCTTCTATTACCAAAGGCTTTGTTACGATTTCATGATTCATGTTGCAAGATGACAGTAAGAGATGGCATGTGATAAGTGGGTGTTGTTTTTTTTATTTTCCATTTTAGGAATTTCCATGGGATGTAGATCATGCTACTGGACTGCATTTGGGTGAAGGATGAGTTCTGCACTTCTCATAGGAGTCTTCCAACACATTTTCTACATTACTTTGTAATAGTGTTATAAGTAAGCTTATGCGAAACAAACGGTATTAGATCATGAGTGAAGAAAAAAGCTTTGGTGTATCCCAGAAAATGTTGTCTCCTTCAAGAAGTACTAGCAGCTGCTCCTCCAAGCAGGGAAGTCGACAGGTAATACAAACTTTTTCAACCAAACTGGAGGCATTGCTAAGATTGGCTGTTACTTTTGCTCTTGAATATCAGTGAATCTCTTAAACTCTGTTTTCTGTCACTGGTTTGTTTTATTTCATCACTTCCCTGTTTTCCTTAATCTGTTTTGTTGTGGGTTTTTTGGTGGCAGCATCTTGTTTAGAGTCAAATGCAGTAAAACACATTACCAAATAGCAGGCAGTTACGAAACTGAAATGCTAACGGTGCCTTTGAATTTTTATCACGTTGTATGTATGGTTGGTTTCTTTATAGTGAAATATTGATTGGTTTGATCCTGAAATTCCAAATCTTCCCTGTGAGATACTACTTTTGTGGCAGAATATTGTGTAACTGCTCTGATTATTTCAAATTTCCAGGGAATATGTGCATACATGTGCGAAAGTGAATGCATTTTTTCCAAAACTTGCCATAGGGTCTTACTGACAATGAAAAAGTGCCTGGGAATGCCTGTGTATGGTGCTTCTTGGTGTAGAAGCATAGTTAAGAAAATAAGAATTTGTGTAACATGATGTGTCTGGATACCTAATGCAAAGGGTGCTTTGTTTTCTGCAGAGATGCCATTATTGATTAAACCTTACACTTTTAGAAGATGTACCTATGAGTGTTTGCACCTGACAAGCAAGGCTGCTGAAGACAGCTTTTGTTTGTGGGCAAGAAACATTGACCTTCAGCCACACTGAGAATTAAGCTTAAATACAAGATCCATGCTTGCAAAATCATGAGCAGTATGCGTAACATAAGCTTTTATTTGCACAGATGCTGACTTAGTGAACCTCTTGAAGCTGCCTCAGGTTGAAATTTTAATTGGAGCATCCCAATCCCCCAAAAGCTTTGGAGACCTCAGCTGTGTTTTGAATTAACACCTGCGTTTCTGAGACTTCTGGCCCTGTACATAGAATTGGCAAGGCAAATATCTCAACAATTTAAGCCTATTAAAGTGCTGTGCTTGTAGAAAATGCTATGCATTTCTAGTATACCGAGCAAATAAATCCCTGCTTTCAACATGCCTTTTTTGTTTTCCTGCAACATTATTTTTTATATCCTCGGTGTGAGATTATCTTTAAAAAGTGTAATTTAAAACATTTGGTATTGTCGATTTCAACAGTTCACGTCTATCAAGTGTTACCATGTAATATTTAAATAATGAGATTTACATGACCATGACTAAATCCACTGGTGTGTTACACAGCCAGTATAAGCAACCATACTTATACAGAAGCAATTTCTGCAAGAACCTTGCTTATTGCCATTTAACATGATCAAATCCATTGGTTGTCTCAGGGGTTTGATACTATTATTAGTGGGTCTCGTTTCTGATCCATTTTTTGTCCATCACCTGCCCTCTGTGGAGCAAAGGAAAAATTCAGTAAGGTTTAATGTTATCTTGTCAATTCCCAGTTTTTTAGTCCTTGATCCTCATACAAAAATGCAAGGTGTATCTGACCAAGGTGTGAGATGCAGCTTGGTGTTTTGTTTGTTTTCCTGGTGTGTCCATGCTCATTCGTTGTAGTCAGGCAGATGATAAATTGCCTTGTACACCTATTAGGCCAAGCAATAAGGCCAAGATATAAAGTAGATTACTCAATGTATTTGGAAGGGTGACAGAGTTCATATTTCCTTGTAATAATATAGGACATTGTGATAAGTAACACAATTTTTATAGATATTTCAGGATGAATCTTTTCATGGTCAGTTATTGCAATACCAAGTAAGTAATGATATAGTTCTGCATCTAGGAAAGCTACAAGTGTTGACTGATGGGTCCATATTTTCAGGGGGTGGTAATGATAGAGGGCAAGCCCACAAAAGTTGGGGAGTTTGTGTGACTTGTTACATGCTGAGTAATGATCACTAAGCAGGGCTAAAAGCTTTCCTTGCTTGATTTTCCTATATAGTTGTTCCTATGTAGTTTCCTACATTGTTTCAGAAATTGCATGTGCTTTTTAAGGTTCCACTGGTCTTTCTGATATTTTTACTTTTTAATAGGGACTTCTAATCTTTATAAGGAATACTTTAATACTTTCTCTGTTTCCTTCTTTACCAAGTGAAATAATTTTCTGGCTTGTCCTATAACTTTGCATCTGCTGAAGTGACCTAGAGGTATCCCTTCAAACTAGCAAAATTTAGGAAGAAAAAACTATTTTAAATTATGGTTTCTTTCAGCATTGTCAGTGTTTACGTGCACGGCTGTGTATTGTTGCTCCTTCCTTAAATCACTGGTGGTTTTGGTGTTTTTCACGTGACTATCTTTTCACTCTGAAGTTGTCTTGCAGGTTACAGAACAAAACAGTTATATGTTTTGCTGGGGAAAACAAATATTTAACTATCCTGTGCAGTGTATTCTCTGGATATTTACTTGAAAATTACTTTTGTGGGTAATTTTCCCTTATGTTTCTTTAATTTATTTTTTAATTATGTTTTGTGATAGTAGCATGTTTCAGTGAATGTTTTTTGTTACATATACTCTTCTGTGCTGCATGTGGAAAGCAGGACCTTTAGGTCCAACAGTCAGCAAGACTTACTCATCTGGACACAGCCGTGCTTTGGGTGAGAAACGGGTATCTTCCTACCTTTTCCTGCTCCCCAGAAGGATCCGGTCTTACAGATTATAAAGATCTTTACCTTGCTAGATAGGCTCTCTCTTTACTGGTATAAACTGTATAGTACATGTTATAAAATCCAAGTTGTCTGAGCAGTGGGGATGTTGAGATTTTGTCTCTTTGAGTGTCTTGTCTCTTTGCTCTCCGCTTCCCACAGAGGATTTCTTGTCACACATGATCAAGTAGTTTTGTTTGTATCATTAATTCCTTCTTTTCTCACTCCGCTTCTTGTATTGGTAAATTGGAGCTTCACTGTCAATCCCTATTAATATCCACCTACTCAGGGCTCACAAGACTGGGGATGAGTGATGCCACTGTCTGAGACTTAACTGTTTTGCCCTTTTCATCTGCATGTTAGTTTGAATGACAGCACTTTAGATGTTCCCTTAAGAAAACAGCAGCAATGTAAATTTCTAGAAGTCTGTTAAAATCCCCTAGTTTAAGAAGTACTGCAGATTTTTCTTGGGTTTTGGTGTTGTGTTTTGGTTTGATTTTTTTTTTCTTTGCAAAGCCCTAGTAGAAGAGTACAACATCATTCTGTTACAGGGAAGTGCTATGATTTTGATAGTTTCCTTCACCTTCCAGCTCCATGAAGGGCTTCTTATTCTTCCTTCAAACACTTGTGCCTCTCACAAGGACCTTCAGAGCTAGGCTTGTTGCTTGCAGGTTAATGACAGATCAGCCTGACAGGTGCTTTTATCTGTGCTGCTGATCTGACGCAGCAGTTCTTTAAATCTGATTAAGTAGAAAGAAACTCTGAAATGCACAGGAGAGGGGACCTGAATACTGAATTTGTTTTTCCCTCAAAAATAGTGGGATCTGAGTTTTGAGTCTCTCTAATTTCCTAGGCACAGGCTCTGTTGAAGGCACACACTAGCACCACATAATAAGCTACCTGAGATCAGGATACAGACTCCTTGTAGTCTGAGGCTGCGGTGCCCACTCAAGTTGATCCCTGTCGAGATGTAGACCAAAAGTAGACTCCTGTGATATAGAGGATGGGCTACTGTGCCAAAAAAAAGAGTTGTCTTAAGCAGGGCTGCAGGACTTGGAGAGACCTACTCCTTCCTTTGCTAAACTTTGTGCTCTTTTTCTGCCACATAGAACACATCTGAAGTGTGAACCAAAGACATTAGGTTCACCTTCACCTTGAAGCCCCAGGCAGGCTACTGCCATATGCCACTTCTCTGCATTTCTCTCTGTCCCTCTCCTTCAGTCATGGAAAGGGATCTCTTCCACAAAGCCACAACTCAGACTGTGTTTTGTGAGGAAGGAAAAATGGTGTTGATGTTCTTTACATTTAAATTGACCTGTAATCAAAGGAAGATGTATTGTGGTAGTTATTTTTAAGTTTAGTATGTTAACTAACTTAAAAAATAGATTCAGTAGAGAAAAGCTTTATGTCAGCTTTATGTTAAAAACCCTCATGCTCTGAAAAAGCGAATGAAATAATTTCCGCCAACTTTATGAACCGTAACAAATGCTTTAGTTGCAGCTGATGCCAACCCTTATCCTCCACAAAGCAGGTTTCTATTTTGGGTGCTTTAAGTATTTGGTACAACTGACTGCATTTTATATGGGAAGAAAGTCTGGCACTGTCATCTGTTTCATTCAGGGAGCCGCAAGTGCAAGCATTGTTCTGAAAGCCATTGGAATGTATTGCTTCATTCCTGCTCCTGAAATAATTCACCTTGAGGAGCTCTATGGTACAGATGCTGCAGAAAATGAGGAAGGTTTTAATTTGTTAAATAAAGAAAATTACTACAGTTGCCTAATGACAGACTTATTTCTGAAGACCAAAGTGTATGTTCTTTTTTTTCTCAGTCACAGAGCAGGTATAAGCCAAGTAGCAACTGCAGGGTGAATTTTCAGTGTTCATATGAAATGAGCACCTCTGGAGCTAAGAAAAGTAAAGAGTATGTTCCTTCCTCAGTCTCAAGAGAAATGTCTGCCTAGGAAGAAAATGCAGTATTGATCATTTAGTGCAGATATTGGCCCATAATAATACAAAACCTTTGGTAGTGTCATAACCTTAAGACACTACCAATCTGGACATCAGACTTATGCTAGAATTGCTAATGCCATTCAGTTAGAAGTTTTGGGGAGTTTTTTGGGGGTCTGGTTGGGTTTGTTGCTTGTTTTTTTATTTATTTGGGTTGTTTTGGGTTTTTTTTGTTGTTATTTTGCTGTTTTTTGTTTGTTTGTTTTTAATTTAGTGCTGTGTTTTGGGGTATCTCTTTCAGTTCCCTGTTGTGGTATCAGCAAAACGGATCACAGTCTGAATGCTACCATAGCTTTCAGGAAATCTTGTATCTCCAGTTTGATCCTTTGCTTTCAGACAGATGAGAACAGATGATAACTGACGATCTTGATTAATTTTCCTTCATTTTAGAGAGTAAGCAGTTTTCTTCCCCTTCTGCAGCTGCTCCCAGCAATAGCCAACTGATGCTTTTTCCTCATTAAATGAGATGTCAGATCTCTTGCAGAAGAAAATACTGATCAAGATCCTGCAGAGTTTGGGTCAAGAGTGAACAGATCCAAATCAAATTGCAGCAGCAGCATTTTGAAAAATGTGGGAGTTCGAGGATTCAGGTGGGAAAGGTTGGACTCTTCTGGACAGATGTATGTGGAAGAGGATCAGATGCTGTCACTGCAGTCTTGTACCATGCATACATCCAGCATGGCTCCCCCATGTCCTGCCAGCAAACCTGCTCCAGGGTGTGTCCCTCTCTCCACATGTCCACAGGTCCTTCCAGGAGCCTGCTCCAGTGCAGGCTTCCCACAGGGTCACAGCCTTTTTCAGGCATCCGCCTGCTCCAGCATGGGGTCCTTCATGGACTGCAAGTGGATATCTGCTCCACCACTAACCTCCGTGGGCTGGAAGAGGATAGCCTTCCTCACCATGGCTGCAGGGGAATCTCTGCTCTGGCATCTGGAGCACCTCCTCCCTCTCCTTCTTCATTGACCTCGGTGTCTGCAAAGTTATTTGTCTCACATATTCTCATTTCTCTCTCTGGCTACAGTTGTTGCACAGTTCTTTCCTCATTTTCTTAAATATCTTGTTCCAGAGGTGCTGCCACCATCACTGTTGGGCTCTGTCTTGGCCTGTGGTGGGTCTGTCTTGGAGCCAGCTGGCATTGGCTCAGTCAGGCAGGGAGAAGCTTCTAGCAGCTTCTCACAGAAGCCACCCCTGTAGCTCCCCTGCTACCCAAACCCTGCCACGCAAACCCAATACAGCACAATTAGCACTCTTGCAGATTTTTGTTTCGTTTTTGGTTTGAAGTTTTTTTTCAGTCAGCCAAGGCCTTTTTGAGAATACTGCCCTGTGAATCTTGCAAGGAGGACCACAAGTACCTGCCTACCTGATGTAGTTCTGTTTCCCCCAAAATGTTTCACACTAGGCTGCTTTTTTTTGTCATTATATTCTGTACATTAAAGTGTTCTTAGTATTTTTCAAATATATGGGGATGGTAATAGCACGTGCCATTTTCTGTCAACTGTTCATAATTCTAGATCGGTCAACTCCTATGGTAGCTGGCAATAATTAATTCATTAGATCTCTGATAGAAGTGTTGAAACTCATGTTACATTGTCATTAGCCAGTGTTCCATAAATAAGAACTGTAAAAATACTATGAGATTTAGTCTCTTCTCTGTTATGTTGTTTCAGGGTCTTTAATTTAAAGAGATTCTAACAGCAAAAAAGAGAGATCTTCTTTTAATTAGAGGTGATCTGAATGAAGAGTGGTTTTTATTTTTCTTGTACTCTCTCTTTTTGTAATGTTCCTCATAGTACTTGAGTTACTTCCCTGGCTTTTAAAGTTTATTTTATTTATTTTATTTTGTTTTATTTCTTTTACTTTAAGATGATGCAGTTCATATCAAACAAAATCTTGAGTTACTCAATATGGGAAAAAGAATGTTGTAGGAATGGTCTTCATTTGCAGTGTCTTTTATTTCTGCTTCATAACCTACAAAACATCCTTTTAGCATGAAACGTTTCTGCTTGTGATGGCAGAAGATTTTTAATGCTGCATTTTGACTGTGTGTATTTATGTATAGAAAAAGATACATATAAAATACATATAAAATTCTGCTAAGCACATACATTCAATGAAAGATATTGTCATAAAAGTAGTTTAGTTTGTAGTTTAGTTAGTATTGTCTCTATGAAAATAAAAAAAATCTTATCTCTTGGGAGATACATAACAAAGTGTAAAGATGGATCTAGGGTTAGATTTCAACTTGTTTTACTTAAAGCCTTTTATCCACTTGAATCTCTCAAAAATGCTGTTCTTTGGAAGAAAGAAGATTTAGATCTGGATTTTCTGTTTAAGCAGGACAGCTGGGAAATTGTAGAAGGACTCCGGGGAGCGATGAATTGTACCCAGGAGCCACAAAAGCAGGAGGGCTGCTTGCTGAAAAAGAGGAAATGGCCTTTGAAGGGCTGGCACAAGGTAGGAAAAGAATGTGTATCTGAAAGACTGATACCATGTGAATGGGACATGCTTGGTGTGGTTTTGTGGCAAAAGGTGACTTAAGAGCAGAGAGTGTTCTCCAAAGAAATATGGGGAGGGGTTGTAGTGTGGTTTTGTTTGTTTGAGGGGTTTTATGGGTGTTGTTTTTGTTTGGTTGTTTGGTTTTTAACTCTGACTTTCTGATTACAGAGATACTTCTTTTTGGACAGAGGGATTTTGAAGTATGCTAAATGCCAAGCTGATGTAAGTGATCTGAAACCCTTCAAGGCCTTTATGAGATACTAACACTATTTTATATAAAAAAAAAAAACACAATAATTACATATTTTTGGCAATGGGAAATAAAATTTCAGCAGTTCTGAACAGTAGGTTTAAGAGGGGAAAATAGTGGTTTCAGCACTATTCATCTATTTTTTTGCTTTATTCTTGAGTTATTGTGGTTTTTTTCTTTTTCTTTTTTGCAGATAGAGAGAGGGAAGCTTCATGGCTGTATTGATGTTGGACTTTCTGTCATGTCTGTAAAGAAATCAACAAAATGTATAGATTTGGACACAGAAGAGCAGATATACCACCTGAAGGTAGGTCTTCAAGATTCTTGTATTCTCACTCCCAAAATAACAACATTAGCTGTGTATGGTGGATACCCTAATTTTTTTTAGTACTAGGAGGATTGTTAGTTACACTAATAATTTATTTTTTAGTATTAGCAGATTAGTTTACACTTTGTAATTTGAGAGGCCTTATTGAGCTGTTCCAGTGTTAGTAACTGTTCTACATAGAAATCTCAAGGATGTTGCACGTCAAGCAGCATTCCTTTCACCCAGCACTTTTTTTCAAGAAAGGGTGTGCACTTTGTTGCATGAGTACTTTTCTTCTCAGTAGTTGCCTCTTGCTCTATGTCTTATCTATAGGAAGTATTTTCCAAAGTCAAATACGTAGATTTATCTATCCTTGTGGAATAAGTTGTATTAAAATATATCGCCAACATCAGTTTTTTATTTGTGATTAGTTTAACCTTGACTAAACCTTAAAAATGGCAATGAAGAAATGACAAATCAAGTATTTGTTTATTTGTATTGGTTGTTGTGGGTTTTTTTTTTCCATCTGGAGGTTGCTAAGTATAGGGTTCTGCACTGGAAGTCATAACTATAATAACTGACTTTATCATGTGATTAATTTTCTGTCACGCTTAAGCTTATACAGTATGTGATTTAGTAGGAGCATCATTTGAAAAAAATTCCTGATACTTTTCCAATAAAGTTCAGCCAAGCTAGTTGGCCAGTGAGCACAAAATACCTTTGTTTCCTTGTTATTGATTTTAAATGTGGATGTTATAAAGCCTGAAATTTTGTGTAGGTGAAATCTCAGGAGCTGTTTGATGAATGGGTTGCAAAACTTCGGCATCACAGGATGTACCGGCAGAACGAAATCTCCATGTTTCCTCATGATGTCAATAATCTTTTCTTCCCTGTCTCTGCAACTGCCGACT
This sequence comes from Apus apus, assembly GCF_020740795.1. Classification (NCBI taxonomy): domain Eukaryota; kingdom Metazoa; phylum Chordata; class Aves; order Apodiformes; family Apodidae; genus Apus; species Apus apus. Next base: position 33,704,916 of record NC_067283.1, on the reverse strand, counting down.
CTGCCCCTGGTTTCTTTGATTCCACTCCCAGTAGAAAGGTAACAGTTATGATTTATAAATAATGAGATTTCATCAGAGTTTAAATTGGTCTGATTTGTGTTTATTAAGTAAAGACCATAATGGAAGCTTATTGGTGGGGTTTAAGTTATGATACAAAATGTCAACAGGAAAATTATATTATTTACTCCCAAGTGGTTTTATCTATGATGCTCTTCAGTTTTATAATATTGTCTCATTGTTTTAATGCTGTAAATTGCATTTTCATGATGACTTTTAAAACTGGATATTGAGTTAGAAACCTCATAATATTTGAGACAAAAATCAGTATTTGTCTGATACTTGCTAGTGAATATTACTCTGGATTACAGAATTACTAGATTTTTTTTTTCCCCTTTAGCATTTTTTCATTTGTTCTTTAGCTAATAAAAACTTTTATTTTACATTAATTAATCTGTGTATACCTGTGGAGTACATAGGAATTATCCAAGAGGTAGAAGAATTATTCAAACTAATCCAAGGAAATTGTTGTAGATGGGCATGGGGTCCAGATGGGTCCAGTCAGCAGTGTACGTCTCTTTAGATAAAGTCTGTGACTGTGAGTTTCATAAATGACCTGACAGGTGCACAGTCCAACACCTTAACTGACTGCCTTGATGCAGTAGCATGGAAAAGTGATTGTGTTCTATGCCTGAAAACAAACCTCTGTGCCTTCACTAGTGTGCACGTTGACTGGCTGAGGTTCACCCAAAGAAGCTCTTCTGATTCAGTCTAGAACCCCTGACCTCTTTTGAGAATATTGTTTTTTAGCAATACTGTGTCACTTACTATAACTGAAATGTCTCTCTGTCAGCTCCAGAAGTGTCTCCTAAGGTTTTCTTTCCCCTGGCTGTATTGCCACATGATCTGAGTGGGCTTCTTCTCCAGTGCCTGCATTTCACCACTTTGATAGGACTATCCTGGAACTGATTATGAATTCTACCAAACACAAACGTGTCTGAAGAGCTTTTTGCTAGTGATGTCTGAATGGAAGGAGATCTGTGCCAGCAGGCAGCTGCAAGAACAGTAACCCTGCAGTAATGGGGCTGTTCTGCAAAGAGCTGTCTGCATGCTTTCCAAGGTGCCAGCACCTCCTTGGCTCTGACAGCCCACTCTTCTGAGGCTCTGTCTGCAAGGAAATGCCAGACCTCTTGTGGCCATTTAGGTCTTTCTCCCAAACACAACAGAGGTAGAGGGGGAGAAGAGTATCAAGGGCAAAGGTGAAACATTGCAAATCCCGTGGTATCTCTGTGCTGGTGTTCTCAATAATAATAATAATCATAATTAAAAAAAAAAAATGCATGTGACCAGCATGTCTAAAGTCTATGCTCACTGTCAGGAAACTATGTCTTCTTTGGCATGAAAGACTGTAATTCACTTCAAATTTATTAATCCAGATTTGCACTGCAAAGAAGCCCTACTTATTTTCATGTGAAAAATAGAAGGGGATAGCTCTTAAGCTGCAGTTAATCACCTTAGCTCTGATGAAGCTAAATGGAAGTCTGCCAATTTACACATCCCTAGCTTCATATTAGTCAATATCAATCCAGCAGTTAGCTTAGTTGGAGAAAAATGTATGGAGTGAACTTTGCATTGAATTTTATTTGCTTTTAGAAGCACCTGATCAGTTTTCACATCTGTTTTTGTTGTTGTTGGGAGGTAGATTTATGTATCTATGTGTGTTTATGGGGAATGCTTGGATTCTGAAGCTTAGTCATGCTGATCTAAAGCCAACCTACGCTAACTGAAGTTATATAAACTCCCTCTTGCCCATTTCTTGGTAATGCCTGTGTCCTTCTTCCCTCCTGCCTGTGCCCCTCCTATATACTAATTCTGGAAAACTTGGTTATATGAGATAGATTTCTGAAGAGATAATTAAGTGGGATTTGTTCACAAAATGCCAATACATGCTCGTTTAAATTCATTTTACTTGTGATTTTAAAGGTACTGGGATTGTTACTTGGGCATGCATATATAGATAACTAAAGCTCATACAGGTTTATGTAGCAGTAAAATACCTCAGCTACATAGTTTAAAAAGAAGTGTGCTTATGGATGCTTACTGCTATTGCACACTGATTATATAAATTGACCTAGTCCTGAATGACATCACATGGATAGTGCATTTTATTTTAATTTGCAACTCAGGTTGGAGCATATAATGTAAATTTTAAAAGACCAATTGAGAAAATGGCAGCCGACCAAGATGTAGATGATGTTTCCTATTGATAGATTTAAAACTAGTACTACTTGAGTTTTGATACAAGCTGAGCTAGAGATAATGAAGTTTGTAAAGTGTATGCTTTAGAGAAGAGCCAAACAACTTAGTCAGCTTTTTTCTTAGCCACCGAAGTGGTCATGAATTGGTGCTTAAGATGAAGCATTTTAAAACTGGTTTTAAATAATATTTTGAAAAGCATGTGATTTGTGCTACTTCCTGATATAGATACTATCAAAGATGAAAAGTTTAGCAAGGTCTAAAAATAATTAGGCTTTTGAATGGCTATTATTTGTAGTGACATTACAGAAGAAAACCCTGTTCTAGGCCACAATCAACTGGTAGTACTAATGGGTAGAAATTTCTTCCCATTGGAAATTACTTAATGGTACTGCTCAATTTCCTCTTACACAGAATTTCCAGCATCTCTTGATGTGTCTGATAGTCAGAAAGGCTGAAAATAAGTTTGAAAAGGGTTAATGAGACATTTTGAAAGGGTAGTATTTACCCAGATGAATTGTATATCACACATGTATTAAGGCCTGTCAAGCCAAATCCATGCTGAAGTCATACAACCTTGAGTAAAAACTTTAAATAACATCTAATGAATTTTGTTTTCTTCACTGAAAAATAGCTTTAACAAAAATGTGCATGTTACATTTAAGTTTTTTGAGGGGCTTCTTTGAGGAACGTGGAGAAGGAACATAATGTCCAACTTGGCTTCTGTGGCTTCTATTAAAGTGACTTAATTGATGCAGAACTTTGCCTTTCCTCAAGATTTAATTGTCAGCAATTTTTTATGGATCATTTAGTGTTTTCACTGCTCATGGACAGCCAGTACATTAGGGATCCTGACATTATGCTCAAGAATCCTACTTCATATGCTTCTTCTCCATATTATTGATGTCTTCAGTCCTTGTCCCTGATCATAGACTTCAGCAATTGGCTGTCAAATTTTGTAGATACAGCAATAAAATATTGTTTGTTAATTTTTCACTTCTTCTTCTTCTTTGGAACAGGCAAGCAGCTTGACCAAACAGAATTCATTGTCAGCTGGAGGTAACTTGTCATTTTCCTTTTCGAGTAATGAGTCCAGGATTTCATCTTGGCTACAGTCTTCTGAAGACATGGAAAAATGCTCAAGAGGTAATGATAGATGAAGGAAGTTGGAAGTAGCCTAATTCCCCTAGTTTTTCTTGACAACTAGAGTACTACACCATATGCAGTTTTTACAGTTAGAGTTTTCTCTGAAACCAGGAGGAACAGGGTGGCTGATGATTAACTGGCTATTCACTTGTTTTCAAAAGGACTAGTGATTTTAACTACAATCCAAATAAGACTTACCTACACAGATAAAATCTTCAGTGTGTCTGCTACTTTAGGGCAACTGAAACTACTCTCTTATTCAAAACAGACCTCTCCAACTGTCACACATATTTACTGGAAATGAACCAGCTGTTACAGAGCATGGATGTTCTCCACAGGACATATTCAGCACCCGCTATAAATGCTATGCAGGTTTGTTGTGCAATTCCAAAAAGCAACCCCTAATCCTAAATGATCTTGGTATATCTTCTAAGCTTTGCTGGTTTTATGCCAATCTGTTATTATTTTTTCCCTGTATGTTGTTAAAAGGTTGGACCTTTTGAAAGCCCAAAGAAGGAAAAGAGAACACACAGGAGGTGGCGATCCAGAGTTGTTGGGAAGGAGGCTAAAGCAATGTTACAGGTAGCTTCAGTCCTCTCAGTTCCCATCTTACTCCAAATCTTAGTTTTTCATCACTTCTTGGTGGAACCAGTTTAGGAAATAAGAATCCTTTCAAGTAGTATTTTGTGCTAGTTCATTTTAAGTGGTAATATATCAGACAACAGACAAATATGTTGGCATTGATATCTGCAATAGGATCTGTGCTGTTACCTTCAGGAGACTGGCCGTGGTTTTTTACCCATGTTTTTGATCTGCTTCCAATTTTGGTGATTGTGGGGTTAATTTTTTTCATCAGTACATATTTTTCCAGATTCTCCAGATAGTTTTATACACATTTGCATCCAGAGGCCAAGTGATTAGATATAAGTGGGGGAAAATTGTATAGCATGTGCTACAGCTCCCAATGGGTGTGTTTCTTGGACTTCTGCCCAATCTCCAATTATGGTATCTTGGGCAAAGCTGTATCTATGGTTTCACTTGCCAAGTGTCACTGATTAAAAGCCTATTGGTAAATGACAGTAGTTTTCCCATTTTTGGTGTCTCCAACATGTAACCCAGGTGGCTACAATAAAATAAAATTTTCTTTACATTTGTAAAAACATCACAAGTTACTATCCTCTTTTTATAGGTGCCTTCTGTATTTTCTGCCCCTATGAGACTGCATGCTTCCAATCCTAACTTATCTACAATAGATTTTGTAGAGGAGAAAAATTATTCAGATGGCTCTGAAACAACATCAGAATTTACTAAACTGCAAGAGGACTTATTGCACATTGCACATAAAGGTAAATTAAATTGTGTTTCATGTGTGGTTTTATATAATCAGAGTTTAAATAATGATGTGACTTCTGCGAATGCTTTCTGTTCAATGTTTAGAAAATGCAGAAAACACCCTCCCTTCCTTTAATATCCCTTGTGGAAGAGCAAATGTTGAGATCCTGAGTAATTTGAAAGAAGTAGCTGCATCATCACATTTTTTAATTTTTTATTTAATGAAGGACATCCTTTTGTTTTCTGTTCTGAAAATGTTGATGGCCATTTTTTTTTCCCAAAAGTTAAAAATACTAAAATCAATTGCTATAAACATAGCAGATTTATACTCTTTTGTGTTTGCATGCATATATGTGTATATGAACACATGTATGTTTGTATATTCAGTGTGCTTGACTGGATTTCAGAGTCAACATTTGCTGGTGATGCAAGGGTTGCTATGGCAGTAACCTATTTTTAGTGAATAAAGAGAAGTAAAATCGTGTAAAGCAGCCAGAGGGGCAGCCTGACTAGAAATGTTTCTCCACAAAATAATTTTTCATTAACGGTGTTTTGCTCCATCACCCTTGCACCAGAAACATTTTTATTGTTCCAGTGGTCCTGCTGAGTAAAGCATGGAAGCATTTATATCTGAAAGACTTTTGGGAGAATTTGCTTTGTCCCCTTTTGCACAAGATGGTGGTTGATGTTATCAATATGTATTCTTTGCTGGGATTTCCCTGCTAGTGCTGATGTATCTTGATTCTGCTATGTAAGAAATGTAATAAGCTTTATAAAGTCAATTATAGTCAAAACTGTTGTGTGTTTTCCAAAAAGAGAAAAGAAGTGGGGGTGGAGTGCAGAAGAAAAAGTTGCTAGTAAGTGGAGTAAAGAAATCGCCTACTCAAGATCATCTTACCTGAAATGTCCATGTTGGAAATTTCTGTTAGATTGACCCATGCATTGAGGGGACAATTGACTTGCCACTGTTCAATACAGTAGCATTTTATTAAGAGTATGAAGAATTTTTTTCCAAAGTTGCTTTAAATTATGCCCTTTCCAAAAAAAGGTAGTGAAGACAACCTTTTCTTTAGCTTTTCATACAAATCAAAGAAAATGTAACATGAGTACTTTATTATGAAATGATTCTTAAAATTTAAGTTAGTATCAAACTTACTAAATTGCGTTTAAGGTCACTAAAGATTCTGGTCACGTCATCCACATCTGAAAGGCTAACATAAAATAGTGGATGCTCTTCTTTTCCACACTGTGATACCGTTAAGGATTTCTTCAGATTACAGTCTGAAAATTAGCTTTGGTAATGGTTTGCAATGTTGAAATATAAATTAAGAATATTTTCTCATAAGAATAAACTAGGTTATATCAAATACTCAATTCAGCTTAACTCTGAGTGGATGATTGAAAGAGAGAGATATCAGAGATTTCTTGTTCTTTGTTCTTTATAGCTCCATTTCCCTGTAAAGGGATACATTTTTGCATTGACAGTTCTCATTACTGTATTACAAGGCTTGATTAGGCCCTCAGAAATCCTCTAATTCTCCAGTTAGATAAATGTTGTAATCCTGCATAAACAAATACTACTTGAATAAATTTGTATTGTTGTGACTAAAGAAAAGATTAAATGTCTTAAAAGTAGCAAAATAAGGAAAGTGCATTTCTCCTTTAAAAATCTAGTGATTTTAAAATTGCATGACCTTTGTCTGATTTGAATGTTTCAGGCTGGTGATGCTGGCTCAGGAAGGAGTAGAAGTAGCAGCATAACATGCACAGCATTCAGGATCTGACTCTTTGAGTCACTAAATCATCTAACAAGCTGAAATTTCCTTATCCCAAAAAGAAATAACAAAACTCAACACCACAGTTGACTTGCGTTAAAGGCGTGTGGAATAGAGTTATGACCATCTGAAGATTCAAGCTAATTGGGGAACAAAAGCAAGTGAAGAGCAGATGTGGTTAGTTAGCTTTGTTGCCATCTGTCACAAATTATCAGAGTAATTTTGACTGTGGTTAGTATAGTCAACGTGGTAGCATTCACCATAAACTTTTGTCCTACTAAAAAAATCTACCTTATAACCTTGATTAATATTACTTGGTTTTAGTAACCCACCCTGGATCTCTTAACCTAAATTCTTGTTTCTGTCACCATAAATGATGTTTTATTGAAGTTTTACATAACTGGCACGTATACAATTGGTAGCTGTTTTTAACTGTCGCTTTTTACAAAATGGTTCTAGTTTACTTCACCCTGAGGTCAGCTTTCAGCACCATATCTACAGAGAGAGAAAAGGTGAAGCAGATGCTGGAGCATGATGCATCCTCATCTCCCTCTGCACAAATAGTTGGCTTGAAGAATGCCTTAACATCCGTAAGTGAAATGCTGAAGTTCAGCAAGCTTCATTGCCATCACATCATATTTTTAAATTTTATAGTAGTTAATTTCTGTTTCTTTAATGTCTATTTTGTGCTAGAATTTGCAGTATTGAATCAGTAAATTTTTTTATATGGTGTTTTTCAAAGATTTTTTCCTGAATGCTAATGGCATTGTGAAATCACTTAAGTTTAATAGCTTGATTTAGATATATAGTATAATCTGTATAATTTGATATTAAGAATTAGAGGGCTACTCTGTGATGATGAATCTGCTTCCTCTCAAAACATACACTGTTTTATCACTCAGTTCTGGTAGGTTGCAGGTTTTCTTTTATTTTTCTTTTCCTAAACAGCACTCAAGTATTCACTGAATGACTTGGCATAAAATAAAAGTGAGAGTGGCTGAAAGCACTCAGCTCTCCCTTCTAATGCACTCAAGCTTCATCATGCTGCACCAAGACTCTGCAAAGCAAATTCAAGTACAACTTGTTTATATTGACTTCCAACCTTGATTTTCTGTTAGGCTTCTGTTAGGCAGAGTTCTAAATTTCAAAAGACTGTACTCTTTAAAAGCTGGTGTTTTTTGTTGGTGTGCTTTTTGTGATTAGTTCAGACCAGAACTTTCAAGTCAGGCATGTTTGAACGTGCCAACCACACAGTGATCTGATTTCAGAGCAACAAGTGTCATCATTTCTGTGGCCATTAAATTTCAGTGTTTGTTGCAAATTCCTAATCAGAAGTGAGGAAGACTCCCTGTAATTGATAAATATGATATAGGTAATCTTAGGATTATGTCAATATGAAAACTTGCATTGCTTTACAAAAGCTGCATATGGTTTTAGATTTTTTAAGTGTATAATATGCCTCTTTGCCTAGACCTTTAGGGGCTGTGATGTCTTCATAGTATTTTACTCACTGACTTGCATTTTTTTGGTTTGGGCTTTCAGATGTTGCACTTGTCATATCTGAATAGGTGACTTTTATTTTCCAAGTATTATTTGCTTACCATTTAATATAAAAACATGTTTTAAGATTTATGAACACAGCATGAAAATATTTTTCTTAGCAATGAAATTCTGGTGTTCATCTTCATCCTCTAAATATATTTTGAATGTCATGCTTTTAGATCCTATCTTAATAAGCCTTTTGTAGCCCATCCAGAAGCCATCTGTGAATCCTGGCACTTTCAGCAGAGGTTAGCACCTGTGAGACCTACTCTTAGCCCGCAGATCTGTAAAGCCATGATACCAGCAGAAATTTTCTCACCCTGTACAGCAGAGATCCTGTAAGAGAAATGAATAAGCCTCCTTTGAAGATGTGTGGAAGCACAGATATGATAAACTTGACATATTTCCAAGACTTCCTTGCAAGAGAGTCCTGTGTTGATGACTTAATGTTTGTTTTTGTTCATTTCAGTTTTTTTTTCTGTACATGAGGAACAAAAAATCAGACTCACAGGTTGAAAGCTATAAAACATAAGCCTGTTTTGCTCTCATAAGCCTGGCAGGGGAAGAAAGGTGAACAGATTTGAAGTGGGTAAAACACTGCAAAATTAGCATCTCTGCTTCTGGTTCCCTCATTAAGAAAGTATCCTTGAGCCACATACAGTCTAATAAAAGCAAATATAGAATGGGGAAAAGTAAGATATTTTTCTTTGGAAGGGAGGAAGAAGACAATAGAAGGAAGAAAACAATATAAGGAAGAAAACACTTTGGAGCAAACAATGAAAATTGGGAGATGCTATTATGGGAAAGCTGTGTAAATTCTGTTTTGCACTTACCTGATGTTGTGGGTATAACCTAATGGTGTCTGCTTGAACGCTGGACACAGAAGTGACAGATGCACTTATGGCAAATTCAGACCTCAGATATGTAATGCCAGGAATTACTTTCTTCCCTCCATCAACACTTTGAGCTTACTGTCTTTTCTGCCCTCAAGACTATTTCCAACAAAAATTACCATTGAAATCAGAAGCATCTGTGGGACAAAGTGGATGTATAAACAGCAGGGTTCTTCACATCCTCATGTTGATTTAGATCACTAAAATGAGCAGTATGTCTTCAGTAATTGTTCCAAAATTAGTAACCCAATCTTTTTTTATTTATTTTTTTTCCCCCCAGAAATATTTTCAATGCAGGCAGGGTTGCACTCTCTTCTTGCAACTCTGCTCTGACTGACACCTGTCCATCAGATGCACCCAGCATGAGTAAATAACATGTAACAAATATGAGTTTGCATTAGAGGCTTTTATTTTTATCATTGCCATTATCAGCTGCTAGGACACAAATTGTATCTGTTCATGTCTGAGTTTGTTTCTTTCTCTGTCAGTAGGAGGCAAAGGGTGATGGAAGAATCAAACATATTTGGATGTGACAAGAGTCAGAATTAATTATGAGAGAGGCTAGGTTGGAGATAGGGGTGAGGGAAGGGAGCTTGAAAAGAAAGAAGATCCACAGAATTGATTTATAACTCATTCAAGCAGCTTGCAAAACCTGGTAACTTGAAATATCCCTGCCATCTTTGGCTTTTTTTTCCCCATACTGAACAAAAATAGTTCTAACTTGAGAGTTAAGGAATGAAGTTTGAAGCATTTATAACAAAAGATTTGCTGAACCCGTAAAAAAAATCATGTGGACATGGTGTTTTATACTGCATTTTAAATACTCTTCACTCTTCTTGACACAACAAAGCCATGTTCAAGTTAGTTGAGAGAACTTTATATCCCAAATATTTTTGTTAAATATTCCAGGCATTAGCACAAAACACAGATCTTAAAGACCGGTTACGCAGAATACATGCCGAATCTATGATCCTTGATTCAGCATCTAATGCAAAATCAAGTCCAGATTTGGTGAAGGTGGGTATGGATTTCCTCTTTCAGTGATGTCTGTTTCTCAAGCCCCTACATCTAAACAGTGCTGCGTAGCTGCCTTTGTGTCCTGTTCTTATCTTCCCTGTGGTGTTTTGTGCTAGTAAAATGAGTCTGCTTTTGTGGTTGAGTAGTTTCTGATGATGTGTTGTGTAGTGTTTGATTTCCAAGACTTTCCTTGTGAGCAGTTTTCCAGAACACACTTTCATTACTTTTTTGGTACTGCTTCCTGGTGTTCTCCTTCATGTCCTGCACGCTTCCCGTTCAGCATGAACAGAGCCGCTGCCTTGTTACCCTCATGCTGTTTCTCTCTCCCTTACTCCCTTGTTCAATTTCTAGTTCTGTTGTCTTTTCGGTTGCCTGTCTAAACACTGTTATCCCAGAACACTGGCTACTGTTGAGGTTTAGAACAGCTTTTGGACATTTCCATGAAAGGATCAAATAAATGAGATATACGAGAGCCCTTTCAGCCATTTAGTTTTCTTTGTGGAAACCTGGGGAGTCTTCTACATATCCAGTTAGCCAGTTTGAGAAGGACTGATGTTCAGACAGTTTTTTGCCTTGCTGTAGAATGCATGTGAATGTGGTGTATTTACAGGTCACGGGACCTAGGTGTTACTGGTGTCTTATTTCTGGTGGATTTTCCTAAGTGTTAACTCATACAGAATCTTCTGCTGTGCTTGTAGTATTAAACTTGAGTGGATGTAACATCAGGGGATTTATATAACTTATTATTTCCTTTTATTTCTAAAGACAGTTTAGTCACTCCATCTGTACACTTCTGGTTTAGTTCTGTTTTAGCAGAGCTGTGTTTTGGTCATATTTAGCTCTTTGCTTGGTTTTGGGTTTTTTTGGTTATTTGTTTTTTGTTTAGTTGGTTTTTTTTTTGTTGTGGTTTGGTTTTGGGTTTTGTTGTTGTCATTGTTTTTTTGGGGGTGGATTTTTTTTTCTTTATGGTAGTTGGTCATTCTCATGCCTTTTGCTTTTAATCCCACGAGAATTTGAACAGCGTTTAAACTGCTTTCCAGACAAGCATTACTGCATTGCTTTTTAATTTCAGGAGTTCTTTATTTTCTTATGTAGTGGAGGTCCTTGCAATGACAATGGGTTATTTCTGCAACTATGCATTATATAGATATTATATATATACACACACACAGACACACACCAAAAATAGCTTTTAAAAGGTCCTTTAGAGGTTTCATTCACAAATTCCCTCTAGCATGGCTTGGGATGAAACTTAAGGATGAAATAACTTATACTAGAGAAGTTTCATTTTCTGAGGACTGTGATAGCATAGTGCGCTGTGAGGAATACAGGGCCACTGCACAGAACTTGTCTCTAAATGATTCAACAGCTGCTGTGACAGACCTGTGAAAATTGAAGTGGTATAAACTAGTATCTCAAGTCTTTCCATAAGGTAAAGGTTTGGTTTTTCTCTTGGGCAGTAATTTATCATGTCAGAGTGGGAAGATGAAAGAAGACAATGTGAAACTTGCATGTGATAGGTAGAAAATACTTCTTTTCCAAGCCTTTCCAGCTCACTGTCTTTCTCAGCCTCAAAATACAGTATTGGAAACAATCCCAGTAGCAATTATTATTTTTTTTTTACTTGTATACTAGTGTCACTGCCTTCCTACTGAAGAGGCAATGTTAAGGTTTCCTCTTTTCTTGATGCTTCAAGTATATATATATTTAAAAAACAAGTCTTGTATGATCTCATGTCACCATTATCTGTAGTAAAATGTACCATCAGAAAAGCTTTGAAAGAAGATTTGTCAGTTTGATTGTAGACTTGTCATATTGTTCATTACCTTGTTCTGAAAGGAAAACTCTACAACTCCTACAATATTTTGATAAGGCAGTAATTGTTACAAGTTAGTAAAGCATCTCATGCAGAAAAACTTGAAAGCAGCTAATACACTCCTTTGGGCCGGCTGGTCCTTTTCTTTGGTGTTGGTGGAGTTAATCAGGGAAAGCAGTAGTGCACAATGTTCTTTGACGTTTTTACTGCAGCCACAGAATTAACCAAGCCTTGCTGGTCTCCCCACCTTTGCTAGGCCACCTTTTGGAACTCTGCTTATGCCAAGGATCAGTAGAGCTTCCATGGGAGGAGTTACTAAGATCTCTGTGGCAGTCAAATATCATTGCAGCAGCAAAAACAGTGTCGTTTCGTGGCTTTGATAATATGTTGGGTTTGCTTAATACAGCTATCTCAGGTGTGGAGATGAAGGAAGGCTTTCCAAAGCAAAGCATAGAAAATTATCTAGTGAAGAAAGAGAGTTAGGAAAGCATTACTATTTTACAGAAAGCAACTTTGCCCCTCTAAATTCTGCATGCCACTGCACTGCAGCCTTGGCATTAATAGCAAGGCTTAGGTGGAAAAGACTAATTAATTTGCTAAGATCAGAAGAGAATGTGATATAAAGGGATGAGAATTTTGTTCTTTTGGGAGCTTTTTGATTATATACTTGTGTATATCTGGTTAAATCACTCAAATATCAAAGCGTTTTTACTTTTGTTTGTTTGTTTTGAGGAAAAAGTACATGCAGTGCCAGAACTAAATTACCAAATATTACCCTTTTTTTTTCCTTTTCCCTTTGGTCTGTAATACTTTGGTTTTAAATCCCTCCTTGAAACACAAAGTACCTTTCACTAAATTGGAGAGGAGCATGTGCCATCTTCTCCCAGCATTTTACAGCCCTTTAACTTAAGTGACTGGAATTGCATGCAGGAGTGCTGTTTGGGGTACCTCTCCTCTCAAAACTTTTTATTTCTTTTAAACAGGAAAATGCAAGAGAAGAAGGCAGAGGTCTGGTTCACCAGGTCTCCAACGAAAGCAGACTGTCTATAGCTGACTCTCTCACAGAATTTTTTGATGCACAGGAAGTCCTACTGTCTGCTAGCTCTTCAGAAAATGAGGTCTGAGCATAAAGATTGACATTCTGATGTGCTTTCTTACCTGCTTCTTGACACGTAGTCTTTTTGAGTGCTAATTTCACATCAGATGGCTGCCAGAAAAATGAAAACTTTCAAAACACGTAGAAATTAATATGCTGCATATATTTATTTATTGTCATTATCTCTTCACTTCAAACTGAAACGAGTGTGGAAGATTCTTATGTGCACACTGAGGCAAATGGTCATTAGGCAGCTAGTATGCAGATACTGCCTGTATTGTACTTTCTGCCTTGAGTCGTCATACAGGTGCTTAAGAAATTGTTATCACAGAAATATATATTCATACCTGCCCTTGAGGTACTTGTAGGTATCTTGTGGCTGATATTGTGCATACTGAAACTAAATAGCTCATTTTGTCATCTCTCTCAGACTCCATAAAAACCTTGGCTTTTGATATAAAGAAAGCCTTCTTCTCTGTGGGGCCAAGAAGGTGAAGCATGTTTACAGTAAAAGCATTGGGGAATTTTCAATGATGGTGATGTCTCCCAAACTCAATTGTGTCTTGTTAGGACTTCTTAGTACTTCCCTGTAATATCAAAATACAGCCTAAACAGTTCAAATGTATTAGAACAATAATTGCAGCAGAAAATAAGAATTTTCATGTGCATATGGGGTTATTTTAATGAGTGATGTATCTTGCTTATTTCCACACCCCACACTCAGGTATCAGATGATGACTCGTATGTAAGTGATATCAGTGATAATGTCTCAGAAGATAACCTAAGCAATGACATGGAGAATGAAAGACACACTTTAGGTAAGTTCAGTGGGTTTTTTTACACCACGTTTTGAGAATTTCTTTGTTTCTTTTTGTTTGGGTTTGTTTTTTTTTCCCTTCTCTCTCTACAAGTAATTGCATATAACAGGTTTTGACACAAAAATAATCTGTGCTTTTTCTCCTATAGCCTCAGATTACTTTTGAACACTACATTCTGGCTAATCTGTTTTACAGAGCCCAAGCACCATTGATTAAGCAGAATGCTGGTTCTCTGTCAGCACAGAAACACCTATTTTCTTGGCTTCTTTGGTGCAACTCCCACTCCTTTTAATTTCCTATAATGGCCACAGGATTTTTCAAAGTAGCAAGGCCTAACTGATTTCTTATTTTTCAAAAAGTAATTTTCTTCTTGTCACTTCATTTTTCAGTCTACAACTTAACAACTGCATTCAGAGTTCTGTTGTCTTTAGCAGAACTTGATGTTTAAAGGAACATGAGAACAATTGCACACTGGCACATCTGGTGTATGAACAAGATTTCTTTCTTGCATGTTTTAATCATGATAGTCTTGTTAGTACATATGCTTATTTAACCACCTTTCTAATTAGAGACAGAATACAAAAATGAGGGAGAAGAATTGATCATAATAAACTAATTGGCTTGGTGCCTTCAACTTCTTTCAGCTAACCACAATGTGCTTCCCACTCCAACAATATATTTTTGTCTTCAAAACTGCTGAACAGTGATTTTTGCTAGCAGCTGTTTCCTGGTCATCTTTGAGGACCGGTGGATCCCTATGAAATTGAGTAGTTTGAAATGCCTGGACTTCTGTTGTATTCTGTAGCTGTTCAAAAGAGAAGTTTTTTTGTGGTTTGTTTGTTTGTTTGTTTGTTTTGTTTGTCTTGTTTTGTTTTTGTGTGTGTGGGTGTTTGTTTGTTTGTTTTATTTGAAAGATAGGAAGGAATTCAGATTGATTTAACTCATGATCTGGACCTTAGAAAACTGTACTAGTGTGGCTGTTCATCTTCTTGTAACAGGGACTATCACTGAAACTCCTCTGTATTAGCAGCACTTCCACATGCTTCTGGTACCTGCTATTTCTGTGCTTTGGGCAGCCTGCCACTCTCATAAATAGCAAACTGGATGTCTTTTCCCTACAGGGCTTTAGCTGAACCATAAATTTTGGGATTATGATAAAATCCTCTGGCCACTGTAATGTACAGGGTCAGACCAGATGGTGATAATAGTCCAGTCTGGCCTGAAAAGTCATTGAGTCTAGCTGGAGGTGAGATGTCTTAATCTCCGTCAGTATTGGCTATTTGTCACAGATTTTTTCTTATGGGGGGAGAGGGCTCTCAAAGGACATAGCCAAATACAAATTCAGAGAGCTCTTTTGAATGAAGAAACATTTTTAGCATTTGCCTCTTTCCTCTCCAGATATCCCATAATTCCTGATATATCTAAGGGAACATCCTTCTTTTTGGCTTCTTCTGATATTAAATAAATTCTTCCAAGAGTGAAGTATATGACCTGACCTCTTAACAGTGTAACTGTTTCAGGTAGATTTTTTTTATTCATAGAGCTCATGCCATTTTTATGCAAAAAGAAAAGGCAGTGAATTGTAAATAGTTTACCAGACCTTGTTACGGTTACTCGATTATATGAGATACTAGGAATTATAGTTTGTGAGTGGCAGAAAAGACAGCAACTTCTTGCTCAAAACTTTGAGGCTGCTGATTATGCTTGAAAACCTCTATCTGAGGCATGAGTTAGCAGAAGTTAGCCCTTATGGTTATCTGCACTTTGTCACTGTTGGAAGCACTGCTGATACCTTGCTCAAGTCAGTGGACCAGCAGAGGAAATGGTGATTGAAATCGTGCACTCAAGGGCAGTGATTCCTTGGGCATGTGCAGTACAGGGATGATCGTGCTCCCCAGTGTTGTTTAAGTCATCCAAGACAAAGCTGTAGGAGGAAAGCCAGATGAGGGGTTGACAGGTTGGGACTGTACCTGAATGTCTCCAAATGGTAACAGATTCTAGGGCAGGAGCTTCCTAGGTCCTTCTAAGGATGTGAAAAGATAAAATATCTTCTTGTAGTGGCAACTGTATTCCTCTCTGAAATGAGATTGATGTACAGCTAAGCACTGTTAAGTCTACTTGCAGAAGCTTGTTGCTCTGTTTTGTACTGCCACAAAATATTTCATGGCACACTTAGAACTATTTATCCTGTTCCAAATGCTTTGACATAGTAACACAGACATGTATTCATGTCAAGGACTCTGGACACAAGTCCTTTTTCATCTTCAGCCAATCCATAGCTCCACAGTTGCTTCAGCTTTTCCACTTATCCACCAACATATGGGACTACCTCTAACATCACTAGAATTTTTTAAATACTAAGCACTCTGGGGAGCACTGTGAAGAAGCCTGCACGTAAATCTGTGGCGCAGTAAATTCCCCTGGTAGGAGTATTAAAAAAAGCAGGAAAAGAAAGGTAGGAGTTGTTATTATGCTTGCATCTGTAAGTTACACCTTGCCTTCTGAGAAGCATCAGCTTAATTGAAGCTCTGTCAAGGAAGGAGGTTTTATGTCACTTAAACAGATAGGAATCTATCTCTGTTACAAATAAAAGAGATACAATATTTACTCTTTCAGATTCAAAGGGAAGCTTGAGCCTTTCTTATAGCTTTTAAGGGAAAACAAAGTAATATTTTATACATCTTTTGTACCTGGTATTTACCTCAGTTAACATACAAAAATTAAAATATTTTTCTTTATTTTATCATTTTATATCAGGCTATCTTCAAACCACAAGTGAAATACTTGAATGAATTGTAAGGGTGGAAGGAAGTCAGAAGAAAAGATGGTTGCATTTTAATGTATGTTTGCAAAGGGAATGAAACTAAGGAAACAGTGAATTGACTTTTTCTGCCACTTCCTTCCTTTTCAGACTGTATTTCTGAAAGTGGAATTAGATGCAATTCTAAACGGAGAACATGTTTACCAGCTCCATGTCCTAATACGAGTAACATCAGCCTATGGAATATCCTGAGAAATAACATAGGAAAGGATCTCTCCAAAGTGGCCATGCCTGTTGAATTAAATGAGCCGCTCAACACCCTTCAGCGTCTCTGCGAGGAGCTGGAGTACAGTGAACTACTAGATAAAGCAGCACATACACCTAACCCCTTTGAACGGATGGTAAATATGTCATTCCAAATACTTAGTAGCATTCAATAGAATTAGCATAGAGTGAATGTAAAAACAATCTGCCAAATAAGTGATGTTATCCTCCATTTTTCTTTTTCTCCCAGCTGAGAGAGGCAGCTCTCTCCACATACTTACATACATGCTATTTTTGACTCTTCTGCATAATTTCTGTTGCTTTGTCAGGAAGTCTCTCTCCTCAAGTACCTTGCTGTTCTACAAGGTTAAATAAAGAAGTAGTTTAGTTATGTTTTTCAGCTCTTGCTCTGTAAGATTAAAAACATACAGCAAAAAAGGAGGAGGGTTTGAACTAGTATAGTTCCCTCTTAAGTATGAAAGCTATGATTTATCTTTTTTTAAGTGTGTCTAATCTGGTAACACATTTATGCATAGAGGAAGATGGATCTTCCAGCCCTACACTACTGTGATATCGTTATATCAACTAAATTATCTTCATGTGTTTTATTAACTGGTTTTGTGAAGTTTTGGGATTGATCCAAAATGTTCTGGATCTCAGAGCTGCCCAGAGAAGCTGTGACCGCCCTATCCCTGAAAGTGTTCAAGGCCAGGCTGGATGGGGCTTGGAGCAATCTGTTCTAGTGGGAGGTTTCCCTGCTCATGGTAGAAGGGTTGGAGCTTGATGATTTTTAAGGTCCTTTCCAACCCAAACCAGCTTGTGGTTCTATGCTGAGTGCAGTAATGGTGTCATCTTCTGCCAGTGCAGAACCCTGATTTCAGCATTTGGCAAAAGAACAAGAAAAAAATGCATTTCAGTTGTTCTGAGCTACTCAGTATGTAAGCCTGTAAATACAGGATTAAAAGCTCTTCAAATTATCTTAAGCAGAAGCTATAGATTGTCCCTTAAGCTGAAGTAAGCTTTGGAACTCAATATATCTTATTTTTAAATGAGGTTATTAATTAATGTAAATAGCCATGTTATAAATTATGTTTGAAAAGCCTCTGCTCCATTCTGACATCCTGGAAGGGTTACAATTTAGCATCTGTTCTAAGGGCAAAGGGTGTGGCTCTTAACTGCGGGTTTTGGTGCAAAGCTTTTTTTGTTCTCTTGAGAACACATGTTAAAAGAAAATTAGCAGTAGTTGTTCATATGGGAGTGAAAGGTAGCCTTTTCCCTCCTTCCCACACACAGGCATCTGGAAATTAGCTGAGGGTGTTTCGCCTTTGAGAAATTCCTGAGGCAAAATTAATGCTAGTTGTTGCATAGTAATGGTAATAGTTCATAAAAGAGCCATCCTGAAGTAGATTCTGTTTCTGAAGTGGTGGAAGGACAGCATCTACACTTATACAAGATGAGGAAAAGAGAATGAAAAGGAAGAAAAATGGTACAAAAGAGACCTGAATTGAATAACTCCAAATTTTAATTCCTCAGGTTTAGGGGGAATTATGCTTGAGTTGACTGCAAAAATTTGGAAAGGTTACCTGTATCTCCATCATAATTGAGTTTCCTGATTAGGTAACAGCACGCAGTAGATAAAAGACAATTCAATTCACTCTGCATTAGAAATAGCAAACTTGGTGAAAATTCATCCAATACTTCCTGTGTCGTGTTTAGGAAAGGGATAGTTGGTAGATCCATAGAATCACAGACCATAGCTATAAAAGCCAGTTATAATACAAAATTTAACACTTTTTTTTTTAAGGTTACTGCTTTGAACTGCGAAATGCTAAGTTTTTTTCAGAAATGGTGTTTTCAGTTGATGAAATTTGCAATGTTTGACCCTAATAACTCCATCCCTGGATGACTAGATGACTTTTTGAAAACAGAATAATTCTGTAATGTTTGAACTAGTGCTTAAGCTGCAGGAGGTATGCATGTTTGTAGTCTGCAAATGATGGGAAAAATACAGAATCTGTTGTCAAGATAAGACCTTAATTATATTTTTTCTTCTGTTAAATCAGAATGTATAGCAAAAATTGTGCATGGCTGTGGTAAATTATTAATCCACATACCATATATGTTTTCCCCAGGTCTATATAGCTGCATTTGCAGTCTCTGCATATGCATCCAGTTACTACCGAGCTGGAAGTAAGCCATTTAATCCTGTGCTTGGAGAAACCTATGAATGTATTCGTGAAGATAAGGGTTTCCAGTTCTTTGCGGAACAGGTACTGAATGCTGCAACCCTTAGGCTTCCTACTTGATACGCTGCTTAATTCGAAAAGGCACATCTGGAATCCTCTGGAATTAAGCAAAATGCAAAATTACTTTACATAGCCTAAGCCCAGCAAACCTCAAGAGACACTGCAGAATTATAAATGAAGGAAATGGCTTTGGGGGAAAGTCTGCTAACTCTGGGATGGAGCATGACAACCAACAGCTGACACTCGAGAAGCCAAGGCTGGCAGGCTGCCTACTACAGTAACTAGATAACTTGGTTAAGTAGAGTGCAATTCTCTATGCTGAAATCTGATCACAACTGCAAAAAAGCATTCACATTCTTGACATTTCCTCTTTCTGTGTGAGCATTGAAAATACTGTACCTTCAACTATTTAATGTCTTCTTTAATAACAAATATTTCCCTTGTCTATCAACCACTAGTAATTTCTGTGGCACCATGAATATTTCTGCTTCCTGTCCACATGCTTTTGTAGGCTAAGCCTTTCAAGTCTCGTACCACAGTTCAGCAGGTAAAGGATGTATGCAACATATCAAGGTCTGAGTGTTTATTTTAATAGTTCCCCAATAGGACAGTAATTATTAAGTATGGGTCAAAAAATTATAAATGTCAACCATCCGAGTAATCAAAATTGCTACGCTTGAGACATATGTTAAAAAGAGATAAAACTTTAATAATCTAGTGCCTAGCAGAGGAGGAATGATTGGAAGCTCTCTCATTCTGTCTAGACATAACAAAAAAAAACCTAATTACAAAAAGTGCAGCAGGCAAAGGTGTACAACCTAGAAATCTGATCAGAGAAAGCCTTCCAAGAGGCTTTCCTTAGGAAACAAAAAGTGGTTTTGACCACCTCTAAGGATACAACATTTTGTACATCATGTTTTAGAACTGACAAAAAGGAGAGCTAGGTGTTCTTCCCTTTAGTCTCAGGAAATGTCACATACAAGAGAAATTTAAAGTTCAAGTGATGTATCTGGTTCTTCATTGTGCTACTTCAGTTCTAAGCTTATATGTATAGAGAGCACTGCAGTGGTGGATGAAGATTAGTACTGATCTTAGTGTTAGATTGGATTAAAGGAAGAGATTTTCCCCTGAATATTGGATAAATCAGTACAAAGACTACTTTTTCTAGAGAGGAATTTTAAGACATGAGGGGGATTGGATGCTTAACATTGGATGTTCTAATTATGTGCAATAAGTGACATGAGTTTATACAGTGGTAAAGTTACTGTAATAGTATGTGGTGGAGGAATATTAGGGAGGGCAGTATAAAATAAACGATATTTCATGCAGTTTGCAAGCATTAAATATTTCTCTTTGCATCCGAAGCTGTTGCTTATTGCTTGTTTGTGCAAGGACTTTGATGCTTACTCTAGATAGCTTGTTAGTGCAGATGGTATGTAATCCATTAAATAGATAGGCAAAGTGTATAACATAACAGAGATTCTGTTCTATTACTAGAGTGAGTTTAGAATAACCACTTAGTTCCATGACCTTACTTTGGAATTATAAGTGAGAGCTAAGTTTAAGCCATGAATTATAGTGACATCTGGGGTTAATCTCTGTACAGTATGTGAGAAAGAGAGTATTGGTCTTGGTGGATTAGGGCATAGCTGAGAGTAATTAGTACTTTGATTTATTTAACATTTTTTTAAACCTAGTAGAGAATGTTCACTAAATAACTGGATGCCTGAAGAAAAAATGCTCAATTGCAGGTTTGCAAAATGAGAAACAAAGAAGAAAGTAAAACTGCATCTGAACCATGTAGGTGGTTAAGAAATTAAATTCATAGTGGGAAATAACAATATGATTTGAAAAAGGAATTGTTGTCTGTCAAAAGAACAGTAGTCATTACACATCCAGGAGTTGGTTCTGGTCAGTTCTTAGTTGTGTTCACCCAGGAGAGAGAATTTACAGCCAGGGAGGAGTGGCTGCTTTCACTTTGTGAACTTTATTATTTACTATTCCCTTTTAATATTCTTCATTTTGTATTTCTTTATTTACTCACAGTCCTTGCTTTGCTGTTTTGGTAGTTGCCCTAAATCATGTAAATGCTATTACCCAAAGCTGATAAAATGCAGTGTACGTGGTTAGTTTCATACTAGAAACACCTGAGGTGTCACTACTGCAGTAGCAGGAGTTGCTAGATGGAATTTCATGGCTTGATTTCTCCACCAGTGGCCCCCTCAGAGATGCTGATCACTGTCTTCTCCCTCATAGTCAGGGTTTTGTGGGCATTTACTGTACAGAAGAACTTGTCCGTGTGCTTGAAAGCAACTTCTGTTAATATATTAAGGGGATTTAAGGTTAATGTAATTATCCCATTACAGATAATGTACAAAATATATAGTTAGATCTTCACTCGTGAACAAAATTCACAGGCCTTTTAAAATAAGTGCTTCACATTTATTTCAAGGCCTCTTAGGTCTCAGTACCTTATTAATCTCACTGACTCCCCCTTCAGGACACCACTGCAAGAGGAAAGTAAATGTTCAAGTTGTAAATCCCACATATGAATGAAAAATTAAGGAGAAAAAAAAAAAAGAACCCAAACCAAAATGACTGTTCAAACTGTTAATATGTCTACCTTTTTCTTTCTCCTTTCATGTCTTGCTATTAGGTCAGTCACCATCCACCTATTTCTGCATGCCATGCTGAATCTGTGAATTTTGCTTTTTGGCAAGGTAACTTTTCAGTCTGTCATTTACTTTTACAGTGTTCATAATATTTTCATTATATGTTTAGTATGAAATATCCAGAAATTTGGAAAAGGTTAAATTTCCTGCTTAAATTGTATTAGAATGGCTTTAAGTAATGCCAGCCTATACTTACTTGCATGTTTCTTATTGGATGTTCTGCCGTTATAAAAAGGTTCAAGTTTTTTATAGCATAAAGTGATTATTCTTTTAATGTAAAAATATGTGCATTTCTTTAAAATTATATTTGTTTGAGAGGGGAAGCATTCTTTAGTAAAGAAGAGTTGTACCTCAAGCTATTTATAAAACAAGTAAGCTAGAACTCAGCTTGAAAAACTGCAAGTAAATCCTGAGTCTTGGCAGATCTTGTAAACCTGTCTGAAAATACTTTCCAAAAATGAGCATAACAGTAAGGATAAATATATTTACCATGTCTTTCTGCTGGCATTAGTATAGTCTTTAAGTTTTGTGCTATTTGACTACTAACACTGTGTTTCAAAAGAAGAGTGTTGGAGCTTTATTTGCTGTGTAATGCTGGTGAAGATGTCAGCCAGTCACAGTACCTGTGTGGTTAGATGTTTCTGGAGTGTACACAGAGAGTAACTATGCCTTTTAACTCAGATAAAATCCTTCACCAGGAGGTTTGTCAATTCACAGTGTAGCCATATAATAACCTTTAATTATGTTACGAGTGACTCTGCTGACTTGATTATAGTTGTTATGGACAGAGCTATACTGAACAGAAATTGGAACTCTCTCAGTAGTCTGAGTTTCATTCTTCGGTATAATTCTTTCCTTTGTAAATAAGTACAGGGACAAGAATCCTTTGGTTCTTAGCCAAAAAGCAGAGATGCCCAGAAATTTATTCAGTAACAGGCAGCTGTACAAATAAGGCTAGATAGCAGCCTGTCTTAATAAAAATTGATAAAACTGATTTTTTTAACAAATGTTGACAATGGTTATCGCTATAATATTGCATTTAGAGAACACAGCTCTTCTGCAAAGAGCTGAGAATTTGATCAATGAGAAGGAGTCTGAGATGAGCTCTTGATGAGCACAGGAGACTCAGTAAGGGTTTTGAGGGTTTGGTTTTTAAATGTGGCTAGCTGAACTTCTGGGAGATTCAGGCAATTATTTTTTTTTTCAATACAAAAGCATTTTGTAAATACTGTGGCCTCTTGTTATGGGGCTATATTACGTAGAAACTTTAGCATCAAGTTAGTCATAAAGGTAGCTTGTCAATGCGGAAAGTTCTTTCTCTGTGTAAAGATCTTTTATCTTTCCATATTATCTCCTCAGCTGAGAGACAGTCCTCAGCAACGTTGCCAGAGTAGGGCAGTCATCCCACCAGAAATAGACTTTAGTTCACCTGTTTTAACATCAAGAAATCTCTTGATCATCTCTAGTGAGCCAGAATACTGGATTTTGACAGGGACAGTTACGTTGGAAATAATTTTCCCTGATTTATGAAGCTGACTCTGCTTTTGCGAAGGAGTGTGGACACATGAACAATGGAAATACGGAATAGCAAGTTCCAGCTATTACAGCATCTATGCCTGAAGGAGTCTGAGCATAGCTTTGAAGCAACACTTGGCTTTTCTTTGTTGTCCTAAAATACTTGCTTGATCAAGCTGCACACCAGTTCCCAAGATGTCTTCCACCTACTGATCTCAGTGGGACAGCTTTGCCATTTATGAGAACATAGAATATAACAGTCTGAGAATACATTTTAACTGTTAAACTCAGCAGGGTGTGCCTTTTCCCTTTCTCTTCCATGTCACTGCAGAAGAGAGAGAGCTAGTACAGAGCTCAGTTCATCATCATCATATTCAAGGTAGTTTTGGACCTCTTATGGTGCAGTATAGGAATCACAACAGAACTGCTGTCACTAAAGATGCTGACCCAGCATCATACTTCAAAACGAGAAAAACCCCAAGAGATCCTTCTCTTAAGTGGTAAGAAAAGGATCGTTTTTTCCATGAAGAATTCTGCCCTCTGTCCAATTCCAACCTTTGCAATGGTAGGCAGCTTGGTGTGTGGCTCAGTCCTATCCCTTGCATATGTATGCTTGGGTGATATGGAATCTACCAACTATGATTTGAGCATCTATCTCACAGTTCACGTAACAGCCTTCCCACTGCATAGGAAAGTGTTTTGGTTTCCCTTGTGTTAGTATGAGCATCTTTTTGAGACTACAGATTAATTTTTCCCCTCTTTGTCAGATTGGGCAGGCAATGGAGTTCCTAGTGTCTAATACAGCAAGAATATTATTTCCCTGAGCTCTGAAGTTACTTTGAAAGTTACTGCCTGATTATCTAGCCCAATTTAACTCTGAACTCCTTCTGCCATGCTTCTCTGTCTATGTTTCTTTCTCTTTCAGGTGGTTTTGCTCAATGCATTTGGCTAAACTTGCATTGAAATTTCTCCTCTTATTTAGAGACATGATGTGAAACTTGGACACTTCTCTGTAATTCAGACAAGGTTTTTTAAAGGCCAGTTAATCTTACAAAGGAAGTTGGACTAAAATCCCTCTGCAAATTTTTGTCCTTTGAAACATTCTCTTGCTTCTTTGTTGTGGATGTTCTTAATTGCTATATTTTTGTATTTGAAATTCTGCTTTTGTTTTGGGAAATGTCTGCATTCATTCACTAGCAACTGAATTGCAGAGAAATATATTCTGTCTATAGTTTACTCAAATTCCTCTCTTTTGAAAAAGTTTTTGAAAGAGGACTTTTAAACCTCTCTTACTTTTCTGTGTAAATAAACAATAATATAATTTTTAAAGAACAAATTCAAACCCATGTTCAAAGGTCCACAGCTTTTTTGAACACTTTTACTATGTTGCACTTTGTTATTTTTCATTTCTGGAAAATAAAGTAGAGCCCAGAAATAGATTGATTCATCTGTACCTATGCCTGAACATGTATTTTGATGGTTTTTTTTCCTGTTTCAGATGTAAGATGGAAAAACAAATTCTGGGGAAAGTCCATGGAAATTGTTCCAGTTGGTACAACACATGTAACTCTTCCAGTGTAAGTGCTGCACTCGTGCATTGCTCTTCACACACAGGCACGGACATGTTTGCACACACTGGAGCCACATTTATCCAGAACAAGTTGTGCTGCATTAGATCTTTGGATGAACTGGTGATTATGACTTAGTTTAAAAAGAAAGAGAGGAGGTGGGAAAAGAAAACAAACACAACACCAAACCAAAGCCAGAAACATAAAACCTATTCCAACAGTTATATAAAAAAAAAAAAAGTTGAAATTAAAACATCACTCCTGTGTATCTCGAAAAAAACCACCAAAGTTGGTATTTTCATACTATAGTTAAGTGTTCAGTACAGTTTATTTTTTTAGTAAAACTCTGCAGAGTTCCTATGCTGGCTTTTCAGAGTGCCCTTTATAGATCAACAATTAAAAACCTTTAAAATTTGGCCTATATCCATCGTGTTTGCAGAACCAGAGGTCTGAAGGTTGAGTAGTGTTCCAATTAAATCTGTTTTCCAAAGAGAGTCTACAAAATCGATTATTCTGCCATCTGAAAAAATAAAAATACCTCAAAAACCCAGCACTCATCAGACTAAGCAACTAAGCATGTCTTTTTCTTTTGAGTGGGTATAATTGTGATAAAGTAAGATACTATTCAAAAGATAATGTATAAAACATGGTGTGTTCATAGCAGCCAACCTAAGCTGTGCAGTGAAAGGTCTTCAGGATATGAGTGAGAGTTCAGAGGCAAGATAACTAATGGATTCATGCCCATGGTGAGCTGATGAACTGGAAAATAATGTAATTCATAAGTGGTCTCCATGCGTTGGTTTGTATTCCTGTGTATCTGGTATAGAATTGGGTACAAAAAAGGTATTGAGATGGCAAAATGAAGCACTAGTGTTAAGGTTATTTTTGCAGCAAATGCAGTATTTTTAGCATGCATGATAGAGCTTGTGACCTGCAGGTATGGGCAGGAAAACAAGTTACTGTGGGGTAAATTCACAGCATATCTGCTAGTCTGTAAAATCTGTCCTTGTGCCTGCAAGCAAGTGAAAGCAAGTGATTAAGAGGAGGTAAGGAAAGATTCTAATATCCTCATGGGATGTGTGTGAGGCAGTCGCTCTGTGGAAACTGGTGCTTTGTAGGTTTAGTGGTTGGCTGTCAATACCCAGAACAAATTGTAGAGTATGTGTATATATATATATCTTTAGGACACTTTCCTTTTCTTGAAGCTTTAAAAGTTGTTTTATAAGAAGATGTACTTCTTTAATAAAAGGTTAAATGTTGCTTTTCCTATTGGTATTTGTTCATCTCTCCCTGTCTGCTGTCTCCCAGTGTGCAACTGCATCTTGAACTACCTGGTGAGAACTTTTGCTTTTGCCTGAAGCACACAGCAGATGCAGCCCTGAGCACTTGAGCCAAGCTCATTCCACTCAGCAAGTCTTCTGATTACTCCAGTGTCCCTTGTCCTTGTGTTTTCAGTTGTCACTGTTTTATAAGCTGTGACGTGGGCATTTCAGCCAGTGGAAGATAATTAGAATGATTACTGGTAAAGAGTGACAAGTAAACTGAGAAAAAAACTGAATTCAAGACCAAAGTTCTGGTCTTGGCAGAAGTGAAAAGAGTTTTCTGGGATAGAGGATTGTTGTCATAGGGTTTGTTTTTGAGAAGGTGTGGACAAGAAGATGAGACATTCCAGAAAACAATTTGGTTTGTGAGGATTTTATAATCAAGTTATCTGCAAATTTTTTCACAAGTTTATGAGCTTGTTTGACCATGGCATGAGATGTTTTTTGTGTGTGTTTTTCTTACAGTTTCAAAGACCATTTTGCCTGGAACAAGGTGACATCTTGCATCCATAATATCTTAAGTGGGCAAAGATGGATTGAACATTATGGAGAGATCATCATCAAAAATCTTAATGATGACACTTGCCACTGCAAGCTGACTTTCTTAAAGGTAACCACAGCAATGTTAGCGGTGCCTTTTCTAACAGACACAGCAGTGAGTGGATGCTCCCTGCTGAAGCTCAGTACAACTCCTTACAAGCTGTGTTTTCATATAGTTCTGTTGTAATTACCTGTGATTCTTTGAAAAACTTTAACTCTGAAGGAACTGCCACTCACTAGGTAAAGCCAGACAAGAAAGAGAAGTAGCAGTTTTCTCAGGTGGTTCCACTGAAGATGTGGAAAAGTACTGAGGAAAGGAAAGGAAGAAGTACAATGAAAAACCTGCTCTGTGGTTGATGACAGAGGTAGGCACAAGGTGTCTACTGACCGTGGTTTGCCACATGCTTCCTGCTAACCCATTGGCATATGCTGTGGTTGCATTCATCAACTTTAGAACCAGTGCTTACGTGGGGTGCGTCACCCAGTGCTCTTTTCTAGCCCTTTGCAGGTAATCAGAGAAGTTTAAGTGACATGCTCAGCAGCAGAAAGTTTCCTTTTCTTACGTGTTTTCCTGAATACTTTGTGCTTTTTAAGAGAGTTAAGGTGATTTTTTTTCCCCAAATAGTTATTTGAAAGTACTCTATTTGCATAAGTGCAGTGGATGTTTAGAGTTCAAATAATAAAGGCTGAGAGCCTGCAAATCATGCACATTTGATATTGTTAACTGTCTTAAGTGAAGATTACTGTATCAGTTCCTTCTCTTCCTCTTCTGCAACTTTGGGGAAGATTTAGATAACTAAAGTCAGGAATCAGTGTTACTTGTCATTGGGCAAAATTCAAGCTATGCTTCACTTAGTACTGCTCCAAAATAGGCAAACAAAACAAATACAATTGTCATTGTTAGTATTTTAATAAGATTATTAATAATACTAACAGCAGCTGTTTGTGTTTGATGTTGTAATGCGCACCTAAAAATAAATAGTTTTTATTTCTGAAAACTACTCTTACAGCATAGTGCTGTTGACAGGGAAAAACCACTCTCATTTGATCTCTCATGTACCTTTTTCTCCCTGCATCTTGTTCCTTTTTTTTCTAGGCAAAGTATTGGAATCCAAATGCCTACGAAATTGAAGGCAGTGTGATGGATAAAGGTGGGAAAGTTGTGCATCGACTCTTTGGGAAGTGGCATGAAAGTTTATACTGTGGAACAAGTGCATCTTCAAACTGCATATGGAGAGCAAGTTAGTGATCAGAATGGCTAATGTACAGAACTTAAGACCTGCTTGAGAATAAGCTTACTACTTTCACCTCTTTATTAGGCCCCAACTTCTTGTTATTTCTGTGTGGAATATTAGATTTTTCTCAAACATTTAAAATTTAGACCAGAAGAATACATCATTTAACATAAATAATATGGATAACTTAATCCCATGGCTTCCTGTATTTTCTCCATTCTACCTCATTTTCACATTTGGGCATGAAGTGGGTATTGAGGACTCTAAAGGAAGAATTTAAAAGAAGGCGCAAAATTCCCTACTTTTTGTGTAGTAAAGTGTGTATTTCATTAATTGAACCTTAGAGAATAGCTCACAAAGCTCAGTTCTGTAATGAGAGCTATATTTGGACCTCTCCCAAACTTGTGGAGTTTTATCTAATGTAGTTTGAAAAAGCACTGTGATAATGGCATGGCCTTCATCACAGTTGTGCTCCAATTCAGCTGGGAGAAATCTGTTTTGTTGCAGTGCAATTATCAAGGGAGATGTTGCCTTTGTCACATGATTAAAAATCTCTTATTCCTTCAGAATTGAGACAGTGGTTCAGAGGTGAACTGCAGGGAGCCTGGAAATTTCCTTCTAAAGATAATAGCATTTCACTGGAATTCTGAATCTATTCTTTTCTTCTGTAGATCCGATGCCAAAAGGTTATGAACAGTGGTATGGATTTACTCAATTTGCACTGGAGTTAAATGAACTGGACCTGCAAACTAAGTCATTACTTCCATCCACTGATACACGTTTTAGGCCAGATCAAAGGTAAGGAGTTTTAACTCTTAAATATCTTCCTCAAATAGTTCTTAATCTTCTGAACACTCACTTTACCCTAAGCTCAGACTATTTTGTGTAGTTCCCTGCCGTGTGTTTCTGTTTCCATATTAATGTCCATCTGAAACAGACATTTTAATCACTTACCAAGAGATTGTCCAGTCATTACAGACCAGAGTTTCCTAAAACTGGCTCTTGCATGATTCTAGGTAACTGCCTGTCCAAAGATGTTAAAACTTCAGTACCTCAGGTACTGTATGTTGAGCACACTGTGTTTAAATAGCCAAAAACTGAGGCACTTGCAATTTCTTTCTGTGGTGGAATTCCTACTTTTGCTAATTTCCAAGTAAAAGAACGACTCTGAGCTTGTTATAAGAGTTTTCATTAAGTGCTTTCTGACAGTGTAGTTGTCTGCAGATGTAGCTGTTTGCCTTTTAAATACTGCAAACTGCTTGCTGGAAAGATTACATTCTGGAGCCCTAGAGGACCCAACAAAGAAGGGAGGCATGGAGCACCAATTGTGTCTCTTATCACTGCTGGTGTCTATAGGTTTCTAGAAGAAGGGAATATTGAAGGAGCTGAAATGCAAAAGCAGAGGATTGAGCAGCTACAGAGAGAAAGACGGAAGGTGCTGGAAGAAAACAATCTAGAGCATCAGCCTAGATTTTTCAGGTACTATATAATAATTAGCATATACTGTCACTTCCTGACATTCTTATTACAAATCTGGTTCTAAACTGCCTTAGAGCTGGCTCGATTTTTCTAGGTTTCTTCTATATTCTTGATTTTCGTACTTTGGTAATGTAGAACGCTCCAAACATAGTTAAAACTCAGTATTATATATTTCTTTTCCATTAGTACATCCCTGAATTTCTTTCTATTTTTTTATCTTCATGACAATTGATATTTAGTCTACATTTGAGTTTCCCTGAGTGAATGTAGCATCTGTGATTCTTTCAACCAAGGTGAAGACATTGGGTTTAGCCTAATTAGCTATTCTGAACTTTTGCTGAA
This sequence comes from Apus apus, assembly GCF_020740795.1. Lineage (NCBI taxonomy): Eukaryota > Metazoa > Chordata > Aves > Apodiformes > Apodidae > Apus > Apus apus. Next base: position 33,675,284 of record NC_067283.1, on the reverse strand, counting down.
TTCAGAAGTGTGCAAAGTTGAAACCTTTAATTCCCAGGGCTTTTTTTGAACGTTTCCCCTGTTTCATCAGGAGATAATTTTTATTCAAAGGGCACTGTATTTCTGCCTGTTAAATCAATTAACAGAACACTTTGGCCATCAAAAGACAAAAATTAATCTAGTGAAGACATGGCCTTTTGCCCTCCAGCTCTCTATTCTCCTGCAATGAAAGAGCTGGAGCCAAGGTGAATGTTGTGTGGGGCTATGTATTACAGCTAACAGACCTGGGATCCTAATATTTTTCTGGATAGATAGTACTGTACATCTGAGAAACACAGAAGCATTTAAAATAGATGCAAATAGGTGCAAAGAGTAAATGGGATAGATGACTGCATGTCTGACAAGCTGATGAACTAGCTCATCCCATGTCAATCTAAAAAGAAGCAAATGTTGCTTCCAGCAGGATGGAGGCAAAGTCTAATACTTCCTAACTGTATATTCACAATGAGAATTGTGAGTAAGGATGAGGATTTGAATCCTCACTATGAGGATTTGAAAACTGAGATTTGTGCTGTAGATTTAAATAACAGAATAAAAAAAATTATATCGCTATACAGCAAAAATGTTACCGTGTGTTAGATATGAATTACATATTGGGCTTTTCAGGTAGCGATTTCTCTCTTCAAGAAATCACAAGTCTTGATTTACTTAAAAGAATAATTTGCTGTTATGCCAAAAATGTTGCACAGTGGACAGAAAGCAGACTGATTCCTTCCGGGTATGGTATCTGATGTGATGAGTCTTGCCTGAGAGCTACAGGCTCTCTTTATGAAATATGCTTTGTGAGCCATGTTTGAAGAGGTAAAGGGAGGGTTCCCTCTTTCCACTCAAAGTTCACTTTGAGACCACAAAATAAAGCTGGACTGTAGTTTTAAAGTGCTGAGAACTGGCATGTGACAGTGAAATATGTGTTGATCTCAGCTGAACATCAGGCTACTGAAGTTCACCTCCAAGGCCTGGTGCAGACGTAACAGTTCAACTCTCCAAGCTACACTGCTTTGTTTGAAGGCTGCACTGCATTGCACTGCACCTGGTTCATGGCCTGGATCAGGCATCTGTACGCAGTGCTACATTCCATTACACAGCATTTATATGGAAAAAATAAGCTTAACTTTTCCCGCATTTGTTCCATCTTTGACAGGAAATCCAGCGATGACTCCTGGGTGAGCAATGGAACCTACATGGACCTCAGAAAAGAACCTGGTTTTTCCAAACTGGACAATCCTGTCCTCTGGTGAAAAAGGAGCTAAGTGAAGATATTTTGTGCTGTATTCTCGGATCCAATTTAAAAGAAGACTATATAAAATACGTCTATATATATACATACACACACACACATATATATATACACACACATATAATATATGTGTGGGGCGTGTGTACGTGTGCAAGTGTGCATATCTGCAGAATTATGCTTAATTTAGAATCTGATAATATTTTCCTTTACTCTGACTGTTGCAGTGATTGTTTGAATGTACAAATTCCCTAACTTCTTTTTATAAAATATTTAATAAATAGTACTGAATGTTAACAGTGAGAGGGAAAAAAGGAGCTTTTACACTGTTTTTCCAATGTGTACTGATATCAGTTCTGAGTTAACTTATGCCTTATTGAACTGCATTGGAGATAGTAGCATCAGCATCTCCTGGCAGTGCTGAGCAGTTGGAGTGCAAGCCTTAGCAACTCAGTAGGCTTCCAGTTCTGTGAGTAGTTAAGCTGTCTCTGGGCTGGTGTAAATTGCTAAAACAGATTATCAGCTGGTGCTGCGATCTGAGTATGATCTTTTGGTGTCTGTAGAAAAGATTTAAGTAAGCTTTTGTTTGCATTAGCTTTCTTAACATTGTGGAAGAGGTAGTTCTGAGCTCACATCAGTGGTTCTACTGCCTTATACATAAGCTGTACCTGGCTAAGAGTAGTGCTAGGAATTAAGGAATTGCCAAAATTTTCCACTGGGAATCTACGGATTTATAGCCCCCAAAAGGGCAAGAGGAGGATATCCTTTGTATATACTGCTTGAGCACTGACTAGATGAAGAAGCTCTTTTCCAGTAAGCAAAATCTACACAGAGCACGAAATCCTGTGCTTCCATAGCTTTGTTTGTTTTTATTAACCTAACAATTGCAACAGTAAGACTTTTTAAAAAAGTAAGCAAACTGATTGTTTTAAGCTAGAAATTTTTTCTTAGTATTTTGATATTTTCTACCTCTTAATAAATAGCATATTTAAGATCTTATATTTAAAAAATTACCATCTGCCTTATGGAGAAATGTATGAAGTCTTTGATCTTCCTCTGTTTATGTTCAGATAAATATTCGAGTGTCTTGCACTAAATCAATTGCATCTCTTTCCTGTAATTTTATACATATGGCTAGAATTGTGAAAATACTAAACCATGGGTCAGAAATAGAGCAGGAAACAAATGTAGCAGAAGTCACACTTTTGAGTGAAGATTATAGCAATGGGCAGTATTTGTTTTCTCCATCAAATCACAATGCCACAGTCATTAACAGAGTATTTTGCATTCCTACCTATCTGCATCTCAAGCCTGACCCATGATTCTTCATGTTTGTTATATGTGTCTGTGACTCTCTGGCAACAATGCAGTTCTCATGGTTAGATCTATAGCCTGTCACAACCCCCATCCCCTTTTTGTTTTCCTTACATGACACTTCAATAACAGAAAATATACCCAGAAGCTGTTGGCGTGTTTAACTGGCTTATTGACTGGAACAATTGCACAGAGCATGGAAAAGGAAGACTCCTAGGGGGAATAGCATTTTAGAAAATTTCGCACTTTACTGTGTGCTGTGTTGTTCTAAGAAAACCCATTAAAAATGGATCCATGTATTATAGGTAACATGAAGGAAATACTCTGAATGCTTCCATTTTAAACCAAATCTGCCATGTTAGATGAGACATAGATTTGAATTTTGCTTTCTGTTACCTGGAAGCCCCGCTGTCTTAGAGGCAGATTAATGTTTTTTCACCATTTTTCACTTTGCCCAGGAACTCTGCCTCACTGTAATTTCTGTAATTTATTACCAAAGAAGTTAGCATAATTCTTTCTATTTAATGTGTCTTTCCAAGTCTTGACTACCACACCAGCAGCTTTTACAACAAGGCAAGGTTCTCATCAATATGAAGACAAAATCTAGGCTTTGATTACAAAGGAAATCCTAACCCTTGGGGGCTGTTTGGTTTTTCAAGGAAAGCAAGGATCTCTTCATGACTTGTTCCCTTGATGTGTCTTATTCTTGTATTAACAGCCAAAACTTGGCACAGAAATGAGTTGATATTTGTAATAATCCTTGCTGTTGGAATTACCATTTGTACTAAGAATAACGTTCATTTAACAACAAAAGAGGGTATGGGAAATTAAAAAAAAAAAAAAAAACAACCAAAAAAACCCAAAAACAAACAACAAACAAGCTTTTAAGAAAAGGAGCAAAATTTATGGAGGATGTATTAATTTTGTTCATCATCATATTTGGCAGCTTCTGTGACTGCTGGGTTTGTGTTTTTTTATGTATGGAGGGGATTTCCCCAAACTTTAGCATATGACCTAATGGTTGATAGCATCTGAAATTAAAGGACTTGAGGCTAAAAGGCAAAGTTAAAGAATTGTAATGCATTAAAATCAACAGGTGTTACATGAAATTAATCTCATATTGGGTGTTTGAGTCATGATTCTTAAGAAGTCAGAGGGGCAGTCTTGCATCTTACAATTTAAAATGTCCAAAATATATTTGATTAATGACAAGAAACATTGGGCTGAGTAGTGCCTTATATATTATTTTCTTCAACCAAATTCCCGTATCAAGAAGGTAAACTTTAAAATTTTACTTTCGTTCTCCAGAAAAATAATGCCTGATAATAGCCCAGGATATTTCTTAAATACACGAAGCAAAATCATTGCACAAGTAATAGCTCCTTTTGTAAATCTCTGACACACTTCTGTAAACAGTGTAACCAGTCGTGAATGATCCTCTCACCTCATGTTTCCAAACTGCAAGAGAGTTCTTGCTGCTTGTTTTTGTATGAAACAATTTGATTTAGTTGTTAAACTTTGAACAACTGTATAGTAAGTGGAAGAAAATGGTCTTGATGTTACTTCTGTGTATTTCTTCATAAAAATATATTCATCATTCACAAACCTTCATATACTCTATACAGTTATTCTTAGTAAAAGATGGAATGTCATTTTCTTTCCCCAAACGTAAGAAGTGTTAATGGGTGCAAAACTTAGATTAGCTTTCTCCATTTTTACTCTGAATCATAAGAAGAACATATCAGGCAACTTGCTGCTTCCTTTCATACACAGCAGTGACCCCCAAGCTGTTTAGTTCAGTGGATCAGTCTTAACATTTTGTGATGATCGTTGCCTGCTGTTACAGCTCTCTTATTTGATGACTTTATAAACATTACTTAATATTATTTTGGAGGGCAGTTTGAGAAGCACTCATCTAGTCCTGCTTTTCTTTGTATACCCATCCACAAAGTAAAAAAACTCGCTGTAAACTTATGTCAAGGTGATGGAGCAGCTCAGGCCTTTGGGTGTTAAAACACTGGCTCAGTTTCAAATTACACAGCAAGGAAAGGAAAAATCCAGGGAAATAGTGTTCATAGAAACAAAAACTCTACTTCCAGATTTGCAGACGTGACACTTAATTTCTGATTTTGGTTCATAATAAGTTTGGAATTATGAAACATCAGTGTAACTTGTTTAGGAGACTACCCTTGATAACATAAAGTGCCCTTTTAGACTGCTTGGAACTGGCATGCACCATTAATCATTGCATTCCTTTCTTAATCTTTGCTCTCTGAGATATGTTTTATGTATTATTTTGTCAGCACTGATCTAGTCTTAGACGCTTTTTGCCATACAGATCCAGTAAAGTACTTAGCTTCTTTATATAGAGATTGGAAAATTAGATGCATGGGAGGAAGAAAACAGCCACAATTTTCAGAAGGAAACATCCTAGAGGCCTGTTCCTCCACCACCAAGTTTTTGAAGATTCTGAAGCAGGATTTCTGGTTTCTCTAAAAAACTAGCCCCTGAAGGGGAGCTGGTGGTTGCAAACATGGTCACCTTATTATTTGGAAATTTAGTGCTCAAGCCAGATCACAGTACGAAAGGAACACAAATTCATGGCACCAGAGCATACAATCAGGGACTGCTTGTGCAGGGATTGCACAAAGGGACTCAAAAAAACCCAACCTAACAAAAACCTCACCCCTTCCCATGCCTCCACTTTCCCTCAGCTGTTTACAGCCCTGTTTACATTTTCTGTGTGGCCCCTCATATCGATAAGTCCTTATTCAGTGTCCTGTTTTCTCTCTGTTAACAAAACCCTAAAATCTGAAAAATAGGGAAACAGTCCATCCTAAGAAGCTTTTAAATGAGAAATCATGCCTAAAAGCTGTAGTGCAAAACTTCCCCATAAACACTGTGGCCCACTTCTGTATCTTTTCCTTGACTGTGAACAGGACTTTCTTCCCATTTGCACTCTGGAGTCAGACCACAGCCTGGTAAGGGTGATGTGCTACAGAAATATATAGCTATATCTGCTCAGCATACTGCTCATTAATGTCTTTGCATCTGCTTTTGTCTAAATCATTTCTGTTGTCTCTCTAGATGACCAGCTTTGCAGAGCAGGAAAACTGCAGCATATCTTATTTTATTCAAAACAGCTTTTTGTGTGTGTGTACAACTTATACAGAGGGGGAAAGCTGAAGAGGAGTGCAAAACTTGATCCACAGTGCATATATAGTAGAGAGAAGGATGAAATCCAACTTCTCCACATAGCTGAATACATTGTGCAAGGGCTAGAGTCGGATGGTGCTATTCAAAGTCAAAATGAAAGGAGGGTGGTTTTTCTTGTTATGCCTACTATAAATAAAATTCACAGTATTCACTAACTCCGTTTTCCTATTTCCTAGCTACTGGTGGGTGCAACTTACTCCAGCAGCTGTGGGTTCATAAGAAACCGCACACGTTATCTGGTTTAGCTGTTGAAACTTAGTAAATGCTGTAACTTATCACCAAATGTATTGCTGTACTGCTCAGTTCTTAGATACTGTCCTTGCTGCAGCTTTTGAAAGCAATAAGAGAAATTTTCCACATGAATAGCCATATGTTTAAAAAAATAATTTTAAGTGGTTAATTTTTTATATAAATTGTGGATTTGGTGTTTTTGTTGTATAAAACAAAATTGTGTTAAAGCTTATGAAAATCTTTGGGAGGTCCACAAGAGCTGATGAGCTCCTTCAGCTCTGCACCTTTGAGATGGCTGGTGTCCCTGAGAATCAGGTAGTCTTGTATTTATGTTAACAGTATTCTAGTTCCAGTACTGGAAAAACATACCACATGTATGAGGTATTACATAAGAAAGCTGCTTAATGCTGGATTTGCTGCTTGTTTTGATAGGGCATTAGTGATTTCAGAATGAAGAAAGGTATCTTATGTGTTAGAGTTGTCACTGACTTTCAGATTTTTGAGAGAAATTTCCGTAGTCAGGATCATTCCTGTTTCCTGCTTCACTTACTCCAAAAATTTGTAATAATGTTGGAGCACCTTGATGCGCAATTTGATTTATTATTTTTGTCTCTGTAACCAATTTGGTTGGATGTTAATAAATCATACTTGCAAAAGGTCATAGAGCACCCTGACTTTTTCCCAGAGGTTGTAAGCATCTTTCTTCAAAGGTTGCTAGTGACAGCTGAAATAAGCTTAGCTGCTGTAGTGATCTGTGCTTTTTACATTTGCCAAAATGGCAAATATGAAAGAGGTTCCATCTGCCAGAAGCCTTACTTATCACTCTTACCATCTGTCTGTTGAGCAATGTAGTTGAGCAATGTTCCAGTTTTTTACCAGTTACCTGCAGCCCTGTGTGGCACTGTGGCATGGCTGTTATGCCAGACACCAGGGCAGGGAAAGTGGGAAGCTGATGGAATTAATTTACAGCTGCAAGTTGGTTCTCAATAGCAGTTTTTAGTAGAGAGATGAGCAGTGTAAATGTTATGCTTTAGCATGAATGTGCTAAACTAACCACAAATTACATGTTCTCCATAAAACAACCTTTAAAAAGAAGAAAAAAGATTATTTACTGGATAAAATAGATAACTGGAAGGAAATTATATCAATGTGGTGTTTTCTCCCTTAAACACGGTGAGTGAGGACAGCTCTGCCAATCATATCTCAGCTATGTCTCACAGTCCTACCATGTGTGTATTAGGTGCAATAGGAATGGATTAGGATCTTGAAAAAATGTGGGAGTACAGTGAGTGCAATTCCCAACCAACCTGTAATTCCTGACTGCAGTTCTACAGCACTTCCCAGACTGAGTGTGTGCAAAGATTTGGTGGGAGGGAGCATGGTGGTTTTAGGAAGAGCTGGGAAAATTGGATCCATCAATCCATTACCATGCAAAATATCCTCAGCTGTTGTACATAGCAAAATATGGATAGAGGCCAAAAGAAAAACATCTTTTATAGCAGGAAGAATCAGCTCCTGTTTTATTGAAATCCATCCATTTTGTTTCTGTATTGCGTTAAACACTTTGGAAATTGGTCATCATGTCAGTGCTGATTAATTTCACAGAGATCTAATACACTTTAATTGGCACATGAAATAATTAGCATTTAGTGCAAGGTGCCGGGCAAATAGCAGTTTACAGAAGCAGTAATATTTTATTTTCATAATTATAAAAGGGAGAGGAAGATGGCAAAGGATCCTCATTACTGGTGCCCTGATCATGGGGGTGAATTCCTCATGACTGCCCGTGGAGCTAATCACATGCCAAGTACCCAGGTGTGGTCAGTGCAACCCAAGCAAACACAGGCTGTTCTGACCTACCCAAGTGTGAGGTAAACTTGGCTCATATAGACCTTGCATCCCATTTGTGTTTAAGCTCAGTGGTCTGTTCATTTACAGTAATCTCTATTTTGAAGTAATTTTGTTTACTGCAAAATGAGTCAAACCTCCACAGTGTGAGGAAAAACACTTGACAGCTGAGCAAAGCTTGATCTGCATGCATAGTAACTGACACATCTGGGCTTCTTTTTCTATGTTTTTTTAATGCCCCTGTTACATTCTGTCATCGTGCCAACATTGCTTTCCATGCTCAGTTTGTTGATTTTTAACTTAGACTGCCCTCTAGTGCAGCAGATGCGTAAGAATTTGCAGGGTTTGAATGTTTAAATGGGGTTAAAAGCTGGCCAGATACCTTATTCTCCTGTATACTTAGGAATTTGTACCTGTGCTAACTCTGTACCAAGGGAAATATTTGAAATTGCTCTGTGTAAACCCTCATTTGAGGTAAATCAACATTGCTTTACTGAATTGAGTATAACTGAGGCTTAAGTTAAAAGAGAATTTGACTCTCAGTGCATTGAAGTAAGTTTTCACAGGCTCTTGGAACAATAATAATTTCCCAGAAGACAAGATACGGTGTATGAACGTCAGCTGATGTTTCTGTCTGTAATTTCACAGACTTCAGAAATTACTGACTTTCTCTAATGTGCTAGGGCATGTTTCCCTTTGAGGATTTTTGAGCTGATGTTTCACTTGCTATTTACTAAAAGCAGCTGTTAGATTTGAAAGGATTAATGTTTTTTGCATAGACAACGTTGATTTCATTAGAAGTCCTTTAATAAAAATTTGCTTTCCTGAATTACAAATTTCTTACTTTTTAACTTGTGTTTAAAAAAAAAAAAAAAAAAAAAAAAAAGCAGCAGCCATGGTAAAGACTGCAGTAAATCTAGTTTGAATTTCAGCAGTACATGCCTTGAAACAGCCTTTCCTTCAGAGGTTTTATGAGGCTGTGTCTGCAGTGCCTACATTGCTGCTGAGAGCAAGGAAGATTATGTAGATTTATCAATAGATGAGAGCCTGTCTAATACCTGAGAGAGATTTACTGTTTTGTTTACTCCTAGGCTTGTTATCACGTTAGCCACTGACAGCCTGAAGATAAGACATCATCCCACCTGTATTCATTGTTTGTTTCTTGCACTTCAGTCAATGAAACAAATCTTGTGAAAGCAACAAGAGCTATATAATAGCTGTATGGGTTTTTTTATGGGAAAAATAAATTTTCTTACAAAGTTCAAAAACAGTGCACCAAATTCCTAAGGCCTTTCATAGGAAAAAACTTTTACTGAGGACTTTGCCTGAGAAAGAGCACTGCAAGCAGGTCAGTTAGAGCAAGCTTGACTTTTTCTATCTCAGTTCTCTAGGTACTAAAGAATGGTGAGCCTAGCCCCTCCTTAACATGTTCCCTCTCCTTGTTTTGGACAGGGAGTAAAATTTCAACCAAAGATGATAGAGAGAACTCAAGGATATTATATTCTCACCTTTTGTGGATATCAGAAACTGGGAAAGAGATCTGGATGTGCCAAGTTGCAAAAAAAAAAAAAAAAAAAAAAAAAAAAAAAGCTTTATTAAGAGCTCTGCTGTATTTTATCTATACCTGTCTGCAAATCTTCCTAAAGCTGAAGCTCATGTGGGTGCTTTGGTATGGATACCAATGGGGCTTGTTTGTTTGAAATGACAGGAGAAAGGAATGGGTGGAAAGAGTATATATATTGTTAAAAAAAGATTCACTGTACTGCAGTGTCCAGTCACAATGCCGTAGCTAAAAGACTCACTGCAGTTCCCAGAACCAGCTGCTCATTGTTTGCTTTCATACTAACACTTCCTTTCAGGACACAGCTGGTCTTCCTTCTCTCTTACAAACTGCATTGCTCACACTGTGGTGTATCAGCACTGGTGAGGCCAGGCAACAACTGCAGAAGAACAAGCCCCAGCTGAAGCTGACTGCGACCAGCTCTGTAGGAGGAAGTGCATTCCTGTTGCAGGAGGGCAGTGCTGGCCATAACGATGCCATCCACCCCACATTACTTGCATCACCTGTTGCAGATGCTACTCACTCAAATCATTCAGACAAACAAGGGCAGTACAAGCAAGGACACCAGTTTCAGTCCTGTGATAGAGCAAATAAAAGACATTTTTAATCGCTAGAGAACAGGCCAGCACTTGGTTTCATACGTGGGGTTTTTTCCAGCATAGCAAAGCCCTGATCTGCTTGTGTAACTGCAGAATGATGAACAGCATCAATAACCTGGAGTTGTGTGACTGCAGCCCTAGCCACCATCTGTGCCAATGTGCAGGACACTGCGCACTGGTTGCCCCTCTCTTCAGGACTGTCCTGATCACCCATCTGTTTTTAAGCACATCACCCCGTTTATGGTACCTCGCTGTCTTTTTGGGCAACGTGTTTGCTTTACATAAAAAGAACTCCCGTGCAATTAGCTGCCCACACATGTTAGAGCTGCTTGCCAGCCCCTCCTCCTGGTTCTAAGAAGTGTTCTTTTCACCCTGCTCCCCTCTAGTGGGGAAAACCAGGTCTGTTCTTACCCCAGCGTCTGCAAGACTCTGAAAAGCAGACCCTTCGCATGCTGAAACTAGGAGGCAGCAATAACACAGTGAAAAATAAAATGGCTTTAAAATTAAACCTTAGTCTTGGTACCCAACGGGGTTGAATTATCAACCCTGTGTGAAACGGGGTGAGTTTACTTCCTTTTGTCCTGCCTTGTGGTGTGCATTTCCACAGCAGAAGGTGCACACAGCTGCTGGCAGCTCCTGCTGCAGAGACCCTGGGGAGCCCCAGGAGCCCTGACCTCCCCCGCTAGTGCCATGTGGCCTCACAGCTCCTTAGGACCCTCTGGAGCCAATGGCTTCCTTGCCATTTGTGGTCTCCTCCTCAGTGTGTCTGCTACTCATGTGGGTCATGGCCTGCTTTAAAGATCTCTAAACAAAATTCTCAATTTCTGTATTTGTGGGTACTTAAAAAATGCTTTTACTTTGTTGTCCTGGAGAAACCCCTTTCAGATTGCCCTGGAACATTAATTCCAGTTCTTGTTCAGTTCTGAGAGATTGAGCTGACAGTTAAGAGGTAATGAGAATGGGGCTTAAGGAGTTGTAAAATAATTGGGAAATACAACAAAAAAGGCACATAAAACCAAATAGGAGAGACAAAATTGGTTTTAAATCATAAAAATGCTGTTACTACGAATGCTGTAGTAGATGAAAAGAGGCATCTGGTGTTATTCAGTGACATATTGATGTTAGCTTCTGGGCATTTTCCAAGGCTTGACTACAGCTGTGCTCCAGTTGTGCATCAGGGTAACACAAACACCATCCTCCTGAGGAACTGCTGTTGCACGCTGCGGATTCTTTGGGAAATTCTGCCCAAATCACTTGCTCCCACCGTTGGACAGTGAGTGGTTTTGAGGGCACTTGTGCATACACATCCGTTCAGAGGATGGAAGAGGAATTGTGTGACCCAGAATAAACCTGCGGAGCTGATCAATGACAATAATTTCTTGCAGCCAACTTTCCTCTCTACAGGCAGCTCCAGTCACAGGCTCTTCCCCACAGGCCATTTAACTCCTCTTTTTTTGCCAGTTTTGTCCTAAACTTCCTGCGATTTCCTTAGCTGTGCTCTCCCTGGTTCCTCCATTCACTGCAACTTTTAAGGTTGTCTATAGATAACGAAATCAGTATGAACTGCACTAATTTTAGGATCTCGTTTTTTATTGATCTGAAAATGTAACAGTAGAGCAATTAGGAGTGGAAGAACAATGTATTAAATCAATGCATATTTTGTAATAGCTTACAATCAGTTGTACCAAGATGCCCATAGCACTAGGCACTGTACAACTATAATTTAAATACTGCCACAGTTGTATTATAAAGAGCCCTGCCAACATGCTGACAAGTCTGAAAGGTGTATGTGTGCAGAGACACAAAGATAAAGGGCTCCTTTCTTCTTTTTTTTTTGAAGGCTCAGTGATGGGTATCCTCTGTTTATAATGACTTATTGAAAAAAAAAAAAAAATCCTAACATTTGTTATTTTAATACAGTTCATAATTTGACTTTGTAGGTCCTGTTCCAACAGGCTGAGAACAAAAGATGTAAAAAAAAAAGTCGAAAAATTAAGAAGCACAGGAAATAAGCTTTATTTCAAATTTTATTCCTGATACTTTTTATAGTCTTTTGTAGTTTAATGCAGAATAAGATGCTTTGAAAATAACAGTTTATATAGGGCTTACATAAATGTTTGTGGCTCCCACACAATAGTTTGATAGCCATTCCTTTTGGATAATTTATGAGGAAGTCCTGCTACTGAATAGCTTGAAAAATACAGCAGCCAGATGGTTTTTGATAAAACATTAATGAGACCAGATGGCTTGTAATAAACTATTATGGCAAAAGACTTTTCATAGAGTCATAGAATGGTTTGGGTTGGAAGGGACCTTAAAGACCATCTAGTTCCAACCCCCTGCATGGGCAGGGACACCTCCCACTAGATCAGGTTTCTCCAAGCTCCGTCCAACTTGCCCTTGAACATTTCCAGTGCTAGGGTCTCCACAGCTTCTCTGGGCAACATCTTCCAGTGTCGCACCATCCTCATAGGGAAGAATTTCTTCCTAATGTCTAACCTAAATATCCCCTCTTCCAGTTTTAAGCCATTACCCCTTGTCCTCTCACTACAAGTCCTTCCCCACCTTTCCTGCAGGCCCCTTCAGGCACTGCAAGGCTGCTGTAAGTTCTCTCTGGATCCTTCTCTTCTCCAGGCTGAACAACCCCAACTGTCTCAGCCTGTGTTCATAGGAGAGGTGCTCCAGCCCTCAGATCATCTTTGTGGCCCTCTGGACTCACTCCAACAGGTCTATGTCCTTCTTATCTTGGGGGCTCTAGAACTGGACACAACACTCCAGGTGATGTCTCATGAGAGCAGAGTAGAGTGGCAGAATCATGTCCCTTGACTTGCTGGCCACGCTTCTTTTGATGCAGCCCAGGACATGCTTGGCTTTCTGGGCTGCAAGCACATGTTGCTGGCTCATGCCGAGCTTTTCACCAACCAACACTCCCTCGGTCTGTAAAAGAAATAAAGTTCCGTGGCTGCCATTTAATCTACAATTTAAAGTTAGAAGCACTTCATTCATGCAGCTTCATGCAAACTGTCCTCCGTAATATGGCTAAAGACATCACTAGGTGTCTTCTTAGGTAACCACAATCTATTAGACATGATCCTACCAACCCTTTCTGACAATTTTCTTAAAGTCACGGGAAAATCATCAAATAATCACTAGGTTTTCATAGGTAGATCTTTAGATACAGTTACAGCCACCCTAAAACGCAGTCACCATGGGGATAAGAGCTTTTACAGCACCACAATACATTTACTACAGAACGGTAGATGTAGTACTATTTCCCACCATGCCAACACCAATAGTTGAGACACCAAGCTCTGACTGAGTTACAGCAAACAGGCTGTACTGACTTACACTGAACACACCTGCCGCCTCCCGCATCTCAGCGTGGCACCCTCCACTTGTCCTTCCACGGGCCTAGAAGTTTCCTCGTACTCCTAAACGCAGCAGAGCTGAACTTGACAACAAAACAGCCTATAAACAGAGGCCAAACTCCTCTCAGAGGCAAAATCTCCAGATGGTTAAAGGCACCACCTTCCCATCGCTGCTATCTAGAGCTGACGGGACAGAACCTGACATCCGCGGGTAGGGAAATGCAGCCGAATGGTTTCCTGGCTGCTCTGAACTCACAGGCTCACGGCACCCTCCCGCTCATCTCCCCGAAGCAGAGCACAGTGAGCTGCTGTTTGCTAAGCCTGTCGCCTGCTGCTGGCACTGCTGGTGACAGCCCGACCAGCAGGAGAGCGAGAGAGCTGCTGTTCGCAACAGGAAATGTTTGGGAGGGCTGAATGGTGCAGGAGAAACTACAGAGCATCCCACCAGAACAGGAGATGAATTTTAATGTGAAATACAAATGAGGCTGGGTAGCTGATTTGAAAGAGACAAAAAAACTGTTCAGATCTTTTATTCTTACGAAAATAAATGGGGGAATAAAGAAGTTCATTCTTTTGCGGATGATTTGGCTTACCATCCTGGACACCTTTAAAAAGATTTGCTCCCCCAAGTATCTTTTTTAAAATGGAAGCCCAAAATAGCTTCACACTTTCTTTCCATTTCCTCCACAGAACTGAAGCCAGCAGACCCTTCTCCAGCCAGTGTGAGAGTGTAAAAAAAGCCTTGCATGCAGCAACATCAAGCTTTGGACAACCCCCTGATAGGTCAATATATAGGCTGAATTTCAGTGAGTGCCTTGTAGCCAGGCTGGATGAAACCTGAAACAATTCATTGAAGGCTACGAGGCATTATATACCATTAGTACTTCTGTTCATACTGATCCTGTGCAAGCATTTAGAAGTTTTTAAGCTAGAGAAATCCGAGACAAAAAATAAAAAAGCCATTTAATAAATTCCCCTTTGCAGCCAATTTTGAACCTGTATCTTAAGGTCAATGGTTGAAAAAAAATAAGGCCACTTTGTGCCACCACACACACACCCAAAATCTAACGCGAAACCTCTGTAGGATGCAAAGACTTTTTCTGTAGCAAGTAGGAATAACCATTCTGCAATGCCGGCATCTCGTGGTGGCCTGCTCAATGGTTTCTTAATGTCATACCTGAGGAATTTACAGAAGTGTTCAAAGAGCACATGACTGCTGTGTTGGGTTCTTTTCTTCCTTTCAGGTTGTGTTGTTACTCACTTATTATGTGTATTACTTACATTTTTAAGTGGTGACATTCCCATAATTGTCTCATTTATTCATTTATAGCCCGAAAACTGTTTGCTGATACCCAGAACTATGTTTCTGTCTCTTCTAATTAATGAGAAGCATCTTAAAGCTATCCTGTGCTAGCTTGTGTGTTTCAAGTGGACAGATTTATGCTTGAAGATTTTTCTTTAAAATACGTAAAACTCCTGGGTACAAATAACGCTTTTTTGGTGTATCTGCAATCCCAGCAACATCCTTAAAACGACTGTCGAGTTTCACTCTTTCTGTGTCCCCCCTCCCTTGTAAATATTTCCATGGTAATGTGGTTCAGTGCAACTTCCTGGCTTGGTTTCTCAAAACGTGCTTTAACAGACACTTGCAGTTGAAATGAATCACACATTGCCACTCCCTGGAAAAACACATGATAGCTGATGGAATGTGTGCTATTACTGGCCACCGTGGGAGATCGTACCAGAGCTAGCTATTCTGCAGCTCCCTAAAAAGAGATCTCCTGAGGATGTGTGGGTGCTCTTTCTCAGGATGAGGCTCTAAGAATGAAGCGTCCTCTTTTCTTCTGTTTTAATTAGCCCATAAAAAAGTAAATTATTACAAAGGCAGGCACTTAGTTCTATTCAGGCTGTTTGTTCAGATTTCTGTAAGCAGGAGCAACCTCAGAAGAGAAATCTATTCATCATTGATTCACTAAGGATGTCACCTGGGGGAATCAGAATGGATTAAAATCTCCTGAAATTAATTTGAAGTTTTGAATAATGTACACAGTTAAACGGAATGGAAGAAATGGTTGATTCTTTCGCTACATGTGCCTGTCACCTGGGACTGTTCTCTTCAAAGCAGAAGGAAAGTACCTGGCCTGTGGCACTGTTCTCTTGAAAATTATTTATTTTATATTTACTTTCTTGAAAAACCAAAATTCTGAAGATTCATCTTTTTCACACTGGATTAGTCCTTTGGTATCATAAACAACCAAGCTGTTTTGTTCTGGTGCTGCATTGTTTTCAAAGAGCTGTGATACAGTGGCAGAGCTCAGAATTTCATACTATGGTTCACGAACCTGCCCCATGCTCCCTTGACCACATTTCTCATCTTCCACAGTGCTGCTATTCAAGGCTTGGAAAATCCCATTTGGACAACTGTTCCATGGTTTAACCCCAGCCAACAACTAAGCACCATACAGCCACTCACCCACTCTCCTCCAGTGGGATGTGGGAGAGAGTTGGAAGGGTAAAAGAAAGAAAATTTGTGGGTTGATAAAGACAGTTTAATAGGTAAAGCAAAAGCTGTGCATGGAAGCAGAGAAAAACAAGGAATTAATTTACTAGTTCCCCTTGGCAGGTAGGGGTTCAGCCATCTCCAGGACAGCAGGGCTCCATCAAGCAAAAGGGTTACTTGGGAAGACCATCGCCATCGCTCCGAATGTCCCCCTTTCTTCTTCCTCCAGCTTCATATACCGAGCATGACATGCTATGGTACGGAATACCCCCTTGGTCAGTTTGGGTCAGCTTCCGCTGTCCTGGCTATGCTCCCTCCCAGCTTCTTGTGCACCTGCACACTAGCAGCGCATGGGAAGTTAAAAGGTCCTCGAGGTCTTAGCAACAAGCAAAACTATCAGTATATGATCAACTTTCTTCTCACATCAAATCCCATACTGAAACCAATACTATTCTAGCCACTGATAAGAATAATTAGCTCTACCCCAGCCGAAGCCAGGACACCCTGCAAGCTCCCAAGACAACTGTGCCAACCCTAAAGCCGCAACCCTGCAGCAGACACGCGGCAGGGCTGCTGCTTCCAACAGACCTGGCGCACAGGCCACTGACCCGCTGCATTTCTGACCGGGGGCGATCAACCCAGATTTGAGGGGATGCCACGAAAAATTCCTTTTTAATTGCGCCATCGAACGTCACCATCGGGTAACTCGCCGTAGTGGAAGCTGTCTGTGTTCTCTGACGGGCAGTACCCCACGCCAGGAGCCACGCACAGCCAGCGGCCCATCCCCTGGCTGAGCCGGTGAGGACAGTCGAGCCCGCAGCGCAGCCCCTCGCAGGGCGGCACCACCACACCGCGCAGCCCCGCGGGGCCGGATTTCCCGCGCCCGGGGGGTGAGGCAGGCCCGGCGCAGGCGGGAGGGAAGGAGGGACGGGCGGCGAGGGAGACACAACCCGCCCGCGCTCCCGCGCCGCTGCCCCCGCGCTGCGCCAAGATGGCGGCTCCGCGCCCCGCGGCGCTGCCCCGCGCCCTCCCGCACGGCCCCAGCAGGCGGGCGGGGCTCGCGCTCCCCCGCCGCGCCCCTCCGCGCCCCTGCGCCCGCGGGGAGCCCTCCCGTGCGCTGCCAGGGCTGCCCCCGGGCCGCGGGCTGAGCTTCGCCCTCCGCACCTCGCCTCGGGGCGCGGCTCGGCTCGGCACACCCCGCGGGCGGGGCTCGCCGCATCCTCGGGCCCGGCGGCTGCGGTGGGGATCGCCGGGAAAGCCGTGAGTACAGGAGGGGCCCGGAGAGGCGGCGGAGGGCGGCCGTGCCCTGCTCCCCAGCGCCCGCCCCGGGGCCCGGCCGCTGCCGCCCCTCCCTGCTCGGCGGGCCGAGCCGCTGCGTGCTGCTCGCTGGCCGGGGCAGGCAGCGCGGGGCCTCGGCCGCCGTGTGCCCGTCCGAGCCTGCCACACGCTCGGGAGGAGCCCCCGGCGGCCTCGCTGGCTGCTGAAGCCCTGCTTTCCTTCCCGATGGGCGTCCTGCGGCTTCCCGGGGGGCAGAGCCGAGGGGTGGCCGCGGCTCAGCCCTGGCAGCGCGGAGAGGGGCTGAAGCGGGAGCGGCGGGGCCGCCGCAGCCTCGGAGGGGGATCCCTGTGCTCGGACCCCCGCCCGAGGCGCCTCAGGCTTGGTAGGGCGGCTGGTTTTGTCCACCCAGGGTGAGGGCAGCTCGTCCCCTCTCTGTCCTGCCTTGGGCCCGTTCCTGACGCGTGTGGCTCCCGCCGTGGGCCCTCGCACCTCTGCCTGGCGGGATGGCGCCCGGCCGGCTGCGACGGGGCCGGGCTCCCGCTGCGCCCAGCGGCCCTGGTCTTGTGCAGCAGCTCCCGAGACACGCACCGCACGGGCCTCGAGGCACAAGAGAGGGCAGGGTCCGGGGCTAAAATACATCAGGTGTTCTTTCAGGGACCACGTGCGCTCAAGGACTGCATTTTGTGGTTATGGCTGGTTTTACATTATCTGGAGAGGAGGTGAAAATAGCCGTGAGGCTTTGTAATAAAACACACATGCTGCTTGTCATCATTTCAGTGCCTTAGTCGCTTTTTGCCATAAACTCCGACTTCATTAGGATTCAAGGGCCGTTACCACTGCTGCACAGCAGGGCTGGCGCCTCGTGGCTCTTCCGACACCACGGCTCCTGCATGGTCATCTTTGGCCTTCCTTAAAACTTGGATTGGCGAGGGATGTGCTGACATTTGGTGATCCATTTGTTGCCCTCTTCCCAAATTCCTTGTGTGCTGTGCCAGGTGTGCGGCGTAGTCTGATGTTGAATGGAGAAATAAGGTGTTTTTTTTAAAGGTCAGTGTAAATGTATGCAGAATGTAAGAAATGCTGGGCAGCTGTTGAGAACTTGGCTTTTGTGCTGACAAAGGTAAACACTGGTTATTCATAAAATGTTTCTTTGGATCAAATGTCCTACAACATTGAGTTAGGGAGCTGTGATAAAGAAGCAGGGTAAGATTTGTTTGCTTAAGTAAATAATGAAGTTGCTGTAAACATCTTCACTTGATCTCATCCCCTTCATTGAACAGCCCTCCTGTAGCTCAGTTCCAGGCTGATTTTAAATTTCTTGGTAGGCAAGGAGGGACCTCCTTCCTCTTCTGCTTTCATGCCTAGCTATTGGTCTGCAAGAATGGATTCACTCTTGACAGGCTTTCCCTGCTAGCTTTGATACCTTCCCTTTTAATTCTGCCAAACCAAGTACAGCTCTAACAAAATTTCCAGAAGAAACTCCAGATGCAGAGTTTCCTTAATGCTATATCTGGAACCGCTCCGTGTCCCGTTTAGTCAGGATGCTGTGGATCCTGGTAGCTGTACTACCTCCCTGACGCTGGCTAAGGGCATAGTCT
Organism: Apus apus; assembly: GCF_020740795.1. NCBI lineage: Eukaryota > Metazoa > Chordata > Aves > Apodiformes > Apodidae > Apus > Apus apus. The sequence continues at coordinate 33,656,498 of NC_067283.1, read as the reverse complement.
ATGCCTTTGTTTTGTGAACTAGTGAAACATGATATTTGTGCACGTTTTAGAATTTATGTTAAAGACACTATGTCTGAAGAGGCACAAGCAGGAATTTGGATAGAACACTCTGGCTTTGCAGGTACAAGCTGCACCAGCAAATATGCTCCCTGCAGAGACGTTCCCAGCACAGCAGAGTGTGGGAGAGGCTAATGCTGACACTGAGGCTGAAGACAGTCCCATCTCTTCTGCCTGGTGAGTGTCAGCAGCCCTTGTAAGTGCTCTGTCGTCTTTCCCAGATGTCTTTTTTGGTAGTCAGAAGCACAGTGATTGGTAGTGGAGGCAAACCACCACGAATTGGAAGTTTTGTAGAATTAATTGATGGTTCTTCTCATGAGATTTAGAGAGCGTGTAGCGATACAAAATCATAGGAACTGTTTTTTGCATTTTGTCTCACGAAAAACTCCTCAGAAATTGGTGGGTCTTTTTATTCTCAGAGACTAATCCCACATGAGTTGATGGTGGTAGGGATGGGATCAGAATGAGTGAACAGTCATGTAATGCATGTCTGAAGAAGGTTATGCTGGGGAAGAGTAGTTAATGCAGGCAATGAGATTTTTCTTAATGGTCCCCTCCTGTACAAATCGGTCATCTGGTTGGTTGTGAAATATAGCATCATGCAGGAGTCCCAGGGAAAAAGAAAATTAGGTTTTTGGGCTCTTTGAGCATTGGTTTGTTTGCTTTGCTTTGTTTTTGTTTGTGGGATTTTTTTTCTGTGGCAGTGGAGCTGCATTGCTCCTTCTGTTAAAGGTGTTCTCACTGAGATTAAAATCAGGGAAATTAAGGAGGAGAACTTTAAGAACACACAAAAAATCAGTCTTGTTAAGTAAAAGCTCAAAGAGCAAGAAAACAAGTGGAAATACTCCCATTGCATACAGCGGGGGCTGTTGTGATGTTTGTTGCAGCCACAGTTGCAATGAAAGTCCAGAAGACCCTTCAGTAAAATGTTACGTGCCTTTGACATTGCTGAAATCCGCTCCATGCAGGTGTTGTTGGGAAACACCCTTTACTTGCTTAGGTAGAGAGCTAAGAGTAGGCCATGGGGGTTTCATGAGAACGCAGATGCCTCAACACGAATCAGTAAATACTGTGTGAAATGTTACCTGAAATGGGATTTGGGAAAAGCTAAAGGGAAGGTTAAGTTCTCATTTGCAAAAAGGCTTTTTTTGTTTGTTTTCCCCTATCCTTCGGCTTATACTAAAACATGGAGCCAGTGGTCCAGCAATTTACGTCTTAGTTTTCTGTGTTCTCTCAACAATCCTCATCGCCCACTGTAATATCAGTTTTTGTTTGAAGTCTGTTCTAACTTATTCTGGCTGGTATTTGTAAATGATGAATCTAACATCTCTGCAGAGTGAGACACATAATTAATAATGAACATGTAGGTATCCAGCTAAGGCATCTTATACTCTTAGTTGAACTTTCCAGTCATTGTCAGCTGGGCAATTCAAAGGAATGCTGCCAACTTTAGCAAACTGATGTAGTTCTGGAAACATAATTAGCTCAGGTAACATAGAGTTGAAAAACTAAAAAATATTAGATTTTTTTAAAAAGATCAAAAATTAATTTAGTAGAATTGTGTGTTTAGCAGTTGTGAGTGGTCATTTTTAATATTTAGCCAGTTTCCATTATTTAAATTGTTCACAGTTGTAAATACAGCAAAATGCATTTCTTGGGATAAAGGAAATCTTACACAGTAAGAGATGCCAATATTTTTTAATTGAACATCTTTAAAAGCTAGAATAAGATAATGTATGTAGCTGATCAACAGGTATGAATAACAGTTGCAAATAACATGCTCAATTTAGCTGTAGTAACACTAATGGAAAATGTAAAATTGGAAAACATTCAGGGTAAAATGGTTCAGAAAGTAAAAAATTGAGATGTTTCTGGGGTATAGTCCAGAAACAAAACTTGGTCACAAAGATGCCAACAAAAATGCTTGTTGCTTTTTATAGAATAATTTTTTATTATCCCTGTATGTGTTTACACACTGTTCAGATGATCAAGATAGTTTGTGTGACTAATAACCCATTACCTTATATGGAGTAAGATAATTTTATGTTAGGTAATAAAAGAAGAATTCTGCGTGGAGGCAGAAATCCTCTGCCATTGCACCAGTGCTCTCATCATCCCAGCCAGTCTCTGCGGGGTGCTCATTAGTAGATGCCTTTTCTTGGAACCTCAGGTAAGGTTTGTTTTTTCCTGCCCAACAGACTAATCACTTGGGAGCATTCCTTGAAGGAGCTTCCCAACTGCTGAGTGGAGTATTTCTTTTCTTATATGTTTGTTTTCTTTCTTCATTATCTGTGCAGTCATAAATTTAAGTTGTTACTGTTGTAATGTTTAAGCCTTGTATATTGGGTTTGCAATGCATTGTTCTTTGCTTATTCACTGTTGCTTATTTAAAATTTTAACTAAAATTCTTTAATCTCTGACTGTGGAGACCTTTGAACTTCGGGATAAGTGGTTTAAACTGTCACGACTCCCAGCTCAGAGTGGAGAAGTTGGGGTGAAAACGCTAACTGTTCCTGCACTAATACCAATACTATGAAAAGCTTCTTAAACTGATAATGTAAATATTTACACTTTCCAGCTGTAGTTGTTGAAAAACATGTATTCTTTCAGGTTTTAATTGATTCCCCAAAATGTTTGCAAAAGCAACAAAGAATTTTGTGAGAGAAACTGACAGCGGAGGTGACTTGATCGCTGTGTCCCACTTGAATGCTTCAGACAAGCTGCAGCTTCTGAGCTTAGTTACAAAAAGGAAGAAATTCTGGTGCTGGCAGAAGCCCAAGTATCATTTCTTAACAGTCACCCTGAATGATGTGCTTACTGAAGACAAACCAATAAAACCAGGTAAAGCCATACTTGGGCAGCACTGTTATTGCAGATAGGAAGAGGGCAAAGCCTCATCTTTGTTGTTGTTATTCTCAATTGTGTTACAAGAGGGCTCCTTTCAGAGGAATGGTGTGAAGTGTTCTCCATCCATGGATATGAGATGACTGGATCTTTTCTTACTTGACTATTCATTTAACTAAAACCAATAGTAATATTTTTTTTTTTTTTAATATAGAAATATTTTGCATAGATAGACTGCTGAAATGGAGTGCTGAAGGTTGTCAAGCAGCCTACTGTTTAATAACGGTGCTGTCTGTAGCCACAGGAGCTCCCCTAGTATATTTTTTTTCCCTGAAATTCCCCTAGAGTAATGCTCTTGTGAGACCCCACCTGGGGTACTGTGTCCAATTCTAGAGCTCCCAACGTAAGAAGGACATGGAGCTCACGGAGAAAATCCAGAGAAGGGCCACAAAGATGATCTGAGGGCTGGAGCACCTCTCCTATGAGGACAGGCTGAGAGAGTTGGGGCTGTTCAGCCTGGAGAAGGCTCCAGGGAGACCTTATAGTGGCCTTCCAGTAGCTGAAGGAAGCCTGCAGGAAAGCTGATGGGGGGCTTTTTACAAGGGCTAGTATTGAGAGAACAAGAGGTAATAGCTGAAAACTGGAAGAGGGGAGATTTAGGTTAGACATTAGGAGGAAATTTTTCACTAGGAGAGTGGTGAGCCAGCAATGTGCCCTTGTGGCTAAGAAGGCCAATGGCATCCTGGGGTGTATTAGAAAGGGTGTGGTTAGTAGGTCAAGAGAGGTTCTCCTCCCCCTCTGTTCTGCATTGGTGAGGCTGCATCTGGAGTATTGTGTCCAGTTCTGGGCCCCTCAGTTCAAGAAGGACAGGGAACTGCTTGAAAGAGTCCAGCGCAGAGCTACTAAGATGATTAAGGGAGTGGAACATCTCCCTTATGAGGAAAGGCTGAGGGAGCTGGGCCTCTTTAGTTTGGAGAAAAGGAGACTGAGGGGTGACCTCATCAATGTTTACAAATACGTAAAAGGTGAGTGTCAAGAAGATGGAGTTAAGCTTTTTTCAGTGATGACCAGTGATAGGACAAGGAGTAATGGATACAAATTGGAACATAGGAGGTTTAAGGTGAATATCAGAAAAAAATTTTTTCCTGTGAGAGTGACAGAGCACTGGAACAGGCTGCCCAGAGAGGTTGTGGAGTCTGCTTCTCTGGAGACATTCAAAACCCGCCTGGACGCCTTCCTGTGTGATGTACTCTAGGTGACCCTGCTCTGGCAGGGGGGTTGGACTAGATGATCTTTCGAGGTCCCTTCCAACCCCTATGATTCTATGATTCTGTGAGACACTGGAAGAGGTTGCTCAAGGAGGTTGTGGAAACCCCATCCCTGGAAATGTTCACAGCTAGGTTGGATGGGGCCCTGAGCAACCTAATCTAGTGAGAGGTGTCCCTACCCATGCAGGGGGTTTGGAAGTAATGATCCTTAAGGTCCCTTCCAACCCAAACCATTCTATGATGCTATGTGTTTTTTGGGATTCCAGTATCTGATAATAGCATGAAAATACACTGTGCTCCATGTCAAAAAGCACTGGATAAACAGTGCCCTGTTAGTGATAGTAGCCCAGGGAATGCTTGCACAGGCAAGGCCAAGCAAGTTTTACCACCGCTTCCTTTCTTGCACAGACTGTTAAAAATAGTTGACCCTTGTACTTCTTTCTTCATCCAGCTGTGGCAGTCCTAGCCAGATTTTAGGATTAATGATCTGGTATCCCATCTTTCTGGGCATGTCTCAATTCCATATAGGAAAAGAGATAAGTCCCTAAGTTTAGATTTTAATTGTAGCTGGCTTGGAAGATTAGCTGATTCTGTGTCAGTTTTTTTGGTTTAGATGTATATAAGATTCAGGGTTTTTTTAAGCCAATTAGGTGCTTCCATTGTTTTTCAGTGAGCTTTGGGACAGGCCCTATGCTGAGATAAGTTGAGATAATGGCAGAATATTAACCCTATTTTACAAGCAGGTCTGCTTTGTAGTTTTCCCTTGTAGCTGAAAAAAAGTTTCAATCATTCTTTATAAATCTTGCATAGCACTTGCATAGCAGAACATTTCAGTCACCTTATGTGTTCCTTAAATGGCAAAAAAGATAGTGAGGCAAAGATGGTGAAAATATGGAAGAAGCAGAAGTAAGAGTTGCAGAGCTGTAAATGTCATTATTGACCTGCTGGGTACTGTTCCTTGCCTTCACTAACATTTCATATTTTCCATAAGTTTCTGTTTTTCCAATCACTTCAGGACTATTTCAGCACTTCTCTTCACAGGTAAAAATTATTTTTGTTGCTTTTCTAGTAATTGTGGAGTCTGACTTTGCAAAATATACTGGAAAGTTTGAAGATTTTGTTCAAGGAAGTATTGAAGCATCATTTGGAAAGATCAGCTTGGGAGCTGGAGGGAAGGGCTATGTGGAAAACCAGTCCTCATTTGGAAACCTGAGGAAGCAGGAGATTGACTTGCAGCAGCTTATGAAAGACGTCAAGGATAGGTATGTTTTTAAGGTGGACATTGTAATGGCCAGGAAAGATCGCTGAGCTGAAAGACTTGGGCCAGCTGTGATCACTGTATCATTGATTCTTTAGTGTTGTCATAGTTTGAGGATTATTTTTATTGTAAGGTCTTATCTTCAGGTGATAAGTAATCTATACGAAAAGGAGAATTTCCAGATTTTTAAAGCTTGGTGGTCAAACCTTTCCCTTTCATTTTAAATAAATCGCTCTGTGATTTCATGAATTACCACGTGGAACAAGAACCAAATCCTCCCTTCTTTGGGGGACTGTATTTGAGGTAAGAATCTGGAAGAACAAATGGATTGTTTTTTCTCTGTTACTGGGGGAAATGCAGTGGCAACTGAATTCAGAACTACCTTACAAGAATATTCTTATAAGCAGGCTTTATAATTTTGTGTGTGTGAGTGGCTGTGCTAGAAAATTGAGCTATTTGAAGTTGAAGGAGTAGTAAAAGTGAGCAAGCATGGTCAGTGCATGTTGAACAAAATGCACTTTATAGATCTATTGCTCACTCTTACACACTCTTAATAACTGAGGGGAGAACCCCAGATTTTCCAAACTGTATTTGTAATTTTACAAGGTACACAACACTTCTTGTCCTATTTAATCTTGCAGAAGGACGGTCACAGACCAAAGCTTACTTGGCAAGCAGCTGGCAGGTCAGGGATCTACTGGGTTTTGCAGGTGCTGACTCATGGGAGAAGAGGATGGTTCATTTGTGACAGCCTTGTACCCTAGATCTATAGAAGGTGGTGTCATACATTTTAATAGCCTTTGCTGGTGCTCTGAAGACAAAGATGATAGATTTTTCTTGTCAGTGCAATAGTTTTTGGAAGCAGTGTAAATTTTCTTTGGATGTACTGGTGTTCTAGAAATAATCAATTCTCCATTTTCACAGGAACAGCTACCTGCTGTTGTTTTTATTGTGAGCATTCACAAGTCAACAAACCTGTTCATTAAAACAAGGCACCTTGCTATCTTGTTACTAAATGCTTTGTTAAAAGCTGAAAATACTGGGGTAAATGTGTGTACCAGGCCTGTATAATTAGTATGCATCTAGTATCAGAAAAAAAGTGTCAGTCAAGGTTTAGAATCTTGTTTCTACCACTAGATAGAGTCCTGTACAAAACAAAACAGGAGTAACTTCTATTCAGATCAGTAAGCTTTTACTTAGGTTTCTTCAGTAAGTTACCTGCTCTGTTCAAACAAATAATCCTCCCATAGCAAATTAAATTCACTTCAGCACATCCTGAGGTTGTAATCCTGAATGTAGTTAAATACTTACAAATACATTATCTTATTTTGAGTGTGGAAAATCAGTAGCTCTGTGCTGATCTGAGTCTAACTATAAATGGGGCTAATGTGTGTGCCCCTTTATACAAGGAGCTAGGTCTTAGTTCATAGAGAAGATGCTCATAGTGTATTAAGGCTTATGATAAAATGTATATAATTGATACACAGTCTGGCTTCTGTCAGAGCCCTGAAAATTATGAGGATAGCTTAGTTTTTATTTTTTTCTTCAGCATATCACTGAGGCTCACTGGGAACTGTGGCAGTGCCATACAAATGGAATTGCAGTTACTCATTCATAAATATTTTATGCTGGCTTGTGTCCATACCTCTAGCTTTCATCTTGTTCATGGAGAATTGTGTGAAATTCAGGAATTCAGCATTCAGGAGTGGCTGATGCCTAGAAGTTAGTGATTTTTTGGATGCAAAGCGTTATGGTACTAAGTTGATTACATGTCGGTCCTTGTGAGATGAGAGTCAGCTAAGTGTTCCTTGATTTCATCTAATAAGATACGTTGCTGATTGCTTGTTTGTTCAATCATTGTTTCATTTATTATTTCCACATATATGGCCTAATAAAGTTGCATTTTAAAGTGTTACTCTTGTAAGTCAAAGTTGCAGATAAATAGCAGAAAACTCTTGAATACAAAAGTCAAAGCTGACATGGCTTCTGGACAAAGTCATGTGAGTCTTCAAGGTTGAACAAATGGGAAGTACTGAATTGCAGCTAATCAGTTTCCTGTCACCTTTATGTGAACCTTCTGGAGGAGAATCCTACTGATCTTTTAATTAGATTCCAGATGCCACATAGCAGTCCTTTTCTGAAAAGGGATGACAGCTGAAGGATGCGAGAGGAGATCTTTTCTGATTTGCAGGAGCAATGACACTTTAAACACAGAACACACTTTATTTTCATATTGCATATTATGTAAGTGGTACTCTTAGGTATATAAACTTGGCATATTTTATGATACGTAATACTTTTTGTATTATAATGTGTTTGCTAATTCACAGAGTACTGTAACATATTGATTTTAGGTCAGAGTCCTATGCCCTTAACTCAGTGAGATTGCTATGGATTTAAGATTATATTCCATTTTATGGTTTAAGGCTTTCAGTACTGTCTGCCATAAGATCCTCATAGAGAAGCTGATTAAGTATAGGCTGGATGAGCTGACTGGGAGGTAGACTGAAAACTGGCTGGATGGCTGGGCCTGGAGAATATTGGTTGGTGGCACAGTTCACTTGGAGGCTAATGACTAATGGTGTACCCCGGGGGACAGTATTGGGGTCAGTCCTGTTCAACATTTTCATTAGTCACCTGGGTGATGAGTGTATCATCAGCAAGTTTGCTGACAACACAAAACTGGGAGAAGTGGTTGATAAACCCAGTGGGTCACACTGCCATCCAGAGGGACCTCAATAGGCTGGGCTGGTGAGACCTCACACAGTCAACAAAGGCAAGTGCAAAGTTCTGCACATGGAGTAACCGCAGACATCAGTACGTGCTGGGGGCTGACCAGCTGGAAAGCAGCTTTGCAGAAAATCACCTAGGATTCCTGGTGGACACTCATTTGGACATGAGCCAACAGCTCAGGGGGGAGCTGCTTAATTGCGTATAAATACCTGAAGGACAGATACAGATAGGTAGGAGCCAGCTCTTTTAAGTGGTGCCCTGTGACAGAACAGGAGACTCTGAACATCAGGAAACACTTTTATTTACAATGAGGGTGACTGAGGACTGGCACAGGTTGCCCAGAGAGCTTGTGGAGTCTCCCACCTTGGAGACATGATCCTTGGCAGCCTGCACTAGGTGTCCCTGCCTGAGCACAGAGGTTGGGCCAGATGACCTTCCAACCTCAACTGGTCTGTATTTCCCTTCAGTGAAAATGATTACAAGGAGGTTATAATCTCTCTAGTTGTCATGGATTAAAATATTCATTTGCTTTTACCATTTCACTAAGTTGTGTTGGGTGATTGAAATAGAAGTTCTGAGAGAACAGAGACAGCAGAGAGAAAGGGGACCATGTGGCAGCAGTTAGTCAGTGCATATCAGGTGCAGAAAGGCTTGCCTGTCACACTTCTATGATTTCATGTGAATTACTCCTAACTCTAGTTAGCATATTAAAATACCCAGGTGTTAGTAGTAGTATACTTTGGTATGATTGAAATACATTTTTATACAATTGTATATTGCGTTTCATGTGCATTTTCATTGGTTCAATTCTTGTCCATGCTGAGACAAAAATAGCTGCTTATGCCTAATCTGAGTACAATGAAAATTCAGCCCGTTTTGTGATGTTTTGTTTAAAACTCCTTGAACATTTATAACTATGATGAGAAAAACATTCCATTTTTTACCAAAGGTGCTACATGGATAATATGAAGTCACAGAATGTTATGAGACAGAATTGAATAAATCAGTTGTGTGTGTCTGATTTAAAAAATAAAGAGGGTGAATTGTCTGTCACTTGCACTCTCAAAAGTGTTTGGCATTCTTGCAGAAGATGTTTTATGAAGTAATTGTCAGGTTATTCTGTAGAGAAAATTTTGAAATGCTATCAGTAAGCTGACTATAGCAGAGACTGTGTTCCAATGTGACTGTAAGAAGTAGGTCAGAAAGGTTATATTTGAAACAGATTAACCAAAGAAATATTATGCATCTGTGCCTTATGGAAAGTGACAGAGCAAGGTCCGGTGGATTTTACTCCATGGATTTATCTAGAGGTCTTTAGAGAAGGAACAAATTTGGGTGAATGCTCTCACTGTGCAGCAAGCAGCATTTGTGTGGAAGATGGCAGATATTGCACATTATAAATGAAGTGGATAATTTCTGGTGGAGCAGTGAGAGATGTTTTGAAGTTAGTCATGTGGATGTTATGGAAGAAGCTGCGTTTGGGTGAGGCTGTGAGAGTGGGCCACCCATGTCTCTGCAGCTGGGAGAGGGGCCCTGTTAAGGTGATGTTGCCCAGTGCAGAGCTGAAAAGGTTTTTCACTCATCAGTAGTTTGGAGTAGTGAAAATTTGTGCAGGCAGGCAACAGTGCTGACTTCAGACTGAGGATGGAGAGTACTCATAGCAGTAACCATTCTTTTTGGTATTCATTGCATATTTGCAAGCTCCTTGCTTTGAGGATTTGAGGGGTGGGTTACTGAGAAGACTAAACAGGATTTGATGGAAAAATGGTCTTAGCCACCTCTTTTATGGATGGTGTCGTCAGCAGTTTTGTACCTGAAGGGAAGACCCTCAGTCTCAACTGTGGGGTTTAGAGCAGGCTCCTGCCCTCTCCTTTAACTGTGTGAACCTGCTCTGCTGCCAAGTGTTGTCTTTCTTTCCTTTCCTTTCCATTAGTTTCTGCCTTTCTCCCTTGTTTTCTGTTTCCAGTCTGCAGCAAATTGCCTTTATGCCTCTCTATTCTCTACTGCTTTCCTCACGCAGGAAGAAAAAGGTTGAATAAAAGCGGAGGAAGAGTGGAGGTGTTTCATCCAATTAAATATGGAGAGAGTGAGACCAAAGCTCAAAGAAATTCTTTTCTGTTTATGTTTGACCTATAGAGGTTCCAGCACAGTAAATCATTGACCTCAGGAAGGTTATTTAAGAAGAACAAACAATCAGAATCTTTGAAATGATCTTTATTTATACAGGCTCATCCCCAAGTGTTGATAATGGGACTTAGCAAACCAACATCTTACTGTGTTTTTTGTAGTGTTACTTCTGAGTACTTCAGCTCAGATTTTTGTGGTGGGAAGGAGAGGTGGTGTAGTACAGGTCACACAAGATCAGTGATGGCTCTTGTACAGTAGATGGTGAAAGAGTGGTGGTTGTAGGACAGAAGAAGAAGCTCTGAAGCGGAACCTGTAAAATAAAGAATAATGCTATGCAATTCCTATGCCTGCATGCATGTATTCTCAGGGGTTTAAATCAACCATCTCTTGCTATTCAGATATCTTCTTCATATCTGAATATTAGCAAATGAGTTCAGCCTTGGCAAAAAATATGCTCAGATTCAGCAGCCATTGCCCTGCAATACTTTAAGCCCTTCTCTGATTGTCAAACTTTAACCCTGTTGCATTTTGCTCTTGCTAGCTATTTTCAATGATAATGTAGATAAGCTGGGTATTTCCTTACCTCATGTTGTCTCCTGTTTGAGTCACTGAGAAGAGCAGAATGTTTTGCCTTCCACAGGCTGTGCCCCAGTGGTAACCCGTGATGTGCTCACAGAGAGCACTAAGAATGTAAGGGGTTTTATGACAAAGTAAAGTGCCAGAAGTCTAGAGAGCATTTAAATGTGCTGTCCTAAAAGGAAGGTATGTGTAGCAGTTGGTAAAAGTACATGTTTTAAAGCTCTGAATCTGGTGGGATTCACTCACTAAGTGAGAAGAGGAAAGCATTTCTGCCAGCTTTCCAGTTGACTGCATCTCATTAAAGTCACTTGACTCCTGGGGCTGAGGCAGTGGCCGAGAGTGTTCAGGAGTCTGAGCCAGTCCCACCTTGGGCAGAATGCTGTAGAAGTCTCTTGAATTATTTTGGTCATTCATTTGTTTAGAGTTAAATCATATTCTGTATGCTTCTCATGTTAACATTCATTCAGAAACTGCAAATCTCTATTTAATCTATATTTTTCTACCTTAAATTATTTTGTTTCTTTTACTGTTTTACTGTAACTTTAAGGGATGTCTGGTGAGTTTGTCATCCTCTAAAGCAGGCAAAAAAATACATCATATGAAAGTAAATGACAAACTGCTTTTGTGCTTCTTCATTGTATTTCTTCCCCAGTGGTTTCTGAGGTTGAATGTTAAAACTTCAAGTTCTTAGTGCCTTAATTTATATTTTCAAGATGCTTAGCACACTTCTTCAGAATCATTGTTACTATTGTGAAGTATATGATAGGCTGCATGGTCTGTTGTTGTGAAAACTAATAGGTGTGGTTTGGCAGACACTTCTAAGTGCAGCAGTGTTTGTGATTGCTTGACATTTCTTCCGTTGTTGCTTAATCCAAAAATTCATTGCATTCCAAGCATAAAGCATAGCTTTGCACCAAAAAAAAAAAGTTATATTAATAATCTCAGGAATGTTTGGTGGTGCTTTTCTACTGGCTGCTGCATTGCTTTCTTTCCCATGTTTAAACAGTCAAGTTTAAGGTATTCAGACAGTTCATTCCAACTGATTGAACTTTCATATAAGCATGTAACTCTGCAAAGATCAAAAATCGCCTCAGGATATTTTTAATTTAATAAAGAACCAGGCTGACTTCACTTATACAGACTGCATAAATCCCAAACTCCAGAATCTAATAAATCTAAAACTTTTTAATTAAAAGTAGAGATATATCGATTCAAATAAAGCAGAGTCAGACATGTCTTTCCATCATATTTTGGCGGAATTGCCATTCAGCCCCATGAATAGCCATTTACAGGAAAAGGGAGGAGAAAAGACTGAGTAAGTTGAGCCAGGGATAGCAATCTTGTAATCTTCCAGCTGTCTTGCTAGAGTTATCTGCTCATAGAATATATGACATCTCATCAGAGGACATGCGGTGGATATTTTGCAAAAGCTTAATATAAATGGCGCATTTTAATAGATCAAATACAGTTAGGAAGTTGATTTAACTTAACCAGAAAATCTGTTAACACCCCAGAAGACAGGGTAGTGATTTTTGTCATCTTTTCTTAGAAAATAATCCTCATATTGTTTCTGGGAGTTCACTTTCTTCTTCTCATTCTAAGAAGGACTTAACTTTGAAAATACCTCCTGCAGCCTTTAAACGCACGCTGAATTATGTTGTGGAGTAGAGATGACTCGTTCAGTTGGAGGTTTGGACCAAAGATTGAGGTCACTCACACAGTGAATTTGTTTTTTGACTGTAGAGGTCCTGGTCATTACCTGTAAATTGTGAGGTTATACTGATGAAGAACACAGGACTTTACAGTCCCAAAAGCCATGAAATCTTTTCTATGTTTTCTCGTTCAGCCCTTTGAAATACTTGGTCAGTGCTGATCACAATAAGCCAGGCCAGGCCTTAAGGGGACATTGCAACAGATCCTTAGCAAGCTGTGAGTGTTGGCACTGGGGCTTTGCTGTTCATCTCTCAAGGGGAAATTCTGGTGACTTGGTAGCAGTGTGTCAGGACACTACTTTGCCTGCATGTGAGCTCTTAGAGACCAGCAGTCCTAATGGTGATCAACTCAAGCTGTCCTAGTCCTGGGTGAGTCTGGACATCAGCACTTGGGTGCAAAGGAGCCCACATCACCTCCCCTATTAAGGAGCACCTGGTGGCACAGTTGCAGAAGGTAGAGGATGTACAAAGACGGGTAACAGGACTGAATGGTGAACAGGAGATAAATTACAGTGGGTTTGGCCAGATGGCTGCAAAGTGGTGACAATAAACTGAAAAGGAGGGGAGACTGAGGCTGAGAGCCTTGGACAGCTGGTGTCATCTTAAGGGTAGAAGACATTAGAAAAATCACACAAAGTGTGATGGTTGAGCTGGCTGGCTGTGGAACAAAGCTGAGGTGAATGAGAGGGAGGGGGAAGAAACAGAACTTGATCTGGACAGGTAAGAGAGAAAAACCTGAGAACTACTATAAGGAAAAATGGGAGTTGATAGCAAAGGGAGAAACTAAGCAGACTGGAAGATTGCTGGCTGTATATTTCTTGACTTCCAGTACCTTGACTGCACATTCCATCTTTCTGAGCAGAGCTTTGTGATAAGTAGATGATACTATTATATTACATTCTTATTATGTATTAGGCTATTAAATGAATGCAGTACTGTGCGAGGCTGTAGGGAGTTCATAATATGAATTGTGAGCACAGGTCATTTGTTTGTACTCGTCGTTAACGTTTTTTGATTGAAATAATTATTTGGAGTATAGACTGCAGGATGTGACCCATGGACTTACTGGCACTGTTTGTGCTAACGTGAGACTCTGAAGAGAATGGTTAGCTGGCATCCCCTGCCAGGGATGTTACTCTGCTACTGTGTTAGTGTCACCTGTTAATGTCACCCGCTGATGTCAGAGTGAATAGCAGAGGATTCAATTCAGTGTCCACAAGCCTGGCTGATTGCTTTCATATCACACTGGAAGCTTAAAGTTGTCTTTAGTTCTCCCTTGCTTTTTTCTTTTGCTTAGGAAGTATACAGAAAACTGCCATTTTTTCCTCAGATTAAGGAATCAAGAATTCAATATGTGTGTTTGGACTTACTGTGTGATACATATAATTATGGCTACCAGATAACAAAAGAGGACATAATCATTTTGAGGACACTGCTCATACAGAAACCATTGTTATTTTTTTCAATAGAAGCTTCATCAAGCAATAAAGAAAATGTTTTTTTTCTCAATTCTAGAATGTATGTTGTTAATGGCCTCTTTTCTTTTTCAGAACAATAAATCTAAACAGTAGTTTACTGCAGAAAGTAATAGAAAGAAAACGTGAAGTGCTGTGCATCTTGAGAGAAAAGATAATAACAACTCAGAAGTGTATGATATGTGAACATACCCAGACAGAAGAAAAAATCCGCGGAGCGATGGGATGCAGTACAAAAATAGTAAAGGTAAAAGTTATCAAAAAATCTGCAAGAAATAAAACATTTGCAGATTAACTGAGAAGAAATTAATGATTTCTCCAAATAGATTTCAGAATATTTTTCACGATTCTTTAATGTTGAACTCTTGCAGGTGTAAGAACTGCACTGCTTAGCTGTGAAACTTCTGAAGGGTAAAATGGTTTTTTTCCATTGCCTCACTGGCAAAAGATGCCATCTTTTAGTGTGAGCCTGGAATGTGATTTCTATCAATACTGTCAAATTGTGATTCAGTTTCTATGTGGATTCCTGCCTACAGCAGAACATGCACCAAATGTAACAATTCAGTGAATGTTGAAGAGCAAAAATCACTGCTGAAGCAGATTCATTTGAAAACCCAGGTAGTCATTCATCAAGAATGTCTGCAGTGTCTACTGAGTTTTAGTACATATTGAGAAGCTATTTGGTTTTGATCATGGGTGTAGAAATTAACTGCATTGTGATGATATCTGAAAAACTGCCTATGAACTGAGAAAAAATTGCCTGTGAATTGAGAAGAAATTGCTGAAGTCAAAACACATGCTTGTTAGTTCTAAGTTGTTTTGGGTTTGGTGTTTTTTAAAGCTGCGGGTGAATAAGTTCTGTGTACAGGGTGTCTCCAGTAGCAGAAATCTGGGATTTGCAGTTCAAGAACCATCTGCACAAGTGCCACCTTCCTGGTAACCAGTCTCCAGCTGGGCAAAAGGGGTGTCAGGATAGAAGAGGGCAGGATGCTGTGGTGGATGCCCATTTCCTAGTGACACTGTTTCATGTGTCACAAAAGCTGCACCTGGAGCTTAACCTTTGTATGAGGACAGGGTAGCTAAGAGTTTGAGTGCTGCTCTTGGCATTGTACTTCTACCTCACTGCTCATTTAGTTCCTTTCATAGGCGTCATATGTAACATGCTTTAGTTAGATATCATGGAGAATAAAGCACATTCTCTCTCTGTTTTTTCCTCTCAACTAATTCTGAGTTTAAGCTACACAATAGCTAAATCAGATAAACAGATAAATCTGTCCTCTAGGTTTCAGTGAGTGAAAATGGAAGTATGATGAAGGATTCTAGTGTGATCCTTGAAATTCCTCCTGCGACCACTATTGCCTATGGTGTAATTGAACTGTTTATAAAGCACAGTGGCCAGTTTGGTAAGTGTAAAACTCATTTTCTGTGTCACCTGATTGAGCTGTGGATAGAGCTGTATGTTGAGCAGTGATTTTTGCATTTCTGGGTTTATGAAGATTATGGTGTTGTATAATCTCCATTATCTTGATAGTTACTGGTGCTGTGAAATGCTGCTTTTATGATTTAGTAATGCTTTTTCACTGGTGTGAATAAATCGTAAACTCAGAAGAGCTTAAGTGTCAGGGGACTACAGGAGATCATCTGGCTCAAGCCCCAGCTCAAGGCAGGGCCAACTTTTGAATTGTTGTCTGATTGCAGAGTAAGATCAGTTTGCTTGTATCCTTGATTCAGATTTTTATTATTTCCAGAGCCAGATCCAATCACCCCTCTGGACAGCCTGTTCTCATGTTTGACCACCATCATGGTGAACTTTTTTTTACCCCTTAATATGTAATGAGGATTTCCCTTTCCTTACTTTGTGTGTATTTTTTATTCTATCATCATACAGGAGTCTGTCTTCTCTTCATGGTTGCATTGGGTAGTTGTGGATTGCAGTAAGGTTCTCTTTTTGGAATATTTTTTCCAAGTTGGACAAACCCAGCCTCTCAGCCTATTTTTCATACATGGTGTTCTTCAGCCCCCAGGGGTCTTGGTGGCTGTTTGCTGGATAGCTGCAGTATGTAAATTTCTGTCTTATACTGGGGAGTCTGAAGCTGGACACAGCAGTCTGGATGCAGTTTACCAAATTGAAAAATCGTTTCATTGATCTCCTAGCTACACTCTTGTCAGTGCAGCCCAGTATGCAGCAAACTTCAATAGCTGCAAGGGCATACTGCTGTTCCTCCTCTCAAATTTGTTGTCTACATCTTTCTCTGCAATTTTGCTTCTAGCTAATTGGCCCTCAGCCCGTGCTGTTGCCTTCACCTGTTGGCAGGGAGAGTGAACTGAATATAAGTTGATGGTAAACCAGGAATGTTTAGACTACAGTCATGCTAAGAAAAGAATTATTTGTAAAGTATAGGACTAGAGTGTCAGGTTCTGTCTGCTTTACACTTTCATACATAGATTGTTCTCAGAATGGTTACAGGAGTGTCCTTGTCTTGTTTTCTGCTTGTGCTTTACTTATTTCAGGTTGAATACTTTCAGGTGTCAAGTTAAAAAAATGTTAAAATTGGCTTTAGGGGGAGTAGTAGCTCTGCTCTGCAGAATCACTTGGGATTTCTTCTTGTCTATCCTCAGTTAAACTGTCAGACCTAAAGGAGGTTTCAGGGGTTGTTATGCAAGAAGGGAGGAAATCAGATGGACTGTGTATGGCTGGAAGTTGGAAAGGACTGATGTGGAGAGAAACAGGAGATACATTGAAGACATAATTGAAGTGTAGTTGGGATTTGAATCAGGATGCACTTTATTTGGATAAGAAGCACAGAAGATATTTTCCGTTGTTCTCCTTTAACTGACTTCTGATATTAAGGAAGTTAGTAGGTTCAGGAATGTAAGTAAAAATAATGTAACCTGTAAAAAAAATTCTGAAATGTGGAATTGTTCTGACATAAATTGCACACAGAGATATAGTAGAGGGCATTGACTTTTTGGTCATAATACAGCTGTAATTCAGAGTAATCAGGTACAATTAAAGCTGTCTGACTACATAGATGTATAGCTGAGAGCCTAGTGATGTGATTTCTAGATGGAAATTTCTATGTCCTCTAGCTAGTATGCACGTCTTGTTAATGATCTGTATTTCTCTGCTCTTTTTCCGCTTCTTTTTGACCTTTTTTTTCTTTCAGATTTAATTTTATTTCATATCATAGAATCATATCATAGAATGGTTTGAGTTGGAAGGCACCTTAAAGATCATCTAGTTCCAACCTCCCTGCCATGGGCAGACATCCCATCCAACTAGCCTTGAACACATCAGGGATGAGGCGTCTACAGCTTCCCTAAGCAACCTCTTCCAGTGTCTCACCACCTTCATAGGGAAGAATTTCTTCCTGATATCTAGCCTAAATATCCCCTGTTCCAGTTTTCAGCCATTACTCCTTGTCCTCTCACTACAAGCCCTTGTAAAAAGTCCCTCCCCAGCTTTCCTGCAGGCCCCTTCAGGCACTGCAAGGCTGCTATAAGGTCTCCCTGGAGCCTTCTCTTCTCCAAGCTGAACAAGCCCAACCCTCTCAGCCTGTCTCCATAGGAGAGGTGTTCCAACCCTCGAATCATCTTCATGGCCCCCTTCTGGACTTGCTCCAACAGCTCCATGTCCTTCTTGTGTTGGAGGGCTCCAGAACTGGACACAGGTGGGGTCTCAGAGGACTAGAGAGGGAGAATTACCTCCCTTGGCCTGCTGGCCATGCTTCTTTTAATGCAGCCCAGGACACAGCTGGCTTTCCAGGCTGCAAGCACACATTGCCAGCTAATGTTGAGCTTTTCATCACCCAGCACCACCAAATCCTTGTCCTCTGGGCTGTTCTCAATCCATTCTCCACCCAGCCCATAGTTGTGCTTGGGATTGCCCTGATGCATGTGGAGGACCTTGCACTTGGTGTTATTGAACTTCATGAGGTTGTCATAGGCCCACCTTTCAAGCCTGCCAGGGTCCCTCTGGATGGCATCCCTTCCCTCCAGTGTGTCAGCCACACCACTCAGCTTGGTGTCATCAGCAAACCTGCTGAGGCTGCTTTCAATGCCACTGTTAACATTGCTGACAAAGATTTCTTTTAAGCATCAGAACCAGCACATCTTCTTTTAATTTTTATCTCAAACAACCTATGTCTTGCCTCTTTTCTTCTTTTTTTTTTTTTTTTTAATTTGTTCTATCTCTCTTTGCCTGACTGTCATATAAAAGGTAAAGTTGGGGAACTAACAATAAAATCAGGGATTTTACATCAGGAATATGTTGGGTGGAGTGTAGCCTTCTACTTCTTAATCTCTGAGCGGTGACCAGTGGCTGTTCATGGAAATAAAAATAGCCTTTGAAGTTAAATCCAGTGACTAATGGAGTCCTTTCACATGAGACTGAAAGTGACCGGTAGCAGGGGTAAGATAATGGGATTCTCTTAAAGGATAATTTTGAAATAAAGTGCATGTAGGGTTTTTTTTTGTTTCCTTGCCACCGATAGTGCTTGAGTTATTCTTTAAGGAATAATGGTATAAAAACTTAATTAGAAATGTTCTGGCTAATAAGACTGGACATGCTTGAACATGTTTATAATTTACAAAAAAATAAAAATAAAAAGGTCTAGTCTTTTTCTGATCCCTTTAACATAATGTTTTCCTGTAATTGCTCTGTTTGATTTCGACAGGCTAATTTTCCACTACAAGTAAAAGCCGTTCCCGTTAAAGGCTTTGCAGTCTGTGTCTCTAAAGTTTCACTGCAAATCCTCTTGTGCTTGCTTTGCAGAACAGGAGGTATAGTAGCACCCAGCTGATTTGCTTTTGCTATGTATGTGTGACTTGCTTCCTCTTAAATGTCTGTAAATTGAACAATCCCAATCTTTTCAGCTTCTCCACACGAAGAATCTCCCTTTGATTGTTTTCATTGATCATCTCTTGTTTTCTTCCATTTTTGTTAATGTTTCAGAATAACAAGATCTACCTGCACTACTGGAGAGTTGTCATCTATGGGTATAATAGTTTTCAATGGAGAAGTTATCACAGTATAGTGTATATTCTTTCATTCACTTCTTTTCCTTTTTTTTTTTTAAGACTATGACAAATTAGTGAGATACAAAATGAATTAATGGTCCCATTGATACAAAACTTTCATAGTCCTGTATTTTCCTCTGAATCAAGTCCTGCTACAAAATTTAACAGCAGGGTCTATCTAAAAACTAGAAACTTTTCACTTGATGCTGTGTATTGATTTCCCTCATTAACATCATCCTGCCTTAGGAGGGCAGATAATTTACTAGAACTGTCTTCCTCCCTCAGGGTTTGTATGAAAACCTAGTTACAATCAATGGAAGCAACGTGAGCATGTTGGCCTGGTGGTGCCTCAGCTGCTGCGCCGAGTCTTGTTGCTTTGGGAGGTTCTTTAGTTTGTGTTTCTGCTCCTGTGCAGCTCACTCTTCTCCGTGAAGGGTTATGCAGGCATAAAGGTCTCTGTCGTCTTTCTTTGTGGCAGAAATTTGTCTGCTCTCCCTTTGAAAACGCTTTTTGCTGATGGAGTGCTCCCCGTGCTCTCTCATCTGCTTTGAATGTCCTTAATTTGGTGAGACAGTCTCTTACAACTGCAGGAAGGTTATATTTAGGTTTTGTGCCTGGTACATGTGAGCACTGTTCTTGATTGGTTGCCTTTTTTTTTTTTTTTTCCCTTTGTTGTCAAGTATTATTTTAAAATTGAGTTCCTCTTGCTAACCTGCCTGTATTCTCCTCAGACCTGCTGCAGAGTGCCAGGGGTGCAGTTTCAAGTCTTGCATTTGAGCCAATTAAAAGATGATCAAAATAATACATAGGGCTTTGATTATATTCTGCATCTTTGGGGCACAGTATTGGACACATGAGCACAGAATGTGATGTTCCAGGTTTCTCAACATAACTCTTCCAAAGGTTCCTTGTGTACCTACCAGGGGTCCCTTTGCTACGTCAAGTTGAGGGGTCTGGGGTGGCAGGAAATCTACAGTCCTGTTTGGGTGAGGTAGGCCAGTGCTTGTCATTAAGATGAGGCAGAAAGGGTTAATCCAGCCAGGGTGTGTTATTTTCTTCACAAACTTACTTCAGAGATTCACTACATAGTACAGAGTGATTCTGTTAGTGAACATGGCTGGGTGAAGTCCCTTAGAGAGCTTGAAAAGCCTCCTATTTTCTACTGGTCTGGAGAACTTGAGAACTGTGACTTGGCTCAGGAAGAGTACCATGGCCAAAAGCAGCTCTTTGAGGGATTCTCAGAGTTCTTACAAATCTTAGAAAGTGCTTTCATGTGTCTCCATTGTTAATGCATCCTGTAGCCAGCGTACAGCACGTCTCTTAATTGGTAGAAAATGTGAAAATTTCCTCTGTGCATCTCTTGTTATGCAGCATTCAGGCTTATGGTGTTGATGAGAAGTTTTCATTTGCTGTCTACATTACTTTCATTCACAGGAGCACAAGAGCTTGTGTCACATTTTGTAGTTGGTAGCTACACCACAGGACCTTTTGTCTGTCCACACTGTATCAACCATGAGGGCTGCAGTAATGCTCAGTAATTCACACACATAGCAACCACTGGCATCCTTCCCATCTAGAAAGAGACAAGACATGGAGCATTCACATGCAAGGACACTAGATAATACAATAGCATCTCAGTAATTGATTGTGTGTTTTATTAATATTTTAAAAAATCTCTTCTAATTACAGAGTTCTGTCTGCTAGATGAACAGCAAGGAGGTTTTGAAAAAGAAAGCACAGAAGGCTCAGCTTCTCCCCACTCAGCACTATTCAGAGATGCTTCATTTCTGTATCAGACAGATGCTGTTGATCATGAGATGTTCTCTGGGTCTAAAAACCTCATTCCCAGTGATGCTTCTTTAAGTGTATTGAAACAAGGTATTATCAGAAATACTTTACATTATTACATTACAGTGAGTTAAGCAACATGATAGGAGGAAATAATCAGGTACAATAGCACATAAGAAATCATATTAGTTCATTTTAATAGCCCTTGTCAAGGGCTCTTAGGGGAGTGCACTGACAGAACAGAAAAATTTATTTCTGCAATAGGTATATGCAGTGGACTGTTCCCTAGGGACATCCTGAATCCCTTTGTCATCTGTATGATCTTACAAAATTAGGTTTTTATGCCAATTCTGTTACATTCCAGGGAAGCTCCATAAATTAGTGATGATTTATGCTTTCAGAAAGAGTTACTGAAAATATTTTTCCATTATTTGGAAAATACTCTCAGTAAAGCTTCTCAGTTAAAGGTTATTTTAAGTCTTAAAAATGCAACATCTCCCTTGCCTTCAATTAGCCTAAATATTTTCTGAGAATCTTTATAGAAATCTTCAATATCAACTAAGGCTGATGAAATTAAAATGTTATTTAAATGGAAGTTTGCAAATTGATACAATAAGTCAGGCACAACTTGTTTTAGGAATGTGGAAGGAAGGGGCAGAATTGTCACCAGAGGAATGAAAAAGGGGAAAACAAATCAAGGCCTCTGAACACATTTTACTTTTCATCAGTTCTTGGCAGAATTCTTACAACTTGTTTTAACAGTTAACATCACTTCTCTTGTCTCTAAATTTTGCCTGTTCAACAGACTAACTGTAGATATTTCTTGTCCCCAAACAAATTCTGTCGTTCTCCAATGTAGACTGGTTTGAAAGAGGTAACTGTGTCTCCATGTGTATATAAAAAACACTTATTTCTGAAAGAATGGCATGCCACTGGGGTTGTTATTTTTTTTAGCTTGACATACTTTTGTGCCTTTCTTGCTTAAAGGGTTTGGAGGTTTCTTTTAATTAATTAACCTGAACTTGGAAAAAACCCTAAAAAATTGTTTCTACTAAAGCAATTTAAAGTAGGTTTCCTTTGCTGTTACTTGAATAGACAGTCATATGATTGCATGAGGTACAAAGATTAACTGCCTGTGGCTGGACTCCTGTTTTGTTGTTTTTTTCCCAGTGAAGTAATTTTTAGATATAAAAGGCATCTTTAAAGAGAACGTGTTTCTTGACTGGAGTGACATGAAGGGAAATTTCTTTCAAACACAGTTAAGAACGCTTGCATGCCCATGCATTTGGAATGTGGAAAAACAATTCCAACCTTCCAGTTTGCATTATTGACTTGAAAACTTATTTTCTTTTTAGCGAAGTGGTACTTTGATGTCATGAAACATTTTGGTTTAGTGTCATAGTTGAACTGTGGAGAAAGAAGCGCAATGACCTCTCGTGATTAAGAGGAGATTTTTGTCCTGATTTTTGTAATAAGTCTTTTGAGGTCAGGGATAGAGGGGTGTAATTCTTT
Source organism: Apus apus (assembly GCF_020740795.1). Classification (NCBI taxonomy): domain Eukaryota; kingdom Metazoa; phylum Chordata; class Aves; order Apodiformes; family Apodidae; genus Apus; species Apus apus. The sequence goes on along the minus strand of NC_067283.1, from coordinate 33,634,126 downwards.
GATGCTCCTGATGAAATATAAAGACAATAACAATTTAGTATCACAGTAGGAACCTTGAATTCTCTCTGTGGACTTAAACCATTTACTTTGTAGTTCATGTTAACTCCCAGATTAAGAAGTAAGATTATGAGCAGAACTCTTCATTCTGCCTTATAAATGAGTATTTTCTGGAGATGAACTTTAAAATCAGAAGCTTGATATATGGTTACAGAATCACAGAATGTTAGGGGTTGGAAGGAACCTCTGAAGATTGAGTCCAGCCCCCCTGCCAGAGCAGGACCAACACTAGGGCAGATCACTCAGGCATCTAGACAGGTCTTGAAAGTCTCCAGAGAAGGAGACTCCACAACCTCTCTGGGGAGCCTGTTCCAGTGCTCTGTAACCCTCACAGTGAAGAAGTTCAGGTAACATTAAAATACTGAATTCTAAAATATTAAGAATGTTGGAACACTGAAGTTGATCCTTGATAGCTGTTCTTCTTTCTTAGAGTTTTCATTGGTGCTCCAGTGGCTCATTAGGGAAGTATAATCAGATGTGTTCCAGCCTTGGTTTATAACTTGTGCTGATGGAAATCAGAATGTCAAGATGTGGTGATAAATGGAAGTGCCTATGAGACACAGCAAAAATGCTAACTGTTTTTACTGGTATGTGTGTAGAAATAATTAGTTTTACTTTTTACTGCTTTCTTGGGAAAGATCTGACACAGCTGAAGACTCAGTTCCAGCCGTTTGTGAAGCTGACAGAAGACAGGCAAAGAACTTTATATAAAACCCTTTGTGAACTCCTGCTCCATGAAGAAATGCTAACTACCCTGGAGGATGTGGTAAGATGAAGAAACTCTTGCTTGCTTCCTAAAAGCAATTTCAGGTTAGAGCTAGTATTTTCTTTTGCTTGAGCTTTTATCTTTTCAAGAAGTTTCACTTATCTTTTGCTTAAAGTTAGATGATATCTGCACAGGAGACAAGCCAGATCTGAAGGAGTTAAAACCTGCAGAACTTGCAGTCCTTGCTGACATCTTGAAGCTCTTAGGCTGCAGTTTACAGGATGAGCTGTTACAGAAGTACCAGCCTCAAGATGAAGAACTCTTCTCAGCTGCTCACCTCCTCATCAGTGCCATCTCGGGTATGTTGTGAACGAAGGGAAGAGCCATTTTTTAAATTTTCCTTTTAGAAGCTCCCTCTGGGTTAAAGTGTTTCTGGCTCTTTTTGAGCAGTTGGTGAGCTGAGTGAATATCATCTGTTCTGTTCCTTTTTATGGATTTTGTATGCCATTCTTGGCATTCCTGACTGAATTAAATTCAGCCCTCAATCACTGACAGATTTTGCTTATAAAATACATGTTTCCCCAAGATTGCTCAGCTCTACTTTCTGCTGAGTGTAGGCACTTGCAGTTTGCCTAGATCATTTCTGTCCTTATCTGTCCAAATCTGCATACCAGATTTCTTGCCATCTGAATGCTGAGAATTACAAATCAGGTGTTGTCTTCAGTGTAACAGCATTTATTGTTGAGGTGCAAACTACATTTAGCAAAAATGAGTTTAACATAGGACATGGCAGTTAGAGGGTTGTTTTGCAGCTGCTGCAAAAGGAGATTAAACACGAATGTCAGACAAACGCCATGCTCACACTCTCGTTGGCACCAGAGTGTTAATTAAAAGCTACCTGCAAAGTCCAAGGCAGACTCCTTCCTGGGTTTTTCTCCTCTCTCCCTCATACAAGAAGAATTTCCTGACATTAAGATAATGAAGGGAAGTCCAGTGTGGTATGAGTTAGATGTCACACTGTGCAGCAGAATGTGTGTATGTGCGTCCGTACACACACAGTACCCTGGCAGGAAAGCTTAACTCATTTGTGGAGACAGAAAAGAAATAGAAAACAGAACCCTGCTGATGTAGTAACACTTGTCAGAAGCTATTAACTGCAGGGCACAGTTAATTGAGTGTGCTGCATTATCACCTGGCTTTGGACATAATGTCTACTGCTAATGTCCAGGTATAAATGTAGCTGGATCAAGAATCAAATGCTGTTTTGTCTGTTGCTTCTATGAGGAATTACAGCCTTGAGTTACAGAGTTGAAGGGCACCACAGGGACAATTTAGTCCATCTCCCTGCCCCAAGGCAGTCTCACCTATGTCATGCCTCTCAAATGGTGTTGCTGAAGTCAGCATCTCATATAGATTCTGAGGGCAGAGGTTCTTGTTTTATTCAAGCCTGAATCATTCATCCAGCCTGCAGACTCAGAGGGAAACACTGGGGAGATACTTGGGGAGGAGATGAGAATGATGGGGAGGAAGTCCCCTTTCCTTTGAGCTGCATTTTTTCAAGGGCAGGAGTAGTCAGTGTGGGGCTTGTACCCATTGCCTATTCCCTTTTATTCTGCACTCTGGTAAGCAGGCAGGAAAGGTCTTAATCAGCCACTTCCGAACATCCAGCAGAGCACTTGTGACAACTGTCACAATGTCCTCAGCATTGAATCGCTTTGGTCTCCAGCATCCATTTCATGAGGTGCTTTATCTGCAGATGGGCCTCGAAAATGCAGCTTGTCTGTCTTTGCTCTGTAGGAGAACCCTGTACCGGAGCTCACTGTTAAGAACCTCCTCTATCCAGCAGTCAGCCTAGTGCAGGGCTCACTGGAAACAGTCTTACCCTTTTAATGTTTCCTTCGCAGAGCTGTCTGATTACACTCTTGTCCTGCTGCGTGCGTGCTGTGATCTTCACCTTGTTCCTGCATTGTGTTGCTTGGTGAGTAATCAAAATTGTGACCGTGTAGCATGTGGCCCCAGCAGCCATAATGACTCTTTTCTCTGCCTTACTGTGTTTCTCACCCAATAAAGATGTCAAGCTCCAGTGCAGATTTCAGCTGTAGGCATTGCTTAGGCAAGGTCAGAGGCTGACAGTGGCAAAAGAGGGAGATAATTTACTGCAGGTGGATACCTAACTTCTAAAACATTGCTGTACTTGGGAGATTTCATGGGCCGTGAGGAAAGGAAAATTTTAACTTAAGCTCAAATTTTGATTAACTAGTAGTCTCGCTAGCCCATTTTGAAGTCTCCATAACAGTAATCACTTGCCCTTGGGAAACAGAAGTTTTACTTGGATAGCAGCAGTGCTTGGGCCTTGGCAAGTTCTGAAGCTCCAAAACTCTGAGGCCATTCTTTAAAACCAGTGAAGGAATGGGACGGGGCTTGAAAAAAGATTTTTAAGCTCACTGACAAAAATAATAGTAAAAACCTGGAAATGTGTAGAGGCAAGAAGAGTGCTGCTGTTTGCTTAGAGTAAGAGCAAGAGTTCAAGTGTGATTTGATATGAGAGAGGCTAGACTGGGGGGAAACATGGCGGTAGGAGAGATGTTTCTCCTTAAAGGGTGCCATAGAGCTTTGGTTGTGGATGAGGAGGATGTACTTGTCAAGGCTCATAGTACAGGGAGTCTTGCCCTTTTGCAGCTGCCTTGTGAGCTCTCTGGTGGTTTTGTAAGAAGGAGCTGAGCTCTGCGATGGTAGGAATAGCTCTGCTTGGAAAACCTCTTTAATCTCTGTGTTTTGCTCTCTTTTATAAATACAGCCTAACATCACTTCAGCCGATGGCACTGTGGCACTGAGCAGTCCTTTGGTGGCTCCTCTCACTGACAGAGGAAGATTTGATGTCGTGCAAAGGCTGTTTGCATCATCAAACATTAATTTGGAAATGACAGAGTCTTCTGTAAAAGCTGTAACTATGAAAGAACCGAGATTCTACCCACTTGTTGTTTATGTTGCACTGCATGGATTTTATGCTTTAGGTGGGAATGAATAGGAGCTTCGCTGAGGACCCAGTTGCTGCTCTAGCCTGTTCTTTATTCTGTAGCTCTGCAGGGTGGTGTCTGTGTGTTGGAGCTCGCAGTAGAGCCTCTCAGACGAGTACTTAGTGCAGTCCAGCCAGGGGTTGTGGAGGTCAGGGTGGACTCTGCATGGCTGGGGTGAACATTCTGCACTCCCACCAGGTCTGCTGCTGCTCTGCAGCTTCACTGAGGTCTTTCTGCACTGGGAAATACATAAATAAGCAGTGAAGGGGGAAAGGAAAAAAAAGACACGCCTGAAACAGAACAGAACACAGCAGTGGGAGCCTGATCGCCTGCATTAATATGCGTGGGAGAAAACTGCAAAGTACAAACTGCTTTTTGTAAGGAAGCAAACAGGCAGGCTGTGAAATCCAGGGTTTTGCAACACAGTGAATGTTTTGCTTGTGTAGTTCTGGATGTGCAAAACGCCTTCCCTCTGCAGCAAGTGGAACGGAGGGCACTCAAAAGAGGTACTTGATTCCATTTGCATTTATTAAGTGCAGTTTGGCTTTAGGGATGTAGCTGCACACTTGCAGGAAATAAAAAACTTCAAAAACTAAGACCACCTTGGGGATTTGTGCCTCTCTACAACATTGCTCTGTTTTCTAGTAAGTTCTTACCTTACCAAGTTTCAGCTGTTTATATTCTGAACTTTGAGATACGGTGATGCCTTTTGGTGTGTGCCCATGAAAAGTCCCTGCTGCACTCCACAAAAATGATCCTTCTACCCATAAGACATTTTAAGTGCAGATGTTTTCCTTGTTTCTTTGACTAATGGTGAAGTGTTAGTAAAGCACTTTGTGCTTTGAACTGCTTTGCCTTTAATTGGAATTTGTTGTGATCCTGTGGTACCTTTCCATAGCCCAAGAGCACAGGAGAGCCATGGACATGGAGCTGCTGCTGTTTCTGTCTCTTATCTCTTAAATGAAGCTGATTATGTTGTATGGGTGGATTTGGGAATGTCCTTTAGGAGTATGTTGCTCTGCTTCTGGGGGTGATGTGTGTTTGTAAATGTCTTATTTTGCTAGTCACTGCTCAAAAGTTGCCTCTGTAACTAATTTATCGAACCTTTCTATTAAAAATTATGTCAAAACAATAGAATAACTTATAACCTCATGCATTTAATTTCCATTGTTTTTTTCTGGGGATTCCAGTCTTTCCCTTGGTATTGAAAGATGGTGGATATGTGGGCATCCATGTAGTGCTCTCATCTTCCTTACAGAGTTTAGGTGTGAGCCTTTACTGCACTGTATTGCATTACTGCTTTCAGGATGTGCGAGCTGTGTCAAGTAAGTAGGAGAGGGGATTTGTTTAAAGAGGGGGAAAAAATCCCAGCAACCCCAGGTGTTCTATAGAAACATCATTAGAAAAATAAAAGGTTTTGTTTGTTTCCAGCTTTTATGCTTTCACATGCAGATCAGTCTAGCTTTAGCTAAATCCACTGAGCAAGTTCAGGCTGAGAAGTACAACAGTTGCTGCCAAAGCCAAGGTGAGGGCACCAGAGGGGCTGGCAGTGTGTGTGGTACCCAGGAGCCCCAGCAGCTTCCCAGCTTGACTGCCAGTACCAACAGCCAGGGAGGATGGAGGGGGGCCCTGTGCTCTGTCATGGAATTCTGCTGCAGATGGAACTCAGGGAGATGTTGTATGAGGCACCACCCAGCTGGGCTACATATCTGAGGTGGGAACAGAGCAGCAGCACCAGGGCCTCTGGTCAGGGAGGACAGCCATTAGTATGTGCTTTGTGGAGGGTTTTCCCAAATTTCCTCCATTTGGCAGCACTTACGTGACCACAGAAGCACCTCTAGACCAGCTGGTAGCCTAGGATGGCCTATTTAGAACTAAGTGAGCAGCACAGCCAGGGAAAAAGAAACATTAAGGCAGTTTATTATGTTCATCTTTTCCCCTTCCAGTTCCTTCTTCTGCACTCTTGAAAGCAAGATCCTTGTGCACATTAATATCAAAAATAGCTCAGGCTGGGGATAAGAATATCCAAGGGAACAGAAGAAGCAGCGTCTCGCTCTCCAAGTAACTCTTGTCCTGCCCTTCCCTGAGCTAAATGAGGATACTCCCTTCAGGGTCCCAGCCTAAGCTGCACTGAGCCAAATTGATTCAGACTCCACTTTGGAAGAGGTGGATGTGCATCCACTACTACATCTTAGATAAAACAGAGATGCCTTCTGACAGGCTGGTCTCATGCAGAAAATGCTTTTTCAAGGTTAGCTGGGGTCTTCCTTAGAAAGCAGAGGTGGTGAAGGAGCTGTAGGCTCCTTCAGAGAAGGATGGTGCTTGGCTCATAAAAGGTTTCATTTCATGCTCTGGCTTCCCTCCCAGAAATGCTGCTTCCCTTTGCTGTACGTCTCCATTCCCCAGGGAGAAGGAGGAAGAAAGCACAGCTTAGCATGCTGTTCAGCATCGGCTCAGGACCAGGGAAGATGAGATCAGCAGGCTCTTTTTGAAGAGCAGATGCCATCTCCAGAGGCCAGAGGCTCAGCCTGGCTATCAGGAACAGGCACTCGCCTTGTCCACACTGCAGTCCCAAGTCCCTTGGGTTTTTGTACACTGGCTAATTACAGTGTGGGCCCGGGAGAACAACTCCCTTAATGCTGCAGGGCTCAGAGAACACGCAGCCAGAACTCAGCAGTGAGAGTTACAGAATGGCTGAAGGTGCTGCAGGTGCTCTGGACAGTGAGTGGGGACTCGGTGCGTTCAAGAACGTCAGGCTAAATGAGACCCACTGAAAGGCAGCTTTTCTCAACTTGGAGCACTAAATGAGGCCCCTGCACATGCCACCCGCAGTGCACATTGTACCTCTGACACCCCTGTCAAAGCCCCACAGGCAACAAAGCAGCACGTGGAGCACAAAGCCCAACTGGGGTAATATTTGGTACTAGCACATGAACATGGGTGCACAAGCAGGAAACACGTGTGTGTTAATGTGGAGACAATTTTCAGCAGTGAAGGATTAAGCAAAGATAAAGGGCAGATGTGCACTTGATAGCTTCCTTAGTTGGCTAAAATTCAGAGTTGGGCCAAAAATCAGAAGAAAGCAAATGATGTTTTTTCAATATTAAATCTTTATTATATACAAAAATATTTTGTTGGGAATTAACAGAATTTCACAATTTGTACATTAACATTTTGTTTGGCTGTGTTTATTGTGAAAATATTAGCTGTGAAAAAGACAACAGGGGTTTTAGAAAACAACTCACAATTTAAAAATGTCCATGTATTAGCTGACTTGATCAATATGAAGTCAAAATGCTAACAAGCCCCATCTCCTAGGCCTGCTGTACAGGATTGTATTCAAATAACAATTAGGTACTAAATCATCTTCATGTTTACATTAGAAAGTTTAGCTAATGGTTACAATTTTTGGCAGGGTGTTTTCAGCTAAAGGAGAGCAGTTTTTAAAGTTTTACAGATGTCAAATCCAGTTTAATATACAGTAAAAGAAAAAAAAAATCCCACCAGAGCTTCCAATAAGCAAAAAGAGTTGTGAGAACAAGCAGGGTCAGAAATGCACGGTGACAGACTCTAATACACATGTAAATCCAAACACTTCACCAGGGTTTTACAGGGCTTAGCACAGTTCAGGGTGGGAGAACAGCAAACTTTCTTGTATGTTAAAACCCAAGGAAGCAGCCTCCCCTTCTGACACCACAGCATGTTTATGGTACTCACAGGCAATACATGATGAGGGCCCCGGGGGAGGGGAAAGAATGTGCAACATGCATGTTTTAAAGAGGGAAAAATACATTTCAACAGTTATCTCCATATATAATTGTGTACAAAACCTAAACCAATAAAAATCAAACAGGAAAAAAAAAAATTGGCAGCCAAGAATTTTGCTGCCACCCCAACCCTGAACTGTACAAAGCAGCACTGTGCATTTTGCCCTACACTGTATCACAGAAGAGGTCAATACCGGAGAAGATTCTGGGGTTTTGGAAGAAGTTTTACTGTATTCTAGGAAAATGTTGACTACTTAGGGAGTAATACTTGGATGAGCTGTGAGGACAGCCAGACTTGCATGGACAAGCACTAGCATGGAGCTAATGACATTAAAAGGAACGAGATTAAACAGGAGACAGTATTTCCAGGACTACTCAAATTACATTAGCCTGGCAGGTTGGTCAGTATATATCCCACATCCAACCACTGCCTGGGCAGCAAAAGGAACTCCATACCTCCCTGGCATGAGTAAGGTTTACAAATACTGAGAACAAAATTCACATCTACTTTAAAGTGTAATTTATTCTATACAAGTACTGCTGAGACTTTGCTTAAAAAAAAAAAAGTCATTGGAGGTGAAATTGCTTCATAGCTTTCACCAAGCTGGAGCTTGTTTTAAATCCTGAACAGGTGAATTCCAGCCCCAGCAACTGAACCAGGAATGCAGCAGCTCAGCATGTGACAGTCTGTGGCACAGCATCCCACAACGGAGAACTCGGGTAAATTAGCACATACTGCCTGAATTGCTCAGGGTACTTACCCCTGGGTTTTATTTATGCGTCTACATGAGTGTGCACACAGATGGGTACTTCTCCTGTTTGGAAGCCAAAGCTGCCTCTGAAAATTGGTTATTTTACAAGTGTTATTTTACAACTTTCCTCATCTCCCCTCCTTCCCCCCCCTAGTATCTGTCTTGGGCCTGAAAACATAAGCTCTACCAGTCTTAAATATCAATGCTCGTATTGACCACTAGTTCCTCTACAAGACACAAGCTGAGAATCTCATACAATTCCCCTCAGGAGCTTGTTAAACATACATGAAAACCAAGACGTTTAGGCCAAAAAAGAAAGGTAGCAAAATAATTAAAAAATTGGGCCAGGACTTCACCACCTTCAGAAATGACAGTCCACCAGAGAAAGCAAATGAAAGTACCTTTTAACTATGGAAATCCTTTGAGCAGCCCAGGAGAGGCAGGGACTGACAGCTGGCAGGGTACTTAAGGCAAGAGGCCTAGCGACTACAAGTCTTTGTGTCTAATAACCAGTACCTAGACATCAATAAACTGATTTCTCACAACTTTTGCAAAAGCAGTATCAGAAGTTTGGCAATAACAATGCAGTACTTGCAGCTCTTCAGGATTTGGGTGAGGCAGGAAGCCCTACATGAAGGAAATGGCCCATATACATTTGCATGGTAGATGCAGCAGACCAGCTGTGGTTTGTCTGAAAGCTGTACCTACAGGCACGAGTGACGGGGAATCGAGCTACTGCAGGAGGCACTACAGATGTGCTGAGCAACAGCATCTGCCTCAAAGTTCAGCCTGAATGAAGAAGCAAGAGCAATAAAGACCGGATGGAAAACCAAGGAATAGGTAAAGGAAGTTTGAATTTGTGTTCACAAAATTAGCTTGTGTGAAGACAGGTAATAATCCCAGTCTCCTGATTTCTGGAGTGGTGCTCTACTTGAGCCTTCTCCACTGGTCCTTAAGCATATCAAAGATAAGCCTGGCTCCAAAGGGGAACTAGTGAGGAATTTTCTGTGTTTAAAAGTTTCATATTTATTCCTAGTTTCCTACTTCTGCATCAAAACAAACAAAAAACTGGTGACTTCCTGAACACTGAGCTGCAGGCAACTGGTACTGCAGGTCATGTAGGTACGATTTTAAGAGGAGTTAGAATTGTTCAGAGGATTGGGAAAGAAGTGTCACATTTTTAGCCTATCCAAGATGTGACAGTTTATCTAAACACAAATTCAGAAGTGATGAGCTGATCTGCCATCCTGCTCCACAAAGCTTTGTCGGGCTGAGTGCACTGCCTTGGTTACACATGCGGCTGCCCTCACCAGTGTCAGGCAGTGATCTGCTCCAATTTTACCATCATTTTATATTTGCAGAACATTTAAAAAGACCTTTATAAATCTATGCAAGATGACATATCCCGTTATCCTATTAAATTTTAATTGACTGCATCTTGCCACATGATGTAGAACCTAAAGACCTGCTAGTGTAACATTTACAGATAGCAAGGTAATCACTTGGGTACACATGCACCAAAGTATTTACATTAAAATTGAGACTGGTGCACGCTTAAGGGAATTTTGGGTGCATTTAAGGAAATAACCTATGGGTCTTGGCATACTGACTGTACTTTTATGTATAACTTTTCATTCACAGGGCAACTACAGTGTTTCTTCTATAAGTCTCTGTATGTACAGAATTTTACAGCACCTCATGCACTGTCCAAACCAGATAGAAATTACAGATAAATATAGAATTTTTAGGTTGAAATATCTGTATATTTAGAAAAATATACATTAGTAAACACAATAAACCAGGTAGAGAAGTGTACCAGTTCTAAAGTCTCACATGCAGGTACATTCCTGGACTAAGTCATTGTAGCTTAGTAAAGTGATAGCAGACATGAGCATTTTTTTGTTTTACCATCCACATACATACATATACATAGACAACTATTTGATAATTTACTTTTCTAAACTACTTAAATATTTATCTTCTGATACATACCACATATCTTAAACATTTAGCAGCATCTTCACTTCGCTCAGACACACCTATCGTTATCGTTAACAGTCAATGTAAAAAGTTTTCCTGTTAGTATTTGGAAAATGAATAAAATACATTAAATTCTAATTATTTTAAACCTCTCCCCCACAATAAGCAAAAGCAGCTGTTATGTGAAATTTTTACTTGTTCAAAACTATCCTTTCGTAGTGTCTTTCTCCCCTAATTGCACAATGTACAGGTCTCTAACACCTGATGTAGCATGCCCTAACAGGCAGAGACTGTCACTGCTACATATATGACTGAAATGGCACCATCATTCTAAGACCCTCCAAGAATGTTCTTTTTTTGAAAAAAGTAACTGTCTTTCTCATGCTAGTCATCCTACCAGGTAGTGACAAACTAAGACTATCTGATGAAAATCAGATTATGTAAAAAAACCAAACCAAAACCCACCACTACAAAACGAAACCAATTCCCCATCCCACCCCAACATTATATACCCACCAATCTGCACTCTGAGTTTTCAAGATTTCATTAGTAGATCCAAGAAGTGTGGTGTTTGGGTTGGGGTTTTTTCCCCCTTACAACCTGCATGTGGACATCTCATGAAAACCCACAGACACTTTGGTATGCTCTTTGCATGCAACCTAAGCAAGCCATCTTCTCTTATTGCTTCAGGATTGTACTTCTCACTAGCATCTACACTGACACCACCAAATCATCAGCCACTGGGCTCCACTGTGCTAACTGCTTGATTTAACAACACTCTGTGAACCTGCAGCCAAAGCCAAAGCTCGAGGCTTCTGCAAATGCATGGCTGTTTGGAGACTGCCAGCTTGGGAGGCTCTTTCAACAGTATCCCTTCTGGGATAGAAAGAGAAGGAGCATAGAGGTTTTCATGACTACACCTTGGTGCTTGTATTTCATTTGGTTAAGTAAATGTATGAAAAAAAAAACTGATGAAAATGAATTATATTTGCAGTGTGAAGTACTATGGTGTGGAAACAAGAATCTTGTCATTCCATTCATTAGGGAAGAGTGAGCTCAGCCCACTTTTGGCATCACAACTAGAGTATTTTCTAACTCGATGAAAAGGCATCAGGGAGCACATCTTATTTACAGCATATGTAGGTTTCCTATTACACAGAATACAAACACAGTTTGGTCACCTTCAGCATGTAATGCCAATAGCAAATCATTAAAATAGTCAAGCACTGGCTCTGCTGTGATTGCTGCTACATACAACACCCGATCCATTGCTCAGAGCAGCCTCTGAGCGATAGGATCACAGAAGGTATCTCCTGGGTAAGGAAAATAAGTCTCATGCTGGTGTCACTGTTAAAAGCTGTGCCCAACTGAAAGCAAAACCAGAGAAAACACATCTTGAAAAGTGTAACAATGAAACAAAGTAGTGGTACAGGTTTTCCTGAAAGAATTTCAGATTCCCTCAAAGTATCACTATAAAGAGCCACAACAATTACCTGTGCTATACAGTTTCCACTAACATTTCCCACGTAACACTGGGACCTCAAAAAGCCCCCTTGCCCATTTCCCCCCACAACAACCAACTTTATAGGCTTTTTAAAATCATAAGGATTATACTGGTGATTGAGGGTTTTTTGAGACTTACACTTTTCCCATACTACATCAAGTCCATTTTTTTCCCTTGTGCACACAGAAGTCTTTAAGAGCCCCAGGAAGCAATACTGTTCTATGGTGTGTAAGCCTCTCTTCCTTCATAAACAGTTCTGAGGAATTTGCCTTTTGATAGCATTCTGCATCACGCTTTGGTGTCAAAAAAGAATTCAGAAGCCAGGTGTCTTTCACCAGATGGAAGTTAAACAAATAGATTATTTCAGTTTAGACACCTAACCTGGTGAGTGATGGTGAATGTTACTATATACAACAGCTGACATTCTAATATAAAATACGGTCGCAAAAAGCACTAGTCTTAGTGACAAGCTAAGCTTTGTTCTCGCTCAGCAGAAATTTACATCAGCATAAGTTTTGATCTGTGAACTTGACCCTAAAAGGTTCAACCTTTAAAGGTTGGACCAGACAATGCTTGAGGTCCCTTCCAACCTGGTGCTATGATTCTATGTGATTCTAATATGAATTCTATCAATGAGCCTATTGAGGAGAGAACTGTCACTAAACAAAGGGAAATAAATATGCTGCAAAACAAAAAGCTATAAACAACATTGCTTTTTAGCAGTAAGCTTCCAATTCCCAAGCTACCTAATGAAAATGCAATTAAAAACAATGTAACAAAAAGCACAGAAATTCCATTACATCAGACTCATAAAAATACAGCAGTTGATCACACACAAATACTCAAAAAGATAATATAGAATCCAGCTAGATCTCACAGGAAATTAAGCCACAGATCACTATAAAATATAAAACAATGTCCTAAGGAAAGAAAATGCCTTGTTGGTTTTTTTTGTTGTTGGTTTTGTTTTGTTTTTTCTAAGCAATGTGTTTTCACAAGTGTGAATAAACAGTCCTAAACATTGTGTTACTCTACAAGGCTCCACATCATCAGGTTCTCTCTCAGGCTACTTTACCATTATTCAAATTGCACTGAATTACCTTGCATAAAAGCTTTCTAATGTCAGTATTTCAACAATAATGGGCTAAGAGGTTGGCTCTCAAGAACAGCCTAATAATCTGCTTGCAAGGTATTGCTTTGTGTTATTTCAAGAGACACATGTAAGGGAACCTACACAACGGTTGTTTAAATCAGGAGACATCAAGAATTTGTGGAAGATCAAGAATGCACCAACATTAAGCTGAAAGATGCTGGAGCAATGGAGCTGTGTGTTGGTTGCTGCTTTTAATATTTAAAATTCTGCCCCCGTGAAGTAGTTATTCTTTTAAGGAAGGAAAAAAAAACCAACCTAACCACAACCCAAAGAAATTAGTGTCCTTTCCTGATTAAGAGCTAGAGACTTTTGACCAGTTGAATACTGACGTTAACAAGTTTTACAAAAATTGTTTCAAGTATCCTTTTTTTAATCACAGTGAAAATGTAAGACCAAGACATAAATGTTGAAGTGAATGACCAAAAGTTTCTTAGATGAAAAAGGCAAAGGTACTAAATCAAAACATATAAAAATGCTTAAACGCATTTCCTCCATGGGATATGAATAGAAAGGTTATCTGTAAAAAGTTAGAAAAATTAAAATAAATTACATATTTAAGTACACTTTCACTTCAACATTTTTATAAAAATTCAGAACAGTGTACTTTTGAATATACACAGAGTAAAAACGCACAGGTGCCTCAGGTTGTTGTCAGTATCTACACAACATCACAACAGCCTCTTTGCTGCAGTTGATTTTATTTGTTCCTGAAGCTCCTCCTGGGGGATCTCAATATACCCAGCTAATAGGGACCCACTGGGGTTCCAGCCTCAGTCTCTCGATAGCTGTCTGCAGCTTCTCAAAGGCTTTGTCAAGGTTGTCATTTACAATGGTCAGATCAAAATAGTGGTTGTACGCTCTCTGGATCCGTGCGCTTTCATCCACGGTTTTTTTCAAGTCGGTGTCCTGTGAAAGAGATTTTAAAGATCACTAAGAAAGTAAGACTTGGCAAATAAATCCACATACAGACCTACTGTCCCTTCATTACTTACTGCAACTATTTAAAGCTATATACTGAATATCTTTAAAAAAAAAATAAAATAAAAGCATTGAAAGGGCTGAAAATGGTGTGAGCTGTGCCAATAATGTTCATACAGCAACCAAATGTTTGCAAACCTTGCAGCTTTTAAGAAAGTCAATAGAAGCACACGTGTGCAAAATGAGCAGTTCATTTTGTACATGCAACTGATGATCCGATCAGAATAACATTAATGCTGTAGGAATGACTGAGTCCATCAGTTTTGTAACTGTATTTCTGCACTTTTTTGCTTCCTGAGAAAGCACTAAAAATCCAAGAATTTAAATCAGGATGAAAGACAACAAAAGACTTATTTCTAGTAGAATAAAGCTCTAGAATACTTACGGCTTTTAGAGGCTCCATTTTAGCCTCACTCACCTGCCGTCAATTCCTCATTTGTAAACCATTGCTGCATTATTTTAGTTCTGATATGAGCTGCAAAATGTGCAGGAAACTTATATTCCTACTTTGTGAAGCCTTCATGAAGTGCTGCCATTGAGCATTTTTTAAAAAAATTCTTAGAAAACTCCTCTCCACTTTTGGACAAAGCAATTTTTTTGTAGGCAGTTATGAGATTTGTCCCCCTGACAATATAGTTATTTTCGTATTTTCAAGTCCTGACACAGCTATAAATAAAAAAGCCAAAATGAAAATGTTTGTGAGTAGCCTTTCCTTCACAGTAAATGAGGCAGACAAGCCAAGGTAGCACCACAAGAGCCAGAATTTTTGCAACAGAATGGCTTAGGATGCTAGAAATCATGTAGACAGACCCACCAGCAAGCAGAAAATACTTAAATGACATTTGTTTTTCATGTTTTCAGGAAGTACAAGAATATAAAATGGGAAATCATACTCTTTATATACATGTGCACAGATGTGATTTAGAATCTGCGAAGATATATAAATGTGTATGTTAAATATAACTATTCTCTTTATTACTCATAAGGATAAGTAAAACAAAGGCAAGGATGTCCCGTAGGAAATCAAGTATTAGGAAGTGCAGGAAATTATTTTTATAATTAATAGGTTTTTTTATACTGGTCTGGGTGGTTTTAACCTTGCCTTCTAGCATATGCACCACAAAATGCAGGGTTCATTTGGGGCAAGGAAGAGGAAAGGCAGAGCACCCACAGAGATACTTGAATCTATAGTAACCAGAATCCATGACTAGGGCTGAACAGTCTCTCATGGTTAAGCAAACAGGATCTCCGAGATTTGAAAAGACAGAAAGGAAGGACAGGAAGGACGGGCAAGACAGAAGGACGGGCAGGACGGAAGGAACCCAACCTTCATTTTATTGCTCTGAATACCCTATCAACATTACACAAGATCTTCCTGCTATCTAAGCAGCAGCACTGTTGTTGTGAGTTGTCAGCAGACTGTGGCTCTCTCAGAAGGGGAAGCTGCACCCCTGAACACAGAGGAGAGTCTTCTCAGCTGCTCAGTGGGGGGTTTTTCTCTTTGGTTCTACAGCTGGGGAAGTTCATGCCCATACAGAATATTTATCATTGCTGCACTGGCAAAGCATGTCTCACAAAAGGAGGGAAAATCTAATGAATAAAACGTGTCCCTTTGCTTTACATGACAAATCCAAGGAACTTAAGGGGAAGAGAAGCTATTAAACATTTCATTTTTGGGCAGCTCTCAGCCATTCTCAGTGCAGCTGCAGGAACAAGGGCTGGCTGCATTCTGGTGGTGGTGGGTTTTTTATGCAGGCTGCAATATCTTTCCTAAGGATTACAGATTCCATTTCTAAAGGATATCCATATTGTAAGACAAACCTGAAAAAACTTTTTGGGGAGAAAGATGGGGAAAGTGAAGGAAATATATTTACACATCAGAACAGTTTCCACCATGAGATATCTCCCATTTGCTGCAAATATTCAAAGCTGACACTCCCCAAAGAACACATTACAAGTAGTTGTTGTAATCAACACTTCTCTGTAAGAGGTCCTTTTTTAAGAAAGAAGCAATCTGCCTTATAGATAGTATTTTATTAACTTCTGCTAAGTAACCGGCAAAAGTCTTGCATGACCTTTCTTAGAGACATTACTTTCAGAACAAATTCCATCTAAAATGAAATGTTGAAATGAAACAAGTGAAAAAAATCTGAAAACATCCTGTTAAAAGCAAACTAAATATGAAATAATCTGCTTACAGTGAGAAGTTTGGTTGTAATTCCAGCATCTACCACCGCCTTGTGCATAGCACGCAACGTCTCCAACTCTGGAGCGGCAATAAACACTACATAGGGCATGAATTCTGAAGTCCTCAATATTTTCAGAGCCTAGAAGCAAAGAAAAAAAACCCTAAGTCTGAGAATGACTCACCATATGTCACCATTATGTAAGGGGCACTGCAAAACTTGTCTGTTATAATGGGCAAAAACACACAAGCAAAGATTCTTATTTTTATTTTAGAAACTTCTGCACTGCCACAAATGCAAGAATGCAGTTGATAGGGTGAACTTTGAACCAGGTAAGAAGCCCGTGAATTTAAAGGCAAACCTCTTCAACATTGTGCTGTATTGGGCTTGCATGGCAAGATTTGGGTAGCAGAGAAGCTACAGGGATGGCTTCTGTGAGAAGCTGCTAGAAGCTTCCCCCCTGCCTGACTGAGCCAATGCCAGCTGGCTCCAAGACAGACCCACCATGGGCCAAGACAGAGCCCAACAGTGATGGTGGCATCACCTCTGGGATAAGATATTTAAGAAAGTGGGAAAAACAACTGCAACAGCAACTACAGCCAGACAGACAAGTGAGAATATGTGAGACAAATAACTCTGCAGATACCAAGGTCAGTGAAGAAGGAGGGGGAGAAGGTGCTCCAAGTGCCAGAGCAGAGATTCCCCTGCAGCCCATGGTGAAGACTATGGTGAGGCAGGCTGATAAATGGTGAGTGACCTCTCCCTGTCCTTATCTTGACCCATAAGCCTTTTATTATATTTTCTCTCCCCTGTCCAGTTGAGGAGGGGCATGATAGAGCAGCTTTGGTGTCCAGCCAGGGCAAACCCACCACAATACTCCTACACTTGTAGCATTAACATTTTAAATTACGTACCTGTGGATTCACATCTAAGATACAGGTCCTTCCTGTCTGAACAACTTCAAGGATGGAATCAATTTTGGTGCCATAAAGATTTCCTTCATATTCTCCATGCTCTAAATATCTGCCAGCTTTAATATCCATTTCCATTTCAGCTCGTGACACAAATCTGTATGCTTGCCCATCCTTTTCATCATCCCTTGGCTTTCGTGAAGTAACTAAACAAAATATTTAAAATAAAAATTTACTATTTTCCTTTTATATTTGCAATATAAATAGGAGACTGGACTGCATATTATGTGAGGGAGACACATTCATATACAATTATCATTGTTCCATATACAGACTAATTATTCTAATGTCACATTCCCCCCTGTGCCCTTAATTTGTATTAATTCCCTATACATTGCTTACTCACCCATTTGCTTATTTCCTTTGTATTACTCCTTCCCACTTATTCATTTAATCTTTGTAATTATTCACTTAATAAAATAATTATTTAAGTGACTAGAAAATCAAATGGAAATGTAATTCTCAAATGCCAAAAAGGTATTGCTGAACATAACTTCACACACATCAAAATCTGCCCCACTCTGCCCCCCAAACCTTATCACACACTTCGCTCACAGTATTTGCCCTGTTATTCAGGGTAGAATTACCTGAGCTAGCTATAAAGAAACCTTAAACATCAGAAGAAGTCCAGGCACTCTAGCAGAATCTTAGTGGAGGGCAGCTAATGCTGCCTGCCAGGACAACTTACCCTTTAAAGCCAGGTATTTTCACTGCAGAGAGATTAAAGCAAATATTTAAGTAAAACATTAGCAGCTAACTTGGGTATTGTCTACACTGCTCAGTACAGACATTATTTAAGCAAAAAAGTGAAAAGAATAAAATAAAATATCAAATTATTACCAATTTTGCTGTCCTATCACTGTATTTGCTCACTACTTGCAATTAATTAGATCTGAACACTAGAATCTATTGAACATGACAGTGAATGGATCCCTTTGGTAATACTTGTATCACCACTTGGTGCCATATCACTGCTTGGTGCAACTTGGTGGTACAGGCAGAAATCATTCTCCTCCTTCCAGGGATTATTATCAACTTCATTATTACAGAAAACTTAAGTCCCAAGAGAAATTATCTTCTGAAGTTGTTAGCAATAAACATGTTTCTAAAATACCTAGTTTTAACCAAGAAAGTTTAAAACTATAATGGCTAATATAATAATTAAAAAAAAAATAAAATCCTATCAGCTTGAAATAAATTTCAGAGAATGAGCTTTAACAGTTTACAGCCAGAAGATGATGTAACAGTTCAGCTGTCCACATTGAAGGAAAAAACACAGCACCATGTGCTGGATTAGAGCTCAGCACCAAGGATATGCTTCTCCCCATAGCAAAATGGATCAGTTTCAGCCATTTTCAAAAAATAATCCATCAGTAAAAACAAATCACCCAAATTCACCCTTCCCCCAGAAAACCAAACCCCACACATAGTAATTTGTGAATAACCAGGAGAATTTTCTTCTAATCAAAGAAGCTGAGGTCAACTAAGACTACTGATTATCCCACCTAAAACCTAAATATGAAGTAGAGAGGATATTCTATATGCAGCAAACTATGTACTGCATGTGCATGATTAGATAGTCAGATTGCTAGGTTGGAGAGGTTAATTTTATGCCTCTGAAGGGTTTTCAAGAGCTCCAAGTAAAGGAATTTTCACACTGTGTTGCACTACTTTCATATATATATATATATATATATACACATATATATAAGCACCTATATAGCATTTTGGAGAAACCACTAATTTTGAGGGTTTTTTTGAATGGCATAAAGCATTTTAGAAATAATAAAAACTGTCTTACTATTCTGCCATTATAAAATAGAAAGATTCCCAGTGGAAGATTTATTTTTAAAAGTAACACTGAGAAGTCAACTTTGTTATCAGTCACACATACCAATTCTTGGTGCTCTGGCCAGTTTTGGCAGTAGAGATTCAGGAAATAAGACACTTTTTCTCTCATGTTGCACAATTTATTTTAAGACCTTTTACTCTTCCCCTATTACTAGATCTACTTCTTGCCCACCGATAACAGAACAGAAGAAATTATTCTTCAAATTCTGAAAAGCAGGTGGCAAGACAGTAATAATGCAGCTAGGGTGGACTTATCTGGTCAGCAAATAGGAGGGGGCAGTTAAAAAAAGCATAAAGACCTTAAGAATGAGCAAAGTGACCATCAGGAAGGTAGGCAAGAAAACAATACTTCAGTAAGGGATGATGTTTTTCTGAAGGTGATAGGGAGAAAAAAAGGAAGATCATGGGCTTGAGGCTAGATGTATTAAAGCATCAGATTATCATATGAATCTTGGAGACCACAAACACTTTAGTTTTACTGGAAGATTGTTGCTTTTCCCTACATTTCTAATACTAAAGTGCCTAGATTACTTCTACAGATGGAAAACCATGGAGCAGACCTGAGAAACTCCACCGGCTCTTCATTACAGAAGACTGCTGAGGACTTGTAGAATCTCTTCAGTAACTGATGGATACTGACACTGAAGAAACCTAACAGACTGGAACACTGCACATACAGTAATTGTTTTTCTGCAGCATCAGCAGCACTTAACTGCTACTTCAAAATATTTTCACTGTTATGACATGTTAGTCCAGCTGTCTGAGAAGATGAAGAATCACTTTTCCCACTCTGTACAATTTTTATACTCTGACAAAATTACTGGTTCCCTGAAACACTGAGATAATAATCCCGTATCTTCCAGATAATCAGACTTGAAGTACGATACTACAATAGAAATGCTGACAACTTACATGGCACTGTAGTTCCAAACCTAGTAGGATTCAGTACTATAAACCTGTTCTTCAAACTTCTTCGCCCCACTCCTTGGGCCCCAATTAAGACCAGTGTTTTCCTCTGAAAAGGAGGCATTTTGGCTACTTCCTCATAGATCTGGATTTCATGGCGATCAAATTCTACATTGAGAAGTGTACAAAAATAATAATATACAGTCAGTACTGTAAGAAAAAATTCTAAGCAGTCCTGCTATGCATCAACAGACCACATGTGAATATAAATAGTACTCAAAGGGAATGAAGTTTGATACAAGCTTTCTTGTTTTAAATTGGTATGGGAATAAAATAGTTACCCCTTCATGCACAGCATAAACTCAGATTATTACCTTTACTTCCAAGGAGAGAATTCCAGATTGTTCAGAATGGGGAAATTGTGATTAATAATTAGCAAGTTATCATGGAATCGCTGAATGGTTGAGGTTGGAAGGTACCTCTGAAGGTCATCTGGTTCAATCTGACTGCTCAAGCAGGGCCCCCTGGAGATGGTTGCTCAGGACCATGTCCAGGCAGCTGTTGAATATCTTCAAGAAGGAGACTCCACAACCTCTCTGGGCAAACTGTGCCACTGCTCAGTCACCCTCACAGTGCAAAAAGTGCTTCCGGGCACCTGCTCTGCTGTTCCTTGTTGCTTCTGGTCCTGTCACTGGGCTCCTCTGAAAGAAGACTGGCTCCATCTTCTTGGCACTCTCCCTTCAGGTATTTATGCACATTGGTAAGATCCCCCTGAGCTTTCTCTTCTTGAAGATGAATAGTCCCATGTCTCTCAGCTCTCTTGTCATAGAAGAGATGCTCCAGTCCCTTCATTCTCTTTGCATGTGCATGCCCCTCTTGGGGTGGCCTCCCCAGTGATGAGTAGAGGGAAAGGATCGCTTCCCTCAACCAGCTGGCAACAGAGCTTTCACTATTTTTTAATACAGCATTCTCCTGTGACTTTCAACTACTGAGAGATGTACTCAGCACCACTGTATCTTCACTGGTCACTATTGCTTTTAAACCATAAAAAACTATCTTATCTGCCAAATTTATAATAAAATATTTTGCTGCAAATCTTTCAGTTTTGGATACAGTAGACTCTGTAAGAACTTTTATTCATATGTAATAATAAGACATACCTGCATTTCTTGTAGTGAGATACATCATCTTTTTCTTTTTTTTGCTGCTTATTGTTCCACAGAAAGGCCCTAGGAATAAATATTAAGACAAATTCATTGTTTCTGATAAATGTGTGTTTCTGAAGCTTATTTACATTAATATATGCAAGTTTAGACTAATTAAATTTACAAGGACTATTTTAGAATGTTATACATTCTAAGGCAGATGATGACATCCATTTTCATATGCATCAAATGGCACAGTAAAACTGAAGACAGAGAAAAAGATCAGTTTTTCTAGAAAGCTTTGTAAAGAGCAGCACCAAAAAAAATCCAAGCATGTTTAATTTATTTACTTTCAGTGCATACTATCAAAGCATAATTAAAAAAGAGCTAATTCTTATACTTTTCCCACCTCATTTAGTTTTATATCACAGGTAGCAAAATTAATTCATATATTTATGAAAACTAAGCATGGCCTTTAGCCTTTGTCCTTCAGTCAAAGCCAAAATATAAAATTAGCATTTTGCAATAGTCTCTGTATTCTCATACAGCAGTTTTCTAGTATCTACGAAGTCAGGAAAAGCAAAACAGTTTAATCAGAGAAAAATCTATTCCTGAAATTCATTAAATCTCACCTGAGTTGTCCCAATCCCTCCTAACAAAGGCCTTTCTCTTCTCTTCCAGGAACTGGCTAGGAATAAGACCTGCACTTCCTCCTTCTTTGACATGACTAGCCTGGAAAAAAAATATTAAAAAAATCATAAGTAACTTGTGAGAAGCATTTTTCTCGTTGACATGGTGTTGACTGACTTTCACACTGCCAGAGTTTCTCAATAGTGAGCATTGATACATTTACAACTGAGACTTAGAAATTCAAATTCAGATGTGAACAGCAAAATTCCGTCTTACAGTAACAGTGTCTTGCCCTTAAGTATTAAAGTTCAGGAAATTTAAATAAAATAGACAGAAGTCTCATTACTGGTTCCTATTAAGTTAGTAAGCTCCTGTGGCCAGAAAATTTTGGCATCAAAATCCTAAATGGAATTCCAGGGCTCCAGACATTGAACTCTCAAGTGACAAAACTCAAGACTTTCTAGTACACATAGTACACTTATTTTGTATTCTTGAGGCACTCCAGTGCAGTGTATTAACTCCCATTTCACAAGAAGTGAATGTCACTAACACATGCCTAATAATGCCTTCAAGCTTCTTCCACTAAATAACTACAGATTATAAATCTTAGTAACTTAAGAATTCCTTAAGATTCTCTATAAAATAATTTCATGGCAAGCTCAATTCTCAGCAAGCTGAACACATACATACACACAGTTACAAAATGTTGTACACTTCGCCATAACTGGTTGGCCTATCTCTTGCTAACAGCATCTGTTTGCTTTTACCTATGGCTAAGTGATTTCTCACAGTTAGCAAGTTTTCAGTAACAGTGTAGCATGTCTAGAAAACACAAGGAAAAACTGTATTTTTTCTTAGTGGCACAGCCTGTGTAGCAATACTTGCAACACACAATGCTGGTTTAATGCGTTTCATTTCTGCCACTGCTTCAGTGTTTAAGATTTGTTTCTCCTGGACTCCCACAAGTTCCAAGCTGGAGAATTTGAAAAGCAGTTCAGAAGACAGCATGTAAGCCACGTGTCAAACTACTCCAAAGCTTTGGAGTGTTTAACTTCTGAAATTCATTAACTTGGCAGTAATATATTTTCTGCTTTTCCTTCAGACTTTGTATTCTCTTTCTTTCTGTTACTACTGGCACTGACAAGCCAAGGAATTCAGCAACAGTTGTTGATGTATATTCAGATATTTTTATTGCTTTTAAAGCAGTCATAAATGTACATTGCTCTCAAATAACATCTGAATCACTATTGCTTGTTGTCTAGCAAAGGATGAGCAGTTTAGGGGCGGGAAGGGAAATTAATAATGCTAATCTCTTTGCACAGATTGCCAATGTCACTGGCAATTTTTTGTATCTTGGTTGAGAGAAGTGTCTTAAAGGTTTGCTCCTCCCACTTTCAAAGGCATTGGTGATGTTTATGACATGTATAGTTTCTTGAAAAAAAAAAAAAAATAGCATAAGCATTTCTACTGAAGGACTTAATGTAGAAATACAACCTTAAAGCAGTATGAACTTTTAATACTTAAAATAGTGCCAAACACTTTGATAAAGAACATGCATGTAACAGCTCACAGACACTGACAACCACTGTGGAAAGAAAAAGATACAGCTTCTCCAAATAGCTATTCTCACCCCTCTTCAAATCCACAGGGTTAATTTCCCTCTCTCTCCTCAACTCTGAGAACTTGGGTAGGGGTCCACTTCTTCCACAGCTGCTGTCAGGGATAGCTTACCACAGTTAACATAGTCAACCTAAGACCTTCTGCTAAAAATTGTTGACTTAGACTGATTTCAGAACATCTAGGCTTAGGATACAAGAACAAATCAATAGTAGTAATAAGAAAATGAGTTACATATTTATAATATTCAATTTTCTCTAGTATTTGGATTGTTAATATCTTGACATTAGCTTGAATTGGATTACGGTGTAAAAATTTTCTCTTATAGCTACTGTTAAATGAAGGTAGATGGTAATTGAAAGAATTTATTATTATGGCAACTAGTGAAGCTTTTTGTTTTGTTTTTAAATCTTTTTACCAACCTGCCACCAGTTTGGATCTTCCCGGTTTACAATCTGTAGAATTTCTCCCTTAGAAAATTTCAAACCTGCTTCTTTGCATGGGATGAGGTTGTCATTATATGGATTATAATCAAAATGACACTTCACAAAAACCTGAAATGTATAAAAATTGACAAAGCTTAAACATTATGAAATACACTATTACTAATTTATCTATCAAACTGAAGTAATGTCTTTATATCTACAGCACAGAAAGTTTGACAAGTCACATTTGGCAAGTAAAATACAATATTTGGAAAAAAACTGACAGATACCAGCCGAGAGAGTAGAAATAATCAGCAGTGCAAACCTTGGCTGAAGGAGCCTCATGATAAAAATAAATAGCCAACTGTTCTATTTGGACAATGTATAACAAGACACTTATTTTTGCGTTTCACTGTATAAAACTCAGTATTCTGACTATAAATAACTAAAAAATATTAAAAAAAATTCTCTGAATGTGAGCCCTGTCTTCAAGGCTTGTGGTATCTTAAGAACTAATTTTGCCATAAACTCAGTGTTTTTAAACAAACAAGGTATGTGACTGCTTAAGACTCAAATTTGATGCAGGGGGAAAAACAGTAAGTTGCATTGGTAGAATGGAAACAGCAAAGGAAGCAGTGTGCACCTGCCTCAAACACAGCCCGTTCCCACAGCATCTCATCAGTGTAAGCATAATCTGTTACTGTTGTGAGCGTTAAAACCTGCAGCAGTGTCTTACTAGATGTTGCAAATGCACAGTTTAGAGCAACAAGTTACTTCTGCAGTGGAGAAATCAACAGCCTACAGCAACAATGATAGGGAACAGCCACCATCCAAGTTCCTACTGAAGTCAGCGACTTCAAGCTCATCTCTTGAATTCTGTATGCTTCTGAATTCCATGAAAGGTTACTTGGACTCTGATCATGTTACAAACACATGCAGTTCAACACAGTTTCCTGGGATCATGACTAGGTCATCAGAAGTCACTGGATGTCAAAGTCTTGTGCTTAGAAGCACAGACACTTACCAATCTTAGATACTAATCACAATTTTTAGGCAAGCGTATTAGGTGTGGTATTAATCTACGGAATATACCTATTTCCAAAAGGTACTTAAAGGTAAACACAGATATCTACATTTTAGCATTTCTTTTAGTATTAAACACACAAAATAATAAAAGTATTTCTAATCCAGAATCTCAACATAATCTTACGGAATAAGGCACGAAGCAGAAGTTCTTTTGACAGAATTGTTACAAATGTGCTACTGACCTGTTGAGGAATAACAGTATCTCTGTAGCTGGGGAGAATCTTCAGAGTGACACTGCCACTAATATTTTTCAGCAGTTCTTGCAATTCCTTTGGATTGTTTCCAACCTCGTGGCCATTCACCTCTTTAATAATGTCACCTACATGCAGAAGACCTTGTCGATCTATCATCCCACCATGAAGAATTCGTGCTATTACCAGGTCATTGTTCTCAACTCGAAACGTAACACCCTGAAAGAGGTATGTGACACCTAGTTTGCCATTGTTTAACTGCAATTTTATTTTACCATTTTCTCCAACAGAAATACACAGCTATGGGATATCCTGTCTACCCCAATGAAAACAGACAGTAATAGTTACTACAATTTAAGGGTTTCTAATATGCAGATAAGAACCAGGTGACACAAAAGTGTTTCAGACAAGGTTTTCATACGATTGCACTACACAATCCTGTCATTTTGCATCAGAATCAAACAGATATTGTGTTAGTTATGCCAGCAAGTCAGTCAGCCTAGTGACTGCCTAGTCATTATCCCTTCTTAAAGAGAACAAGATGGAGAATACACAAATATCTTATTTCAACCTGATCCTATCACCCACTAAATTATACAAAGTAATAATGGAAATAATTAAAATGTAATGCAAGAAATCAGGAACACACAGATGTTTTCACTTGCACTTTAAATTAAAGACACGCTCATCTGCAATTATTTACCAGTGGTTCTCCCGCTCTTTTGTGAATTCCTAGGATACGAATAGCATCTACTGGAACAATCTGGTTGTTCACTGAAGAATTATTGACTTCTGGGCTAGAAGGTGGTGAATCATAACATTTTGAAGCCACAATATCATGTGCCTCCAAGAGTGACTGCAAAAAAGCAGAAAAAGCCTTTTTTAAGTAATGAAATAAGCATTTACAAAAGGATTTAGTGAATAACCACTATAGCTACCCTTTTGGGGCCAGATCATAAAACTCATACTTCACATGAAATGGAGCAAAAATTGACATACAAGTCCTCACATGGCCTGACAGCCTACTGCCCTGAAAAATATGCTCTTGTTTGTAAATACAAATGCTTCTTCTTAGGGAAATACAGGATAAAAGTAATGAATTTGGGAGGAATATGTGATCTTGCAGGGAAGAAGATGGAAAAAGGAGTACCTAATATAGTCTTTCAGCTAACAAGACAGTAACTGAGCAAACAGTTAAAGTAAATGAACAACCCACTGTGAAAAAAAAAAAAAAAAAAGAAGATAACTCATCACTAGATACTTGTATTTAATGTAATAGAAGTTTCTTCCACAGCAATTTAGATAATTACAGGTATGCAAGTATTTCTAGCAATCTACAAAACGAGTGCTTTCTGCTTGTATAATGCCAAGGTAGAATCCTAGCACCAAATGATTCCAAGTTGACAGAATTCACTTTCTGGAAGACAAGAGCTCACATCTTATAATTAATGGTGTTTTCACCAGTCCACATACACAAAGAGCAAAAGGAGGAGACCCAAATAAAGATAATAATATTTGGAAAACATGTCCATTTAGACTTGATTTTCTTGTAAAATATAAAAGATTTAAATAAAAGATTCATAAGACAATACATACAGGTAAAACAAGATGAAACCTGTAAAATTAGACAGGCTTTCTGTTCTGAAGAGGAAAAGGGACACCTTATAGCCACCATATAAAGTAGTGAAGAGAATCTCACTGACAGAAAAAGAGGGAAAGAAGTAAGTAGAGGAGATGCATACTAGGCCTCAAACAACATGGCTTTGTTTCAAACAGTGACCCAATAAAGTTGGATCACTGAACTGGTGTCAAGTAAGTAGCTAAAGAGAAGTCATCAAGGAGAGGTGATTATAAGGACTATCACTGATAGAGACATGCACATGCAAACTACGAGAAAGCAGAGCCGGTAAAATATAAGCAAATGTAACAATTTTGCTATGCAGTTCGCTCCATTTTTCTGTAAGCCACCTTGAATCTAAAAGCTGTGCAACCACATTAGTTCAGTGCTAAGCTTGACCTGCAAGCCATCAAAGTGTCACAAACCTGAGCAGTCATTTTAGTCTGCCCACTACACGATAACCTCACTGATATTTCACTTGGTATTACAAGGAGGTACTAATTCAGCAATTCTGCCCCTGCCATTAAGCCTGTAACAACAGTAGTTTATTGTGGCTGCTCTGACACTGTGAACAGAAACCAAATCAAACTGAATAGGAAAAAAAAAATAACGTATTTAAAACAAGCAGCTGTTGGATGGTATCAATTTCTAGTTCTTCATTATCCAAGACACATCTAATCCAGAAAACAGAAGAATAGATCTCTGTTTGCCAATGTTTGCAAGCAACATTTCTGGATCTTTCTAGATTTCCAAAATGAAACTAATTAGCAGCAACTACATGTTTTAACACATTACCACTGACAAAACCAGGTAGATAAACCAGTATAAGTCCAATTTTCTCTTTTGTTCATATGCTAGAACAAATTGTTCCCAAACTTAGTTGCCACAAACCAATAGATTTCTCGTGGAGCCTTATGCATAACCATGCCTGTACAGCTCCCTACCCTTGACAGTAATATAATTTACAAATTATAATCTGACAGTCAAAAAAGACTACTAAGCTAACAGTCTGTGTCATCCTTTTCAAAATAACATGCTCTGTAAGATTCTTCAGTTCTTAGATCTGATCCCATTCCACATTCTGATCCTACTTATTCACTCAGTTTTATGGATAAGCATTAATTTCATCAACTACTACTTAACCATTTCTCGATTACAAAATCTTTTTCCTGCTATTTACATGATGGCTGAGTCACAGAAGGACTAGCAAGGACTATACATTACTGGCTACAATTATAAAATTATTTCTTTAAGAAAAGTACTTCATTGGTTTCCTGAAAACGAGCCATAGTTAATCTATTACCTTCCCATCCCTAACTCTTAATTCTGGAACTCAAGAAGCTATACCAATTTTTGGAGACTGTTTCCAGCCAGCCAGGTGATAGCATATAGTCCTGAAGAACACTTAAACAAAGTCAGCTGACAACAGGGACTATGTGTCTGTGTCTACTGTTGAAATGCCCTCCAACATTTTTGGTCACTAACAGTTACTTTCCTATTTCAGTAATATGGTTGAGTGATCTGTGAAATAGCTGCACGAACTTCACTTTTTCCTTTCTTATGGTATCAGAAAAAGTAATATCCTGCACTCCTGCAACTTAGGAAATCCCATGGAAGCTGACCTTTCCCATAGTGGCACTAGAACACTTATAAAACCACTGCCAAAGTCTGCAAAACAACATGGACTGAATAATCAACAACGATTAAATGGTTCAAAGTTTCATACATACAGCATACACAAACAGGATCAGCTGACTATCCAAGATTGGCTATCTGTAGAAAGGTTCTCACAGAAAAAACAGCAATGCAGCCAGAATAAGGGATTTATAAGAACTCTGCCTATTACACAATCACAGAATCATTAAGGTTGGAAAAGACCTTCAAGGTCATCAAGTCCAACTGTCAGCACTACAGCCCCATGATCACTAAACCACCTCCCAAAGCACCACATCTACCCATTTTTTTTAACACCTCCGGGGCGGGTGCCTCCACCACCTCCCTGGGCAGCCTGTTCCAATGCCTCACCACTCTATGAAGAAATTTTTCCTAATATCCAATCTGAACCTCCCCTGGTGCAACTTGACCCTGTTTCCTTTTGTCCTTTCACTAGTCCTAGGGAGAAGAGGCCAACACCTGCCTCACTACAACCTCATTTCAGGCAGTTGTAGAGAGCAATGAGGTCTCCCCTCAACTTCCTCTTCTCCAGGCTAAACAATTCTAGTTCCCTCAGCCTCTCCTTTTAAGACCTGTTCTCCAGACCCCTAATCAGCCTAGTTTCCCTTCTCTGCACCCCCTCCAGCACCTCAATGTCCATCCTATACTGCAGTGTCCAAAACTGCACACAGTGCTCAAGGTGTGTTCTCACCAGTGCTGAGTATAGGGGCAGGATCACCTCCCTGGTCCTGCTGGTCACACTATTCCTGATGCAGGCCAGGATGCCATTGGCCTTCTTGGCCACACTGCTGGCTCATGTTCCGTCAGCTGTCAATCAACACCCCCTCTGCTGGGCAGCTCTCCAGCCACTCCTCTCCAAGCCTGTAGTGCTGCCAGGAGTTTTCGTGGCCAAAATGCAGGACAAGACATTTGGCCTTATTGAAACTCATATAACTGGCCTCAGCCCACCAATCAAGCCTGTCTAGATCCCTCTGCAGAGCCTCCCCACCCTCAAGCAGATCAACACTCCCACCCAATTTGATGTCTCTGCAAACTTATGAAGGGTGCAATCACAAGAGATACCACACAACGGACATGCAGTCCTGTCACAGACAGTATGGCTTCTTTATGCAAGATACTGTCATAGAGTAATCAATAAACTTATAACATGTTGACTTCTTTATGGTAGTTTGCTGTGGCTGTACTTATTTGACAGATAAAATAATAATTTAAAAGTAATTAAAAATTCAGTAAATATTAAAATTCCAAAGGTCTATGCAGTGCTGAAGCCAAGTTCAAATTCAAAATACGTTTTTCCTAAAAAAGTTCTCAGCACAATCTATACCTGTTATGAAGCTGCCTGCCCTACGTGGTAACTATTTCCCCAACGGTGATCCAGTAGAACAATAAAATTAAAAATTGGGGGCTGAAGTGGGGCAATACACAAAAGCAAACCAATTCTATGTTCTTGAATTCAGGACTCCTTTCCTAACACTTAAGGCCTCAGAAGTACTTAAAATGTTTCTATTCCTCTTTTATGCATTATATATGTGCTAGTCTTCTCTGATAACACTGTTTCAATATTAGAACATAATAAATGGACTACAGGTCTCTAACTTACATGTGAAAAGAAGACATTTTTAAAGGCTGTTCTGGATAAGTGAGGAAATAATTTAAGATCTTAGAAAAATCAGGGGGGCTAGTAAGAAAGCATGAGTATGTGGGGCAAAAAAAACCCCATAAATTAAGATCTATCCAGGAGGCAACTTAAGATCACTTTTCTAAATGTAATATTTTAAAGGGATGATTAGCCATTACAATTACAAAACTAACTATTAGAATAAAATATTGTCTGCTTTTCAGATCAAGTATTTTATTGCCAATAGAATCTACTATTTAAGATCAACTGCTTGCATAATTCTTGGAAAGGTGACGGAAAGTGAACAAGTTCTTCCATAAGCAGCAAAAGCGATTTTTCTTCATGTTTAACCAAGAATGCAGTACTTTCAACTCCTCCCTTTTCCCTCAAGGCAATCTCTCTTACCACTCCTCTACCCTGCTCTCCTGCTACTGTCTGGCAAAACTTGCTACAGCCTTTTCTAGGCACAGCATGCACCAGCTGGCTATTCAAAACGTACTGGCCGGATGGCCAGCCATCCATACTGTGAAACTCGTAAGAACTTATCATCTTCCACACTTTGACCCCATACTAGTGTAATCATATACACACCATCAGCCAGCCCCTCACCACTGTATCCTCTGTATAAACACGTATAAAATAAATTCTGTAATTTGGTATTTTCAGCACTACATGATATGTTCAAATAAGCTATTGCACTGATGACTTGTACACCACATTTCATACTTACACGCTGAGGTAGGTTACATCTTTAAGGTGACACCATGATAAAGTGGCACCATTAATTTGTAAAATACAGAGTCAGCCTCTAAAACAGTTATACAATAGTGTCCATGAAACTTTAAAAGAGTCAAGTCAAGATGGCTTCTTTATACATTTACTGAACTGGAGAAGGGATGCAAATTACATTTTCTGTAATTAAAAATTACATTGTACTTTGCTTTCCTCTTTACAGGTTGCTTCTTGCAGAATTTGGAATATGCCTTCTTGCACCAAATGAAGCAGAAAGGACAGCACTTATTTCCTGAGTATTTAGTTCATTTTCTGTTTCCTTTTCAGAGACAGAGACATACAGCCTCCTCAAGCCTTATAAAGAATATTATATCTACTTTTTAGTCTGAACACCTCACAACAGGCACTTGGAAAATAATAAAGAAAGAATATTAAAAAACCAACAAAAACAGAAACAAAAAATGCACAAGGTAAAGCTGCTTCAGACTTTTTTTTTTTTTTAACTATAAATCTGACTGAGTGAAGAACAGGTTAGTTCTCCAGGGCAGCATTAAACTATCTTAACCATCAAATAGTCTTTTCCTTTCATACCTAATTCTTTCTGTATCATCCAGGTTTTGCAGTACATGGAGTAGGGAGCTGTTGAAATAGCTTACTTGTCTTGAATACGCACGACTCACTCAGCAGTATAGTGAAAGAAGCAACATGCAATCTTGTTGCTTGTATGCAATAATCATGACATGAATTTTTAAACTGGGTTCCAAGGAAGAACCAACAAACTGTGAACCAGTAAGTCTGATGTTGATAGTAAACAATTTAATAATAATAAAAACCAGAATAAGTGGACAAAACAGATCATGGGAAAGCATCAATATGCTGTAATAAAGGGAAGTCATGCTTCTCAAATGTATTTAAGTTCCTTGAAAGAGTCACCAACCATGACAGAGAGGCAGTTACAGTTGATAATAGAGATCAATTTCCAAAGGGCGTTTGATGGATTCTTTTACCCAAGTCCTTTAAAGAAATAAAGCTACTGTAGGATAAACAGTAAGGTTCTCAAGTGGCCGAAAATATTAGTTAAAAGACAGAAGAGCTGGGGCAAGGAATATAGTATGGGTTTTCACGGTTTGTGTCACCAGAATATTTCCCACAGGCATCTGGACTCAGTTCTACACCTGCCAATACACTGATATGTCAGGTAAGTGATCTAAGAAATGGGGATGATAAGAAAAATGACAGGGTTTGTTGATGCTGCTGAACTATTCAGGAATAGAACTGATTGTAACCTGCAGGAGCACTTCATGAGCAACAAGGCAAATTAAATTCAACACAGACTGAAAGGGAAAATACAATCCTAATTCAACATAATAACTGACAGACTCAGAAGTGCTATCTCAGAGGTGCAAACAGTACAAAACCAAACCAACCAAACAAAAAATCTCACTTCTCTGTTTACTGAGCCTAGACGTCTCTCTTCTTTACTGAGAGGGTGGTCAAACCACTAGAAAGGGCTTCCTAGAGAGGTGGTTGATGCCACAAGCCTGTCAGTGTTTGGTAGGCATCTGAACAATGCCATTAATAACGTGCTTTAACTTTTGGTCAGCCCTGAAGCGGTCAGGCAGTTGGATTGGATGATGAATGTAAGCCCTTTCCAACTGAGCTATTCCACTCCATTCCATTCCATTCTGTTCTATTCTACTCTACTCCATTCTATTCACCAGCTGTTAAAAAAGGCAAACCAAACACTAGGAATTTTTAAGCAATTAGTAGGAAATGCAGTGGAAATCATGACACCACTTCATAAATCTATGCTGCTGTGAATGACTCTGGGAAGCTGAATACAGCTTTGCTTCACTTCTTTTAATTTGAGACAGAGCAACATACCTATGCAATGAGGTCTCTCAAATCATGAGTAACAGGGAAAAGCTGATTAAGAAAAACTGTTCACTCTTCCTACACAAGAGCAAGAGGATATTAAGTGAAACTGACAGGAAACAGTCTGAAAAACAAAAAAGCACAGTGACCACTCTGCTGGGGGACATTATGAATGCCAGATTTTTACATGGGTTCAAAGAACCAACTGAACAAGCTGACGGAAGACACCACCACAGCAGGGGATGACACTATTTCTCACTCAGAAGTCTTAGCAACAATCACTAAATCCTCACAAAACATTTTGGAAGGTACCACTGTTGGCTAGTCCTAGCCTTACAGTCTAAACTAAATGCCTGCTGCTGTGGATAGGGAAAGAAAACAGAAGAGATACGTTAAACAGACATTTAACATACAATTAGGAGGCACTAAGAGAAGATCAGAGCAAAACTGTAAGGTTAATGTAGCATATATGCAATTTCAAGTCAGTTCTTTATAAATAAAATGACAAAAATGTACAGGAAATGGTGTAAATATTGGCATTTTTGTTCACCAGCTACTCTGGAACTTTTAAATGTGTAAGTTGCTTAAGCCTGAACTAACGCAGTAACTGACACCAGAATTATGTTGTGCCTCTGTAAATATGACCACTGAACAGGATTGAATGCTGGGTTTACCTTAGTATTGACTATTCACTCCCATTAAAATTAATATTTTATCTCAGTCGCCTACAGGACATTTCCAGTCTCCATCACAAAGATTCTTTGTCCAGTTGCTCTCTCGTCTTTGGTATCTCTCTTCAGAGATCATTGCTACAGTGCCTTTCAGAGTCACTCTTCAGCTGAAGTTCTTCACTTATCAAGTCCTTTTCATCTTTTGATTCATCCTCTTGGACTTGTCAGCTTTAGTTTCTCTATCTAACACAATGGATCTTTGTCAGGCCTGTCACTGCACCAGGTGGTCCCCAATTTCAATCTTTTTGTATTGTAACTACCAATTCCTTCAAACGCATCCCCTCCTTTTCCAGTATCAACTACTGCTAAGGGATCAAAGATTGATTTGAAGGTTTATTCACCAGTAAGCCTCCAAATTACAGTCTTTGATCCCTTGGTTATGATGCCCTTCTGGAAAAAGAGCACAAGGGAGGCCAATGTTCATAAATATGTGAAGGGCAGATGTCAGGAGGACAGAGTCAGGCTTATCCATTGACAGGACAAGGGGCAACAGGTGTGAGCTGGAGCACAGGAGGTTCCACATAAACATACAGAAAAACTTTTTCACTGTGAGGATGACAGAGCACTGGAACAGGTTGCCCAGAGAGGTTGTGGAGTCTCCTTCTCTGGTGACATTCAAAAGCCACCTGGAAGCATTTCTGTGTGACCTACTCTAGGGGCTCCTGCTCTGGCAGGGGGGTTGGACTAGATGATCTTTCAAGGTCCCTTTCAACCCCTAAGATTCTGTGATTCTGGGTGAACTGCTCCTCAGAAGAGGCAGAGGAACTCTCAACACTCAGAATAGCTATTACCTCAAAAGCTGAGCTCTTGAAGTGTTCCTTCTTCCAAAAGGCCACAACTTGGCAGCATTTCCAGTGTTTATCTGTGTTAAATGGTAATGTATCTCACTGCTATGTTTGTATAATGTGTAACTGAAAATTTAGGGGGGAAAAAAGTGTGTTTAAACTCATATACCCAAAAAACACATATGACTCTAGACCTGTCTGCCAAAAGAAGCATATCTATACTGTGGGAAAAGGTTTGCTTACGTTATTCTACAGGATTTATCGATAGGTAAGTACTAAAGTCAGCTGAAGCCTGCCTAGAAAGTCCAGAATCTACCAAGGATTTACAAACCCTAATCTTCAGAGAGTCAGAATGGAAGCTGGTAATAGAACAGCAGCTATGGGAAAACATCTGCTTTTGACAAGTGTACATTAAAACTTCATTGATGTTAAGTAAAGCAATAGTGAGAGGGAGACAAAGTCTCAACTTAAGCTGCAGTGCAGAGCTCATCACAGAAGAATCTAGTTCCTTCACTCTGCAAGCTCTACATTTTACAAGTGAGTATGGATGCCAACAGCCGAACTGAAGTGCAGAATGGAACTGCAACCACTTGGAAATGCTAAGGATGAAGCCTTGAGGGAATTGTTATGGAAAATCCAGTTATATAGGAAGTAAATGTTTGTCCCAGATTTATAACTCAAGTGGATTTTAATACAACAAGTAAAGATGTTCCTGAGGTGACATGAAAGAATAAAATTATGCTTGCTCTTAAGCCCACATGGCTTCTGCTTTACGTTTCATTCAAAGTAAAGTCCGACATATTAATGTTTGCTGCAGTTCAGGTTTTGTTTCATTATTATTTCTTGGTCCAAATGTGGCCATTGATACAGTAAGTTGGTAATATACAATATAAAGGTGGCACCTGAAAATGAGGCTCCTTGAGTATTCCAACCAATTCAGCAATATTTTCATCTTTATTTACTAAGGGACTGATGTCTTCAATAATTTCATTCACCAGCTCCAGGTTGTTGTCTCTGACAGCCTCAAGTTTAGAATCTTCCAGTCGCTCATGAGCCTGTAGGATTAAACATATGAGACTATACTGTGAGTTTCAAGCAGCTCAAACTTACAAATTTTCATTTTCGGTGTAAACTTTAGCAGGAAAGCCAGAAAAATTGCATATAGTGTAAACTCTATATTTTATCTTGAAACTGCTGAAGGATTTTGCATGCTTAATTATGTGACCCAACAAACTTTTTAAGCAACACCTCTTAAGAGATGCTCGTATGTCCTCATTTCGTATAACCTCTATGCTGTATACACAAAACAGTCCTCCCTGAACACTATTGCCTCAGGTCTCTTCTGCATCACAGCCCAGAACAAGTATACCTTCTAGAAGAAAGAAAAAAAAGGAACTATGGGATCTGCTCAGAAAAAAAAATAAAGTTTGCAAGAGAAGCATTTCCCTCAGGTTGCACTCATTCAAACACCTTCAAAACAGCAAATTCTAAAGGGAAGTCTGCACCACTAAAGGAAATTCTCAAGAAAAGTATCCTGGGCTGCATTAAGAAGAGTGTTGCCAGAAAGCTGAGATCTATTCAGCACCAGTGAGGCCACATGTACTGTGTCCAGTTCTGGACATACTGGAGAGAGTCCAGCAAAGGGCCACTAAGATGTTGAAGGGGATGGAGCACTTCACATTTGATAAAAAGCTGAGAGAGCTGTTCAGCCTCACAGAGAGAAGGCTCAGGGCAATCTCATTGAGGTGCATAAATACCAGAATGGAGGGTGCAAAGAGGACAGAGCCAAGCTCTTTTCAATGATGGCCAGTGACAGGACCAGAGGCAATGAGCACAAACTGAAACTCAGGAGGCTCTATCTGAACATCAGGAAACACCTCTTTATTGTGAGGCTGGCTGAGCTCTGGCCCAGTTTGCCTAGAGTCTCCCTTCTGGGAGATAGTCAAAAGCCATCTGGACATGGTCCTGGGCAACCATCTCCAGGTGACCCTGCTTGAGCAGGTGGTCGGACCAGATGCCTGCCAGAGGTATGTTCCAATCTCAGCCATTCTGTGATTCTGTGATAATTTTTCGTCTCTTTATAGAGCTAGTGCTGCAAACATAACCGTTTCCTAAACCCCACAAATTCATTGAAAGGCAGGAGCTCTGAGTTTCAAGAGAAAGATCTCATAAATCCAAATGCTGCACTTATTCATTACAGGCAGTGCTGTATCATAAAATTAGGGAATAAGAAGAGGCCAAAAATAACTAAGATTCTCTACACCCTCAATTAAGAGCTATTTACAACACAGTAGCAACAAGAAGTACATAAAAATCACTTTGGGATGTAAAACCACAACAAATAACAAATGTATTTGGCAGTCATCTATATATACTTTCCATACATACAACTTGAAGGTATGCAAAACACATCTACTTTGTTATTAGAGCTTTAAAACAGATATTAAAAGAAAATTTTGCTAAAACCAGAACACTTAGTTTCCTGAAATCATGTGAGCATTAAATTCTACTTCATATCTTTAAAATGGTATTTCTGCAGGACTGATGACCAAACACTAGAAAGGCTAACACCATAAAGACAGACATATCAAGCATTCCCCAACACCAACATGCACAAACCAAATGACCATAATTACAATGTCACAGGAAGCTTGGCACACACATTCCCACACACATTCCCCTTAATAAGAGAATGCTATTTTGTACACAATATGTACAGTAAACAATATCCTTCTTTAAAGTTTACTTTAAAAACACGCATATATTGGCTTTTAAACATACTACAACTGCAAAACCTTTAAAAGATTAGAGAATATGGGTTACCTTCTTTATCCCTTTTTTTTTTTTAAATACTACCAGTAACACAAATTATAACCTAAATACAAATATCCTTGCCCTTCTCTTCAAAACTAAGGGCATGTATATACCGAGAAACAGAAAGTGTATCAATCAACAATCTCTGATCCTTTGGTATGTAGGGGAGTAGCAGGATATGGAGTGGTATGAACCATTAAAAAAAAAGTAATATCTTAGATATTGGAATTTTTATTTTCAGTTCATAATTTTGGAAATAGTGATACTGAATTGAGTCTTTTGATTCACTTGATATTTATTATACTTGCCAAATACTGAAACAGTAAGGCTTTTGCTTCCAATAGTCTGACACCCTGAATACTGGATTCAGTTTTTATAGGTTATTCCTAAAATGTTTCCTAGGTCTGGGTTAGGCATTCACCTGGTATGCTTTAGACGATGCTACAGTACTCAAAGCAGTAGTGTGACTGTAGTTCTAAAAGAAGATGAAGTTTTGAGGTTCAAAAGAACAGTTAACAATTCAGAAGATAATTTTGATATGACAGTTCAGTAGCAAAACTGAGTAAAATGCATGTTCTAAACTCAACTGTTACCAAAAAAGCATAACTCTAAAGGTCAGTTAGGACTGAGCATAAACATCAGTAAATGACAGGAAACCACATCTAAGTGATTACAGTTATGCCCTTTCCCTGACTACCCACTGAAGAATGAAAAGGTGCAGTAAAAGAGCACAATCTGAAATAAGATCTGTAATTTCTGCCTTGATGCCTTTATTCTAGACTGAAAATGTGTGAAATAAATTTAACACAATTTTAAAAGATTAGCCAAACTTTGCATTGCAAATTTTTATAAAATAGCTATTATGCTATTGCTTGCCTTATTTTTCTGAAGGACTGAAAAGAAAAAATAAGCTCATATGGCTCATGGAACATTTCCCTAAGTTTCTTTTTGTCCTTTTGGGATACTTTACATAATGATAGTCTTAATAATTGACTAATAAAGGAAAATTAAAAAGCTTTAACCTTTCTGGCCTGGCCTGAAATAAATGTGCTTAAACAATCTGACCATCTTAGGGTGTTGAGAATTGCCTACTTTTTCTAATTGTAAAACAAGTTTTAAATATTTTTAGAGAAAAATGGACAACATATAATTATTGAAATGTATTGTCATGTTGATCTTGTCCTTACTTAGCTGTGCTGGTTAGGACTGAATTTTTGGGTTTAATTTAGAATAATTGCAAACGAAAATGTGAGGCCATGCCATATGAACACAATTATAACCTTTCAGCATTGTAGATAAGGCAAGTTTATCACTAAGAGTCTGTCTCCATTACAAGCATTTTTTTTACATGCTAGTCATTAAATTCCACATAATTGTCATTGTCCATTAAAGCATAACTTCTTGATTAGAAAAAAATCCTTTGCAAAGAACATTTTCTTCATGATAAATATTAAAGATGACGTATGCAGAAGACACTGAAGCTGGAAATAACTCTAAGTAAGAAAATGTTTTTACTTACTCTAGTAAATTGAGTACACAAATCTTCCCCTCTGTAGTAATCTTACTCGCTGATGAGACACATCCATTATTTCTAAATTTATTATTACACAATGTCTTCCACTCACAACCCATTTTTTTGAACAGCTAAATAGAAGTAAATTCTTCTATGAATTCTTATGAGAAATTTTCCTTTCCAGATTTTTATATGGAACAAAACCCCTGAACAACAATCCTTTACCTTTACAGAGTATTTCATGCCTGCCCAGAGGGCACTGCTTTCAGATGTCTATTCATATAAACTATTTCTTCCTCATTAAAGGACCTTATTTTCAGGAAGACTAAGAATTTAAGTGCTGTGCAATAACGACTGCATCTCCTATTACATTTTCATTTAAAAGTCCGAAGATCTTTTTATAAATACCACCTTACACACTTATAAATATGTACCATCTATAAATAAACTATTTTCATAAGGCAAGACCAAAATTAAGGATAGCTCATGTTTCAGAGAGCTGACAATCAAAGGTTCCAGTATTACTCTGAAATCCAGGAAACGGCATGGAGAGAACACTACTGGGCTCATCAGAAAGTAATTTTCAGCCAGACACAAGAAGAAAACTTGTTTACACCATGGGGGAAAGAGTTATTGCTCTCACGTTTCATCTTTGCCAGAAATGCTGAAAGTCAGAAGGCATACTGGTTTTGCACACAACAGTGGTGATGAGACTACACACTGCTTCTAATTTCAAGTATTTTGACATTTTCTTCATAAATAATTTTTCCACATTAATTCTGAATTCTCTGAATTTGTCTTCTTCCTCTAGATTTTTCCATATAACAATAAATCAGCATGCACAGAAATCACATTATATGATATCTTCAAGTATTTTAATAAGACCTACTGTACATAAAAGCCTCTGTTAATACCTCAATCCATAACCAATATTCACACAATAATGTAAGAGTTAAAACATTCAAAGATTCTACTCCGAGCAGCAAGTTTAAATACCTTAGCAAGTGATCTTACAATAGGGTTTTCCATAATTCCTTTAAGAAAAATCAGGTCTATTTCTTCAGCACCTGTCGATGTCGGCAGATCAGTAAGGTTATCCAGGACCTGCTGCATGGCTGCTGACAAAACAAAAACAAAAGATAAGTACTGACCAAAACAGGTTTGCATAAATAACAAAAGCTCTGGGAAACTCCACAGTATTAACTTTAGAGATGTTAAGCAGCCAACTACACCTACTGAGAGCAATTGGACAAAGGGAAGAGGACTTATTTTGTTATTGCTTGAAAGGTGGAAAAGATCTATCCAACTCCTTATCATCACAATCAACTTAAATCCACACCCAGCACATTCCTTTCAAGATTCACAACTGCTTAAAGACCGAGAAATCAAACAAGTATATACCATGTATAAGGTACATATAATCTTCCAAATACAATAAAAGCAATTTGTTAATTTCTGTCTTCATTTAATCTCCTTTTCGGAACAAGTTCTCAGCCACTGTTTTTAAAATTGACACATAGTTACAAACCAATTTTTTTAACCAAAAATTTGCTTCCAAGGCAATTCTTACCTTGGAGACACTTGTGTCCACCCCCAGCATCTGCCATCCCCCAGTCCTTTACAACTAGTTCTGCCTTATTGCACTCCAGCACTAAGGGTAATGGAGATGCTAACACCACAACATGCTACAACACGAAGTATATCCTAAAATCTAAAACTTATCATGCCTGTTCAGTACCCACAGTGGACATTTTCCTCACTATGTACAGATCCACAGAGCTGGCTGCAGCAATTTAGGTGAGAGAGAACAACAGAGCCCAAGAAAAAGTCAGAAAATCCCACCATCCCAGCTCTCCTGTCCTGTAAAGTCATTGAGATTAGTGCTGAGAATTTATTTTATAACTGTCTGTTTCAACCCATTAATTTAAGAAAAAGCTGAACAAAACACGTGCTTTACGTTAGAAGTTCAGCATGTTCACATATTACGGAGTTCTTGGGTGTGCAGCAGCCCTTAGCAGGTATTTACATCAGCTAGCCCAGAGCTTGCAGCTTGTGCCAGCCTAGGCCGAGCTCAAAAGTTCCAGCACCCCTGGAACTTCGCAAGATCATTCTTTTCCCGTTTTCCAACATACGACTAAATATTCTTATCTCATAGTATTATCTTATGCTACACCTATACTGTTCTTGTTTTTAACTGTACTCTTTTAAACTCCTGCTGAGTTATATATGCATGCTCAGACACATATACAGATACACTAAAAAATTTTCTGTTGAGATCCTAAGCAAGCTACAAAAAAATTGGAGAAACCACTGTGTACTGCAATGCTTTGCATGTTGCACAGCAGCATATATCAAGAGAATTAGAAAGCGTATATGCCCCTTCTCCCACACAGGAATTTACCCTTAACTTTTCCCATTGCTTTATAATGAAAGCTCTTATGAAACACTGCACACTAATAGAACAAACAGCATTTCTCAACACCTACTTTCTAATTTCAATTCTTCCAGAAAATTCCATTCCAAGAAAAAATTGTCTGTCCATTCTTTCCGTCAAATGGAACTGACTTCTCAACAATCAAATTGTTCTGTGTGCCACATTTTAACTACAGCAGTGTATGTCAAAAGACTTCATTTAAAAAAATAAAAAAAAATTTAAACGTATTTCTTGCTTTCAAAAAGAGAATCTTCTGTGAAACCGTGAGTAGGTGGGAAAATGACACTTCGTGCTTTCAGATTTTGAAGCAATATGATCTCTATTTTTTTAATAGACAAAGTGCTGTTAGCAATCACACATTACATAAAGTCACCAAATCAACCTGTAAATAAAATCATAGAATGGTTTGGGTTGGATGGGACCTGAAAGATTATCTATCTCCAAACTCCCTGCCATGGTCAGGGCCACCTCCCACTAGACCAGGTTGCTCAAAGCCCCATCCAACCTGGCCTTGAATATTTCCAGGGAGGGGGCAGTCACAACTTACCTGGGTAACCTGTGCCAGTGTCTCACCACCCTCGCACTCCTAATATCTAATCTCAATCAACACTCTTCCAGGTTAAAGCCATTCTCCCTCATTACTGCCCTTGTAAAAAGTCCCTCTCCAGCTTTACTGCAGCCCCCCTGTAGGAAGGCTATGAGGTCTCCCCAGAGCCTTCTATTATCCAGGCTGACCAACCTTAATTCTCTCAGCATGTCAAATAGTACAGATCTTCCTCAGATGAGGTACGTCCTATTTGACTAGTCTAGCTGCAGATGCAACTGCCTTGTTTCATGTTTTCTCAGTTCCTAGTTACAGATTAACTCCTCTTAATGTAGTTGTAATACTTTATTATTAATAACAAATACTTAATATATTATTTGCAGAAATAGGTGAGGTGTTTCTAGCCAATTTACATTTTGTACTAGGTAGTGCTATAAAAATGTAAAAATGTAAAGAAAGCTTATTATTAACAGTTGTTAATTGCTTTTAGGGGACTTCAGGCTAGCACTTTTGTTCTTATAAAACTCTGAGTAAAAATACAGCTTTCTTCAGCATGCAAAACATGGATCTCAAGTACC
Organism: Apus apus; assembly: GCF_020740795.1. NCBI lineage: Eukaryota > Metazoa > Chordata > Aves > Apodiformes > Apodidae > Apus > Apus apus. Next base: position 33,592,288 of record NC_067283.1, on the reverse strand, counting down.
AGTTGCAATTCCAGCACTTGATGCTGACAGAGGTGTGCATAATAATGACATTCCTTATAGATCTCTGCATTAATAAGCTGTTTCTTCCCTAACCCTTTCAAAATTCTGCCTATCTTAGAATTATCACATTAAAAAATAAAACTTTCTATATAAAAACTTGATCATCAAGGAGAAACTCTTCAGAACAACATTAAGCTTCACAAGAATGACTTTCAAGCTTTGTGAAGCTAGACAAGTTATTTTCAAATGAATATTTTATTTCATAAAGGTTTCACAAATTCTAGAATCAAAACTGCTTAAGTATGTTTTCACATTCTTGGAAAGCAGGAAGCACCTTCATCAATAAGAAGAGCTCAAAAAATTCACAAAGGCAGATTCGCATCCCAACCAAAGCCAGCTGTTTTCAGAAATAGCTTCCTATTGCTGTACATCTGATAGTTGCCTTCTCTTATGGCACAGCTATCATGGTGAGAGTCATCTTAGCTGTAAACAGTGTTGCTTCAATACTAGAAACAAAACCAAAAAAAGGTTCTCAGTTGAGATAAGGTGTTGAAATAAAGGGATTCTTAGGAAAAAGTGACAATGGAACTGACTTTCTGCTGGGACTCCTAAGAGAAAATGAGATTACAATGGGACACCCTTCACTTCAACCCCTGTTTTTTTGTGACAAGGAACATGTAGACCTAATTTCCACAGTCAATTTTCAAAGAAAATTTCAGAGAAACTAATTTGTCATTTGAACCCCATATCAAAAGGGGAATGTGGGAAGGATACAAGTTATTTGATCTCAGTGGTAAACACCATGCATCCTGAGGCATAAGAATACAGAAATTTTACTCACAAATCCAAAATTTACTAACCAGAATTAACTCTTCTTAATTCACACACAGCAATTCCAGCCTTCAAAGGATGCTTCAAAGGTTTAATCTACATACTGTACCTTACAACAGTAAATTAAGACCAAATAGAAGTAAAAGATACTATGATAACTCTTCTTGTATTTGTAAGAAAAAGACAGCTTTTCAACAAGCTCTCAACAGTGACTCTTCTCTCAAATTTGATTTTACTCTTTCTTTCAGTGCCTAATTCTTGTCTACATTAATTCTATGTAAAGGAAAGAGGAAGCATACATTTAAATAAATTTTCCAGATTTGCAGACAGAAGACAAATGTGTCACTCACTGGGGAAAATTAAAGCTTTCCAGAGTGAATACCTTGCATGGATTAGGTTTTTTTTAGCTCAATTCAATTTTATTAGTCTTAGAACCTAAAAGGAATTAAAAGAAAGTTATGTATAATATATTTAAATAAATGTATGCACATGACCTACTCATCTGGATAGGAAGGTATAATAAATACCTCAAGGACTATTGGTGAGGATGGTGCTTCACACACAATCTAGAAAGTTAGATTGAAATCTTGCCACAACTATACTTTGGAAACAATTTCCTGTGTTATTTAAAACCTTTTCAGGAGGGACATATCCAAAAGAAAAATTTTACAAGACATCCAATATGCACAGACAGAAGGTGATTAATTTGTAACTCATACAGCTCTTAATCAATGACAGCTGTTTATGTTTTTTTCCATTTGTATTCATGTTTTTTAAAAATGGACTTACGCTTTACAACACTACAGGAAAAAAAAAAAAAGTTATTTTGCATTGGCCACTTCTCTCCCCAGTTACAAATTATATTTTTGGCAGCCTGGGTCTGAGAAAATGAGTACTTATTAAGAAGTTAACATTTTTAGATAGTACAAACTAGTTCATTCACTAACATACTTGACAAAATATACATGAAACGCTGACAAAGCCCTCTGTTACTACTGTTAGAGTAAGTTTCAGAAACCAGGTTTTAAGATAAAAGTCTCTGGGAAAGTATTATGCAGTGAGCACATAGAATATTATGTTTGCATTGACACAGCCAGCAACTGTATTTAGTGAGAAGGGATCACATTAAGAAATACCTCCAGAGAAGTACTATGAAAGTGATAAACAACTGCAGTTTAACCCCCCTGCTCCTCTGCGCTGGGCTACAAATTAGTTACACGATCACACACGAGGTATGCCTGTGTTCCTTACTGTAGTAGGGTACAATCATACTTGGGCTCTCAAGCATCCACAGACTTGGCATCTACATCAGTGTGAGGTTTTGTCCAGGCTATATGACAAATAATGGCCAAGCAGGGAGTGTTGGGCCAATGCAGCTACAGACTATTGGTAGCCACCTTAACTCATGTACTTCTGGGCAGCAGTTCACTGTAATATCACAGAATCATAGAACAGTTAAAGTTGGAAGGGACCTTAAAGATCATCAGGTTCCAACCTCCCTGCTATGAGCAGCAACACCTCACACGAGACCAGGCTGTACAGAACTTCATTCAACCTGGCCTTAAACACCTCTAGGGAGGGGGCATCCACAACCTTCCTGGGCAACCTATTCCAGCACCTTACTGCCCTTATGGTGAATAATTTATTCCTGATGTCTAACCTATATCTACCCTGTTTCAGTTTAAAACCATAACCCCTTGTCCTATCACTGCCCTCTCTGGTGAATAGCCACCACTTCCCACTTCCTGTAGGCCCCCTTCAGGTATTGGAAGGCTGTTAAAAGGTTCCCCCCGGAGCCTTCTCTTCTCCAGGCAGAGTAGCCTCAATTCTCTCAGCCTGTTTTTATATAGGCACATTTTCTAAACAGGAACCTTTCCTCTTCCAGTAAATACAGTGGGCCTCCTCTAGAAAGACAGTAAGATTCCTAAATGAAGGAACTGTTGTCCGCAGCTTGCGTACCTTACTGACTGCAGGACTGAAATGTATGGCAATGAATCAGTAAAGGAGGAAGGAAAAGTTTAATTTATAAGAACGAATGGATACTCAAAGTCTGCTCACAGAATTTTTGCATGTTTAAAAAAAATAACAGAAATGCTTACAAACGTCTATTATTTTTTTACTTAATCTTTTCCCAGTCTCCTGGCAAGCCAAGATTGAACTATTTTAGCATTTCTATGAATAGAAGCTCAAGCAGTTCCTACCCATATCAAACCTATCTCAGCTACATCTTTTTTGCCCATTTTTCTTCATGACTCTTAAGGTCAAAAAAGCTACTGGGAAGAGCAAACCACCCCTCCCCATCTCAAACACTGTACCCCTTCTTCTTTCAGGTTGTGAAGTTTGAAAAAAAAGGTGAAGCACAAATTTTCTGAAGAACAGATGGACTTCACAGCTGCCTCTTTTGGAAAGAAAAGCACTATTTTAAAATAATTTCAGTTAAGATAAAAAGGGAACAAAGCATCACCATGTTACTGGTCTCCAGTCAACCTTGCCACAATGGATAAAGGTGAGCTGTGGAACTTTAGAGTATTACATTCTGTCTACACTTCTAAGCACAGGAAATCCAGCAGCAACAAAACAGGAGGTTCAAGTTCTGTTATGAACATCTTTCTTCAGCCATTCACACTTTCATCTAAGCACACTATACAAGCATATTTAAAAAAATAATAATAATCTAAAATTCACAAGGATTGTAAAGTAGACTACTGCCAGTGTAAACATCACAGATAACAATAATATTTACAGAGCCGTTTTGTAATGTGGTTTGGGCATGTCTGCAAGCAAGACAAGGTACTTTTGATACAAAAAATTGGAGCAAAGTAACAACACTATGCATCTCCAGAGACCCATGACAAATCTGATCACTAGAGATCTTGTTGGTTCTGCTGGAGTTTATATCTCAGGGGTGTTTGCATCCTTCCATCTGAAAGTACCAGATTATCTAATAAAATACCAGTAGAAAATAATTTTAAAATCCACAGTTCAGATACCTGAGTGTTTCTTCAATCTTTTTTAATATGAACATTTACCTTAAACAATTCCTTCTGTTCCTTGTTCTTATCCCAGATTATTTACAGCTAGCAAACAATGCCTAAGTTTTCCTTCTTCTGACCTAAAGAGGGCAATTTCTCCCCACATATATAATAAGGTGACTGGGAAAGAAGCAAGCTTGGCATAATTCCTGTGTACCTCTTCCAGCGTGCACGTTTTTTTCACTCTGGATAGTCAGAATTGTGCAAAGTATATCAGCCTCATGAATGCCTTGCACAACACTATTAATACTTCTTTTTCTCCTGAAACAGATAGATCATGAGATCCATTTTGACTGTGATAGTTACATCATACTGTCAGCTCAATCTACTGGTTTGTCACAAAAGAACATAAATGACCATTCTGAACCTCTGTCTCCTCCAGACCTTGAATCTGCAGCTGAACAAAGTATCCTCTTCCGTAAGTGCAAAACACTACACGCATATTTTGTCTCACTGCTATTACTCAAATCAGTTTTTAGCACTTCGGTTTGATCCTCTTTTGCTTCAGTGAAAATGTTTAGAGAATTTCACCAGAAACCAAATTTCATCCAGATACTACTACTGCTTTTAACACTACCTCTTTCTACAGCTTTAAGTGTAGGAGACACTGAGGAACTGTAACAATTAAGAATTTTATTATTAAGGACTTTGATTTTGAGTGAAGTAGAGCTGTATGAACACATTCTCAGATTTATTCTTAACAGAATGCTTTTTTCAATTAAAACATTCAAACACAACACTTTCAAATTCTGATTGCCCCATTATGATGCAGTCACTCCAAAAACTACACTTACGCCTTTTACTACATCACATCCATATATCAACATCTCATGCATGCTCTGTTTCTGCTATTGTGAAGTATTTGTTTCATTTTCACTTAAAACCTAAAACATTGGAGTATTTAAATTAAACCTGAAGACATAAAAATATTTTTATTTGAGGTTGTACTACAGATACTGCACAAGTATTTGAAAATTTCTCAGTTCTTATGCAGAAAACAAACTCAAGAGTTTTTCAGAGCAAAATTAAAATTAAAGCATTTCAGATTTAGATTATCTCAACACATTATTTACTAAAAAATGAAAGTGATTCTACTTTGAAATAAAAAAAGATATTTTACTATGATGTTATTACATCTACCCCATTTTTCTAGAAAGAAAAAACCCCATCATGCAAATCTTCCACAGGGAGGTATTCAGTTGATTCAGTCTATGTAATTTCATCAAGTCTTACCCTGCATCACAATTTTCAGGCAAAAAATTTAAGACAGAAATGAAACCGCAAAAATAATAAAATTTAAATAATCTCTAGCCCAGGACCTTCAGTTTTCAATTTTACATGATCATCTTGCACATTTTCCAGTAGTTTCATTTGAAGTTTATTCCTAAACTCTAATGCTCCCACTACCACAAAACTAATCCCTCCTATGCAAGCACTCCCCATCTCTGCCCTAACAAAGCTGTAAAAGTAAGTTGCTAAATTAACAACGTTTTAGTTCAAGGTGACTTGAAACTTGTTATGAGGCAGTTCTTGTTTACTGTAAGACACAAGGTAAAGCCTTAACTACCAAAAACATTTACCAAAACACACCTGGAATGTTAGTAGTGATGTAGTGGATAGAAAATGGATTTTCCAAACTTGCTTGCAGAACAATGATGCTGATGTTTTTAAAAGGTGAAAGATGCCATATAAGACCTTTGTATTTTAATACAGAGATGGCCAAACAAGGCTTACTTGACCTGCATGAATGTCCAAAATACATCTCAGCCACTTCCCTAGTAAGAAAGAGTATTCTAAACTTCTAATTTAACACAGTAAAGATTTATACAATTAACTATTCATTATCCTAAATAGTGACCTTCCTTTAATCCTTTGAAGGGCATGTCCAAGAACACTGGGAAAGGAATAAAAGGATCACTTTGAGACTCAGACTTCGAAGGGAACTGAAAAATTCCAGAGTAAGTCACACTGCACTTAGTGAAGTGTTTCACCTCCCAGACTACTTCCCTGCAGAATGTTGTCAGGATTTACTTGGGATCACAAATGCTTAATTAAAAATGGGAAAATCAAATTCAATTTAAGAATATCTTAGTTCAATGACAGGGGAAAAAAGTATTTGAGAGGTCTTAGGACAGCTCTCATTAAGAACTAGATGTTTTTAAGAAAATTACCACATTGAATGTTCACTTTGAGTGTTTACCACCTTCACTTTCAAGTTAGTTTTAAACTTACTGCTGTGAACTGTGAATGACAGTGTTATGCACTTTATAATGTGGACACACAGATAGAGAAACTGCAAAGGCTATTTTACAAATAATATTTTGCACTTGCACCTGCAATGCATACTGAAAAGTTCTAATTTTTCTACTCTATTTCCTTAGAATAACAAGTTTGGTTTCATTAAGTTTAGCCTAGGAGCTTTGGAATTTTCAGTCATGTACTCTGTCTCCCCAGCTGAAGCAAAACCAGATAATTTTTTCAGTAAAGACTTACACTGAACAGCTTGCAACCAAATAGTAACAAGTTTTCTTATTAAAATGGGAGTTATAAACATCCTTCCATTAAATTCTTCTTTTGGAAATTGGGGTAGTAGCTGACAGAAACTTCAGAGTAGAGGAAGGGCTGCAGTAAAAGACAGGTGAATATAGTTCATGGCCAGAAATTACATTATCAGCTTTGTATATAAACAGAAATCATGCTTCCGCAACTATTGATGGCTCCATTCCTGATGTCCAAAGAATGTGGTTAAATGAAGTACAGCTTACTACCAGTACTAAAGATTTAGTGGGAAGTTAGAAACATGTTATATTTCCAGATATAATACACTGCTACTGTATCAAGCCTGCACCAGATGACATGAAAGCACACAGAGCCCAATAACTGCTGTAAAGGAAGGCAGTGATCACACTTCAGTTTATTTCATGTCTTCCATAGCAGTAACTATTCAAGCACATACTTCCAGCCACTCACACGAATCACTCCCTTTGTTAATGTTGCACAAGCCAAAATGAAATTTCCAAAAGAAATTCTGGCAAACACTAAGACAGATTAACTCTTCTTCTTGGACATTTCACATCACAGCAAAAACTAATAAAATAATACAGCTCATCCAGGCATTTTATTGTTTCTGGGACAGATAAATTACTGTAATATCTGAAAGTATTAATGCTGAAAAACTACAGCTTTCACTTAAATTTCATTATCTCTTTTATAGCATGTTTTCTTGTAAAAATGGGGCCATGATGGAACTTGACATCTTGGGTGCATCTGAAACATGAGAAAGTCTACAGAGGTGAACAAATTAAAGCCATTTTAAGAAAATTTTCTAGACTTCAAGCTGCAATTGCTGTTTCTTAAAAGCAGTTCATACAAATCCTCACACGCTAACTCTCTTCAATCCCATTTATGGTAAAACAAACAAAGCCACAGACTCTCTTGGTTTTGACCTAAATCCTTTGCTCCATTCTTTCCCCAGCTGCTTAGGAGGTGTCAGAAAAAGGGGTGGGAAGGATAGAAGAGAGGAAGAGGTCAGTACAAACAGTACCTGACTTAGCCAAGAACCTCATTGGTTTTTGACAATGGAACCTTTCAGATTGGCAGAAGTTTCTAGGCCCAGTTACTTACTCACAATTACTTACAATATAATGCCATCAACAGAAAAGAAGTGGAGAGGACTCTCAAAATAGCCAAGTCCTCCTATGTATAATCAGGAATGGCAGGTTAGGGTCCATGACCCTTCTCCATTTCCATCTTTGGAATTCCACTGCAACGGATAAATAATTCCATCTTTCTTTTATATAAGAAGGTTTTACGAGGTTTGGGTCCTGACCTGGAAAAGAGCAATTGCTTTGCCAACTGTCTGCAGTATGGCAGTTAAAAGGCCTGTCTCATCACACTAAATGAGTTCCCAGAGTAATCAGTCCCATCCATAGTAGTATCTTCTTATTATACTTCCCATTAAATTCCTCTTTACCAGAGGAGTATTGGGCCTGAGAGATACGTAAAAAGAGAGCAATGCAACCTCCTATGGATAAATTCATACTAGGGACACAACTTGTTTTAAGATTGCAGAATAATTTAACATGAAGTTACCCGCAAGTTCCTAAGTGAACTTAAAAGGGCAACAATGTATTTTTCTGTAATGCTAAGATATCTAACAGTTTCTTGGTGTTACAAGGTCAAAAAAACATTAATAACAATCATAATGACTGGCAACAGAGAAAACAAGTACTATCCCAGCAGATACGTCATTCAGCACACACAAGGTAGCAGGAACCAAATAGATACATAGTAAATACCACATGGAAACCCAGAGCTGAAGTTAAACGGCCAAACGCTTCCTCATAATTTTGAAAGGAGGAGGAGTAATGGATACAAATTGGAGCATAGGAGGTTTAAGGTGAATATCAGAAAAAAATTTTTTACTGTGAGAGTGACAGAGCACTGGAACAGGCTGCCCAGAGAGGTTGTGGAGTCTTCTTCACTGGAGACATTCAAAACCCGCCTGGACGCATTCCTGTGTGATGTACTCTAGGTGACCCTGCTCTGGCAGGGGGGTTGGACTAGATGATCTTTTGAGGTCCTTTCCAACCCCTAGGATTCTATGATTCTATGATTCTATGAAAGGTCTGAAACAAAACATAGTCTAAGAATGTATTTTCAGAAAACATAAATTGCTTGTTGCAAAGAAAATAAATTTGTTTCATTGTTGTTGTTTTTTTTTTTTCCTAATAATGAGCTATATTTATTTCATTTTCCACCACATTGTTCCTGGAGACATGCGCAAAACCCATGTGAAATCTTGATTCTGCTTGACTTTTTGGATACCCTGTCTGTTAACATGACCCCCAGCATACCTGCACACATTCCACTTGCCATGTGGTACAGGAACAAGTATTAGGACCTAATCTAGTTGCATGTTGCTCCCTGAAGAGCAGCCAAGATTTTCAAGTAGACCAAGCTGGCACCTCCCTAAATCAACAGAGGCTGATAGATCAGCTGCAAGCATCCTACATGTCACCTACATGCATGTGCAAAGTTGCAAGGCAGCATGCTGGACTTTAGCCTCTTTTTTGTCCAGCTGGGAGGTGAAAATTGCCTGTGGAAACAGCTATAAAGTTAATAACATGCAGGCAGATTGCCTGCCTGGAGAGATCCCAGGGCACACTAACAAAGGCAAGAGCCCAGGAGCCTGCCTGTTCATAGCCAGACAAGCAATCAGTGGATTGCCAGTCCACCTACTAGCATTAGTCTGCACAGAGATCCATTAGAAGCATCAGATCTTCCTGTTGAAACTTGCTTTGGAATACTCAGTTTGGAAGAGAAAGATATTTTTTTAATTTTCATTACTATAATATCCTTTCCATAAATCAAGCTTACTGATGGCACCGAGCAGTTCTCTATGGAAACTTCCCACAGTTGCAAATAGCAATGATACTTGATCCTGTAAGAAGGACTCTGTTCAATAACTAAAACAGTAGAAACATGAAAGAAGCTTTCTCAGTTGCAGAAACTCTGGCAGTTTCTGTTTTTCTAAACACAGTGTCAGGATTTAAACACCACATCACTTCTCAGCATAAGTTTTCAAACCCAGACCAGCTAACTTTCACACAGAAGGAATCGGCACTTGCTTTTTAATACCAGAGAGACTAGTTTGAATGAGCTCCTGACAGTAGTTGAAATAAGATGCCAAGTCTCTGTATTAAAAAAACTTTTCTCAAATTAATTGCCATCCCCCTGTCCAGAACAATGGATGTAAGGGCTATAAAGGAAAAAGATACAAACAAGCATGTACCATGTCGGCTAAACATAGGACTACATTACGGCTGAAAGGGTAGAGAATTAAATAGTCTAATGGCAGCATTTTTACTTATATCCTAAGAACTGGAAATTCACAACACAATTACGTCAATTTCACATGCTCAAAAACTGCAGTTTTCCTGTGCTTAATAAATGAATTTTTGGAATATTTAAGAAGTTCAAGAAGAGTACACCAAGTAGTGTTGTAATTTCCTGGTCTCGTATGCCTGTTGCACTTTTCTTGCTCTGACAGTACCTGCAAATCCATACTGTGGCTCCATTTAACTACTCTTGATCTATATTATACATACATACATACTTTACTACAAGAAGAGAAAGAAGTGTAGGAAGCCAGTGGACATGTAGATACCCAAACCTAAGATTGTGCACGTGAACTATGATTAACAGAGCAATTAGATTTTCACTACAATAAATTGAGTTTTGTACCAATGGATTTTACACCTCATCAGACTCATGAGCTGTTAGTCTTCTCTGTTCCCACAGGAAGTGGGTTAAAATAAAACTAAGCATTACCAAATCCACTAACTGCCTCAAGATACACAACAGAGTTCAATTACCCACATACAAATGTGTATGACAAATGTCAAATGAGAGCCCCAAGACAGTTATTTGATCTTAAAACAAAAAGTAGTCAATGGCCCATATTCAGTAGTGTAACACTTGGAAAGAGTCTAAACTTAAGCACAAACTGAAAAATATTTTCACTCATTCTGAAGACAATACCGACTAATAGCAGGAAGCTGTACAACCATTCCCCTAAAGGGTTTTCAAATAAGACTTACAGATAAATCACTGTCTGTCAGTTTTCCTAATTCTTCTTTAACCATGTCCACCTCTCAGCAGACAGTCCTTGTTTTAGACAGATACTTGAACTTAACAAGTTTTCTTTTTGTGAGAAAGGAACATTCATACAATTTTGCATGAGCACATATGTCAGATCTTCCTTGAAGTATAAGGAAGACTACCTTCAGTTCAAGACTTCATAAAATAAATAAATCAGTAAAGTAATTATATCAGTCTAGCTCTTCAGTTATGGGGCTTTCAAATAAGAGGTGGATATAGATTATTCTGTATGACAGATACAGAAAAGCAATGCAGACTGACAAGAAGAGAAGCACATAGTGCAGCATAAATTGCTTGTTCAGCAGAGCCGCAAGACTCTACCATAAATTTGAAACACGGAAATATCACTGCAAAATGCATCTGAGACATTGTTGCTTTCCCCTAAAATTCTTACTTGAATCTCCAGTGTTTACAGCACAGCCAGTGCAACACAGAGTGTTCTATGATTTTTGAGGAAAGGAAATAGATTGCATAAAAAGCACACACTACCATAGGAGCACCCCAAAGAAACTTACAGACACAGCAGTTCTGATGCCTCTAGTAAAGATGCCTCTAGTAAAAAATGAGCTGATTTTAATTCTTTGAAGGTTTTTGTTATATTATACATTTGAGAGGGGAGGAAAATATATTTTAATGAGCTTAGTCACCACCAAGATGCAGAAATTCAAGATTATCTTAAGTGTCAAATTCTCTCATGTTTTTTTGCAGTCATCTCTTTGTACATTTCCAAATTACATGAGCCATTATAACACACATGCATGCACACACACCCAAACAATTAGCCAAAATTTAACCATACCATACACAGAAAAGCTGGTCACCTCTCCAACACAGAAACAAGAGTAGAATTTTGTTTGAGGCCCAAAAATCCCGAACACCTATTTAATAGCAAATTATTTGGAAATGTATTGAATTAAAATAAATAAATAAATAAATAAATAAATAAATTATAAAGGCTGGAAATTAGATAACACATTACAATGAAGTTAGGAAAACTAGATACAACAAAAGGAGAGAGGTTCAAAAGGACAGACAAAAAAATATAAGATAGCTTACAGGATGCTCCAGTTGATAGTGCAGGAACCATACATAGCCTGGCATTTTCGCACACAGTCTATCATGAAAGGATAGGGGTAGTGGTTAATTGGGATTGACGCGTGCTCCATCTGTGTCATGTACACAGCCTGGCACTTCCACCTGGAAGATGACTTAAGTATAGTAATTCCAGATAATATTATCTGAGATTTATGATGCATTCAACATCTTCAGATGTACAAGAGTATTTCTGGGCATCATTTGAGCAGATAACATCCAATTTCAGCTGGTAAATTTCACTCCTCTTATTTTCTCCTATTTCTATACAAGACATATATGCATGCTGCACTTCATTTCAGTTCTCTTCCACAGGATTTATTTCTTCAGCAAAAGAAAAGACAAGTCTAGTCAAGCATCACTTTCAAGATATGAGAAGATCAAACTACAGCTATTTTTGAGAATGGAAGGTAGATGTACCATCGTTACTTCTCTGAGCAAGACACACCAACAACTAAAGGAAGACCTGCTTTCCTGGTGCAACCTGAGATAAGAAAAGTTGGTAATTTTTTTTTTCTGAACTCCGCTATTGCATTATTTCGAAATGACAAAAACCCCAAACCAAACAAACAATTATTTGTTTTACCTGCCAATATAAAAATCTCTTATCCCAAGAAGAAAGAGCACCTCAAAAAGCCTAGATCAAGTTACTGGTAATGGAACTGCTCTTAATTTTATATATGTCCCAACTTATATCAAGCCTGAGAACACTTCTACATTCCAGTTATTCTAAATTTGGAATTTACCAGCAACTATACCTCTTGTTCAAAGGTAGTAAAAAAGTCACCTCGAAAAAAAAAATTAAAACATTTTTAGAAAAATATATTGGAGCACTGCTTCTTTATCACCTCTTCAACTGACTGCTGAACTGATCAATCACAAGAACTTCAACTTTTACCAAAGAAGTGAGGAAAGATTAAACACTGGAACACAAGAGGAAAGAGGTCTTTACACATCTCTGGGTCCTTGTCACCACATTTCCAACAGGTAGCAGAAACTATTTCTATAGTATTAGGACTCTATTCTGAATGGCAATCAGTGCTTGGATTCCAAAATCTCGTATCAAGCTGATTTCACTAAGCAAAATACATCTGTTCACTTTCAATACAAGATGGTATAGAAGTCCTGATTTCATCCTTCTTACTTACATCAGAGAACTGAACCAAGAAGCTTGAAAGTCATTGGTTTAGTACTGTAGACTTGCAAGTGTTTTCCAAGAGATACTGACATAACAAAATGCCCATAAAATTACTGAAGTGAGTGAAAGATGAGTCAGTTGCTACAGTTTGTTCCTGAGTACAGATATAGGACAAGGTGAAGAACTTTAGGAAGAACGTTTTTTCATCAAAGCAATCTAAACCAGATCACTGTTTCCTTATTATCAGTGCATTTCCACAGACTGGTTGAAGATGTGTTTCCAAGCACAGGATACCAAAATGTCAGACTGACTTGAAAAACTATTTCTATTGCTAGAAGTCTTTCCTTTAGCTTCAGGTGACAATCTGTTAGCAGCACAGACATGTAAGTTCAAAGAACACTATGACCAACCAACCCAAAATTCAAACCATTAAAATGTTCTTCATTTAGTCCCATCACACTGTATCTTTCTTTGTTTATTAAATCCCCACACTGTGGGCAAAAGAATGCTTAAAGCTACATCAAGATCTTGGCCAAGGCTAGGTCTACCTTACACAGGGTGCCTGTGTGGAAAATGAGATCAGGAGGAACATGTCACACAGCAGCAGTCAGATTTCTGAAGAGCAGGTAAATACGTAAACAGGCATACAGGCTCCAGCGCTTGAAGGCTAAACATCTAATTCTGTTGTTCATCTGGATATAACATTATGCAGCATGGAGCCAAGCATAGCCAAGCGAAGACCAATCTGTGGGTAACCTGGTCAATCTGACATGCTTCCTAAACTACACAGATAGGTAACAGTCAATCTGCTGCAAACTTACGACCAGCTCTATTACCAAAAGAAGCACTAGTGCTGTCTCAGTCTTCACAGTAGGCTACAGTGATACACATATCACATCTCAGTTATCAAGAACTCCAGATAAAATCCATGTAAATAATTTAAAGAAACTAAAGAGTAATCCAGTCCAAGGATAGGAGTATCTCATGTTTAATCGAACAGATCTCCAGTGCACACATATGAATTAGTCCATGGAGAAGCTGAGACCAGTTTTGAAATAGAAGCTGCTTAAATAGTAAAAGCACATAACACAAATTACACAAACAATCCATAAACCCCATTTAGTTCAAAAAGTCTTAAATTTTACTTGGATTCTGGAAGACTACCTCAGGAAAGTATCATGTATGCTTACTTTAGTTTTATGCTTTCTTAGGTACCTTATAGATCCTGGTCACAGGTAAGTTCCATTTTTTAAGATACACATGTATGTATGTATATACATACACTCAATATGTATACATAAAACACTACACTTTATTAAAAAGGCTCTCTTTTAAACTATGTATACATAAATGTATGTACGTACACAGTCACATGCACACATAAAAACCAAAAATAGAATATATGTATTTTTTAAAGAGCATTTAATGGAATGACTGCTAGCTCCAACCCATTACTGATAAAAACCCCACTCAGTTCAAACAGTATTAACTCAATATAAAGCAATATCGCATCAAACAGCAGAAAGGTCCTGATGCAGGGTCTTTCTTCAGTGCAATATTAGGGAATAAGAATTTTTTCTGACAGGTAGCCATACCCACAGCTGCTTACCTGTGCCTGATATTGTAGATCATCCTCTTGAATTTATATTGTCTCCCTAACGATGGGTAGAAAAGCAAAGAAAGAAAAATGGTGGCAAATGTGTTATCTTTGCTGTCTACAAAGGGACGGACTTTCTGGAGACGTTCAGTCTTAAACCTTTAGCATTATCGGTTATTCTGCTGCCTTAGTTTTCAATCCCCTCTGCAAAGCAATCAGATCTTTTTTGGAAGCTGTTAATGTGCACGCCCATGGCAATTGCATAAGATGTCATTTTAGGTGCAAACAACACATTACATATTGGATTCTGCCACCGTTACAGATTAGAACAATGAAATTATTCACCGGTTTTTTGCTAATGATGTCTAGGCACTTAGGGGCCATGATATGCTTCTTTATCCCTTTCTGGAAGGTGAAATAAGGCTATCCAGACACTACATTGCCTGGCCCCAGCACCTTCTCATAAAGAGACTTCCATGTCTTTCTTCTTGAAAATCTGCTGAGAGATAATGTTACTAGGAGCTCCTCATAGATTCTGAATAATTTCAGAAGTTGGACTGCATGTTGGAAAAAGGATATGGAGCTAAATGGACCTTTGTTCTGACTCAATAACAATTCTTATTATTTGAAAATTTACCATATTAAAGAACGACCAAAACCTTTCAGATTTGAAATGGTCTCAAG
This sequence comes from Apus apus, assembly GCF_020740795.1. Taxonomy (NCBI): domain Eukaryota; kingdom Metazoa; phylum Chordata; class Aves; order Apodiformes; family Apodidae; genus Apus; species Apus apus. The sequence goes on along the minus strand of NC_067283.1, from coordinate 33,577,251 downwards.
TGTTATATAGCCAGGCTGGAGGACTTCACTGACAATGCAAGTAACAAGGTAACAAGTTTTACCCATTACATTGAATTTAACAAGCAAATCTTGCATTAGTATGTAACAGTCCTACACTGAGACACCAGGTGCCAACTACAGAATTAAAATTAACTTCATCTACAGATATTCTGGCAAGTCCTGTATTCAATACAAACAGGAAGTCCTGTCCTGACACATCAAAACATCCACAACTTCCTTCTGTTTCAAAACAGTACTATGTTCCAAAAATATGAGGTTCACTTACAAATTCACCTTTGTAGATTTCTCTGATCTAATGCTCAAGTGCCTCACTACTTCTTAAAGTAAGTAAAATCCAAATAGAAAAAGGCCATTTATATAAAAGCATCTGCATTTTGGAACTGGCTCATTTGGACCATGGTTCACAGTCATCTATCCAGGTAATTGCCCTTCCTAATGATGTTAATAAAGAAAAATGGGAAAAACATTTCCTTGCCTGTAGTATCTCCCAATACTACCTCTGCTCATCTGTTTATCATACTGACTGGCTTTCTGTCCCAAGATTTTGTAACAGAGGTAAAATGTATTAGCTTGTTTTATTCACACAGTTTACTGCCACACTACTTGAAGAGTTTGCAAACTCAGAACTCTGGAAATAGAGATTTAACAAAAACACTGCTCTAGCTAGACTTACTTAAATGTTGCAACTCAAAGATTTAGTGTGCTTACTCTCTGCTTATTAAGTAAATATTTCCAGTATTTCCAAATTAAGAAACTCTACAACTGAGACTAAGTGAACACAACATAAGCTCCAGGAGTAGAGCGATACCTATCTGAAGAAAATAAAATTATGGGTAAATAAAATTTAATGTTAGCCTTTAAAATGCAAGTATTCTTGGCTATCCCGGTCTGGCAATAAGGAAGAATAGTAAGAACTGAAAGTGATCTGAATTTTGAAGTAATTACAGAAAAATAAAACTCAACGTATTAACTTACCCTGGAGGAAAAAACAGAGTAATCTAATTCATACTAGTCTACGGCTGTCCAGAGAGATTACCTTTTGGAAGTACAGTAATTATATTTGTAAAGTAAAATCACTTATGCCTGGAGTGAGGAGGCCCCAGGGATTTCTTTTATTATTACTATTTTTTTATTTGAAATGCATAAATGCTTCATAATGGCATGAATACTGAGAAAATATTTTTATGTACAAAAGTACACATTCTGTGTAATAGCCTTTTTTGGTGGTGATAAATGGATATGTGCAACCAGTAAGATTGTAGAACACCAGATGGCTAGCATGAATGGACACACAGTTCCACTTTTCCCTATAGTGGCCATACATTTTAAGTCAAGTAGCTTAAGAGCTATTGGTACTTCTTGCAGAAGTACTTTTTGCCAATCTGTAATTAGACTAAACCTTACAGCTCTAAAGAAAAAAATTCCTACTGGTTTAGCTGAAAGCTTCTCTATACAAGTTTTTGCCAGTATCTTACAAATGAGATTACTTCAAAAAATAAAACTATATTGTTATGAGCTCTAACTTACTTAATAGTCTACATAAAGCATTTTAATGCAACACCTCCAGTTAACAGCAAGACCTAATAGCACGATTCTGACAGTCACACTGCAATACAAAACTGTCTCATAATAGTTTTGATGGCTTCATGAAGAATAAGATGTGTGGTCAAACAAGGCCTAACCTTATGTCTTGTCTACCAAAAATAACTTTACTAGGAACCAGAAACTCAAGTTTTGAACAGTTAAAAAGAAACAAAGTGAAACACCACCAGAAGTTTGGCATCAGGTTTGAAGCATTCGATTCTGGAAATTTCAAACAACTTATGACAACACATCTTGAGAACTTCCACTTTATTAGGAGTCCAGGTGCTGTTCATTAGTACCAATTAAGTACTTCCTTCTGAAGACCCGTGTTAAACAGTTTTACTGTTGCTGCTTACAGCTTTTCTGAACTGTAATAGCATGGAATCTGATTGTAAGACTGACAACTGTATGGTAAACTTGGTACACATTTCATTCTGCTGCTGTTTAGTTACTCTGTGCTGTTTGCAGAACTATTTGCCTAGGTTCGGCAGTTAAATGAGTACGCTTCAATTCATAGCTAAGAAGTTCTGTTCAGCAGTAAAATTCCATGGTAACAGCACAAAAAGTCCCAGCAAACAGCCTGCAGCAACTTCCCCCAAGCAATAGACTACTGGATGGTAAATTAATTTTTTTATTCAATTATTAGACCAAGACTTCCAAATGTATCAAGTTTTGGCAACAGTGGATTTTTTTTTCTAATGTATTTAGATACTGACTTACTAAGTAGCACCGGTTTATTTATCACTGAGACAGCTACAAAATAATAGCGGGTTCCCGTCACTCATCCGGAGTAGTAACCGCGGCTTCCCAGAGTACTTCGATGTCACAGTGTGACCACGAGAGGGAGCGTTCGAGCTACATTTCTACTGAGAACAGAAGGGGCTCTGATGCACGCTTCCATACCTGACACTCGGAACTTGGGAACAGTAAAATAAAAAACACCTTTCTACATATTTTAACACCCAAAGCCTCTTACCCTTCTCTCCTGTGTACACATCCACTTACTCTTGCATCCCAATAGCAAGATTTCTAACAATGTCTTGATCCCTAAGACCTACATATTGGGAGCTTGGGGGATAGGATGGACACACAGACAGACGGATGGATGGACTTCTTTTCTACCTAATTATGTTTCAAGCTTAAGAGACAATTCAGCGCTCTCCTACCCCTTTCCTAATGTTTCTTTGAAAGTATTTCTTGCCTGTCCTCAAAACTGCCCAAACATTTCTCCATCCTAGCAAGGGGAACATGAAACGGACATGATCCCTGCAGGCAGAAGAATAAGCATTCTCAACCACCAGTCAGAGCAATTCAAGCACAATCACTACCTCTATTTAACCAGCTAATGTTAAAGAAGTGCTGTTAAAACTCAGTAACACTCTTTACCAGTTTATCTTGCTTCCCAAAGAACAGTGACTCAAATGTAGTATGTACATTTTATCAGTCTTCAGCCAAGACACCTATGAGATTATCAGACCTAATGATGGACAACTTCTCTCAGGCAACAGTTTAATGTCAAGGTTATATTTTATCTATGCAGCAAGTGGGCCACTCCAGAGAAAGTGATGAAAGAATGAAAACAAAATCACAGAGGCAGCCCAAGCATCACTAGTGTTTGTTTCACTTCATAAATAAATTTCACTTGAACATTGCTTTAAATATCACACATAGCACTGTACACAAAGAGTTTGCCCTCAGAGTGAAGATCATATATGAGGAATGCCATTTACATCAAGCAACATGCTTCTAGAAGTTGCTCAAACTCTACATAGATTAAATCTACAAAAAAGAGCTTCACTGATCAGGGCTGACCATTCTGCTACTGCATATCAAATCTACTGTAAACAGCAAAACTGTATCAGCAGATCTGGAAATAGTGACTGAGTATCTGCACAATTCACATTCAGATGACAGCCTTACAGTCATACACTCTATAAACATTAAGTTTCACTTGGCAATTTCTCCCTGCTCACATGTTCTTTACCAATGAGTGCATAAACTGAATTTTCAATTGTTAATTACACTTCCTCCTCCTGCACTTCTAGCAATCCAAAAAAAGTGAAGCCCTAAGAAGCAGCGTGACCATGGTAAACTCAGTATCATTCAAGCAATTTCTGTCTAGCAACACTGAGCTTTGCTACAGGGCAGTAGTTCACAATATAGAAAGCTGGAATTGCTTAGTAAGGCAAAATAAACTTTTCACTCATTTCATTCACTACACTGCAATTTGCCTTCCCAGTTTCAGAAATTCTGTTGTATAAGCAGTTTCAACTTGCCAAAAGACTTCTGTAAGCTTCAACAGTTGATCAGGAAAGGCACGGAGTGGAATTTTAATACAACGAAACATAAAAGCTGACTTACCAGTTAGCCCACTTACTTGTTAAAAAAGTAATTGTCACATTAAAAGTTTGGGGCTTTACATATAAAACCTCTCACATGATAGTTGCATGCATATCTCTGAACTTAAAATTGGTAACTAAGGAATGAACATGGAATCAAGAATTTTTTAAAAAACATATCAAGGAATGTAATAACACAGTCAGAACTGCTGATACATTTTTCTTTCATTTCCCTACAGATTTACTTGAGTGCTTCTCTACACCATGTTACTTAAGAAAAAACTTAGCCCTGTCTTTTACCCTGAGACTACTTACTCTATTTACCCTCAATCTACTTTCCTCCATCCTGAGCTTTAGATATTTAAAATTATTATCACTTTAACTTTTCATTAACGTACTTTTCACCTGAGTGGAGATAAGGCTTTAATTAGAAAACTAAATTCCAACTATTTGAGTACTCATTTTTACTACTGAAATGACATTTTTAACAAAGACAAAAGAGGCAAAATGAACCTGACAAAAGGGGCTTAAGTGAACCTGACAAAATGTTTGGAATCAAAAAGTAAAGGCTTAAGCTCATTTGAAATCAACAGTTGTGCTTCCACCTACTGGAAAAGTGAATTAAACTTAAACAGTAATTTGATCCTTTGAGATTTGGGTAAACCAAAGCTGTAAGAACAGTGTTTTGTGTAAGATGCAAAGAACTGGTTTCCTCCACCCCCAAAAAAATAGTTAGCAGAAACCACTGATGTTCCCCACATTCAGCATGGATTTCACGAGGTTGCTTCTCAGAATGTAAAACTAGTCAATTCTCTTAAAATAAAATATCCACGTAACTCTTAAAATACCCTTTGTTGCTAGTAAATAAGAAACGTCATCTCATTTCAATACCTTGCTAATTTCTACCATGTTTTCATGAGAACTGTACACTAACATTAGAAAAAGTTCTTTAAATAACTAACTAGTAAAAGCCACAGAGTGGTTGCTAATACAAAGCATTCCCATTATGTAATACCTTTTATTTTAAGCCAAAGGGACTTTGAAAATAATTAAATATAAGGTAAAAGTAGAGAATCCCCCATTTTCAATTTTTTATTGTTTAATACAGGCTCTGAAATTACTTCCCATAATTTTAAAGTGATTCCATGAAGACTCTAATGAACCCAAAATAGGAATGCAAATGTTTTCACATGGAAAAATACCTCTCCTAATCTTTTTCTTTTACTTTTGTCTCCATTATTCTTGTAAGAATGGCATCAGCAGTAACTGAACAATTCAGGCTTGCTTTATTCTGGAAAAAGCAACTTATAAGCCACAAGATAGCACATTAACATCATGATGCTTTATTTATCCCACTGCAAAAGACAACAGTTTTGCTGCACTATAACCTGAGATCCAACTGCAGATATAATGATCAAGGAATCAGACGATACCTTAACTTACAAATTATCTTCACTCCCCCCAAAACCTGAACCATTATTCTGACATTTTGTTTAACTCAGATTAGAAAGATTTCAGTCAAAACTGCATTGAGCTAGCCAGTAACATCTACTGGTTCAGCTGTTTGGCAATGCCTTTTAGCTAGTAGACACTTCAATAAAATCTTAGATCAGTTTTAAGCTCTGAAACAATCATCACCTACTATTTATCCTGTAATTAAAAAGTCATATTGATACCTTCCCATTGATGAAAACAAACCATTACATTCCTCTAATAATATTTGTAACTGGCACATCTGTGTATCAGCCTGCCTCTCACATGTCAGCCTGAACTAAACTCACTTTTCCCCAGGACCCTTTTTAGGAGCTTCTCTGTTGTGGAAGACAGTAAGGCAACTTTCCCTCTCACAGAATCGTTCTTAAAGCTATCATCATAATCTGCTTCATATTTCCACACAAAACACTTCAATAGTGTCTGTGACACTCCAGTTGCAGGATGTTTCTAAAAAGTCATTTTTTTACCAGATGTGCAAGGCCAAACTCATCTTGCTTCAGCACTGAATTCACAGAACTTACACTGTGTACAATAACTTGTTTGACTTGTTAAGAGTTTATTTGTACATCTCAACACCTCTATCAGCTCTCTTCTCCTCAAAAGAACCAAAAACCCATCTCATTAAAGGCCAGCTCAAAAAACAAACAAACAACAACAACCAAAAAAAAAACCCAACAACATAAAGAGAGAGAAAAAATAAGCAGCAAAAAGCAACTTCAGGTGTATGCAGTGTTGAGAAACCATCTCTCCATCCTGTGGTACTCTTTCTGCAGCAAATACTTTTTCCTGCAGCACGATCACTATCCCAGTCAGCTCCCTCCAACCAAGTTGACTTATTTTTTATCCATTTTTACCTTAAACACAGAACACAACAGGATGGTTTATTTAAACTTGTGTGGGCTTTTCACCCTTTCAAATCTGAAGACAGTATAATTCATTCCACATCCGAAGACTGCATCACCTAAAGTACTACTACAAACATTATCACAATCCCAAGTGCATGCCTGCCTCTTAAATAAAAAGAAATCCTCTTCTACAGCATAAGAAAAGATTCCGTGTTCTACAGATCAGTGTCCTTCACAGAGGATCAAAGGGCACTCAGAAAAGCCTGAGACAGTCACATGAAGTCAGAACTTCAAATCACTTATAGCTATAGCAGAAAGCATGGTTTTAAAGCAGGATGCTAAACTTCTTTAAAACTATATTCAAACTGTAAGTACTTTATACAAATAAATACATTTAGAAAAACAGAACTATTCAGGGACTGTATGAAGAGACTCATGCTAAAGACTCTTTTGTCTGTCACAGTACTATAGTTTTTCCCAGATCATTGACCTTTGTTTCTGCATGTAGAAATACCCAACACAAGGACCTAATATCAAGCTAGAACTTGATTCTGACTTAAGAAGCTAAGTGTTTGAGGACAATGCTCAGATCACATCCCTAATGGCTCAAAATAAGGCGTGTCAAATTACTCGGCAGATTATTTGGGTTTTCTGCTTTTACTGTGGTTAAACATCAATTAAAAACGCCAAAAAGCAGTAAGTTATATTGCCTAGGTTTCTGTTCCTTCCTGCTTCCCTGAGGTTCGTATACACAGTAATTCAGACCCCCCCAAAAAAAAAAATTCAGATTAAAATTTATGCTTTAAATAAAAAAATGCCCTAAAAGTCAGGGTTCTTGCAGACATTGACCCTCTCTATTAGCCTTCATTAAGGCGCCTTCACATTAGTCAATCATGCTTTCAATACTTCTTTTCTTATTTTTCTTTTTTTAAAAAAAACCAAAACATATGCAATTAAGCCATGATTTATCTTAATAGCTTCCATTATTTGTTTAAAGAAAAAAAAAAGCAACAAGAGGTAGTTCAAGAAAGGTCCCACTGCACATATGTTGCAACAGCTTTTCAATCATTTTAGAGACTTTTAGTATGCACAGTTAGCCCACTAATATAGCAGCACAACAGAGACCATTCCACATAGCTGGTACAGTATATTTATCAATAAATTCCATATGACATAGGTCTTGATGAGACAGACTGAAACAGCAGTCATCTGTAGGATCTAAACCAAATGCAACCGCCCAGAATTCAAAGAAGCTGAATACACACCCTTTTGGTTAGACACTGAAGGTTCCATTAAAATTAAACAAAAAAAATAAAAAAAAAAATTAAAAAAGCCTGCAAAAACCCAACAGCAAAGACAGCAGTCAAGTGTCTGATCTAGAAAAAGCAAGGAAATAAAAACCAAACAATGCTACCAGCATTATGACACCATGCCTCATCAGTACTGCAGATTTTTCACAACAATATGGATCTCAGGTAATCTACATAGTGCAATACTTCAAAAATAAAATAAGGAGAGAAAGATAATAAATTCCAAATTCAAGGGAGGGAAGAGGAAATTACAGATTTCTCTGAAGAGCCCTTTAAAAATCACATTAAAATGAGCTCAAACCAGATCCCAATTATCAGCACTTTACTTAAATAAGAATTTTCTCTATGGCATTTTCAAGAAGATTTTTGTGACAGATGTTGCATGGTCCAGTCACACATTAAAGTGTTGAAAGCCAACCACCTCAGAAGAAATAAAATGAAACATTATGATGCTAGTGTCAACCCGACCAGTTTAACAGACACTATCTGTTCAGAAGCAGCATGCTAAGATACATTCAAAGCCTCCTCTAGTCCAACATCTATTAATAGCTGCTCAGCCTCCCTACAATTTCTCAGGGCCCCTCCTCCCCTCAAAGCCAAGTTGAGGAACTTTAATGGTTATAATCATGGGTCGCATGCTGCAAGATGGTCAACAGATCTACAACTCTCCTCCAGCAATCCCATGTGCAGTAAGACCCGGAGTAACGAGAAGAGAATGGTCTAACCTACACAGGAGCCAAATGCATGAGATAAACCATATCTCTCCTTGTCAGAAACAAACTCATTTTTCCTCTGCCACCATGTTGACGGCAATGAACCACATAAGAATCAGCGCCTAAGCAAAAGATTCCTGCCTCCTTCGCCCTCACCACAGAGCAACAGCCTAAGACAACTGTCACGAAAGCCAAGTCAGAAGCTATCCGAGTCAGCTTTGACCCCTGGACAGCAGCAATGTCAACCATGCACCTTCCCACTTATTTATACTACTACTATGCTACATTGCACTTTCCTTAAAGAAGCTAGGAGGCTGTTGGCTTTCCTTCAGTGCAGTTTCTGGATAACACGCAATATCCACCACCTAGCCATGCATGGGCATGTCTTCATAAAGCAGGGATCAGAAAGGCTCTCTGTCACTAGCATCTCCACCAACAGCTGTAACACTGCAGAAAGGGTGCAGATATTTTCCTGCACACAGAGCACAAGACCACAGGCTGAACTCTGCCACAAGCTTTGTACATCCTTGGTGCCTCTCCTACCACCTACCTGCCTGTAGTACTAGTACAGAGATCAAGGAGATGACAGCACTACTGGAAACTACTGCCCACCCGACTGCAACCACATTTTCTCCCCTTTCCCCAGTCAGAAGCAGACGGAAGGGGAGGGATGACTTCCTCGGGAGGAAAATAAGCAGGGAAAGGCCGGGGCAGAGATCAAGAGAGGAGCAATTACCCCAAAGGAGAGTTAATAATCCCTGAGAACCGAGGCTGCGGAGGGGCATAACAAGGGAGGGGCAGGGACAGCGAACCGGGGGGATAATCCGGCAGAGAAGGGGGGAGATAATCCCCTCGGAGGAGGAGGGAGGTGGAGGATCCCGGAGAGGGAGGGGCGGGAAATCTGATAATCTCCAAGAGGAGAGAAAATACCGGGAAGGGGGTGGGGGAAAGAGGGTGGGCGGGTAGATAATCCGGAGCGGCAGATGAAGAGCGAGTCTCCTGGGGACGCATCCGGAGGCGGGAGGAGGAGGGTTAATCCTTGCTCTGGGGGCAAGAAGTCCCTCTTCGCCGACTCCGGCGCTGCCATGTTCGCTCCCCCGCAGGCCCGCCCCGCACCGATACCTGCGGGCGGGCGGCTCTTCCCCACTCACGCCACACGCACACGAGGCGCCTCAGCTCCAGCCGCCGGGGCAGCGCGCCCCGCTCCGGCGGCCCGGCCGCGGGGCAAGGGGCTCGGCCGGGATGGCCGCGGGACCCTGCCTCCCGCCGCTACCCCGCCGGCGGGGAGGGGGGGCGGAGCGGGCGGACGAACCCTTCCCCCCGACACACACACACGCGACCGCCTCGCCGGCCCCGCAACTCGCCGGCCCCGCAACTCACCGGCTGGCTCCGGCTGCCCCTCCCCGTCCCCTGCTCAGCGGCGGCCGCTCAGCCCCATCTACGAACTCGGGCGCGCGAGCCGGCGGTTGGCGGAGGGAGAGCGCGAGCCAGAGGTGCTGCCGCTGCCCCCGCGCGCTCCGCTCTGCGCCCGCCTCGGCGCGCGCCGCCGGCCTGCCCGTAGCACGCGCTCCTCCCTCCGCCCCCGCCCCCTCCCGACCCGCCTCCCCGGCGCGCGCGCGGCCTCCGCGGCGATGGATGGCGCGCGAGCACCTCCCGCCCCCGGAGCGAACGGCCGGGCGCGTGAGGGCCTGCCTGCCTGTGCCCTGCCTGTGCCCTGCCTGTGCCTGCCCCTGCCTGTGCCTGCCTGTCCCCTGCCTGTGCCTGCCCCTGCCTGTGCCCTGCCTGTGCCCTGCCTGCCTGTGCCCTGCCTGCCCCTGCCTGTGCCCTGCCTGCCCCTGCCTGCCCTGCCTGCCTGTGCCCTGCCTGCCTGTGCCCTGCCTGCCCCTGCCTGTGCCCTGCCTGTGCCTGCCCCTGCCTGTGCCCTGCCTGTGCCCTGCCTGCCTGTGCCCTGCCTGTGCCCTGCCTGTGCCCTGCCTGTGCCTGCCCCTGCCTGTGCCCTGCCTGTGCCCTGCCTGCCTGTGCCCTGCCTGTGCCCTGCCTGCCCCTGCCTGCCTGTGCCCTGCCTGCCCCTTCCTGCCCCTGCCTGCCTGTGCCCTGCCTGCCCCTGCCTGTGCCCTGCCTGCCCCTTCCTGCCCCTGCCTGTGCCCTGCCTGTGCCCTGCCTGCCCCTGCCTGCCCCTGCCTGCCTGTGCCCTGCCTGCCCCTGCCTGTCCCCTGCCTGTGCCTGCCCCTGCCTGTGCCTGCCTGTGCCTGCCTGTGCCTGCCCCTGCCTGTGCCCTGCCTGTGCCCTGCCTGCCTGTGCCCTGCCTGCCCCTGCCTGTGCCCTGCCTGTGCCCTGCCTGCCCCTGCCTGCCCTGCCTGCCTGTGCCCTGCCTGCCTGTGCCCTGCCTGTGCCCTGCCTGCCTGTGCCCTGCCTGCCTCTGCCTGTGCCCTGCCTGCCCCTGCCTGCCCTGCCTGCCTGTGCCCTGCCTGCCTGTGCCCTGCCTGCCCCTGCCTGTGCCCTGCCTGTGCCTGCCCCTGCCTGTGCCCTGCCTGTGCCCTGCCTGCCTGTGCCCTGCCTGTGCCCTGCCTGTGCCTGCCCCTGCCTGTGCCCTGCCTGTGCCCTGCCTGCCTGTGCCCTGCCTGTGCCCTGCCTGCCCCTGCCTGCCTGTGCCCTGCCTGCCCCTTCCTGCCCCTGCCTGCCTGTGCCCTGCCTGCCCCTGCCTGTGCCCTGCCTGCCCCTTCCTGCCCCTGCCTGTGCCCTGCCTGTGCCCTGCCTGCCCCTACCTGCCCCTGCCTGCCTGTGCCCTGCCTGCCCCTGCCTGTCCCCTGCCTGTGCCTGCCCCTGCCTGTGCCTGCCTGTGCCTGCCTGTGCCTGCCCCTGCCTGTGCCCTGCCTGTGCCCTGCCTGCCTGTGCCCTGCCTGCCCCTGCCTGTGCCCTGCCTGTGCCCTGCCTGCCCCTGCCTGCCCTGCCTGCCTGTGCCCTACCTGCCTGTGCCCTGCCTGCCCCTGCCTGTGCCCTGCCTGTGCCCTGCCTGCCTGTGCCCTCCCTGCCTGCCCCTGCCTGTGCCCTGCCTGCCCCTGCCTGCCCCTGCCTGCCCCTGCCTGCCCCTGCCTGCCTGTGCCCTGCCTGTGCCCTGCCTGCCTGTGCCCTGCCTGTGCCCTGCCTGCCCCTGCCTGCCTGTGCCCTGCCTGTGCCCTGCCTGCCTGTGCCCTGCCTGTGCCCTGCCTGCCCCTGCCTGCCTGTGCCCTGCCTGTGCCCTGCCTGTGCCCTGCCTGCCCCTGCCTGCCTGTGCCCTGCCTGTGCCCTGCCTGCCCCTGCCTGCCTGTGCCCTGCCTGCCTGTGCCCTGCCTGCCCCTTCCTGCCCCTGCCTGCCTGCCTGTGCCCTGCCTGCCCCTGCCTGCCTGCCTGTGCCCTGCCCTGCCTGTGCCCTGCCTGCTCCTGCCTGCCTGTGCCCTGCCTGTGCCCTGCCTGCCTGCCCCCTGCCTGCTCCCTGCCTGGCGGCGGGTCCCGCCCCCGCGGGGGTGTGTGTGTGTGAGTGTGTGTGTGAGTGTGTGTGTGAGTGTGTGTGTGTGTGTGAAGGGGGCTGTGAATGTGAGAGCAGGTGCGTGAGACCGTATGTGAGAACAAGGGCGTGTGTCCGTGGCAGTGAGTGCAGCGAGCACCTCTGCGTGTGACCGACCGCGCGATGGGTGTGTCGGAGAGGGTGGTGGTGTGAGAGGGCACCCGTGTGAGTGCAAAAAGGCAAGTGTCTGTGGGTGTGAGGGAGGGCCAATCTGGGCTCTCCCCGGCCCGAGTCAGGAGGGGGATATGTCAGCGTTTCACCTGGCGCTGCCTGTTCAGGCACCGTGTAAGAAGCACTGGCCAAGAGGAAGCCAAATATTTCAAAGGGCGTTTGTGTGGAGGGGTAATTCCCCCTGGTATTAGTAACATTCAAGACTACTGAGGTGGAAGCAACACTGTAAAACTTATTTTCCTGCACTTCTGATCACTATTTACTCTAGACATTTTGTTCGTTTACAACAGTGATAGACTAGCTTTTACTTTCTGCTTCTGGTTGATTTTGCGAAGACTCTCATCTTTGGACCTACTGAAATTTGAGTTGCAAACATTGTCAGTCTTGCATGCACAGTTCTCACGGATGCTGGAGTGTGTATCTCATGGTAAAATTTGTCCCAGAAAATAAAATGTTCATATCCAAAACAATACTTCATTCCTCAACTTGTTTTCATTCACTTTTTCCTTCTCCTACTGACTTTCCAAGAATTTTTATAGAATCATAAAACTATTCAGGTTGGAAAAGACCTTTGGGATCACGGAGTCCAACCATCATCCTTACTCTACAAAGTTGTCCCCTAAACCAAATCCACCAACACCACATCCAAATGACCCTTAAACACATCCAGGGATGGTGACTCAACCACCTCCCTGAGCAGCCTATTCCAGTGTCTAACCACTCTTTCTGTGAAAAAAAATTTCCTAATGTCCAGTTTAAACCTACCCGGTTGGAGCTTGAAGCCATTCACTCTTGTTCTGTTGCTAATTACCTGTGAAAAGAGACTAGCACCAACCTCTCTACAATGACCTTTCAGGTACTTGTAGAGACTGATGAGGTCTCCCCTCGGCCTCCTCTTCCTCAAACTAAACATTCCCAGCTCCTTCATGCGTTCTTCCCAAGATTTATTCTCTAGGCCCTTCACCAGCTTCATTGCCCTCCTCTGTACTCACTCCAGCACCTCGATATCTCTCTTGAATTGAGGTGCCCAAAACTGGACACAATAACTCCAGGTGTGGCCTCACCAGTGCTGAAGACAGGGGGATAAGCACCTCTCTACTGCTGCCGGTCTCACTTTTTCTAATACAAGCCAGGATGCTGTTGGCTTTCTTGGCCACCTGGGCACACTGCTGGCTCGTATTCAGCTGCTTGTCAATTAGAACCCCCAGGTCCTTTTCTGCCAGACACTTTCCAGCCACACTTCCCCAAGCCTGTAGCGTTGCCTGAGGTTGTTGTGGCCCAAGTGCAGGACCCAGTGCTTGGCCTTGTTGAAGCCCAGACCATTAACACTAGCCCAAGAATCTAATCTATCCAAGTCTCTCTGTAGAGCCTCCCTATCCTCGTGCAGATCAACACTCCCACCTAGCTTGGTGTCTTCTGTGAACTCACTACACTCTGTGTCCTTATCAAGATCATCAATAAAGATGTTAAACAGAAATGGTCCCAACACTGAGCCCTGAGGAACACCACTTGTGACTGGCCACCAGCTGGATTTGACCCCATTGACCACCACTCTTTGGGCCCCACTGTCCAGCCAGTAAATCCAAAATGTAAGTAAATCCAAGTCCATGTTTTTTACTGTAATTTACTTAAGTATGCTGTTTTAAGAACACATGATTGCCTGGTGTGACAAATGATAACCCTAAATAATAAGCTGTCTGCAGTTTGCACTGGCTTTTGCTTTGGGAGCCACTGGGGAAAGGGAAAGCCAAAACTATGTGAGGGTATAGTTAGGACAGAAATTCCACTGGGGTCAATTTTCGTTTTAACAGGTTTGGAATGTGGTTTCCTACCAGATAACAAATAAACTTATTTTTATGCAACTGAAGATGTCAAAAGAAGAATCGTATCTATGATGGGCATAATTAAATAAATTGTGGGACGGCAGCCAGCAGGTGAAAAATCTTTCTCAGATTGACCAATAAAGATGCATCAAGTAAGTAAGATCTTGCTGACCTCATCTTAGGAAACCAGCATGTAAAATTCCTTTAGGAATTATTTTTACTTACTCTTCAAATTACAGTAGCTACCAAACAGTATGCTCAGAAAAGAGTCACGGTGCTGAGAGCTTCCTAAGTACATGGAATTACGCATCCCTGGGTCCAAAGAGCTTACAGCCCTCCTGTGATGTCTCAGTTAAAAAGTCCAAAATGAACATATTTTTGAAAATCTGCTTCACAAGCAGTTATCTTTTCCTTATTAAACTGAAAGGAAACCTAATGTGTCTTGAGGGATTCTAAGCCAAGTAATGACCTACCACCCTTTCCACGTTTGAACTCCTGCAGCAACAATGGGAAAGCTGACAGGTGTCGAAAATCCTCACACTCCAAAAAGTAACTCCAGATCCTTCTCTCTCCTTTTCCCCTCATTTATTTTTTGCAATGTTTTCATGGAAAATCTTTTGAACCTGAGGCACAAAATGAGTACTGTCATCTTGTCCTGTATTTCACAACTCAACATCCTGTTGACTTCTTCTCTTAAAGACCCTGTATTTGAGGCTGAACATTATTCTGTTAATGAGAAAGGGTTGTAGCAATTTATACTGGCGTCTTGCATGATATCCTGACCTTGCCTTCGTGGCCAATGAAAGAAAATCACTTCACTACAGAGATTCCATGTTACAGTTTAACTCAAAGTTTGAATCCAAACCTGTGAAACCGGAGAGCCCATTTCTGGCTGTAACAGAAATATCTAAGCCCAAAGTACTTTGACTGCTCCACAGCCTTTTGACTGTCTTCCATGCTGGCCTCTGCAGCTGCTGTTTGGCTATTAGAGCCCTTTAGGGAATGTGTCCCAAGTGCTCACACACGATTCTCTCCCACTACTTAATCCATTTGACCTGTTAGGGTCAAGGAAGAAACAGAGATGTATTGTTCTAGAGAAGAATTTAGAAATCGATCTTTACCCTCTAGCAGGATTTATCATATCCTTTTGGCTTTTTATTACTTACATTCACATGCCGCTCATAACAGAAATCCCTCGTCCAAGGATGGTCATTAGGACCCTGATGGGTCTGATAGCTTTGCATCATTCCTGCAGTGCAAAACGGCTGTAAATCTCTCTTATCCATTTAGCAGGCAATTACTGCACTTCAGCCAAGCCTCAGCCTGTTCCCGGTGTAGGACAGAGAAGATGGGGACCTGGCCAGGGCTGACTTATGCCCCAGCAATTTCTGGCTAGTGATCATAGTCAGCCAGGCATAAATTAAAATAGTGCCAAAGCCAAGTTGCTTTATGCCAGGGATTATCTCAGTCTCTGTCTAGCCACAGGATTCAGGAAGCACAAAGACTCTATGGTAGAACAGACCCAACCCTCATACTTTGGGGCTGATTGATTAGTATTCACTTGAACTGGAGTTTATGACTCTGCAGAGCTTTGAACTCTGCCTTTGATGATACGGATCTCACTCAAGCAAAAGGTTCCTTTTACTATGAGATCTGATATTCATCTCTGTAAAACTGCAGAGACTAGAATTGCTAATGTTATGATAGTTCTCTGCTGGTTCTACAAGTAACACGGTAGAAGCCTTTCTTCAGGGTCTTTTGGTTTTGCTAGGGCTCCTACCGTGCTGTAGAGGAGTTAGAGGAGCAGACACTCCAGTGTACAAAATGTGGGGAGGATGATGATGATGTGGTTTTTGATCCCCTTACAGTTCTGGGTGTACAAACAGAAAACAAAACCTGTTGACACCATTTGCACCACCACATTTGCTTATTACTGGAGGAATGACCTACTGGCTGATATCAACTGTGCCAAATTCCTCTCTCATGCCCTGTAGAATTCCGGGTCTGAATTCTCTGTCACTGATGAGTATTTTAATGACAAAGTGAACAGATATACTCACAGAAGAGCTACTTCATTGACTTAGTTCCCCTTTTTATGTTTAATTGTTTTGGGGAACTGATGTTGAGCACTTGGCATTGAGTAAAGAACTTTGAGGCAGTACTTTTTTTTAATTATATTTTAAGCCAATTACTGGCAAACTCTACAAGTCCAGTGTTCTGTATACTGTAGTTTAACAACGTCACACTTGGATAACCAGTTGTTATGATCAGCCTTCAGACAACTGGAACTCTAGACTGCTTCTTTATTTCATAACACCTAAACTACGCTGTCTTCATCACCTAATAAATTACAGACAATAAAATGTCCGCTTCTTTGTCTTATAATGATAACTTGTTTATGTATCCACTGGCATACAATTCCAAGATCATCATCATCAGAACAGTGATTTTGTTTTTTAAATGAAGCTCTTTGTGCCAAAGAAATGAGCTAGGGGGCTGGTTTTTTTTGATATACAATACGATTTCATGTCTGTACACAAAACGTCATTCAAGATTTTAAAAAAGATCCAGAAAAAACAGCAAAATCCATAAGAAATTGCATGATTTTCCAAACTTTCCCATAGGAACTCATTAAAACATCACCAGGGTGATTACATATATTGAAGGTAAAATAAAAACAGTTTTCTTTTGGGAAGGGTAATCAAAACTGCAATAATTAGGAGAATGTTGATTTTCATAGAAAGACTATGTTAAAGAATAAAAGGAGACAGTACCTACAGAGTTAAAAGGCTATATGTCTGATTCCGATGCTATTTTCGTCACTGAGGTCTGTTTGCATCTGAAATTCAGCTCCGCAGGAGAAGATAATCAAGACAAATAGTATGGCTTTATTTTTAAAAGGGGTGGATAATTTTGTGGCAGCTTACAACATTGGTAACTGGGCAAGCTAAGATAATAAGGCTAATCAAATCTCATGCTTCACAGCACTAGTTCCCTGCAGGGTCAGGAAAAATCTTTCCACTATATACAACACTATACAATTAGCAAGGTTATTACTGGGGAGCAGAGGTACAGCCTTCTAAAGCAACATGCTGTTACCAAAGAACAGAGGCTGCACTTGGCCAGATAGAGAAAAGAGTTCTATTTTCTTATGTTACCTCTGCTCCTCTTCCCTGACAGAGTTTGAGAGATAAAATACTTAGGCTTGTTAAAAAAACAAACAAACGAACAAAAACAAACATAAAATTCCCCTGAACATGTTAGCCTGAGTGTGTTACTGTCTGAAATCTGTCAAAACTCTTACACCTGGGATTGGCAGCCCAGTTCAAAAATAGCGGTCACTGGTTGGACACAGGAATACTGTTGACTAAGCTGATACAGGTTGCAAGTTCACATGACCCTCAGATTAGGTCAATGATGTTACAGATTTTGCAGAAAGACGTAGTTCCAAAAGATTATCAGCTCTTAGTTAGGAGATGAAATGACATGTTTGGAATATTTAGTTTTGGAAGTACTGTTCATTTTCTTTAATTGCCTGAGCATATTGTTGTAGGTGTTCTGTGTGTATACTTGAATTTTATTTTCCATCAGTGTGTGCATCAGAGAAATTCTATTAGCTGCAATTGAAAATAACTAGCTGTTTTTTCTGGAATGTGAAAATGTGGGTCTGTTGCTGAATAGGGTAGGTGATGTAGTGACAACAAACACCACTACATTTTAAATACTCAATGTCTTCTTTTCCTCATTCTTCACCAACAAAGTCTATCAGGCCTCTGTGCAAGGAGGAGAAGTACCAGCAATGGATGAAAATCATGACAGTGATTTCTTGTGAGAAGTCAGCTCATACAAGTCTATGGGACCAGATGGGCTGCATATGAGAGAGCTGATAGAGCTGGCTGATGTCCTTACAAGGCTGCTCTCTACCAGCCTTGAAAAGTCTAGACATCAAAGGAGTTCCCTGACAACTGAAAAGAGGAAAATATTACACCCATCTTCAGAAAATGCCAAGAGTATGATTTGGGAAACTACAGGAGGGACAGCCTCAGTTAGGTTTCTGGGAAAATCCTGGAGAAAGTCCTTCTGGAACACATTTCTAGGCATATGAAGAAGGTGACTGGAAAAAATCAGCATGGATTTAGAAACAGTAAATCATGCCTTACCAGCTGGAATGCATTTCTATGGTAAAATGACTGGGTTTGTGGATGACAAGAGAGCTGTGGATGTCAAGATATTAACAGGGCTTAAAAAGCTTAATAGACTACAGCAAGGTTTTTGGCACATTGTCCTTTTATCCAGGTTCGCACTTCAGTCTGGAGGAGCAGAAAACTGAATCAATCAGATGGTCAGTTCCAGAGAGCAGTGGTTAATGGCTCTTCCCAGAGGCTAGTTGCAAGAGTAACAAGACCACAAGGGTCTGTCCTGGGACCTGTCCTGTTGAACATCCTTAACAATGGCCTGGAGGAGGTGACAGAGTGATGACTGCTCAACAGATTTGCAGATGAGACCTGGTTGGGGGTAGAGTTAACATGCTAGTGGAGAGGGCTGCCATCCAGAAAGACCTTGACTTGCTGGAGGAATGGACCAACAGAAACCTCATGAAATTCAGCAAGGACAAATGTCAAGTCCTGCACCAGAGATGAACCCTTTGCACTGATCCAGCCCGGGGGAAAATGTGTCTGCGTGGTTGGGCAGGAGCTGTTCTGAAAAGGCCCAGGGGAGGTATTGATAGACTGAGCTGAACACAAGCCAGCAGGGTCCTCTGGCAGCAAAGATGATTAACAGCAACCCAGGCTCTACTAATATAGGAGGAAAGTCAGTATATTATTGCTCCCCATTACTTGGCACTTGTTAGACGACATTGAAATACTGCCTGCCATTTTGGGAACCCCAGTACAAGAACAACACTGAATAAACTGAAGCAGGTTCAACAGAGGGGCACCAAGATCTCTGGGGACTGGAGCACTTAGCCAGTGAGGAGAGGCTGAGGCAACCGGGCCTACTCAGTCTGGAGCAGAAATGGCTTTGAGAGGAACATAACAGCAGCCTGGGAGTGGCTATAAGGAAGTTTTTGGGAAGATGGAGCCAGATTCCTCAGTGGTGCATCACTGAAGGATGAGAAGCAAAAGACATAGATGGAATCAAGAGAAATTCAGGGTGTAGATAAATAAAACCTTTTTCATCATTAGGAAGCAGTGGAAGTGTTTGCCAAGTTGTACAGTCTCCATCTTTGGAGGTTTTCAAAACTCAGCTGGGTAAAGCCCTGAGGAATGTGGTCTTGATCCATGCAGTTGGACTAGCCTCCCGAGCTCCCTTCCTGAATTAATCAGTGATTCAATAACTCAATGAGTTCATAATTTGTATCCAGAACATGGAGAAAAGGAGCTACATCTACAGGGAGAGAAGACAGTTCTGGCAGATATGGTTTATCCAATGAAATAGATAATCTGGGCTACAACTGCCCAGCTGTGCTGTAATAAATTGGCTGTAGTTCCATACTATTCTTTGTTTGCTCTCCTTTTGGCCTCAGCAGCCTCGCACTCTCAGCTGCACAGCTTTAGGAGGAAGGCTTTCATGTTCTGAAGTCTTTTATGGCCACCCAAAAAAATGTCTTAATTTTTTTCTCTTTCAATAGCCTTCTTCCCAGAGAAGGAGGTCCCCAAAGTGAATAAGAAGCCATGGCAGAATTCTGAAAATAATGCTTGCCAGATCTCTAGGCAAGGTACTCATATCTGAAAATAATTTCTTGAAAGATAATGCAGAAATTGCCCTAATTTCACCATCTTGCCTTCAGTCCAGACACACAAAGACAAAATTCCAGAAAAACTGACATTCTCTTTTTCCCTAAGGTTTCTGTTACATTGTTAAAATGTTGTCATTTACACCCACTTCAAAATTCTTTTATCCTGTGCTGGCTGTAAAGGGACCCCAGCTTAAACAAAAATCCAGTCCAAACAAATACTTATCACTTTCAATAAAATCAGAGTATCAATGCAGAGAATTTTAATTAAAAACTTCCATTAAGCTCAAGAGTATCAAATAATTTGTGAACCTAAGTATATCAGAAAAGTCACTTCTCAGAAGCCTTCATGAGTAGGTTCAGTTCATTTCCTGAGTGTTCTCCACCTTACAAAATGTGTTGCCAGAGACACTCTATCCTCATGCTTCAAGGCCAAATGAATTGTTAGCTAAGGTCAGGAAGAACGATCCCTTGCAACAGAGAAATGAGCAGTTTTAGCAGCTTTGGACTGCAAGGCCCTCTTCCCTAAGCTGCTGTTGTAGCTCTGGCTACAAAAGACAGCTCCTTTCCCAAACTCTGGCTGCAAATCTTTTCAAGATGTTATTATAGTTTGAGTGGACCCAGCAAATTTGTTGACACCTGTAAGAGGAACAAGAGAGGGTCTTTAGGACCCGAAGGACCTGGAAAGGTCGGAAAAGAGAGGGATCAGTATTCCCTCCCACTTCTTGCCATAGTCTATAAAAGCCAGGAGAAGTGGAAGCTCAGCCCCACTTCTTCTCCTGTGCCTTTCTTCCCTGCCTCTGCTGCAATTGGAGGCTGCTATTTTCCCCTCAACTTTCCACATGGTCTCCAGAATCCTACTCCATTGAGTGCTGTGAAGAGCTGTGGACCCCACTGCTGAGTTGGGCGTGCCACAAGTGACCCTCACTCACCTATGCCGGCAATCATCAACATTGGTTTTGTACGTATTTCTATATAAGTTTATGTATCTGTCCTTCACCCCATGTGTTACTCCTTTCTCCCATGTTACAGTAAACCTGTTGCAGTTTTAATTTCCATTTTTAAGTCTCTCTTCCTTGATTCCCTTTGATCTTCCCCTGGGATGGTGGATGGTGGGTAATAGAGAGCAATTGTGCTCTCAGGTTTGTGGTTCACACTGACCTCTACCCCAAGACACAAGACAAAATACATTGCCATTCATATCTCCAGTTCAATGGGATGCCAGCAAAAAATTATATCTTCGGTGAAATAGAATAGAATAATAATATAGACATAAATATATACATTGTCATATATATAATATTATAGAATGCTACCATTATATTCTATATAATAATATAGAATCATAGAATGTCTTGGGTTGGAAGTGACATTGAAAGGTCATCTAGTCCAACCCCCCTACAATAAGCAGGGACATCTTACACTAGAATAGATTGCTTGGAGCCCCATCAAGCCTGACCTTGAATGTCTCCAGGGATGGGGCCTCCTCCACCTCTCCTAGGCAATCTGTTTCAGTGATTCACCACTCTTGTATTACAGAATTTTTTCCCAATGTCCAACCTAAATCTACCCTTTTCTAGCTGGAAACCATGACCTCTTGTCCTATCATTATATACCCTTGTGAACTGGTCTTTCCCACCCTTTCTGTAGGCTCCTTTCAGGTATTGGAAGGTCTCTATAAGGTCCCCCTGTAGTCTTTTCTTCATGCTGAACAACCACAACACCCCCAGCCTGTCTTCAGAAGAGAGGTGCTCCATCCCTCTGATCATTTTTGTTGCCCTTCTTTGGACACACTCCAACAGTTCCAGCTCCTTCTTGTGTTGGCGGCCCCAGAGCTGCATGCAGTATTCCAGGTGAAATCTCACCAGAGCAGAGGGGCAGAATCACCTCTCTTGATCTGCAGCCCACACTTCTTTTGATGCAGAGCAGGATGCAGGTGGCCTGCTGGGCTGCAATTGTACATTGGTGGCTCCTGTCCAGCTTTTGATCCACTAGTACCCCTCATGAGGTTCACCTGGGCCCACCTCTCCAGCTTGTCCAGGTCCCTCTGGATGTCATTCCATTCTACTGGTATATTGACTGCTTGATGTCATTGCAAACTTGCTGAGGGTGCTCTCAATGCCACTGTCAATATCGTTAATGAAGATATTAAACAACACTGGTCCCAGTACAGACCCCTAAGGGACACCACTTGTTGCTGTTTTCCATCTGGACATCAAGCCATTGACCACTACCATCTGGATGTGACCATCCAGCCAATTCCTTATCCACTGAACAGTCCACCCATTAAACCCACATCTCTTCAACCTAGAGAGAAGGATGTTGTGGGGGACCATGTCAAAGGCCTTGCAGAAATCCAGATAGATGACATCCATAGGTCTTCCCTTGTCCACTGATGCAGTCACACCATTGTAGAAAGCCACTAGGTTGGTCAAGCAGGATTTGCCCCTAGTAAATTTATGCTGGTTGCCTGAATCATCTCCCTGTCATCCATGTGCCTTATCATGTCTTCTAGAAGGATCTGTTCCATGATCTTCACAGGCACAGAGGCGAGGCTGACAGGTCAGCAGTTCACAGGGTCCTCCTTTCTACCCTCTAAAAAAAAAAATCCAGTAGAAGACAATAGTCAGTAATTGTCAGAAGATAATTGTCAGTAGATAATTGTCAGTAGCAACCATTGCTGCCAGTTCCCTGCTATCTGCAAATTCACTTAAAGAAACCCACAAATCAGTCTGGCAAAGATGACAGCAGCATCAGAGGACACTTTTCTGCCTGAATGAGAAAATAAAGAAGAAATAGTGAAGACAAATACGAGGTGATTTGAAATGTTTCATGGACTGGAAGGGGAAACAAAGGGAAAAATAAGTCTTGATTAGGTACTTTTTAGAAAGGACTCATCTTACAATCACAGTCAAGGTTCAAATTCTCATTTCAAACAAATATAATATCATGGGAAGAGCAGTTAAAGAATTATTCCACCAATATTGATCTTCCATAACTTGTGGTTCCTTTTCCTCTTTAACTTTCACATGCTGTTAAGACTGCAACGTGTACTTTAAAGATTTGGGCCCATTTGTCCTAAAACTATATGAAGGAAATCCAGTTATGGCCACAACAGCAGACCAAGCTTCAAAAATGTGTCAGTGTAGGCACATGTATCGCTCCTTTTCAAGTCTAATTACTGTATGGTCTAAACAGACCCAAAGCCTGTACTTTCTGCCCCTGAAGTTAGTTTCTTTCACAAAATTGCTTGTCATTTGAGAAACTTGGTTCGTAGGACTAATGGTATCCTTTTGTTTTATGTCCAGTCAAAACACCACTTTTGCTGTGGAGTGCATTCTGGAAAGCCAGGGAAAACTGGGCCTCCTGAACTTACTTGTACAACTTCTTCTGAGGCAAGAGGTTGGTTACAAAATAGGTATATGGAGCTGTACAACACAAATCTGCCTGCAGGAGCTACAGACAAAGCTCTCATTTCCTTTGCCCCAGACAAATTTCTGGCAGTGGAGGCAACTGAGAGCAAAGCTCACTAAATGTGGGGCAGCACCTGCCGAAGGGGAGGTAGAAATTAGTTACTTTATGTATCTCATAGGACAAAGGCTGTTGGCCAGGCTGAATTTCTGGTTATTGGTTAAACTCTCTCATGCAAGATACTTTTTTGTGGCTTACCTATGAAACATGTAATAATTCCATCATTACCAGTGTGAGGGACCAGCCCTCCGGACCTACTCTGGGAAATGGTATCAAAACCCCATTGTAGCCCCTGCTCATATGCATCCCAAAAGGCCTGCCTGGAAGGATGGAGACTGCAGGAATGGCCTGCATAAGCCTCAGGCCTGCAGAGATGAAATAATGACAACGATTGAGATAACAACAATGATGAGGGGTGGAGAGGACGGAGGTCCACTCCAGCTGCTCATACATGTATGGCTCCATCACACGTACTAGTTGTGAAATCAAGATTCTAGGCCTATAAAATAGGGGGCTGCAATGGTGGGCTTGGGGAGTTTCATCAACACTGACAATCAACACTGACCCTTCCCCGTTGGCTGGACCAGTGATGCTGGATCCAGAACTGGTGATTTTCCTGTCCTCTTTATCTCTCTTTATCTCTCTCTTTCACTCTCACCCCTGCTCCTCTCCCCCCCCCCTTCCTATCACTTTTTTTCTTCTCATCCCCTTTTCCTTACTTAATATATATATGCAGGTAGTTTTGTTTAGGTTGTTCAATATTAACTCCTACTAGTGTAATAAATGTGTTATTTGTTATAAACAGACCTTGTGTGTCGCTGCACCTGAATCTGATCAAGGGGTATTGGACAGCTGAGCTTTTACTTGGACTGTAACACATTTACTCTCTCTGGGAAAAGACCTGGTCTGAGAGAAGGATTTTGGGCCCAGCTGCACCTCGGCTCCTCTCTGAAGGAAGTCTAGAAAGCAAGGGGGTTCAGTCCTAATCTCCCTGGGCTGCCCAGTCTGAGTTGTGACACGTACAGGACTGGATCCAGCCACACCCAGGCTCCTCTGTTGCAGCAGGAGTTTAGAAAGCAAGGTGGTCCAGTTCTAACCTTCCTGGGTTATTAAATCCAGGCCATGTCAATCAGTCTTTGAGAACCTTCAGAGTATCATAGGTATGGTTCATTCTGCCTTGAGACAGGCACAGAAACTGTTGACTTCTGAGGTCCTTAAGCTCCATAAAGCAAGGTTTATCTTCATTCTCTGTCTGAACAGTGTCTGATCTATTAAAACTCCACTTCTTGTTAGTCCCCAGGCACACCTATGAATAAAACTCCTAAAAACAGAAAATTGTATTCCATTACTTTCTGCAGTATTATATACAGAATCCTCTCTTTTGTGACCAGATTTTAGCAGACCCTCTCCTACATGTTCTGGTGCCTTTTTATGCCTTTCAAAACTGTGTACCAACCACAGGGCTTCCTTTCAACATCTTAAAGATTTTACTAAAAATCAAATGGTATGAAACTTAGGACTTTTTTAAAACAGAATTTAGAAACAGCTATGTCTGACATCCACAGCTGACTTAGTGGTATCAGAAAAGGGTAAAAATATTCTTTCTTAACAGACTGCCAGTGACTTCTAATAGCTCTTCCTTCCTACATAGCTTTTCATTTCTCATTGAAGGAAAAAAACCCCAAACCAACAAAACCAACAAAACCACAACAAAAAAAAACCCCAACACAAACAAAGAAAAAAAGCAAACCAAAATGAAATACATCTATCAAAATTGAAACTTGGCAGCAGTAGTTTCCCAGTCATAAGACTATTTAAAGCGAAGCTACAGATTAGTGGTAATTACCTACAACCTGGTAGAGTATTACAGTGTTAGTGTATCAGCCTAAGAGAGTCCAAATTACTTTATAAACTCAAACACACTATGTGGAGATACTCTTTATTCTACCAGTCAAATGCTGGAATTTGGAGGGGGGAAAGAAGAAGGAAAGAGGACATGCCATTAATATGTCACAGTGCGCAGCTGTTTCAGAAAATAAATAAATAAATAAATGAAAGACAAACAGTAAAGTAAGTATTCAGCTGTAGGTTGGATTTATGAAAGTGGTGCACAAAATTTGGCCAGGTCACAATCACATGATTTCTTTTAATCACAACCAGGCATCAGGTTTCTCAGCTTGTATCTTATCTGGATTCCTATCTGTGTCTGCAGAATGCAAGACCTGGCTGCAAAGCAGGGTAAAAGTGACTTACAGCAAGGCCAGGTGCAGCCACGCTACAGATGTAAAGGTGTACACAGCCATGTGCTGCATCTACATCATGTGGTCCCAAAAGCACACTGTACCCACTGGTACTATTGCAGAGACTACAGTTGTGCTGTTTCTGGTTATCTACACTGACCTTGTGTCTGTTTGAGCTGGGCATGGCTGCTCTCGTCCCAGTACAGGGCAAAATAAGCACTGGATGCAGGCTCCAGCACTAGATACTGAGTTCATTGCTGCTTCTGGGGGAGATGCACCCACTCTCAAATCACCAGTACTGATGCTCACAAGAGCTCGCGTTTCCAGGTATGCCCCATGCCACTACTGGTAAGGCCAGACACCAAGTGCAGGCACTAGATGTTAAAAAAACTTGAAATAAATGGTTAGAAGATAACATCTAAGGTTCCCATTCCCCATCGGTGAAGGCTTAGCCTCTGCTGCTTTCAGCAAACAGCCCTTCACAGTATCAGTCTCAGGAGTAAGGCCTAGAAAGGGATGTCAAATAATCATAGGGGATATGATATAAAATAGTCCTTCCAGGGTTAGAAAAGTGTTTCTATGTTGCAGTGAAAGCCAACATAGAGTTGACAATCCCTACCGGGGATCCATCTTGTTGCTGGGATGTGCAGCTGTCTGCCCTCTCCCACTCACAGAAGCAGAAGGGAACATATGGTTTCATACATCTATCTTCTCTGGCATGACCTTTTTTCTTCTGCTTAAGGGAAGTGGGACATTGAAAAATCCTACCGTTGTAGTGGCATATTGATCACTGAGTGCAAATCTGCAATCATCTGAACTAAACACTTGAGTTTAATTTTTATTTAAAGGAAATCTTAGCCAAACAGGTATGATTTGTGATTATTACATTTTCAGTGTACTAGATTAAAATGACAGCTTTAAAAAATCGTTATGGAGTGCACTAGAAGCTCTCATCTTTTCTTACAGTCTGTATTTCCCCAAATAGGAATATTAATTAATTAAAAAGTATTTCATTAAAAATTAGGGGGGTTAATAAATAATATAGGATCATATTATTATAGGAATAGCATACAATAAGGCATGTATTAATTGATCATTAGTACAGTTCTTGGGTAGCTGAAGTTATGCAACCTTGACCTTCTTGAAGCACATGACGTGCATTTTAATAGACCATTAAAACATGGCATGTTGTATCTTCTCGCAATACATTATTGAGTGAAAAAAACTGCATTTATCTGAGAACATATTGACTGCTTTTAGCCTGAAAAATGGATGAGAACACTGTGTTCCATACATGTTGGGAGAACCAGAAAATTGACACAGAACTTTATGGAAAGACGTGAGTCATACTGGATAGAAATACGTTGCCTAAACTAAGACATTTTTGACACTGCAGGCAGCCTGCATGGTGTCCAGCTGTCTCCACAGGAGGTGCCAGCTTCTTCTAGATCTCTCTCTTCATCTTCACTGTAATTTCTAATACAGATGTCTCGAATACTTCATGTCATCCGAAGAACTTCAAATTCCTACTTTTCAGTCACCCAAATGACTACCATTGCAACCTCTACCTCCCATACAAAGCTGCTAGACCAGAACATAAATATTTCAGCCAGGATGGACTGATAGACAGGTGGATAGGTAAGCTCTCTGCAGCACAGTTTTCCTCACTTTCTGTGGAGCTTTGTTGTTGAGCCATTCTGGTTCTTCCAAGATGATAGGAAATAGATAGCAGGACTAGTCTCAGTGCACTTGTCTCAGCTGAGACAGCTGATGCATTTCTCACCAAGAGCTTTTAGTGCCTCAAAGATTAGTTCCTGCAAGACATTCTCCATGAGCTCTTTGGCTCTTCCTCAGAAAAAGATGAACTAAGGAAAACTGCCAACTAACACCTCATGAAGATTCTCAAGCATCTGTGTTGTCTCTGTGAATATCTAACAAGGACAGGAGTTTTAGCCCAATCTGCTGAGATTGCCTTTCCTTGTCACAATTCAGGCAGTGTTATCAGAGCTCCAAATGAGTTGCCTCTACTGCTGCAGGTGCTGGAAATGAGGGGGGAAAAGCTCTTAGAGCAGATTAATTTAGAAATGTTCTAAATTTACCTGCTGTTCTAACAGTCTCAATACATTTTTTTCTTCTAGTGTATAAACTTTTACAGCATAGAGTTGTCTTAGGATTTGTGGTTAGTGCTTTATCAGATCTTAATAAAACACATAATAATAAATGATCCCAAACTGGTATGTGATAGCTTACAAATATGACAATGTTTTTGCATTTTCTAGTGCATTAAAAAAAAAATACTTTAGTGCTTCAAAAACAGAGTGAAGTAAATATGCTGTGACAGCATGAGGGAATGTTGGAAATAATGGAATCAGGTTTGGAAAAGAGCTTCTCTGTTTATTAAGAAGTGAATTTGATGTGCTAACTATTAAATGTTAACGTATTGTCTTGATGGATTTTGTACCTACACACTTTAATGTCAGAGATGAAAAAGCTTTAAAAATAGTGCACTGTAATATATGCTTAACTTATTAAAAATGTATGGGCAAAATAGATTGTATTTTTCATTCTCTTCACATTTTTTCATTGTTCTCACAGTGAAAATCACAAATTCTGTTTTGAAGCCAAAAATGAATTGCAGTTGTCATTAAATGTGGGTGTTTACAGATATTATTAATTGAGAAAGTAGTACACTGTTCTCAACAGGAGAATGCTTAATTTATGCTCTGGAGAGCTGAAAGCTACCTTAGAAGGAGAGAAGAGCACTTAGCAGCTTTTGAGACATGGAAAATGTGGCACATGAAGAACATTAACTCTCTCTTACCTTTTTTTATTAATGACCTGAAATAGTTTTTCCTGTGTTTCAAATTTCTTTTATCGAATTTCACCAATAACTTTGGCAGCCAAAACAAAAATCTAATCCTTCTGAATTTTTAATAACTCTTACAAAGTGTTGAAAACAGACAGTGTCTAAGGTAGATTATGGCATGGACAACACCCGAAAGCTTCTACACCTTGTGTCGCCCTTCTAGTTCTGCTAGTGGCCTAACTGTACAAGCTTTCATCAATTTCACTAGCAGATTCAAACACCATTTGCCTCTTGGGATTAGGAAATTCATTTCCAGAATAAATGTTTTATGCAAAACAGATTCTGCTCCTATTAAAAAAACAAAACCAAAAAACAAAATAAAAAAACTTTCCTGTTTAAAAATTATTTTACTCCAGATTTTTTTGTTTGAATTGCTTTGTATCAATGGAAATCAGAATCAGCACTTTTAAGTTATGATAGGAAACTGAAGGCAGGATTGGCCTGTAATTATCTAGCTCATTCCAAAAGAATCTGAATTTCAATAACATACAATTGAGTCTTCTCTTTCAGGAGTCAAAATGCAGGCTATTAAGACAGATATCTCATTAAAACAGGTATGCGTGTAGATTTTGTCAGGGAACGGAGAATGGGCAAAGTACAGAATTAACAATGTCTATACTTACTTTTCTAATTAGCTTATTAAAGTTTTTCAAAACATTTTGGTTGGTTTGATGGGAAAATATAGAATGTCTCTTGTGGTCAAAACATTATCTTTTAATTTCCTAGTTTGGTAACCTAACCTAGCAAATTTAAGTAGTAACAATATTTATCCTCTATGCATTTCAGTAGCACCAAAGATTGTTTTTATGACTAAAGCATATACCAAGATGTCCTTTACATTTCTTTTCTAATGTTTTTTACTGTATCTTACTACTTCTTGAAAGACAAATACAAAGGCAAAAAGTGACCTACATAAGAATAACCAAATGAGTAAAAAAACTCATACTGCATGCCAAGATGTATAGTTCATATCAGCACTGCTTCGCACTGTGCAAACCCACTTTCCAGCATTGTGGTGTCTTATAAATAAGTGCTTGACAGCTCAGTAGCAAAGTATATTCCCACTTTGGATGGAACATTGCAATTCTGTAAGATGTTGATTCATTGTGAGCATGTCCAGTTGGCTAGTTAATTAATGTCAATCAACAAGAAGAGTTATAAATATCCTCATAGACCACACTCTTCCTTTTGCTTCTTCAGCCCTGCTGCTTATGATGGTTTTGACTTTAGCATGTTCATTAGGTTAGTTTGAATTGTGTCTTTCTGAAATTGATCATTTAAGCATTTAACTCTTTCTTAACATGGCAGCTCATTACTAAAGGGTATCTCAAAGCACAATCCTTTGTGTCTCAGCAGGGGCTTGCAAGCAGATGGTGAGTGCTTTTGTGCTGGAAAATGCTTGAAAAATCACACAACAAAATGCTTAAACTAAGATTCCACCTTAGTAACCTTGTATTTCTTACAGGATTCTTTGACAGTGTTTCCCAAACTGGATGTCTAACGAATCTTGTCAGGAAATGGCTCTACTGGGTTTGCAAAATAATGGAAAAAATGTGATTGGACAAAATCAGAGTGTTCTTAAATGAGATGGCAGCATCTCAGTGCTTGTAGGGCTGAATGTGGAGAAGCACTGCAATCGTGCTTGTGCAGCAGCACTGCAAACACCTTTTATTTGCATTCAACAATTTGCAGGACCCTGGTCATAGAATCATAGACTGGTGTGGGTTGGAAGGGACCTTAAAGATCATTGAGTTTCAAACTCCCTGCCATGGGTAGGAACATGTCCCACTAGACCAGGTTGCTCAAAGCCCCATCCAACCTGACCTTGAACACTTCCAGGGACGGGGCATCAACAGCTCATCTGAGCAACATGTTCCCGTGTCCCACCACCCTCACAGTAAATAATTTCTTCCTAATATGTAATCTAAATAAACATTTTTTCAGTTTAAAACTGTTACCCCTTGTCCTATAACTCCATGCCCTTGTAAACAGTCCCTCCTCAGCTTTCCTGTAGACCCCCCCTCAGGTAGCCTGCTGTAAGGTCTTCCCAGACCCTTCTCTTCTCCAGGCTGAGCAACTCCAACTCTCTCAGCCTGTCTTCATAGGAGGTGCTCCAGTCCTCTATCATCTTCATGGCCCTCCTCTGGACTTGCTCCAACAGCTCCATGTTCCTTCTGTGTTGGGTGTTCCAGAACTGGACACAGTATTCCAGGAGAGGTCTCATGAGAGTGGAGTAGAGGGGCAGAATCACCTCCCTTGATCTGCTGGCCATGCTTCTTTTGATGCAGCCCAGGACATAGCTGGCTTTCTGGGCTGCAAACACACATTCCAAGCTCATGTTGAGCTTTTCATCAAACAATACACCCAAGTCCTTGTCCTCAGGGCTGTTCTCAATCCATTCTCCACCTTGCCTGTATTTTTGCTTGGGATTGTCCTGACCCATGTGGAGGACCTTTCACTTGTCTTTGTTGAACCTCATGTAGCTTGCATGGGTCTGTTAAGGCCCTGTCAAGGCCTGTCAAGATCCCTCTGAATGGGGTCCCTTTCCTCTGGCATGCCAGACACACCACTGAGTTTGGTGTCACCAGCAAACTTGCTAAGTGTGCACTTAAACCCACTGTCTGTGTTGCCACCCAAGATGTTGAACAGCACCAGTCCCAATACCAACCCCTGAGAAACACCATTCATGACTGATCTGCACTAGGACATCGAGCCATTGGCAGCAAGTCCATGCAAACATCTGCAGACCATGTGTATAGTAGCTCTCAAGGAACTAGGGACAAGCTGATGGTTCTAGGACCGTACCCCTGAGTTCAGCCAAGTTTAGACTTGAATTCAGCTTGTCTAAAACTGATCATGTAAGTCTTTCTACAACGTGTCTGAGAACTTAGATCAATGGCAGTTTTCAAGGTTCTTTCCTAGCTGGACTCTTCAACTGAGACTTTTGTTTCAACAAGCTGATTTCTTCCTGGTGCTTCTCTCCTTATTTTAGTGGAAAATACTGAGCACTGCTCATGTCCATGTACAGCAGCCAGAGACACCTGGGCAAGGGGTGTAAGCTTGTGGTGTGAGACTTGAGAATGGCCAGAGTATGTTCCGCAGCCCCAGGTGCCTCTGTGCTGTCTGCACACTACTGCAAAGCCTTTCCAAGCAAGCCCTCTGCCCCTGCACTGAGTTGAGGAGCTCAGGTACTTACCTCAGAGTACAGCCTCCCACTCTGTGGGCCAAGTTCAGGAAAGACAAGTATTTAAATGCCTCATTTTAATTACTCACATTATTTATTGGCTCCCATATCTTTCCATTGATTGTATGTCAGAATCTAATTTAACAGTAGTGAAGCAACAGGGAACAGAGGGCACCCAGGGGCTTAAGGCATTTATGTTGTTTTCCTAAAATATTGTGATTCATGCTGCTATTTATTTTTCTCTCTAGGGAATGGGAGAATATACATTGAAATCAGAACTAAACATCTTGACATGTGAAGTCAAGGAGAGCTTTACCATCAGAGTCGGTGGAGCATGATTAAGCTGTAGCTGACCAGATACTAAGAAGGGACAAAGCATATCCATGTGTTAATACGTTTTCTTGGCGTCCAGATGTTTACATTTGCAGAACCAGGAAAGGGCAGCCTTGCTGATCTGAATTACAGTGTGTCTTCTCTAAGTTGACAGAAGTGCTGCTCTTGCTGCTACTCTTTAATATGGGGCAGATCCTGTCACTTGCCAGAAGGACATCTCTTCTCTATATCCCACTGCT
The DNA here is from genome assembly GCF_020740795.1 of Apus apus. Taxonomy (NCBI): domain Eukaryota; kingdom Metazoa; phylum Chordata; class Aves; order Apodiformes; family Apodidae; genus Apus; species Apus apus. The sequence continues at coordinate 33,545,337 of NC_067283.1, read as the reverse complement.
AATTTGAAATATTTATGTAGCATAATGACTAGGGAAGATCTTTGTCAGTAGAAAAAAAAATAAAGAGAAACATGTAGGACTAAAGATGCACATTCTATGGGAAAGCCTAGCCTTCCTATGAAGAGAGCTTTACAGAGTGGCTGAAATAAAATTATTAGAAATTTGAACAAATGAAAAGTTTGTCTCACTAAGCTAGGGTCTGCTCTGGTCCTGCAAGCCAACCAGAATTTGATGGGGCACCAGATACATAACCCTCCCACTGGAGAAAAAAACAGGTTCTTTCTTGTCCTGAAGTTAAGATTCTTTCATTTTTACATAGACTGTTGTATCACTTGTTTGGTGTTTTTACAAGAAAGTGAGTCATTAGGAGAAAGTTGAATGTGGAGAAGGCTTGACAGTCTGGGATGGCAAGGCTAGGAATAATAAAAATAATGAATATGGGTGAGGAGATGGGAGGAGAAGACAGAATAGATGACTAGAGTATTGATATTGCCTGCAACTGACAGCCACAGGAAGACTAATTAGGGCTGAGGAAGATGATGAATTCCATACAAGAAAATGGAGCTTGAATATTAATGTTCTCTGCCCCCTTATTGTCCAATTTTAAATTCAGTAAATTTGAAGGGGCATAAAGTTTGAGAAAACACATTTTCTCATTCTTATGAAGTGATGAAAAATGCAAGGATTAGGAAACAGCACTTTTTGCAAGGGTCCAAACCTATGTTTATGCAGGGGATTAGCACATAGCTAATGCACAACTGAAGTCCCACTTAAATAGTTTATTTTTTGAGGGTTTCCATGAAACTTCAGCAGTGAACTGGACTTTGTTACAGCATAAGCTTGGCAATGTCACTCAGTATTTGCTGCCAGACAAGAAAAAAGTGTTACATGGTGTATTTTCCATTTGTTTTACTGTTATGTTGTTTTAAGAATAATGATTTGCCATTGCTTGGCTCTGTGATTAATTTGATTTTTTTCTCCCATTTCAAGATGAATTGTAGCTTTTAATCTTTTTGCTGTCATCTCTCATTTAACTGAAGCACACATATTGCTCTTATTGCCATGCAAATAGGTGCTATACAAATAAAATGTATTATTACTATCATCAGAGTAAAAGAACCCAGAGTCATCTGTTACACAGTGTGCTCTTTGCCAGACTCAATGCTCACACTTTCAGTCCGTCTCTTCACTTCTGCTGACAGCGCTCTGGGGAGATGGTGTTTCTGAGCCATACTGACTGAGAAGCACCAGGGCAAAAGAGTAAATGGAAGTAATGGGGCAGATTTATCACCAGTACTTCCAGAGAATTACAACTTACTTTCCTCAGGCAGAAACCAGCAATAAGAATACAGCTGTGAGTTTTGATCTCATCATACCTCAGAGGAACAGGGATCAACAGATGAACGCTTGGGTGGGAAACCTCCCAGGAGCACCTGTAGCCACATTCTGGTAACTGTATTCCCATGTCTCCCTCCTGCACTTACCTGCTGGATGCTCTCCTGCCTCAGCTGCCTCCCAAAGGAGTAAAAGCAGCAAGTGCAGAGGCACAAAAGCATCCCCTTATCTGCTTTTGCCCAGCTTTCCTACAGTCAGGTGGTGTGCGGAGGAGCACGTGTGGGGATATTGGAAGCAATTCTGGGGTGGATACAGCATGAAAAGGCCTCCTAATCTTACTGGCAATATTGCTGTAATATATTGAGGGTTTCTGTATTTGGGTGTTTTAATCGTAAACTGAACTCCTGGAGTTCAGGAGTCCTGGAGTTCATTGCCAGCTCATGCAGAATGCAATCATAAAATTGTAGATTTTTTTGCTCTTTGCTGGTGAAGTATGAAAACTGGAAGAGTTTTACACATCCACTGAGGTGTGGTGTACGATGTCGAGGGACAGATCAGCACAGCTCCCAGCTGCTGAGTGCATGCAAGGCATTTATGCTGGGATGAAGTAACACTTCATGCCAAGGAAAAGCATCTTAGATGCTGCAGGAATTGTCTGAGGACTCATTTTCTGAGTTTGGACTGTTTGGGTATTTTTAATAAAACCTGGTATTTTCCATTTTGGTTATCAAGGAATTGAAACAATCATCAATGAGAAATATTGAGGTAGTCTCAGAAACAGCCCACAAGAAGGAAAGCTGAGCAACGAAGATTTACAGTAAAAGGGAAGAAGATACCTGATAAAGACAACCCAAACATCCCTGCAAATGGCTGTGCAGCTTCAGAGCCGAGTCTCCAGGGCCAAGTGGCTGGAGCTTGATGGATCTGTGTGGACTGTGAGGGCAAAGCTCTGTCTTGTTTCTACACTTGGGTTTTCCCACCAGTAAACTAGGATGCTTTGTCCAAGCTGGAAGCAGAATATGAGGCAAAATTGTGGACAGCTGTAGACAAACAGGGAATGTGGGGAGGGGGAATTGCAGCCACAGCCCTAAATGAACATGATGGTGTGGATGCACCTTCTAACTACCTCAACCACTGTGAAACATGGGACTTGCTGAAAAGACAAGGAGGTTTAGGCAAGGAAAACCACTAGCTAGGTCTGAACTGAAGAAGGGGAAGAAGGGTCCTTCCTCTGTCATTTCACAGATAATCCTGCCTCTTGAAGAAAGTGGTTATTTGACAGTGTGAAGTAATTTTCAAAATTTCCATTCATAACAAATTGTCATCAGTATGGCTGAAGATCTTTTCATGTCCGATAATGTGGAAGAAGAAGGGGACATTTTATCTGGAATTGTTGAACTTTTACTTAACACTGAATCTTAAAGACAATTTCAAACTTGTCGTGTTCTGACTTCCATGACAACTTGCTCAAGAACAAGGATATCTATCATGAAATAAATGCTCTAAAAAAATCCCACTGCAGAACTTCAGCTACTTCAGCTGAGCAATTCGTACTATCCATATCACAGTAACATCTGGTATATGTGTTTGTTGCTCAGCTTTGGTTTGTAAATATGTTTGCTCTTAGCACCATGTGCTAATATAATTTTCGTTCTATGGGTGGATTATTTTTCACTGTGTGGCACAGTTAAGAATTTCACATTTGTACCAACATATCTTACAGTTTTGTCAAAATATATACAATCGTTAAAAACTGATAGGTAACTGGTAGTAAATTGCACTGATTGTTGTTATGTTCTAGATTTAAGTAATCCTGAGTAGAGGTTATTGATTTTACTAGGCTATGAATGTTCAGCACTTCTGACACCCAGGTCCATAAAGTGGTGTTGTTTTTATAACTGTCCAAACTAATAGCCTTAATGCCTGAGAATTGTCCTTTCCTCTCTTGAAAATAGCAGTAATGTTCTTACTGCGACTCTTACACTCCCTGCAGATTTGTTTGCCAAAAGACGTGGGCAAATGTCTATAATCTCTAGTATACCAGCATCTTAAAATATCATGACAACACTAGTCTTTACATACCCTGTCTTCATCACATCAGAAATTGAAACTCCTTGGCAATTGGAGAAAAAGCCATTAATACTCATAGCCTTATATTAGCCAAGCCAGATTTGTTTTAATTTTCCTTTGGCAATAGCAGTAGCTCCTTCAGACTGCACAAGCAGCTACACCTGAGCAGAATCCAAAAAGGATGCCTTGCTTCCACTGCAGAAATGTTAACTCTTGCACGGTGGCTGTGAAAAGCTCCTGGAACTTCACAGAATCACAGAATCATAGAATCATTCCAGTTGGAAAAGACCTTTAAGATCATCAAAACCAAACTTCAGCCAAACTCTACCAAGTCCAGTGCTAAGCCATACCTAGCATATTTAGGTTAAAAATTATGTGATAAACCATGTCCCTAAGCACCACATCTGCACATCTTTTAAACACCTCCAGGGATGGTGACTCAACCGCTTCCCTGGGCAGCCTGCTGCAGTGTTTACTAACCCTTTCAGTGAAGAAATTTCTTCTGATATCCAATCTAAACCTTTCCTGGCACAATTTGAGCCCATTTCCTTTTGTTCCTTTCCTCTTGTTCCTGCTACTTTGAATGACTCCAGCACCTCATGTCCTTGTATTGGTGGCCCCAAAACTGAACATAGAATTCGAGGTGTGACCTCATCAGTGCTGAGTACAGGGGTCAATCACTACCCTAGTCCTGCTGGCCACCCTATTCCTGATACAAGCCAGGATGTCATTGTCCTTCTTAGCTGCCTAGGCACACTGATGGCTCATGTTCAGCTGGTTATCCACCAACACACCTAGGTCCTTTTCAACAGGCAGCTTTCTCGCCAGTCTTCCCCAGGCCTGTAGTGTTGCACAGGCTTTGTTGTGACACACATGCAGGACCTAACACTTGGCCTTTTTGAACTTCATATAATGGGCCTTGGCCCATTGATCCAGCCTGTCCAGGTCTGTAGATCCTTCCTACCCTCAAGCAGATCAAACAGCTAAAACTGGCTTACTTCAGTGACAGGGGACTCCTAACAGCTAAAACTGGCAGTAACTCACAATACAACCATTATTTTAGCCAATGCAACTGTGTCAAGAATCACCTAACCTGCAACATACACCACTGCTGAAAATCTTATAGTTCTTTTCAGAGGCTGAAACACTCCTGGTTTATTCCACTCAGGAGAGAAGACACAATGTAATCTCCAAACACAAAATTTATCAGTGGTATGAAATCAGGGCTTTGTAGAGAAACCAATAATATAATGAGGTAATAATTTGGTTCTGATTAAACCCATTTCTAGGCAATTGATTTTTGCAGTCTGAAGTGTCTCCCCCAAAACATTATTTTCATGCTGCTTGTCAAAGCTGTGAGTTTGCAGAATTGTTCAGGCCCTCCTTCTTGGAGTCAGTTCACCTGAACTGTTGGGTGATGGTACTCCCCTGGTATTTCCCTTCTGAAATTGATGGCAGAGCTACCTTTAACCAGTCATTCCCCCCGTCAACACCACCTATTTTTGTATTCTGCTCTCATCTCAATTCTAGTAAGAATCGTGCTTTGCAATCTAAATAGGGGAAAAAATGCAGTACTGCCTGCATTCAGTTTTATTTTATTCATAGTTCAACTACACAACTTTAAAACTTTGAGCTTTTCATTTTGTTTGAACCCAGCACATTAAGGTTCATTCATACATACAAAAATGTATATGTTGAAGTTTTTTGTCTTTGAGAGTACCTAATTGCTATTCTTTGACAGAGCTGTCACTAGAGGGTCCATTTTGAGTTCATTCATTGAAAGCTGTGGCAGCAACAGCAGCCGGTCTTAACTCGGTTCTGCCTCCAGAGATTTGCAGAGAAGCTATTTGGAGTTTATCACACAGTTTTGCAAAACACTAGAGCCTCGGCAAGCTGTCATAAAGAGCCTCTCATTCCAACTGGGCTCGTTTACAAGTAGTATTTTATTAATCTCTGCTCTGTTTTACCCTGCACCTTGCAAAATCTTTCTTCACCTCTTTTACTTTCTTGATAGATTAAAGAATTCTGAAATATGACTCTGAAAAATGCTTGGTATTTTTAATGCATTTAGAATTTGCTCGAAGTGGAGCTCTTTGATGTAAGACGCTCCATGTTCCTTGCCCCCCTGGCAAGGCCTGCAGCTGAAAGCCTTGTCCTGAGCAGAGCCACTTCCCAAAGCCATTCTGCAGCCCCACAACTAGGTCCTACCCATGACTATGCCATTTGCTGACAATCAGCCACTTCCATCTGCTCTTTTCATAAGAGAATTTTTAATTTGAGCACCAAAAGCCACTGCTGTCTGAAAGCAATGCACTTTTCATCCCACAAGGAGGATATCAGAGCAAATAAAAAAGTCCACAAGGCCAATTTCACCCCTGTACCTTGCCCTGTGTATGTTGGCTCTGCCACAAATCTATCTCCCACGGGAACTCCAGTAGGAGCCGGTGCAGTAGCTCTGTGCCACCCTTTCCTTGGTGTGAGAAGGGATTTGAGAATGTTCTAGGTAAGAAGCTCAAATTCGGGGTTGTATCAAACTTGTCATCTAAAGTACACTAATCTGCGTCAACAGAAACCTAGGTGTGTCCTCCCCACCAACTCCTGGCACTCCAAGCAGCAGTGCTGCCAAATCTCACAATTTCATCTCAGGGCATATAAACATTTGGTGCTTTTCCCAAAGTCTCAGCTCCTCGAGTCAAGTGATTATATGCTTGCAAAGGTGAAGAGCCAAGTTCTTGCCACCACTCTGCCCTTTCCAGCAGAGCTAAAATGTCATGGGAAAAGAAGCAAAATGCCCCATTTGACAGGTAAAATATAGTAGATGACATGATCTTGCAAGCCAGGTGCACACCACAAGTTCATTGCTGAAACTCTGAGCCACATCCATCAGGAGCAAGGATATAAATGAGGGAGCAGGGTTTTTGCAGCTGCCCAGCCCTCTGGGGATGCTCCAATTTTAGTTCCATGTTCGATGCAAACCCATCTCACAATGTTGTTTTTTTTCCAACTGGGAGAGAAAAGCAGCTGCCACCTTAAAGTTGCCATTTTGCATATGACTGCCTGCTAAGCTTCCCTCCCTTCCAGGGCTTGCAGTTAACTCCTGCTCTGTTTTCCTGTGTCTCTTAATCCTCAGAGGTGGCATGTCCTCACACAAATTGTCTTCTCCCTCTACATCAGTTTCATCAGTCATATGAATTCTGTATGAGAGTTAAAAATCATTGGCCTGTGTGGGATTCTTGTACCTATTTAGTAACAGTAATTCAGGTGATTTTTCTCTTCCTCTCCTTGTTCATCTACATCAGTGGGTGACAGTCTGTAACAAATGCATTTGTATCTAGCAGGTAGTATTTATTAGCATAAATTCCAACTCTTTCATGAGGTAATGAATACCAAACATTTCTATCATTTCCTAAGATCATAATTCTGAGAACCGTTTTTTTAACCCATGTTAAAAATTATGATTTACAGTTTTGCAAACATGTGCCTGAAATCAACTCCTCTTTTTTTAAGCTCTGTTTGCTGTAAAGTGTTCTTGAAATCTGGTCTATAAAGCAGAGGCAACCCACATCCATTTATTCTTCCTCAAAGACTTGCTTGTACTTAAAATAGTATCTCCTTTTAAAACCATGTATTTGTTTCTCTGATGTCTGTTTATATAGCAGCAATTTCACAGTTTCCAGCAATAAGTTTTCTGGATGACCACACCAAGAGTTTCACCTGTCTTGGTTAGAAGAACTCATTTTCCTTCTCCAGCCCAGCCTGGTCCTTTGAACTTTTACATTCCCTTACCAAGGTAAGTTTTGTTTCCACATAGCTTGAAGAACCTACATGGCAGGTCTGCTCTTCAAATTGCTTTTCTAACACACACACACACACACACAAAAAGCCCCCAAAACAATAAACAAACAAACTAACTAACTAAAAAACACCACAAAACCAAAACCAACCAAACAACAACAACAACAAAATCCACAAAAAAAAGAACTAAGAATATTGTGTCTGATTTAGAAAATGTTGCATACCCTCTGAAACCTCGTATCTCATCCAAGAACCCTACTACTAAGGACTGCCAGAGGTTGGGCCATAACTACAGCTAGTGCTAGCATTAACCAGAAGGTTTGTGGTTTTCCTCTCCTTCCCTCCGTTAGCAATTTCTGCCTAGGGAGAAGCATAACTGATGGTATTGCACTTGTGAGAGAAAGGACAACCTTCTGCACATTGCTGCCTGAAGCACCATCCATCCAGATGCCTGTTTCCGGATCTCTTTCCTTGTGCGCTTACTGGACTCTGGGGCTGGGAGCAGCAGTGTGGTGGTACCCACCCTCTTCTGGGACTCCTGTTGCCATGAACGCCATGGATGCAGCTCCCTTTTGTGGGGATGCATAAATCCTTAGAGGAGAGGTGTTGAGGACAGGCACCTCAGGCCCCTCTGGGAACCCTGAGCCTGTGTCACAAGTGTCAAGGCTGGCAGTGGGCACAGCTGAGGGCTGCAGGTGCAAGTAGGCAGGCATGAGCCCCTCTGCCTGTTTCATGCAGAGTATTGAAGGGCTCATCATACAGTGGCTTTTGATCACTACCCACTTTGGATGACAGCCAGAAGCAGTGACGTAGAGATGAAAGCTTCTGTATCCCAAAAGCAATCCCCTAAGCCATCCAAGACTCTCTAAATCTCTGACTGTTTGCTAGCTGAAGACTTTTAGGTTGGTTATGTAGCAAGGATAAGAGTGAAAACTCTCCTGTGGAGAACACGAGCACTCTTTTGATTTTGGATGCTCAAGCTGCTACTTTTCCAAGAATTTGTTTGTTTTTTTATTTTTCTGTACTACTGTTGAGAGATTCACACCCACTCTATAGTTAGAGGGATGTGGCTGCCTTAATTTGTAACAATGTGCTACCTTACGTAACTCTTGTTAATTCAAACAAAGAAGTCATATTAATATAGACTGTTGTATTTAAATTACATGTTTATGTTGTTTGAGTTGATGGATTTAAGTTAGCTTTAATACTTACACTGAGATAAGCAGTAAAATAAAGCTGAAAAACATCCAGTGCCGCCAGGGTCACATTTTTCAGCTGAACTGCTAAGGGGATATTAAGTGTGCTTTGGCTTTTTTTGAAACTCTGCCACTTCACCTTCGCCCCAAGTCCACAGTGGAGTAATATGTGTTCGTTTCTTCCACCTTTTCATAAAACTCATTGTGTTTCTGTCTTTGGTAAAGGGGACCTAAATCTGCAAAGCAGTTACACATGTAGAAAATAATAGACCAACTCCCGAAAGCAGCTGATTAAAATCAGACTGTTTTAAGGGGCAGAGAATATTCTAATTTGCCTGGTTTTCATCAGCCTTTTTCAGAAGATGGCTCTGACACTGTGTGATATTTTCAAGTGCTTGATCCCTGTGCTACATTAATTTGCTAGTACAGCAGGGTCAGTAAAATGCTAACTCGGTTGAGATCAATGGGAGTTTTGCTACTGACTTCAGTGGAGTCATGATTCACCAGTGATATGGCTGGGGCTTATTTATTTTTTATTTGGCTGCTGCAGCATTCTCCCATTTCTCATACACACTGAACATGGATATTTACACATATTTGCCATCTGTGAACATCATTGGTTTTCAGCAGATAACCCCAATGGAAGCACTAAGTTTAACCATTTAATCATTACAAATGCTAAACTTAAAGTTATTCTACTAGTGAGAGCATAACATGAAAATATCTATAACACAGCTTGATTTTTCAGCAGGTTAGTCTTTTTGTAGAGATTTGATCTCTTCATGATCTGTACAAAGGCTGTTAAAATCACTGTGCAGGATCTGAGTGAAACAGAGCAGCTCACAGATCTGGATTCTTATGCAGCAATTTAAGTTCACAGAGCAAAATGTACCCAGGAGCTCTCTATCAAAATTTCAGATGTGCTTTGTTCCTAATCATAGAAATATTTAAATAAAATCACACTCTTTAACGCTCTTGCCACCAGATTACAATGTTTAAAAGCTGCCTGTTTCAATGCATGCCTAGAAACATGCTGATTCACTGCTTGCTGGGAAAGGAACAACTGCAGCTTGCTGCTAAACATCATCCCCTGATCTGAGCTGCTTCTGGGTTGAATCAGGCAGGTGTTGCATGCTCTGTAGCTGGTAGAACTTGTCTAATTTCCTGATGTGACAGTTCAGGGAGTTTAAATAAATAATCCTCTACAGGAAAGTGTACAAAGATATAAATGATTCAATTTAGAGTTTATATGTACAAGAACAATAAATAGAATTAAATCCATTAATTCATTTGGCTATGTTCACAGCAATGTGCAAACCCATTAAAAACTCTAAGTCAAATTTTAAATAGAAAGTTGAGGGTGGCTCTTCACTTAATATAAAAGCATTTTTTTTTAACTAAGAGAGAAACTGTGTTGTGGGTGGTGTGCTCCTACTGTTGAATAATACCTGAATGTCAGAGCCCTGAGCATTTAAAAACAGGTGATCAAGACCTCGAAGAACACGGACCTAACTCTAACAAGCAAGAGAATTTTGATTATTTAATGTTAATAAAAAACAAATTCCCAGAAGACTTTAAGCATGCTAATGAAATTCATTCTAGTGGAAGTGGATTTATACTCTGTTTATTATTTTTAATTCAAGCAATTGCAATTACTTAAAGAGAAATGGAGATTCATGCACAAGTCATTAGTTTGAGTTGTTAAAAAAACCCTTAAGAACTCTATAAATCTCTTTGAAATTTCTTTTAACTTAGGATTCCTGTCAAGGAAAGTATTTTAATGAGGAAATGAAAGTGTAAGCATGTAATATCTGAAGTTTTAATTGACTTTGTTGATGATACTATAAAAGCAGTAGCAGTGTGCAAGCAAGGACTTTGAAACAAAGGCAATGAGCCAGCTAGTGGCTGAATGGCAGCTTATGTGCAACTGAATATATAATAATTTAGAATATTTTGTGCTAGCTTCCATTACTCAGAAAGTGTGTGTCTGTGTGTGTGTGTGTATGTGCATATGTGCATTGGCAGGTTGCGACTGAGGCTCTGGAACCTGCATCCACAGCTGAACAAGTCTGGTTGTGGTTCCGATTCAGCTCCCCCTACTATTTACTTTTCAAGAATCATGTTACACAGAAGGATTGTTTAATTCAAGCTGCACCTATGGAGATGGTAGGAAGTTGGTAGGGAGATGGCAGCTGGCTGTGCTCCAGTGGGTAAAGAGCAGTTTCTCCAGACACGCCCACAATACCGAGCGTGCACTCATCTGCACCGTACCCTAAGGTCAGGGGCTGCTTTTGACAATGTTTGCTGTAACTGTTTGTTCAGGATTTTTTTTATGTTTGCCAAATTAAGTGAGTACATTAGCTAGTGCCTTGATCATCTGTTAGGAGGATATGATGTCAGGGGAGTAAGGTACACAACTAAAATGCCGTTCAAAAGGGCGCATTCAGCCATGCTCCTCCCATCACCCAGAAGAAAGAAATTTGAAAAACATGGCATGTTATCTGTGAACATCACCAGTGGCATTTCTCATGTATATACAGCCAGGATCAAAACAGATTACTGGAAATACCAAACCATTTACAAATATAAATGCTACTAACCATTTGACTTACAGCTCAGTCAAAGAGGAATCACAGTTTTCTCATGATTCCAAGTCTCATGTAAAATATCAGCTGCTTCTGGCTTCAGAGTAAATATATGCTTTTGTTAACAGGCATCTGACATTTGCAGGATAAATCCTGTGTGAATTTTAAAATAGAGAATGAAAGTGAAAATCCTTCCCATTTGATGAAAGGTAAACTGAGTAATTCCTAGGAAGATTACAATTTTCTGCTCCTGAAAAGAAGTGCCTGGGTATTGTCAGGGCAACTTAATTGTCCATTTCCAGCAGATAACAAGAAATGAACACTACAAAGCTTAGTTTATGTCACCAATGCAGATCAGAAATCTTTTCAATAGAATTGGCATTGAGGAGATTATTCAGAAACAGATTTTAGTAAGATCTCTTTGAAATACCACATTTAAAACTTCCAGGCCTACACAACAAGATGCCTGAGAGGGAATGAAAAATAGCAGTTTCCCAATTAATTTCATTTTAAAATCAAAACTACAATGCTTTTTTCAATCGTTTTGTATTCCTGCCCTGAGAAATAGAAAATGTTTCTGGGTGAAAAGGTAGGTGTAGAATTAGATAGCATTTAAATCCTGTTTCAAAGACCTCATGAATTTTACTTTATGGCCGCTATGGGTTTGAAACTTCTGCCCATTCTTGGCACAGCAGAAGGAACAAGTGATTGAAATTGCATTTCTGTGGGATGGGAAGATAAAGATTTACAGAGGAAAAAAGTTAGCAGTTCCCTGATGATCTGACTCCACTGAAGTTAAGTCAGCAGAGAACATGGCCATTTTTCCTCTGAAAAATAACACTTTCCTGTAGAAAAATTCCTACGCACACAAGACACGGTGTTTTTAGGATATAGGGGCACTCAACTTTACATGAGTAAAACTAGTGTTATAAACAGTATTTTGGTACTATGGAAGTTCACTTTTTTGTCATTTCAGTTCCATATCCAACCAGAACAATAATTACTACAATTAAACAGAATCAGATTATGTTTAGCAGTAAAATTAATAATGCATTAATGCAAGACCTGTGCATTGCAAAACTTCAGCCCTAGTGATTTGAGGTTAATATTAATGTATTTAGATTGCTGACAGTTCCCAGGGTTTTAGAAAAGCCTGAAATTTAACAGGGTGGTTAGAGTAATCATAAGAGGCTACTGTTAGAAATGCTGGATTGAGTTAGAGCTGTCAATCACTTCTAAAAGTAATGTGCATATATAAACAAGGTTATCAGGTGACCATGAAATGTCTTTTGTCATCAGCTAGTGAGAGCTTCAAGAGCTATAGGCTCTTGAAGTGGCAAAATTCTTGGAGGCTGGGTCAGAGGAAGGGGCTTGGAGACCCCTGCAGCTTCCCCAGTGCCGACTGAAGAGAAACGTCAACATTTTTGGCTGCTTCTGCAGTAAACATTGTCCAAGGTTGTTGGGTTTTTTTCATCTGGAATAATTCTTCGGAAATGTCTACATTAATAGAACAGAGTCATGCTACGAAATCTAAGCTGCTTCTTTCGCAGGAGAAACTTCAATGCAGCCATCATCAAACTTTTGTGATACATCACAGCTCGTATAGTATCAGATTCATACAGAGAAAGTTTCTGTTCCAGTTGGCTCACACATCAATATATTAATAATGGTGAAAAAAAGACAACAACAAAGAAATATTAGAAGAAATATATGGAGGAAAAAAACCCTTGGATTTCTTTTGCTGAAGTACTGTACTACAAGCCTCAGCATCAAACTGTTCCCTCTTACTTTGAGTGAGAGGGATGAAAATGTGAAATAATCTGAGGCAATGGCAGGGACCGTAATTCCTCCATAGCACTGTCCCTTCATCATCTGGATACAAAATAAGATGCCCTGAGGTATTTCAATGGGCCTGGAGTAATCAGTGAGGAGGGAGAGACAGATCAGGAGACCAGCTCCTGTCTATAGCACTGTCCTCAGCTGACCCCAGGGATTTCTGACTGGAAATCAGAGCTATGGCTAATGCCGCTTGACACAGAATTAACTCTCCCAGGGCCACTTCTCTGCTTCTGCAGAGCTGCCAGGGAAAAAATAATATCTGAGTTGGATTGCGTGCTCCCCACAGGGTCGTGCTGTGAGGAAGACTAGAAAGATGGAGGAGAAGTGAGAAAGGGGAATCCCTTAAAAATCCATCCTGCATCCCCATGGGGTACAGTCTGAAGGAGAGTCCATAATTTAAACTTGTATAAATGTCATATATCTCCCATATCTCGCCCACAAGAATAACAATGATCTGCAGCAAAAAGCGGCGTGAGTTCTGTATCATCTTTCATGATGGTGTATTTGGATAGGAACTAGAAAATCATCTCTGAGTTTCATCACCTTTTCAGACTTCAAACGTATATATAACACTACTTTCTCTCTCTTATAATTGCAAGCAGAAGAAAGTGTTTTATCTGTTGTAACCAATTTAGCACCGCTCTAGAACATAATAATGATTTCCTCCTCATTTTATCATCTCATTTTTAAGGTGCAATCCATTGTTTTGTAGATTTGGTAATTTAACATACACATATCTCTCTAGCGGAGAGTGATAACAGGAACTTTTATATCTAGTATAATGCAAAAATGCTCCAAACTATGCACCAAAGTATGAGACAGACACCCATGGTGTAGAGACTCTGGGATTTCCTCAGATCATCTCTGCAGCATCACATAACCCCAGGTCCCTCCCAGGGAGGGAGGCAGGGCTCACATCACAGGAAGCAACCCAACCTTACTGGCTTCCTAGGCAGTCATTTCTCAAGGCTGGAAAAAGGAGACCTTCCCAGAAGCCAGGTGGGCTGAGAGATGTCAAGGAACTGCAGACCCCATAGCTGGAATTTGTCTCCCTTTTTCAGAGAGATGGATGATTTCTGCCCTTTGAACAAGCCAACAGATATTTACCAGACACTTGGTACAGTGCTGGACCTCCAGTTAACCAGACCGTGTCAACCCCAGAGCCTCTCAGAGCTGCCTCAGCAGTTACAAGGGGTTAACCTTCACCCATGGAACCCTGGTTCAAACTTGTTAAAATTTACAGTCGGTAATGTAATAGCACAAATTCTTCCACTGACGCAAATTGAAGAACTTATGAGGGATGTTGAGCAAATCGTGGGTTAGACATTGTCCTGGAAACACCCCTGGAGCTCCCTTCATACACTTCATTTTTTTTCCCCTCCTGAAAAAGAGGTATTTGCGAGCCATGTAAACGAGTAAATTCAGCATGTGATTCCAGAGCAGCATGCAGCTCTTCTTTTGCCACATACACAGACACTGTTTTTAGTGCACATCATCACATAGTGATTAATGACAACATGGCATTTACTCCAGGGAACACAGCCAGCTTGAACATGAAAACCCACATTGACTCAGATGGACAGACAGGCATATAAACTTTATTTATTTTGTCAGCCAACTAAGCAAACTGTAAAAATAAGAATACAAAAATATGCTCTGATGTTTGCTTTACTTGGGGATAAAGTGATTTAACAGAATTACCAGCCATGTTTTTTTCTGAATAGGGTTACACGTACCAGCCTGTTACCGCTGCCGTAGCTGAGCTGTGCAGATGCAAGACAGAGAAAAGACAGAGGGACTTTCCTCTGTCTCTTTATTCCTTTATTTTGGTGTTCTCAGGGGATACCATAAAGATACTAACCTCAGGAATGACCTCAGTTATGGTCAAACCTAAGGGGCTGTTGCAGCAGCAAGGGGTCACTGGCCTGTAGTAGCATTTACATTGTGCTGCCTCCTCACCCGGCTGCTCAGTGGTGAGACCTGTCACTCGGAGTCCTGCTGGGATGGAAAGGCCCCTCAGGAGACCAGTTAAGTTGCTTTATGGCCCCTTCTGTTATGCTGGAGTTGCAGAAGTACTATCTATATTGTGAGACTAATGTTCTGGTCTGATATTTGTATTCCTTATGTATTTCATCCTTCATGGCCGTCAGAGACTCTATCAGATGACAAATGGGATCTCCAGATATTAAAGGTTTAGTGCCACTGATACAAATAAATGAAAAGTACAAAGGTTTGTGTTATAACTATGAAACACTGACTGCAATTGAAATAGGTTATTTTTACGTCTCAGATTAAAATGGCCGTTTCCCCTTAAGTTTTCTGATTTTAGCTTAAATCTTTCAAGGTCAGTGGTTCTCTGGGGTAGTTTTGTGCTATCTGATATGCCCTTTCCTAATTTTCTCAATGGTGTTCCTCAAAAGGATTTTCTCCTAACCTTTTCATCTTCTTTAATACAGGAATTTTTCTTCCTGAAATTGTTTCAAGAAAAAGAGATAAATCTATTTTAATAAGCAGTGCTTTTTTTTTAGAGAAAGATTGCTTTCTGTCAGAATCATTCCATATAGCATGGCATTATAATTCAGTTTTGCTAGCCAGCTACAAGAGGAAGCATTTGTGAATAGGGTTGAAAGGACAGGAGAATAGAAACTAGAAGCCTAATGCTTTTCAAGTGCACTACTCTATGTAACATTTTGGTGATAATTTTCCCTTACTCTGTTAGACTAGATGGGAGTCTATAAAATACAGGGTGGAATATTTTAGTATATTTATATTTATATTTAATACATAAATATTAGTTAAAGTTCTTTCGATGGAATACAAAATCCTCCATTTATTTATAAAGTAACAACACACACAATATAATAATTTCATTCTGGGAGGGAAGGGTAATCCTTCATTATCATCACTATAGTTGTTTGTCCATGGATTAGTTTAAAATCTCAGAAATCCAAGCGAGTCAAAGACAAACGTAAAACCCCTTACATGACTTCAGTGTGTCCTTGTTTTGATTCATGATCCATGTGTCTATCTTGAACAATTTTGCTGGTTTGATGTTTTAAATCACGACTGTGCAGAGAAGTAAGACTAACCAAATTATCACACTATGCAACATTTCTTTACACAAACACTGCTGTAATTTTTAGTAATGACCCCCAGATGACAGGAAACAATAATGAACTCTTTTAAAATATACACCCTACATTCTGTGTAAATTGCAATATATCAGGAAGCCAAATTTCCTACTAATACATTATGGACTTTTCATCTATTTGCATGCATCAAGGGTATTAGAATGATAGTATTTTAAAAATAGACTCACATAACATTTTTTAGTTTAATCAACCATGGATGAGGCCCATCTGTCATATCTAGTCTGTATGACTAATTGTTAGTGGTCTCTAATTGAAATTTAGATTTATTAAATAAACAGAGATGCCATTATAAATGCACTAATTCAATATGTGGAGGAGGGAGGGCAGGATATGAAACTGGGCAGTAGCTTCTGAGCACTGTTTATGTTTATACACATTCAGATTAATATATTCCCATCTACTACTGGACTGATCCCTCTGCAAGGTACATCAGAGCAGGCTGGCAGATGTCTTAATCACAGCAAACATTCTCCCCCTCATTTTTCCACACTTCAAAGAGGTTTGTGAATGTAAGCTGGGCTTAGGCTTTTGGGGGGGTTATATTTTCCGGAAGGTTCTAGATAAAAAAAGAAGGGTTCCTTGTTATCATTATAAGATATGGGAAGCTCCGAAAGTTGACTTGTGGTTTTATCTACACCATAATAGTGGCCAAGTGTCAAAGAATCTGTATGCAGAGAGCAGACAGATCTGTTTTATAGACCTATAGATGAAATCCTAGCCAGATTGATGGCAAAACTCCCATTAACTTCAAAAGAGGCAGAATTTCACTCATTGAAAGTGAAATGCATCTTTGTGATGTACTAAGCATCCTCAGCTGGCATCAGGTAAGTTCATTGAGGAAGGAGGTCATTCAACCTCTGCAAAACTGAGTTCTTCATCCCTAGAAAGCAAAGCAACATCTTCATGCCCTGTTAGAAAGTGCTTTCGCAGTGACTATACGGCTAATTTTATTTTCAGTGGCATAAATAACTGCTGAACATACACAGATGTCATCACCAGATGCAATTTCTCAGTTCATGTCACTGTGGAAGCTAGAAGCAGAAAAATCACCAGTGAGCTCTGGGTTGCTTTATCTTTGTTTTACGTTGCCACTTTTTTTAGCAGTTCCTTATTTTCTCCACTAATCTATTTTACTATGGAGGTGTTTTAGCTTTCTGCGAGAAAAATGAGGCTGAGCACTAGATTTAAACCTAAGGATATAAGATCATGCCTTCTGTGAGTGCCTGTAATGCTTTAATGACTGCAGCACTGGCATGTCGGGTATGTGCATGGGCAAGAAGTGGGGGATATTTTTTAGCAGCTAGTAGTTTGATCCTGCAGCTTCCTGAGCAGCTTTAAATTGCAAGCACTATCCTGAGAACTGAGGGCACTTGGTGCCCTGCAGGGACTGCCAAGGATTTCACAGAACTGGCACTTTCAAAAGAGTGCAGCTCTGTGTGTTTTCAGAGATGAATTTCAGGACTTCTGCCACACAGAGGTTTTTTCCTGAGTTTTTTCTTGTTGCTTTGAAAGAGCTCTTTTTTTTTTTTTTTTTTTTTTTTTTTTTTTTTTTTTTGTAAGAACTAAACCATTTCCACTCCAAGTTTAAAATGGTCATTTAAATAGATTACCACTTACAGCAGATGTACCAAAAAACAGTGTCAGAAAAAGGCTGGAATGCTAAGGCTATTAACATAAGAGGTCAAATCAGACACTGCTCTTGGATTCGACAGAGCCTCCAAAAACAGTTTCTGACAGAGAGGCTTTCCTTTTGCTTAGGTATGTCTATTTTGCTTCTCAGCTTTGCCTTGACCCTGTTTATATTGGCTATGGCAGAGCTTCTTTCCAGAACACACTTGCAATTAGGATAGGAAATTTTGTGGGGTTGTTAGGAGACTGCAAGGAGTCTTCATACGGAAATAAGCAAGACGAAGGACAAGGTTTTGGGGAAAAAAAAAAAAAAAAGAAAAATAATATATTAATATGGATGTCGTGGTTGCTCAGTTGAGAAGAATGAGGAGCCACTGTGGGAAGAGAAGTCAGATCCAATCTTTGTCTAAAACATTAATGCTCCAATTCTGACTGCTAAACATAGAGCAGGATCCACGGTCATTGCATTACCCATAATTATAATGACCATGCCTGTATGGTTTCAGCTTAAAATTATATTTTTATATTCCACTAACATTCCTGCCATTGATGAGAGACATTCTTCTTCAAGTGTGAGCAGCATTGTCCCTGAAGCTCAGCTATTTTATCAGGCAAAACTTTGGATAAATCCTGTGCTTGTTCCCACCTAAGCACATAACCAGAGAAGGAAAGAGCAGCATGGACTCCGGCTGAAGAGGAAGCAAACAAAATGACTTTATTTTCCTGCTCATACTATTCAAGGCTGCAACAACTGTTTGTTTTATGGTCTAGCAGGCATTTCCCTTACTTTTCAGCATGCAGCTTTCCTTTCAGTGCAGAGCTGACACGAGGCGTTGCTCTTACCCAGCACTGCTGAACTGTCACATTTGTTATTCTGGCTGGGAGAGAGAAATTCTGCCATTTCGAGTATCTTCTGTACATCTTTCTCTGCATACTTCTTGCTGGCTTCCTATTTCATACAGATTATTATGCTTTTTCTTTGTGGGTCAGAGTCACAAATGTTAGCAGTCAAGGTCTGGTCTTCATTATTCTGTTGTCCCTTTTCCAAAAACTTATTTTCTCTCTTCAGCTCTTTATCACTTTTATGGCGACTTGCTCATATTTTGAATCCTAGGGTTTTGCTTACTTTATGCTGGCAATATCTTCTTCTGGCTTGCTGTAAATTGCAAATTATAAAAACAACCTAATATTTCAGAAAAGTGTGTGAAGTGAGCAGAGAGAAGGGAAGATTTTGTCTTTGTTTTAAAAACCCAGTCTCCTGCTTGCTTTTACTGTCTCACTTTTCCATCAGGCTCTGCCTCCCTAAGCCTGTTGTTTGATGTTTTTTTTTACTGTCTTAAACAATCTTTCAAGTGACTCGGGAGCAAAACTTAAGGAACTTGAGAAACCTGAGCTGCTAATTTACAACAACGTTTGAAAATGTTACTGTCAGCCCCAAAGAACCCATTACTTGAGCTGCTGTTCTGGTGTCAGCTCACGCGATCTCCTGCAGTGGTTTCGTGCTGATGCCTTTCATTTCACTGATCTGCAAGCCACAAAATCCACCCTCCTCTGCTTGCCCTGTCAGTAGGATCCACTGCCTCTCACCAGTCCCCAGGAGGAGGCCAATCTTGTCTTCCAAATTTCACAGACTAGATGCTCAGCTATGTAAACTGGCGTCACACTGCTGACTCAAAATCGTAAAAGACAGAAAAAAGCTCAATACTTTAGACCGAATGGTCATGCAATATTGATGGATGTGGTGCTCAAGGCTGGGAAGGATCTTTCCCCCTAGGCTTCAGTCCCTGAAACGTAACTGAGATCTGCTGGATAAATAAGAAGCTCTCTGATACTTTTTTGTAGCGATTTTAAGTCCTTCTTCCCGAAAGCCCAAGCCTGGTTTGCTCTGCCCAAGCCACCTGCTGGGAAGTTATGTGCCCTGCAGCTTGTCGGCTCTGTGAACCTGTCAATCAGTGTTTGCTGTCATAGGACATCAACATCTTGAGATCTAGGAAATAAAAATGAGGTCAAGCCCATAACATTTTCCACAGAGTGAAAATACATAAAAGTTGCCACTGTGATTAAACTCTCTCTTTTCTCTGTTTGTCTTAGGGATTTATTGCTCATAACGCAAGGTTATCAGAATCATAATTCCTTCAGTTTTGGAAACCTATGCCTCCTAGTTTTTAACCAATTGTTTCAGCTCTCTGGTTTAGTAAACTTATTTCTTAGGCTGTCCCTTTCCCATCAGGAAATGTCTTCTGGGGTCAGTTTTGAAAGCAATGCACTATGATTTAGCCTCATGACTGCAATTAATGTCAGTGGGAATCAGGCTGCTAAACTTCTGAACACTGTCTTTAAAATGTACCCCACAGTATTTGAGCCCTCACTGCATTTACAACCATTTCTTCATAAGGTATCTCACATCAGGCACGCATGTGGTGGTAGACCCACCAATGATAATGCACTTTTTTTCCCCCCCTTTCTTAATTGAACTGGCAGAGGAGATGAATGAAAGCCCAGGAGGGGCACAAATAAAAAGGTCAGGGCCAGACAAAGAAAGTTAATGCTTTCTGGAGAATCTCATTACAGGGCTTAGCTGTGCTATGGCACAACCACCGAGGACATTACGTGGCTTGGTCAGCAGCATGCACAGGACAACATCAACACTGAGCTAATTGAACGGTCACAATTTACAACAGCTGTGAGGATCAACAGTTCTCCTTGTAGCATGTTTAAAACTGATTTTACATGTTACTGGAATGAGCAGCTCCATATAAGATAAAGTACAAGATATTTACAGAGCTGCCTACTGTTTTCTTAAATCTCTCCTCCACCAGTCTACACAGAATTTGCTTATGAAAATTTACATAAAGCATTCAATTGTCCTTACTAATGTTTCTGTAATTATCTGCCTGCCCAGACATCCCAGCTCTCTGCCAGGGAAAACTGAATGAGAGAAAAATACTGAATCAGATAAATGTTTTTAAAACTTTACATGGCATTTGCTAGCATCCCAATAATCAGCTCTGTAACTGTGCATTTTATTAACATCCCACGTGTTTATTTGAGCTGCTGCAATCTTTCTGCTTAATTAACAGAAGGGAAAGAGGCAAGGCCCTGTCTTAAATTTACATGCCCATACCCAAATCCTGTAAATTTATGTGCACCCAGTTAATCTTTTATTCCTGACTAACCCCTCAGGGTGAAGAGCTACCAAATTGTGTCTTTATGCAGGGGTAATCCATTGTCAGAGATTCACACCAAAGTACCTGCAGGCTCTTGAAAGTGCCTCAGGTGCATGTAAGTTCCCAACTTGAGTTCCTGACTCGGCTCTGCTCATATTTCTGCAGCTTTTGCCATTCTGGCGTGAAGGGATTCCCTCCAGCAGCACCTGCAGCCATGGGAGGTGCATACCATGCTTGGACAAAGCCAGGGAAAGAAAGGTCACTGGGATCATGTGAACAAGAAAGCCTATTTAGGGAGCCACAGTGTCCATGTGGAGACAGCACTCAGGAGAAAGGGGGAGGACTTAATGAGTAGCCTTGATCAGCTCCTAGAAAGTGCTGGGGAGGACCAGATGGTTGTGGTACTTGTGGACACCGATGATGGAGGAAGGGCAAGGCAAAGAGAGAGGAGAGTGGAAAAGAAGTAATGCAAGGTGCTAGAGGCAAAGCTGAAGCTCTGAGGTGGTAATAGTCAGGAATTCTGCAGTAGCTGTTTCTGAAATGCTTCTGGTATACATGCACTACCAGGGAAAGAGAAGCAGAAAAGCAGAATGTTCAATGCTTGGCTAAGAAATAAGATAAAGGAACAGGTGTCTCTAGTCTAAGTGAAGGTTATGTTATCAACATAACAGACCTCAGAAATACACTGGAAAAAGGACAGTAAGTGGGGCACTGTAATACCAAATATTCAGTAAGTTTAGAGCAGGTTGTGCTAGAATCAATAAAATTAACCATATCAGTATGAAGCATAAAATCTGTGTGGACTGAAATTCCAGACCTAAGTATGAAGGATGCAATGTTAATGGTAGAGCATGAGAAGAACATTGTGTGTGATGCTGCCTCTGTGGCCAGGATGCTGACACTGGCTGAAGTACATGGGGGAATGCTGAGGTGCCAGAGAGGCAGTGTAGTCAATATAAAACATCAGACTTCAATTGTTTCCATGCAAATTGAGCAGATATTGTGCAAGGATGTAATGTGACATGGTCAATAACTATTTCATGGAGATACTGGTAAGGGATATTGATCAGAAAGCAGGCAATTCTGGGATTGGCTTGGAGAAGAATCATATATAAATGAGGAACTGTGATTAGAAGAAGCAAAATGGGACAACAAAGAAAATTATTTTTTCCTGCAGACAAGGATTCTGCTAAAGGATGCAGTGCTGAAAGCACAAGGCCAGTGCACATTATTCATCAAGTAGGCTTGAAAATGGACAGTACATGTTAGCTTTGCAAGACAGCAAGATAAGGGATGTTATTAGAAGAATAACTGCAAATCCTTCAAACAGCTGAAGTTGGATCCAAATTAATAAGTTAGAGAGTAACAGACACTTGGGAAGATTGCATGTATAAAAACAATTAGACAGCCAAAAAGGAGGTTGATGAGTTTTCAGCAAAAAGAATCAAAACTAGCAATAAATCTTCTTTCCTGCACATCAGGAGCAGGAAGCCTGCCAGAAAATCTGTAGAGTCCATTGATTACCAGAGTTCAGAGGAAACACTGAGAGAAAATAAAGCTATTAGAGAAACTAGATGAATCCATTGCATCACTTTGTTCACTGTAGAAGAGCAGATTCCCATACCATAAGCCTTTTTGGGATGGGGTGACCCTCGTCAGAAAGTCTGTTTGAAATAGCTGTGCCCAGAAACCAGGCCTGGGAACACTGTAACAAGATGAACAGCAGCTGCTTGCCAAAAACCAAATAATATCACCCAAGAGTTTCAATGGGCCTCATGGATGAAATCACTAAGTGACTAACAGCAGATTATAACTCTATGCTTAAAACTCCCTTGATATCCAAAGAGTGGTTATCAAATACCGAAGAGCAAATGCCAGGCCAACTTTTTTAGAAAGGTTCCAGGGGAGATGTGAGAAACAGCAGACCTGAAAGTCTGAAATCTGCACTAGGCAAATTAGTAGAAAATTTAATGAAGTACAAAATTCACTGGCACTTCAATACATTTGATTTACTCGGGAAGTGTCAGCATCACCTTTGCCGTTTTTACAGATTGAAGTTGTTTGACGAGATCAACAAACATAGAGAGAAGAGCAATTCAGAAGATACAGTCTACTTAGATTTCCAAAGGCATTCAGCAAATTTGTCCCTTGATTCCCCACTACAGGCTTTTAAGGGAATCCAGCATCTACATCATGAGAAGGAAAGTAATTGCATGATAAAAAGATAGGAAAAAGAGGAGGGGACTAGAGGAATTCTGCAGGGCTGCATAATGCTACCATTGCTGTCAGGGTATTCATAACCACCCTGGAAAAGGGCATGAACAGAGAGGAGAGATAGTTTGTTGGCAACAGTATTTATGCTGTTTAGGACAAGGGCTGACTTCATGTGTATTATTTTAGTAGTACTTTATGGAACTCAGTGACTAGATAATAAAATGGTAAATGAGATGCAGTGTGAATAAATGTAAAGTGATACATAAGGGACAAAAACAATCATAGTGTCACAACTAAAATGACATGCTCTGAGCTGACTATTAGCACTCAGGAGCAAGATCTTGGGAGTTGTTTGACAGTTCCACAAATATGCCAGCTCAGCACTCAGTAGTGGTCAGTAGTGATAAAAAAAACAAAACAAAACAAAACAAAAACACCCAAAGAAACAAAACCACAAAACACAAAAACAAACAAACAATCACCCCAACCAAAACCAACACCTCAGATAAAACATTAAGGCTTAGTAGGACAGGAATAAAGAACAAAAGAGGGAACAACATTATGCTAGTGTGTAAATTCATGACTGATCCATAGTGTGAATAGTCTGTGCAGTTCAGGTCATCTCACCTCCAACAGGGTACAGCAAAACCAGAGAAAATTCAGAAGAAAGCAACGAGTAAAATCAGCTTCAATGGTCAGCTACAGAGAGCTTCAGTGGCAATGACTTCATCAGGACAGGATGCTCCTCTCTGGAAGGGCAATGACTTAAAGAAAGCATTCTACAGCAGGAACAGTGGCATGATGAGGATGCTCAGAAATAACTCCCTCTCTGCCTTCTCCAACACAAGGTCTGAAGGGGGTGGGGTGGTCTTAGCAGAGAGTTACATGAGCCACAATAAGTTCAAGGGACATTGGAGAAGCTCAGAGATGGGAAAGCCTTTGGAAGCTACTGAAGACATAGAAACCACATATCAGGAAGTTCCTGACAGAAAATAGCTTGAAATTGAAGAATACTATTTTGTGTATCTGGGAGAAATGCCATGTATGTTTGTCTTGCTCTTATTCTTCACTAGGCATCTACTTATGCCTGCTAATAGAGATAGGATACTGGGCTGGCTCAGTTTTAGGTGTCAATGGTTGGGGCTGTCTGTGTACTTTTATGCTATCAGCTACACACACACACACACAAGGTTTAGTCCCATCCTAGGTTGGGCTTTCCTGTGCAAGAGCCCCCATCAGCAGGACCATAACTTGCACCACACACACATAGTCATCTGATTGCACCTCCATCCTTGTCCATCTCTCCGACTGTCATGAGGAAACCATGGCTCTTGATATCGAGCTGGAAGAAGAAGAGATGTGGATCTGCTGGGCAAGTAGCACACAAAGAATCACAAAATCATAGCATGGTTTGGGTTCAAAGTCACCTTAAAGATAATGTAGTTCCAACCCCCTTGCCATGGGCAGGGACACCTCCCCCTAGAACCAAGTTGCTCAAAGCCCCATCCAACTTGGCCTTGAACACTCCCAGGCATGGGGCATCCACAGCTTCTCTGGGCAAGAAGGAGGCAGCTGTAATGTAGAGCTGCCAAAATGTTAACGCCTGTCTGGAGAATGCTGCCTACACAATTCCCCAGCCTTTCCCTTCCTCATGCTGTGATCTGCTGGTAACCTCCTCCAGTGACCTGGGGATTCCTCTCTTCTGCCAGCAGCTAACAGCCTGCCTGGGAGTACAGGGTGGCTCTCCTTACCCAGGGACATGGTAAGTTCACCCAAAGGTTGCTGAACCTGGAGGATGAACATGTAATAAAAACTGCAAAATAACATACTGTTGTCAAATGTAAAAACCTCACCTTACCATGCAGCAGGCTGTACTGGCCTCACCCAGAGGCTGCTGGCAAGCTTTAAGCTTTGAAAGCCAGCCCACTAGTTACAGCCCAATCCATGGGGTGCTTGTCCCCTCAGAAGATTTAAAACAACAAAAGAAAAAGTTTGCATACAGGCTTAAGCCCTTTTATGGGGCCCAGATCAACTACTTGGAAGTCTACAGCCAGAAATTCTCTTTAGATCAATGCATCTTTGCCTTTTTAAGGCCAGCTCAGACCAGTTCCAGGCTTAGCCTTTTGAATCTACTCCGCCTTTCTACTTTGTTTCTCTTCAGACTTACAGAGAGTGCAGTTTCAATACTTCAAGTTCTTTATTGACACAACCTTATATTGTACTGTAACAAGTCCTGAAGAAATCAGAGCTTCACACCCTACAGAGCTTTATTTAAAACTTACACTTAAATTGAGCTGAACTATGTCTTTTTTTTGTTTGGTTTGTTGTTTTTTTTCTTAAGGTATTACTCATTTTTCAATGGAAACAGATACTGAAACATTCAAGACTAGTTCCTCTGGGATTTGCATTTTTCCTGAAGCTAAAAATAAGGGAACTCACACTGGAATGCCTGTTTGTATGAAATTCTGAATTTCATTTTCAGTCTCAAGTGGTTAAAACTTGTTATTAAGTGGTTCAGATTAGCAGCCATTCTTGGGGTACTTATCTAATTGACCTAATCTTAGCAAGCTTTTGGTGTTCCTTCACCAGTGATTCCCCTCTGCAGTATTAAGAATGTCGCTCAGTAATCATAGAGTTACATAAACTTAAAAGTACTTTGTTTTTATGTTGTGTTTTTTTTTTCTCCAGGAGGATGAAAACTTCCCACGCATGAAACAAAATTTATTACACCAAGGATTAGACCTGATCTAACAGCAGTTAGTGAGGGTTTGTGTCTACATCCTCCTAAGTTACCTGAAAAGGGCTTATGTCCAAAACCAGACAGCAACATTTTCAGAAACAATTATTTGGCAGCTTGGTCTCTCAAGCTGAAGCACTTTTCCCTCTTGCTAAAACAATACTTCCGATTTAGAGCCCTGCAGCTGGTTGAACTACAGCCTCTCTGAAAAGAGTGGACGTGAGGGCATAAATACACTCCTGCAGTTGCAACATGGCTCTGAGCCCTAGGGAGAGTTTATTTCCACTAACTGGCTGCCAAAAGCCTCTCTCTTGTCAAAGCACAACAGATGAATTCACAGATTCCAGATTTAGGTTCCATCACATTTGCGGGCAGGTGATCAACAACAATCACCCTGCAAAAGGCTAAATAATAACCACTATGGCAGCTGACTCCTGAGCTCTCCTCTGTTGGAGCCTTCTCTTCTCACATAAATAATCAAGTGGGCTGATCAAGAGGCTTTGTGACAACACAATTAACTTCTGTGAGCCCATGGCAGCTTCCTATCCCTCAATGTCTAATACATTAGAGGTGGCTTTTTACCTTCCCTCTTCCTAGGAACCTGGCAGAGTGAGAAGAGTTCTTCTTGCTCTCAGGTTGAAGACAGTCTTCAGGATAGGGATTTATTTCACTCTCTCCTTTGCCAAGGCTATGGATGCTGCTGGCAGTAGTGATGATGTTTTAGGGACTGTGTTTTAATAGCAAATTATTTTTTAAACTGAAATAAATATATTCTTTTTGTGAAAGAGGATATGATCACAATGGAAATGTTAAGTATTTTGTTAAACTCTGAGCATCCCAAACCTACAAAATATTACTTGGCTTTTATTTTTCATTTGGTTGAACAGTTAAGATTTCTCATAGAAATGAAAATTAAGTCATATACCAGATACAAGATCTGATCAGTTTTTCAGTAACAAATTGCTCCTCTCCTTCAAATGATGAGAAAAAACTGATTTTTAGCTCATGCAAGTTTAAGTGGTTGCAGGTTGCTCTAACTACAAGTATAACTTCCTGATTTTTTCACAATATGCCTCATTTACTTCTCTTCACAAAGTGAGAAGAAAGATTTTCTCATTAACCACTTCTGCATTTAAAAGCAAGTTAAAAACATCATAATGTCAAAATTATCCTTCTGAAAGTTTGCCTTTCTCAAATCAGCCTTAGGTTTAATGTTCCTCTCACTCCCCTTCCTTAGGAATACATTTGAGGTTCTAAAATGTTGGGAAGTAAATTGCACTTTCAGAGGGCAAAGTGTGTCATTCTTCTCTTTCCCTAAGAATCAAATATGCAGCAGTACCTTTCCAGTGTTGCTCTTGCTTTTCCCCTTGGCAAAGCTCCTGCAAGCTTCAGGCTTTTATGCCCCTTCTGCCAAGTCAAGACAGACACCAGGAGTGCACCTGCCATTCACATTTCTATTTTGCTGCAATGTCTGCCAGGTTTTGCTCTTGCTTTTCTTCCTTGGTGAAAGTCCTCGGTACTTTTGTGTTCCTTCTACCAGAAGGGCCACCTAGAAATGTTAGCTTTCAGGCAAAAGTCTCTGGCTGAAAACTTGGGTGGGTTTTTGCCTGCAAAAATCCACCTGTTAGGGGGTTAACTCCGATATGAAACATGTTTTCATCACCTCTTTCTGTGAAAACAGAATGCATTTTACAGTCACACATATTGAAACACATTTGTAAAGACTTGATTATAGAAGGTTTACTATATTGTCTTTTAGTAAAAATTCTTCCATAGCACATCAGCCATGGGCAAATTAGGTGCCTGATCATTGCTTATTAGAAATGCAAGAAATTAGATAATGGAATATCTGGAGAGGAAGAAAATATCTAAATGCAATTATTTTAATTCTTTCAATTTCTTTCACCCCCACTTTTTATTGAGTAGTTCCTGACTATAGGAAATGAAATTCTTATCTGTAAATTGGTTTTCTATGAAATAGATTTCCCTACATGACTGGATATTTTGCATTATTTTGCATTTGTGTCAGGAAAAGATCAGCATTATGTTTTGCATCTGGAGCAGAAAGTCCTTCTGGGTGCTTGCTCTGAAAAGCAGAACATGACCAGGAAGAGGGTTGTTTGATTTTTTTAATCTGAGGTAACCTTATGTGGAAGCCGGGGAGAAAATATACAGGGCTTTATTTGCAAGCCTGGTTTGTGGACTCCAGTTATAGGTAAAGATGTTCCCTTTGCCTTCATTCAGGTGTTTCATCTTAACTGTGACGGTGGTTACCCTGTGTTTATCATACAGCCAAAGTCCCCCTGAATTCAAAGTGCTCCAGGCAAAAAAAAGATGCAGCCAAGGTCAGTGTAATTTTACCATGGGATAATAGAAGGCAAAGGTAAGCTGCCTTCTCCAATTTCCATCTAAATGCTGAATGCCCCAAGCAATAAAAATTTATGTGTACTCTTCTACCAAAGAGGTGCCATCAAGGACAGCAAGCATGTTGCTCTCCTGTGAAGAAAGGTTGAGAGAGCTGGGGTTGTTCAGCTTGGAAAACAGAAGGGTCTGGAAAGACCTTATTGAGGCCTTTCAGTATGTAAAGGGGGCCTATAAGAAAGACAGAGATAATTTCTTTAGCAGGGCCTGTAGCCACAGGGCAATGGAGTAATGGATTTAAACCAAAAGAGGGTAGATTCAGACTAGATACAAGGACAAAATTTTTTATTACAAGGATGGTGAAACACTGGAAAAGGTTGCTCAAAGGTGGTAGGTGCCCCACCCCTGGAAACATTCCAGATCAGGTTGGATGGGGCTTTGAGAAGCCTGATCATCTTGAAGATGTTCCTGCTCACTGTGGAGTGTTGGACTAGATGACCTTTAAAACTCCCTTCCAACCCAAATCTTTCTATGATTCTATGTTGCAAATTATCCAAGAAGGAGTGCTTTAGCAGGGACCCAGGAACGGGCAATAAATTCAGCCACAAATCCAAAAAGCATTCAATGTTTGCATTGTCCATTATTTAAGAATACAATGGAATTGTATTCTCAACTGGCTGGAATCAATCCCTGTTGAATATCTTTGGATATTTTTTATTCTTTTCCTGTCAAATATATTGGGGAAAAAATGTAAGGTAAATATCCCATTTACCCAGGTTCTAACACTGCAGGCTGCTGGCAGGGCTGGCAGCTTTGTTTGGGCTGGGTGGTGCAGAATAGAGCACACTTACATCTCCTCATTTCAATTAATTGATTTTTTCAAAAGTCAGTGCACACATGTAATGCAATATACAGCTGATCAAAAGACCAATTTCAACAGCAGAATAAAACACAGAACATAATAAAAATCTGGAAGAAATTAATATTACCAGGAACCATGAGAGACAGATACATAGATACATCAATATCTATAGACAGATGAATTTGCATATAGCTAAACACAATTAAGGGGAAAATGTCAGTGCAAGCTATGCAAGGGGAGGTGGACTGTGTCATTCTTTCCTTAGGAGGAGCTGCTACAAGAAGGGGAAACTGGAAGATGCAGTGCTCTTAAATGAGATTCCTGGCCACAGGCTATGAATGTACCATCCTGGGAACAGCAAAGGTGGACCACAGTCACAGAGCACCTAATGTGTATGTATTCCTAATCACATATTTAAATGCATCAAGCCTTGCAAAATCTGCTTATGTGGTACTAAACCCATGTGAAAACTAAATCTGTGCCTTTGACTAGTGAACACAGGACACTGGTGCTACTTCCTCACTGCCAGGCTGCTCAGCCTCTGCTTCCCAAGCAGCCAGATCCCCTGACAATGCTGCTGTATTTTTCATTATGATATTCTGCACATGCATTTTTACATAAAAACATATCACTTTGTCCCTGAGGCTTTTACTCTTCCCAGGCTTTTATTTGCTCCATCCTTTTTCTAAAACTAGCCATGGCCTTCCATTCCCTTTCCTCTGCTCATTTTTTAATTCCTCCTTCCCTCCACTGCCCCTCTTTTTAATAAGATTTGGGTTTTGTTTCTGTGACCCATCCTACACTGTATGACCCAGGTGTCTCACAAACTTTCACTAAGTCTGTTCTCACAATATCTAGAGATATTTTCCCTGTTTGACAGATGAGAGGCTCAGGCTTTTCAAGGCTTCACTGTTTAGTTGCAAAGTAAGCTGAATCCGGTTAGGAGGAAACTGCCTCATTTCTTTCAAGGTCCTGGGTTGCAGTAGTTTACTTGGGGCCATAACAAACCACCCTGGGACAGGGCAGCTCACTGAAGCCTTGTGCTAGTGGTCCCACTCTGCTTTCTTGCTTTTCCTTAGCTTCCAGCCCCTCTTATTGTTTTTTTGTGCTTCCTTTTGTAAAAAAGAAAAAGAAAATAAGGAAAAAGCATATTTTTTTTCATTTCAGTTCTCCTCTGTGCCCATATAATAAGAAAGAGATGTATTTTTGGCCTGTTTAACTTTTCCCCTTTAAAGATAATGCACCAAGTGTGAAGTTGCTGGAGAAGGATTTGCTGCTCCAAAGGGATATACATCTTGTGTCCCTCAAAATGGTCAAATATTCACAAAACAAAATTTTAACAAAATAGTATATTACCCTGCACACACATTTCTCTCTTGGGGACAGAAGAAGTAAGCCTTATGGGACAGCAGGTAGTCATGTCTCTAAAGGTGCTACAGAAGGACACTTGCTACCAAGGTGAAATAAGAACACTGAGGAACTATTAGAGGCCAAGCCTTCCTGCTCATTAATGGCAAACCTCCTGTTGTGTTGCAGAAGGGGCTGGAGGCACAATGTAAGTAAAGAGATGTCAAGCCTTGGAGTGTGAACTTTTGAGAGTAGTCTGTTCAGTTCCTATTCCACATGAAATTTCGAAAGAAGTGAGAAAATAAACTGAATGCACTCTGGTGTTTGGGTAGACACTGAATACTGTGTTTGATCATCTGTTCATGATTTTATTTTATTTTGTTTTTTATTATTCTTTCTGAATCTGTACACAGAAGGGAGAAAAGCATGTTTTTAATGGGTAAGAGTTGAAAGGGAGAGAAATATTTCATATGTCAGCTAAAGAGACAGGAAGGTCCTGATGCTTAACAATAGGTGCCCCTGCATAGCTTAGATCTGTTCTGATACATACGAAGTTCACAAAGCATTGTGCATGCAAAGAAAAATCTTCAAATGCAGCTGCACTGCATTATATGGATTCTTCAGGGCCCCAAGGGACAGACTCATCACCTCAGTAACAAATCATTGCCCACATGCTAGAAAACATTTGTGAGAAAGAAACCCAGCTCCTCAAATCTCCAGCATAAATACAGTCCTTCTCAGGAGTGGAGAGGTGAGGAGGTATGTCTCTCAGGAAGCTCTGGAGGCTGAGGGACCACCCGTTAGTGAGGAGGGAATTGCTCACTGTCTGAAGGAGCAATGGAGAGGGGGGAAGAAAATTTATTTTGGGTTTTTTTATTCATTCACCTCCCTTAGCTTGGACCTGTGTGTTTGTGGATGGACCAAAGTGTGACAACAGCATTTCATTGGCATGTCTTTAGTATTTGGTGTCTGTGGTTGGCAAGAGACAAGATCCACCCAGAAACATTACAATATTTTTACACTTGGCTTGAACAACTGTTCCCAAAACCACTGCAAAACAAACCAAATCATGTGCTAAAGATATTAGACCTTATTTTAAAAGCAGTGCAACTTTGCTGCATAATATTCCCTAATGAGATGAGTTGCTTAGATTATTTGTTGTTTAAATAACTTCTGACACAGATGGGCTGAAGGAGGACTGAGTGGAAGAATTCAGAAGGGACTCTCAGAAGCTCTTGGCAATGTAATAAGGTGATAATGTTTTCAGCTTTGACCTTGTTTCCATTATTTAAAAAAAAATCATTCTCATGATAAAGAGACATTTAGGAGATACCCGTATCAGATAATTACATTGTAATGGAGATAACAGTGCAACAAACCCTGTCTCATGCTGGAAGTTAGACCAACAAATTTCACGTGAAAAGCAAGATGTTTGGGCTGTAAAACCAGTCAGGTTGTCCTGGATGACTGCATTTGTATTTTCCTTGCAACTCTATGAATATTTTAATAAGAGGACAAGATGATCTGCTTCAGCCTGTGTGAGAGCCCTGTCACAGAGACAGCAGGGGTCATGCTGCACAGCCTTGCACCCCCACAGGGACAAGGGACCCCCTTTCTACCCACACCACCCTGCAAAGGGCATGGTCTTCAGGTCTTCATGTCAGCCTGAGCCTGACTCACCTGCATATGAGGACTGGAGAATGGGTCATAAAGTCAGTGTGGCGCATCTATCCAATTACACAAAAAAACACAGCACTGAAGGCACAGGGCAACTTTTGTACCTGTGGTTTGGAAAAACAACCTTGCAAGGACACCTTGTACCTTAACAACTTGCTGTACCCAGAGATGAAGTGTGAGCTTGGGCAAGGGTGCACAGACAGGGCATATCCTGAATCTGGTGCCACAGGCTCCTGCCGAGCTGTGGGTGCATCTTTCATCCTCTGTGCACTTTGATTTTCCAGTCAAAAAATAGGAAAGTGCTTTTTTCCTACCTCCTGAGCATGCTAAGAGCATAAACACATTGGAGAGATCATAGCTATTCAGACACCGCGGTGGTTGTGGGGGACAGTGGGAATACAGGAGCACCAGAGATAGAAACCTGTGGGCACAGATGTCTGTGTATATTATCCCGTGGGCTGGTTACTCACCTCGTGTTGAGACTCGATAGACACACACAAATTGAACACAGGCTGCTTGGTTATCTGCCCCAAGCCAGCTTTTACAGACATGAGTTGCATAACCTACCTAGATAAGGGTAACACACAAGACAGCTTCTCTGTTTTGTTTTGTTTTAATAAAACTTGAAGTCAAACAACAAAGTTCCCCTTGAATATTTTTGCCTTCCCCCCTCCCCCCCCCTTTGATATACTTCCTATAAAAAAGCAAGGTTTGTTTTTCATTTTCATAAACTAAATTATGTACTCCCTCTAGTGTCAGAAATTGCATATGTGCTTAAACCAGTTTTGATCAAATGTTGCTATAAATGCTAAAATAAGGCTCCATTTCATTTTTCCGTGTTTCAAGGTTAATAAGTTATAGTGATATGTAGAATTACCAACAGCCCTACATGCTGCTGTTCTGCCTCCTCAGTACTGCAGCCATAGAAAAGAAATACATTATTAAGCAGTGAAATAAAATAAGTACTTGTCTTATTTATAAAGCCAGGTATCTGATTAAGGCTTTTTACCAACCTCTTTAATTCCAGTTCCAAAATGCTGCTTTGAAAGAGAACATTTGAAAAGCCAAATTGTGCAATAGAAATGTGCCAAAAGGGACAGCTAGAATCAGAGGGAAATCCAGGGAAGGACTTCTGAAATTCAGCAGAGAAGAAAAAGAGAGGCTGCTCAGTGTCTTGAGATGTGTCCTGGTTTTATGGGCTTTCCCAGATCTTTATGACCTGAAGTTGTGAGCATTTGGAGCACCAAGGGCACTTCCTCAGGGCAGCAAGCCTACCAGGTTGAACCCTTCAGCTGCACCTGGTGTGCAGTGCATCACTGCTTCTGCTCCAGGAGGGCCAAAGGTAGTCACACTTCAGGGGACCCGTGCTCCCCTGCCCAGCTCTTCTGAGGCATCATTGTTGGGAGCCTTTCCAAAAAGCCTGGCAGAAGCAGTGTCTTCTGCACACAGGAGAGCATTGCTGGCTTCTAACAGCAACATATTGAGCAGGACATTGAACGGCCTTTATGGGTTTCTTCTCTGATGCTGTTTTAAATCATGGGTAGAGGTAACACCCTCTGTTTTCCACTAATCATAAAAAATGACTGTCCCTGGCAGCTGACCACCTGCCCAGTAAGGTCACAGAAGTGCCCAGCTAGGTAGGGTGAGCAGTGACAGGTGGAAAACAGAGGAGGGATCCCAGGTCCAGGGGAGGCTCAGTCCCCGAGTCTGGCGTTTTCATGCTGATGTGCCTAAAGGCAAGCATGAAAATACTGAGGCCATGAGTTTGGATGTCAGCAGCTGCTGACCACTCACAAACAAAGCTCCTTTCCTCTAGCCACCTGACCACTGATTATACACATCTAATTTTATCCAGCCAGTTTGAAAGAACTATCATTACTCCCTGCCTAATCCTCCCTCTAAACATCCTGCACCCGACTGTCAGGCAACAGCCATGAGCAGCACAGAGGAGGTAGGTGGCATTTGAGGTATGAGAACAAAGCTGCAGAGGGGCACGGATGGATTCTGCATCCTCAAAGATAGATTTTGGTCCCAACTAGGTCTGGAGGAGGTCTAGGAGGTGCATGGATGTCCAGATGGGACCTATATCTATCCAGATCTCAGCAGCTTCAAAGCCTGGTTTTAGGGAAGTAAAAGAAAACAGCAGACCTCAATGCTGTTGATTTCCTAAAAACATACAAAGCTGTGCCCTGAAAATTGTGCCATGACCTGGCCAGCCAACCTTCTCACCAAAAATATACTCTATGTTGTGGATCCTCCTCCACACACTGTGGGAAGTGCCACCAACCATGTAAGGGAAAGAGAAAAACAATCATTTGTCCCTTTCCTTTTCATGATGTCAGTCAAAGCTGAACTGCTAG
The DNA here is from genome assembly GCF_020740795.1 of Apus apus. Lineage (NCBI taxonomy): Eukaryota > Metazoa > Chordata > Aves > Apodiformes > Apodidae > Apus > Apus apus. Next base: position 33,511,011 of record NC_067283.1, on the reverse strand, counting down.
GAAATCTTTTGAAAGCCTGGAAAACATTGCTGTAATTTGGCCTGTTCACATAAGCACCTGTAGGGCCAAATCATCCTGCCTCCTCTTCACCTGGTTGCTGCAACCAGGTAACACAGAGGACCAAGCAGCTAGCAGGGACTACCACCAGCTGGGGATCCATCACCTGATTTGGTGACCTTCTGGTTCTCCAGACCTAGCCTGCACCTCTCAGCTGTTTTCTGCTTTTGATCACAACCAACTCCTTCTCCTCAAAACCAGATTCATTATTTAAAGGCATCACTGATGCCTTTAAGTACTGCTGATGGGAAGCTGGTGCTCTGTGCTGGGTGCTTGCCTGCAAGGCTGTGTGAATGCCCTGGAGTATCCACCCCTGCCCATCTTCAGACAAGTGGTTAGCCACAGTCAGGACCTCACAGCTGCTTCCTTTTAAAAGAGAAATAAAATTGGCAAGCTTCTTTGAAGTCGTTGTATTTCTTTACAAATCGCCAACATGTCCTTTCTCTGAAGAGAGAAACAAGGAGGGGCTTCTTTACTACAACCCCAACTCACTTTCAGCCAGCACTTGGCCCAAAACCTTTCTTTTTCTTCTAGCACTTTTTCATTTCCCTCAGGGATATGCTTCTACTGATTATGCAAACAGCATCCAGTGCCACCTCGGTGTGTGCCTTTTCGAGTCTTCCTGCTGCTGTTTGTCATAGACACATGGTCACATGTGCTTTCAGCAAACGCTCTTCTACCCCCACCGCCTGATGCCACCAACATAAGGGCCCTCTCCAGCTATATATGTGTGCTTGCAGGTATGTGTTCTGCCATGTGTCTGTGTTCTGGAGGGTGACAGCTTTTTGTTTCAACTCACAAACAATCTCCATGGAAAGGTGGTTGCTGTATTCCCTAGCTTAAATAAAGCTTAGCCCATTCTTAGTAACACGTGTTGTTTTGAAATTGAGTTTAAGATTTTATTCTCTTTCATTTGGTAAGTGGCAAAACTAGTCAGGGAGCTGTAAAGTATTACATCAAAATTTTGCAGTTATGATATTTGGTCCAGGTCCCACAGGCAGCTGTGCAAGCTTATGTATTAGACTTTTTAATGCATACCCTTAACTTGCAAATAACTTGGCAGGCTGAACTTCTTGCAGAATTAGGGTCTCAGCATGAGACCAGAAAGTAATCTGCCTCACTGTACCAGGAGTACTGTATCTAACAGTATCATGTTTCATCTCCAGCAATTCACCATCAAGTAGAAAGGCATTTACCAACAATATCCAGAGATTACTGTGAATATTTTTTCCAATATTTCAAACTGATGACATTGTAAAGACCCCGAGGAACTATGGGGCTCTTCAGGAGATGCACAGCTGTAGGCTGAGAGGCAGCAGAGAGAAGTCGCCACAAGGGAAATTCTGTTTAGATATCAGGAATTGTTTTTCAACATTACAATGGTCAAATACTGGAATATGTGGTGCAGAGCAATGTCTGTTGTGGAGATATTTCAGACTCAGCAGGAAATGGCTTCAAGCCACCTGATCTATCTGAACCTGCTTTGAGGAGGATGTTAGATGAGACAATCTCCGAAGGTCTCTGACCAAAATGGTGCTGTTATTCTGTGATTACATGCAATGAAACCAGACAGCCACCTTTCAGATATTACAGTGAATTCTGCATTTTGCATGGACACCAAAAGCACTGAATAAACTGAACATTCAATGTATTTGCCTGTCCTCACCAGTATTCAGCCTTTTATTTGGCTATCCTCTAATATGCAAAGTGATTATCGCGTCTATGCAAAAAACCACTCTTCTATTATTACCCCACTAGAGGGTGCTTTAGCAATATAAATCTTAAATACTTGATTTAATGCTTCATAGCAGCCATCATGCTAGAAAACTACTTTGCATATTGGAGACTATCAGTTTTTTTGAGACACTCTGGAAAACTTTGTAATAATGGATCCAGGATGCTGCATTTGTGCATGTGTGATAAGCACACAAACAGCACAAGTAAATAAATAAAAAATGTTCAGGATCGTTTCCTGAAAGTCAGGAAATTGGAAAAGGCTTTGGACGTTCTCTTTCAATAGCGGCTGTCCTGCAAAGTGGCAATTTTGGTTTTCTCAGTTTGGAGAAAATCTTGAGTCCATGCTTGTCCACAAGATGTAAGAGCCAGTCTATATTCAGATGGTTTGAGTTGCTGTTGACAGGACTTGCAGGGTTGTTAACTTTTGTGATTTTACTGTGAGTGTCCTGGTGCTAAGAGAATTTGCTTTTGTTACTGTTTTTAAAGGACAGCCCTTACAGCATGCTATTTGCTTAGAAGTGTTAATGTTTCTTGGCACAAAAAATAATGAAAATACAGCCTCTCTGAAATGGTCAGCAAAATCATTGTGAGCATCTGTGGAGCCATCACTGGCAGACAGGCTCACACTGTGACTCTGAAATCTTCAGACTTAGAAGGCAAATACAAACAGGCCCCATCCTTATAACTCTCCTGAAGATCCTGGGTACACAAGAACGGAAGGAAAATATTCTCTTTTAGCTCTTGTCATGAGGAGTAGTTGCAGATATCATGTACAGTCTTTTCACATTATGAAAAAAAATGATGAGTCACACTGAGTCCACTTGTTGGTGATGCTGTTTCACCCAAGCTTTTACTTGCCATTATCTGATCTGTTGCCGAAACTCAACAGAGATTTGACATGTATCATCAGGTAAATATGGCAAGAAATGGCTGGGGCATTGTGCAGGTTCACTCTACTGTAGCTTTTGAAATGCATGACAGCACAGTAATAAACCTGCAGGCAGTTTTTGTGTAAGCTACAAATCTGTAATTTAGCCCCATGAGTAAAGCATTCTGCTGTTGGTAGGCAGTAGTCCTGGCTTCAAGAGTAAGAAGCCAACTAAAACCAACCTTGTTTATAGAGACAGTTGTGAAAACTTCAGAATTATATCTATTTCTGAAATAATGTGAGAAATGGTGGAATGAATACAAGGAGCAGGAGCCTTACCTTCACTTTTTGTTCATCAGCAACGGCTGAGTTTCAATGAATCCAGATGAAACCTAGGAGAATTCCACTTGAAGTTATCTGGTACATTTGCTTTCATCTGGCTCCCTTGAGAGTTAATCTGCTGCTAAAATCACCTCTGACTGTTTCAGAGACACGAAAATGCCTCACCCCGGCTATGTCTCAGCTAGTCCTTTTTTTTTTTTTCTTTCTTGAAAACACTTCCATGTGTGCTGGCACCTTGTCCAACTCACTCCGTAGCACACAGTTAAGTGTTCAGGCATTGGTTCAAGGCAGGAGGAGGTGGATGAAAATAGGAAGGCAAAGGGTAGTGTGCAATGCGAGAAGGTTCACAACTCCTGCAGAAAGAGAGAAACTGATAATGTAAAGAAAACAAGTTTCACAGGAGTAAAAAACTTTGCAGGTAAGTAAAACACTACTAAAGCTCTTGCAGGGAAATGGGCCTGCAGGACTTGGCATCCTCTTGAAGAAGTTACATGAAGGACAGAAGTACAAAATCTCTCCTGGCAGGGGAGCTGTGAGGCACAGTCACAGACTAGCACCACCAACCACAAGCTCTTCTGCCATCTCAAGGGATGGAAGGAGGGAAGCTCACAGAAAATTCACATTATTATAGGGAGACAGAGAGGATAACAGTGCAGGGACACAACTATAAAAGCTCAGGAGTAAAACAAAACATAGCTCCCCAGGGACACAGGTAAACAAGACATATTAATACTTTAATAATATTGAAATGACTAAGGCAAGAAACATCCAGTATTGTAATGGGGCAGGAAAATTATCTACAGATTACATTGTTAAAAGTATCATTACTTGTCACTAAAAGGGCCATTTGGGATTAGGTAGTTAATGTGGTTAACACTAGCAGCTGAAAAGAAGAAACCAGGCTGTGTCAGGGAATGACTGGATTGTCAGTGTTCACACAATTTAGAGGGTCTCTGACCCAGTGGTTCAGAAATACCCAGCAGGGTATTGGGCACCAGTCACGTTTCAGTTGAGGAGTCATTGCTCCAGCCAGGTTAGGTGTCCACAGTCCCCTGCCAGCTTTCCTCCAGCTCAGAGCCAGGAACTGCTGCTGCTGCTGTGCCCTCATGGAAAAGAAAAAAAAAAAAAGAAAAAAGAAAAAAGAAAAAGCAAGGGAGGGAGGGAAGGAAGGGAGGGAGGGAGGGAAGGAAGGGAGGGAGGGATGATGTGCATGGATGGAGGGAAGGAAGGAAGGAAGGAAGGAAGGAAGGAAGGAAGGAAGGAAGGAAGGAAGGAAGGAAGGAAGGAAGGAAGGAAGGAAGGAAGGAAGGAAGGAAGGAAGGAAGGAAGGAAGGAAGGAAGGAAGGAAGGAAGGAAGGAAGGAAGGAAGGAAGGAAGGAAGGAAGGAAGGAAGGAAGGAAGGAAGGAAGGAAGGAAGGAAGGAAGGAAGGAAGGAAGGAAGGAAGGAAGGAAGGAAGGAAGGAAGGAAGGAAGGAAGGAAGGAAGGAAGGAAGGAAGGCTGTTTTTCAGCCGAATGATAGTCACAGTCCCCAGTTCAGCTCCCTGCTCGGCTGTGCCCAGTGGAGGAGGGGTAATGCAGCAGGGACTAACATCTGCTGGGAGGAGACTGCGAAGCAGAGCAGCCTCAGAGCTGTTAGAGACCCTCTGAGAACTTAGATAATAAAGGAGATTTCACAGCAGAGAAGGGTTAATGCTGTTCCTATCTCTGAAAAGGGGAGGAAAAGGGGGATGAATAAATTATTGACTAGTCAGCTTGTCTTGATTTCCTTTCCCAAATCTGGAGGAAATAACCAGGCAACCAGCTGAAGGAGATGACAGCAAACATGGATTTGTCAGGAATAAATAATGGAAAGTTTATTTCCTCTTATGACAATGTAAGAAGCCATGTGAATTAGACAGGCAGTCACTGGCATCGCTTCAGTACCTTCAGTGTCACTAACCGCTCTTCACTGGCCTGTACAACAGACTCATAAACAAGTGAATGAAATGTATACCAGCTGAAGGTATATAACTGCCTGGGAATCCATTCTTAGGTAATAGCTACCCATAGTTCACCATCAACACATGAAGATGTATCAAGCGAGATTCCCCAGGATCTGTCATCCACCCAGTATTATTCAATATTTTCATAAATTACTTAGATGATACATTAACAAGTATACTTTATTAAATTTTCAAGCAACACCAGAGCTGGAAAGAGTATAAGCACACAGGAGGACAGAACTAGAATTTAAAACACGCTTGCTAAATTAGGAGAATGGCCTGAAAATAACAGGCAAAAATTCAATAAGAACATGCAAAGCTGTACATTTTTTTCTCCAAATGCAGGGTGGAAAATACCTGGCTACACAGAAGTACTGCAGAAAAGAACCCAGCTTTACAGAAAATCACAAACTGATGATGAGTGAAAAGCATCACACAGTTGCAAAGTAGGCAACATTATCCTGGTGTATCTGCTAGACTTCTGTCTCTGAGCCAGATGAAGAAATTTCTGTCTGTGCTTGGTAGTAATAAGGGTCCAGTTTTGGACAGCACTAGCTGTGAAAAATACTGGCCAGCTGGAGAGAGACCAGAGGAGAATGAGGATGAAGTCTAAATGGCCTGTGCTATGAGAAGAGACTGAAGAAAATGAGGTTGTTTAGTACAGAGAAGGCTGAAGAGTAATGATACCAGTTCTCAGATATGCAAAAGACAGCCAAAAATGAAGTATAAGCAAACTCTTTTCCATGTCCGTCCTGAGAGAGGTGAGCAATAATGAGTTGAAATAAAAGGAATTTAGAATGGATACCAACAAAAACAGTAAGGCAAGCAAAGCCTTGGACAGATAGCTGACATAGACTCTGTCTTTAGAGGTGTTGAAGGACAATTTAGACACAGACCTATCAAGAGTGGAACATGTCTAGGTCACACTGCCTGGAGCAAGGAAATGCTGTCTTGTTCTTTAGGAAGCTTTGTAAGCTCAGCTCTCTAAGACTTTTGACTGATGGCATGAAAGTTTTTAATGAAAAATGTTTGACACAGCTAGAACTGGTTTGAAACCTTTCTATAAAAAGTTATGACAAGCTTAAGGGAGTATCTAATGAATGTTCATCCCTCTGGCCTGGGCAGCAGTGGGATCCTTACACACCTCTCCATTTCCTGCTTCTCCGTACACTCTGAGAGAGCAGACATGGGCAATGCCACTTGCTACTGTGACAGATATGTCTGTCAAGGTATTTATCTGCTGTTGATACCAGCAATTCTGGCATCACCTGCCCTAACCATTTTTACTGATTCTAGTGCAGCCTGAGATTTCTTCTTTTCTCTGTTACGCTCAACTGAAGGCAGCAACATCTGGAGACTTCCCTTTGCTGTTTCTAGCATCTCTTGCCAGGGAATATACTTGGATGATCACAGAGCCCACCTGCCATCCCTGGCAGTTGCATAACTCTACTGCTTGTGTAGGTATGATTTTTGTTAAACCTGTCAGTTAAGACTGATTAGTCAAGGTTAGAAATGCCAGGCTGGTACTTCTGAGCTGTGCAAGGCTCCAGAGAGCTTACAGGAAGAAACAATAAATAAGATTCTCCTGAAATCAGGTACCCTGAAACTCACTGACAGGAAGCAATCTCTTTGTATGGGGTTCATCAACAGCTCTTTTGCAAGACTCTGCTGACCACTCCACAGAAGAAAGCTGCAGGCAGGTGCAGACATGCTGTGCACACTCAATCAATTGCAGCTTGGAGTCAGAACATTTTTTAAAACATCCTGCCAACTTGGTGAGCTCTCACAGTTGAGAAGAAGTAGGGAGATAAACGGAAGGGCAGGAACTTCTTAACCCACTGGAGAAGTTTAACTCACCTCTCCTCTTGGGAAGCTACTCATTCCTCACTGTGCAAGTGTCACTTCCCAGGGTAGATCTAGGGAAAAGAAATGTAAAAAAATCCTTTCCTTAAGAATGTAAGTGTATCCCCTAAACTGCTCATCCTGTTTGAACAAAGGATGGTGGGGCAACCTGATTCTGCAATCAAGTTATAATTTCTCATACATAAGTATTTATCATGACACCATAGGTCTTGTCTTGCCTCTGGAAACAGAAATTATGCTCTATCCGATGTTATTTCAGATTACTAACGTAATCCCATCTCATCATATCAAATATTAACTCCCTGCCATTACTGGACTCATTTCCTGTCAGTAGTGTCTTTATTAAATTGATTTACTTTCAAACATTCCCCTAAGACATCTGCCACACGGTAACCAAGGGACTGCATTGGGCAAACTCTGCCAGTGTTGCAAACTCCAATAAACTCCAAAACCAAGGACATGCCCATGTTACACTCCTGTGCATGCTCAACATGATACAGCACTTCATTATGAAGTCACACACTGTTTCTTCCATGGTGCTCCTGGACAATTTTAGTGCCCTGAGTGGTCAGGCATCAATTAATGAGCAACTGTCTTTTGTCTCAATCAGTGTGTGGCCACGTGACACGTATGTCAGGTCCCAACCTCAATAAAGATTTGTTGATTTTCTCATAGGTTTTCTATAAGTGCTGTCTTCTTAATACCTTATGGCTCAATTCACCATCAGGTTTAAGTGCCCAAAGTGGCCTGAAGACCTGATTGTGACTGATGAAATTACAATATCTTACAGCCTTATTTCCTGTCAGCTGAGCCACAACACCACATATTTTCTCTTGGCCTAACTAATTTGTTACTCAAATATATTACTTTCTAATTAATTGTATTACACAGGTCAGCTGAAGTATCCAGCTCATCTGTGGGAAATTCTTAACATAAAACAACTCAATCACATGTGATAGGATCAGTTTTACCAGAGACCTGCTTATGGAGAGAACTGAATGGGACTTTACAGGGACCTCTCAGGATGAGTAGGGAGGGAGATGATGGGATTCAGGAGTGCCTGAAGCAGATCTAAAGGGGTTTGTGGTGTGCAGAAAAGGCTCTCCAAGGGCAGCTGGGAGAAGGCAGATTAATTACCCCTAGAGTTTGGGATTGTTTGTATAAGCCAAGTGGGAGTGAGGGAGTGAAGTGCCTTTTAACCTCTTTGGCCAAGTACAGCAGGAATACATCTGGAAGAGATCCAGACATTTTGGAAGGGGAAATCCATCTCTATTAATGTTCTTTATTACTTTTGCAGGCCGTTCTCCACAGCATCCATTCCCAAACACAACAGACTGTGGCCTCATCCTCACTGGCAGTAGGTGTGCGGTAATTAGGTTCACTCACAACTTAATGCAATAAGCCCTTCATGAAACCACAAATCATTGTATTTATTAGAGAAATCTCACTACAAGTCTTCTTTGCTCTGAATAAAGTTTAAATCTATATATTCTACTCCTATATGGAGAGCCACACAGATGTGTGTGGATCACAAGAGCCTAAGGATGTACAGCTGGATCAGGGCACAACTACGCATGGATTATAAATACAGTGATTACAGCAGGGACCCTGCATATGTTCCCTGCAAGTAGGATAGGGGAAGAACACTTTTCTCTGTCATTGCACACTATGAGTTTGCACACCATGAGTGCAGCCTTTCAACATGTAAAAGAGTGGCATTAATGTGACATTTTGTTTGATAAACAGTGGAATAACATTGCAATATTTAAACTGTTGGTTACAATATTTTGTAGGGGTGTAAGTCGTGACCACTACTGAAGTGTGAAGAAAACAACATATGTCATTGTTTGACCTTTTTTTTGGAAATAAAAAAAGAGTTAGAAGCAATTGTAAGCCAAATTGTTGTATTTGGTTGTGATTCCTATGCCTGTCAGACAGCAGTTAGCAGGACTATTAAAGTGCATTATCTTTCTGCTGGTGTTTAATGACAAACAGACATGGTCCATATTCATCAAGCAATTATTTATATCACGACCTTTTATAAAGCTGTGAATTACCCTTAAGACTTCTGCAGTGACTGATATTTCTAATAAACTGTTAATTTTGCTCCATAAATTGTTCACATTTTTAAGCTGGGAAACTAAAAACTGTGAAATTAAACCTACAAGGCAAGCTGTGCAAATGGTATCTAGGAGACTAGGACACAGTTTCAGGTCACTCTAATGTAATAAAAGTGCATCATTACAACAGAAATTAAAGGGAGCTGCAGATATTAATATCTGCACAACAGACTTTTATGAGAATAAATGTATATGACCTGCCAAGGTAAAGAACGTACAGATTTCTTCAGTGCTACCTCTGGGACTGGCTCAGAGATGGCATCTGCGTCAGACTTACCCTCAGACCTTGTGCTGCAGAAGCTCTGTTAGACAATTTTAGCCCTCACCACTGCTCTGCCAGCTCCCTGCCATCAGGAGGGCACTGACACACATGCTCTGAAGCTTCCTTCTGTTAGCAACACATTTTTGCTGCAGCTCAAAAGTAGAAGGAAATTTTGGAGGTCAGGCCATGCACTTCTCAGTAAGGCCAAATGTTCTCTGATGCTCATGGAGATGTTGTCCCAAAAAGGAGCACACACTCCAGACACATCTGGTTCCTGTCACAACATGCATGTCCCAAATCTAAAACTTACTTAGGCTTTCTTTCATTCTGCCAACAGGCCTGATTTTACAGGTACTTCACAAACTAATATTGCAGACAGGCATCTGGTGAGCTTATCAAGAGGGCCTAGGAGCTTAATTTCCCACATTAAGACACCTAAGTGTTTTAAGGAAAAAAACCTGGTCCTAAATGACCATGAGTGGCTTTGTCTCATTTTCAGAAGTGATGGAGGCTCTGCAGGCTCCATCCACCAGTCTGCAGAGAGGCATCTCCTTCCACCAGGGTTTCCCCAAGATCAGCCATGGAGCCCGACGAACACCCTTCAAATTACTGATGGCCATGAAGTGCTGCTGATATCCAAGCCCCACCTGCAGGGTAGGCCAAGCCATGTAGTAGCCCAGGTGCTGCTGAGACTCAAACAGCCTCTGGCTTCTAAGGCTGGAGCCACAGAGGAAACTGACACTGACCATCACATTGTGCTGGGTGATACCCCTGTACAAATTTCTTCCTAAACACAATTTCCTGTTGGTAGACAGCTGGGTAATGTACTAATATAATCAGAAATTGAGCACTTCTTATTTGGCCAGAAGCATTAGAATGGATCTTCAAATAATAAATTAATACATTTCTCTAACAAGAACTAAAACCAGAAGAGTAAAACAACCCTTCGCCACGACTGCCATCTTTACTGCTACATTCCAGCTCAAAACAATTTTTCAGGAACAAGGAACAACTGACGAAAAGAGTTCAGAACAGAAACACTGATTTTACAGTTCTGAACAAGAACCTTATAATTTGTGTTTCTCATGAATGTTTTATATCTCGAAAATTTTCTGTTCCTCAGCAATGTACACCAACAGAAATCTTACTGCATTATATGCTTTTTAAATGGATTTTCCTCATTTTCTCCAAGAAGTATTGCCTCATAGCATGTGACTGATTTAGCAAAATATTTTAAAATTTGATGCAGGGCATTAAAATGTGGATTATATTCACTCAGCAGAAATTATTTTTTTTGCTGCTCCCTGTTGCTGTGTCGCTATCCAAACTCCAGACTAAGAGTCTGCAAGATTTCAACAGTACCAGGGCACTAGGGCTTCCTGGGTGTCGATCTTAAATAACAACTAATTAAGTAATTTTGAAGGCTGCAACTTGTTTTGACAATACCCTTTGAACATCAAAAGATACAGCATAAAGCAGGGCCCTAATTTTGCCTTGCTTGGTGCCATATAGCACCCTAGGAAGCAATAATAGATCACGTTTCATCCTGTAGAGAAACTATGGTATGAAGTAAAGGCTAAGTGTATTTTATCTATATGCGTAAAGCAGCATTTAGGGATAAAGGTAGCTGAAGCAAAGCACCTATTCCATCCTCTCCAACTCACACAGTCATCTCAAAGTGGCATTTATTGGTAAGAAGATACTGGCAGAGTTAGCTCTGATTGCTTCATTGTTAGCAATATACAACCCTGAAATTAATTATTCAGAAATGTGGGGGTTTTCTTCCAGTGTATCCACCAGGAAAATATTAAAGTACCACAATAAAAACTGCTAAATCAGGCTATTACATTTTCTAGCTGTCCACAGAGAAAAGTAAAAATAATCTTTTTCTTCCCCACAAAAGTGCTTTTGTACAATCTTTCAGTATCTAACATTCTAATTTTGCTTCAAATCCCACCCTCCAAGGCAGTACCAATAAAAACTCACAAGAGATTACAGTACAGAGTATATTTCTGTCATGAAGAAAAATCCTAATATGCTCTCAAGGTTGTGGTAATTCTAGTCTTCAAAAAGCAATTGAACAGTTAAACTGCATGTAGTTTTGGTGGTAACTGGAAAAGATTAATACTTTTGCCTACAGTTCCTGAATAGGTATACTCTACTTGCTTAAGAATACACTAATACTACTGAACACAATCGGTTTGTGAGTGCTCCTTAAAATATGGGATGAAATGACAAAGAGGGAAAAGATTTCTCACTTGAAATATCTCAGGCGAAAGATGAAGTATCAGTCACATTTTCGAACTTCAGCTACTGAAGTTATTTTTAAGGAACAGAGCCTTCATTGCCTTCTCAGTGGCATTTCTCAGACTGTCAACAGTCTAGATGTTAGTGGACACGACTGTGAGGGTACATCTCCTTAGTGTGACATGACTCTTCAGGAATTCTTTTTATTTATTTAGGCAGTTGTCATTTAATTGTTACACCAATTAATGAGTTAGTTGACAAGATGGTGTTGATATAGCAGAACACCTCAGGCTGCTTTTCTGCAGAGGAGCAGAGACCTCAGATGTTTGTGCTTGGTGCTTACTGTCTAGTGGCCACACTGACCATTAGCTGCAAACACAGCAGGGAATACCTTGCTTTTAAAGCTGTTAAAGATAGCATTTTCCAGGTAATTGTCCCTTTCCTCTTCTCCTATCCATATGCACTTCTGAGAAGAGCCAGGGCAGAGTCCAAAACAGATAAAATTGATAGACCAGTTTGAAATAAAGATATATTTCTAATAAGATGTGTAGATAGTTATATGGTAGTAACCTTTTGAAGGCCAAGAGATACCAATTTCCTTGAATGGTCAAGAAAACGGAGGTAATGCTAATTCTGAGTCTGAGCCAGTGAAAGGATTCATGTTTCTAAGTCACTAGGCATTACCACCTTTCATTCTGTTCTGGCATTAAAAATTACCACCATCATAAAACTTTGCTCTTGTCTCTGAGGTGCAATAAATTGAGTTTATTGCAGGCAAGGCCTGCCCAGAGTTCACTTTCTGCCAAACCAGGCTCATCTGAGAGAAATTTCTGAGAATAGATAGAGCAGATGACAGCTTTCAGGGCAGGAAAGACAGAGACTAATTCAGCTGGCGTCTGAAAATTGTGTCTAAGATCCTGCTCTCTGAAATGACGGAGCATCTTTCTGAATGGAAATGAACAAACTTCTAGCAGGAGGGACCTTCTAGCAGGTGAGGAGGGTTGAGGAAAAGGTTGATAGCTTCTATTTGTCTCTTTGAGGGACTAGCAAATGAGGACGACTAGATAGAAGTCTTCTTTAGTTTATGTCTTTCCTGGGTTTTGTGTTGTTTTTTTTTACTTGCCACAACTAACAGCAGACTGAAACTGAAGTGCCTTATTTGAATTTTCATTGCAGCAGCAGGGACAACTTTTTTCCTCTCAATCCCTTCGCTGAAACTCTACCTGTGAAAATGGAGAGTGTGGCTGCAGAGGAGGCCATGGATGCTATTGCTCTGCAGCACAGAAAGGGTTCCTGTGCTGATTGAGCTTTCTTTTCTGCCACTACACCAATTTAGTTTTCACCACAGTGGATGTATAGGCACACACGTATGATTCTGGATTTCTCTTGGTGTTTGGGAAGAAGATGTCAAGACACCCAGCAATGCCTCCAGAGTCAGGTGTTTTGTGGAGTTACATTCTTCCGAGCCTGAGTAAAAATGTCCCATCAATGCCAGCCATGAAACCAGACACTGAGGTCCCTGCAGAGCAACAATGGTGCTCACTGTCCCAGGAAGAATGTTCTTGGCCTACAGGGAAACCTGGGAGAAGGTTTGGGAAGGGAACCTGCTGCTGTAAGTCATGACCTTACACATGCTGTGTCCTCACTAATGTCAGTGGGAACAAGACTGACCAGTGTGGTTGACTGTTGATCAGACACACTAGCACAAATCTGGTGATTCATTAGGTGGCACTATAATGAGGCTAAGGTGTAAATTCATTTGCCAGAGGCACCCAAAAATCTGGTGTCATAGTAGGATTCATAGCTACAGCTGTCATGAACAAAGACCACAGGTGACTAAACATAAACATGATATCTCTCTTAGAAACTTCATATCTGCCATTGTTTCTCATAGCAGTGGGAGGAAAACAGGCTGCACTATAAGATCACGGCAAAGTTTCTGTCCTGGCATTAAAGCTAGTTCTAGCTTACTTTTTCTAGTGCTAGTTTTCTTCAGAGGATGAGCATTTCCATAGCGTGTACTGGGAAGCATCCAACAGCCTCTGACTTTTGTAGTCACATGATTAATTCTTTGGAGAGATTTGGCTGTTTAGCTATTTTAAGAGATCTTGAAAAGATTTCTTGTCACCAGTGATTGAAAAGAATTTAACCCTTACAACTGACCAAGCTGAGAAGTTACTTTCAGGAAGGCCATTACAAAAGAAAATGTGTCCTTGAAAGCTGAACAATCCTGAAAGCATCCTAATACAATAGAAGCAGAAGCAGAAGCAGAAGCAAAAAAAAACCAACAGAGAAACCTATACCTCGCCACATGCCAGACAGTGTCAGGCATTCTGCTTTATGTATTCACAGAGTAAGCATGAGACGAAGTATGAACCCAGGTTTATGGATACTGTGAGAATAAAAAAAAACAACTAGTGTTTTGTGAAGACATATACACCTTCACAACAGGAATATAGCTCTGGTTCATCTCATGAAAATGGAGCTGGATAAGATGGTACTAACAATAACTTTCTTCTGAGATATTTTTCTGCATGAAACCTGCCAGTGTACAGACTGAATGATTCTAAATTTCTTCCTGGTTAAAAATATTTTAATGTTATTTTATGTAGATGCACTTCAGACCTTGAATTAGTTAAAAACTGCTTCCTGACAGTTTCAGGACTGATTCTTGTAGCCAGATTTCAGCCTATGAACTGAACTGGGAGATCCCCGCTCAATCAGTAGCTCTGAGAGCAGGTCCCAGGGGACTGTTCCTCTTCTTTGGAGTGACCAGAACCAGCCGGATTTTGAGAAGAGATAAAGAAGACAAGCCTTTGAGCAATGGGCACCTGCCAGATGGCAGAAATGTCCCTGACAGATTAGCACCCTAAGTTTTGTTCATCCTGAAGGTTGGTCTACCCAAGAGGAGGTGAGTCTTTTGTAACAGCCACTCGATTAGCTGTCACTGACTAGCAGGAGCTCCATACAAGAGGTAAAAAGTCTTCCCTGTTAACCGAGCATCAGCAGTAGCACAGCTTGAGAAATGACAGGCTTTACATAATATATGAAGCTGCAAAACGTCAATCCTGTTGAGAAAATTAGCATTTGTGTTGACTGGACATTTTTACAGAAGAAAGTGTGACCTTTCTGTAACCTAGCAGCAGGTGAAATATCTCATCATAAAATCACAAAAGTACTGTGCATTGCTGGGCCTATGCCTGTAAAGGAAAAAGAAACAAAACAGTCAAAGCAGAATTATAGGATTTATAAATGTAGTAATTTTGTGTGAAGTATTGCTATTTTGAATGTACTGAATACCAGCCCTGGGAGAAATGAAGTAGTACTACATCTATAAATTTTTATACAAATGTCATGGCTTAAGTAGAGAATCATATGATCAATGCAGAATGACCTGAGGTGCTCAGATATGCCTCATAAATGTCAACTCCCACAAAAAATCTGTGATTTAGAGAACATCCTCATCTCTATTTTTTAGTGGGGGCAGTTGAAATCCCCAGAAGCAGAGGCCAGGAATCACCTTCCTGTCCATCAGGCATTTGACCACTGTGTGACAAGCACCTGTGTGACAAGAAAGACATCTCCGAAGCACAAGCTGGTCTTTTAAGTAAAAAGACTTCTCAATGATGATGCTCTTCATTTAAGTATCTTCTTTCTGTACCTAATTACACCCAGTGAATCTCAACATAAAAGGCTTTCCAAAGTAATAATAATTTACGTGCTGCTTCACGTAAAAAGGGGGCTACATATGCTAACACTAGATACCCTTCTGTAATGGAGGGTGGATCAACTCTTTGAGCACAGCAGGATCCTCCCTAGAGTGACCAACAAGACCCTTTTCAAACATCCCTGAAACACATACATGCCATCATCAGTATTTTAAGTGCATTTCATACAATCATAGAACAGTTCAGGTTGCAAGGCACAAGGAAGAGTGATGCTTTTCAAAGGCTTTTCCTTGCAGAGGTCTTTGAAAAGGTATCCTGTAATGGCAGAGAAAGAGCCTACCCCAGTATCCCTTTAGGTAAGGCATGGACCACTCAGTAGTGCAGGCTACTGTGTGGCAAAGGATCTCTGCAAGAGTGTTTTTTTACTGTTGGCAAGAAATAGCCTTGGAGCAATTTAGTCCCCTTTCTTCTTTCATTAGGAATAATTGCAATGAGAGTATTGAAGCAGGAACCTCAGGTTCCTCCTAAACCCCATTCAGGGCATAGGCTTTAAGGCTAACAAAAAAAAAAATTTAAAAAAAAAAATGAAAGGAGCATTAAAGTCAATTTGCAGCACAAAAGAGCCTTCCAGAAACCTGCAGTAAAACACAAAATGTCCCAGTTGCAGAGATGCTTACAAAGCTAGAAGTGCAACAGGGAGGTAAAATGGCAGTTAGGATTGCCTTGTTCTCTTCAGTAATGAAGGAGTTAAATTTGGACCTAAAATTGTGCTTCACTGTCCATCCTGCCTTCTATAAAACTCAGCATAAGGATGGCTTCTTCCACCTTATATTCAGTCTTTTAAAATCACTTTTTCCCTATGAAACACTGAGGACTCTGAACTGGCAACTGAAGATCCCATAAGACAGGGAGAACACAAACAGTGTAATACCTCCACAAATATCTGTAACTCACAGAAAAGGCAGAGGATTTGGGACATTTTTGTGGGTTAAAAAATGCACCAGCATTAGTAATGGAAATGAGCTGTGTAGATCACACTGATTTCTAAAGGCTTGATCCAAAATTCATAGAAGTCAGTGAAGACTTTCCACCAAATTAGTCCAACTTGAAATCAAGAGAAAGTGTTAGTTTTCCTAAAATAATTAGGAACTATTAAAAAAATTAAAACCACATAATCAGAATTAATTATGAATCATTTGGAGATCATTAGAAAAGTTAGAGATACTACAGTTATTCCAAAGATAATATATTCCTAAAATAAACCATAGATATAACAATACCTAAAGAAGATGGTGCCTAGAAGAATTAATTATAGCCGAACATAACCAGCTTTTAACCTTTTAAAATCCTTTCCAGTCTTGTTGGGAATTTTTCCTCACTGGTGCAAATGATGGCATGTTTTGGGGTAATTTCGTGGTTCACCAACTCATTTCATTTGGGCAATTCAACAGCCATCAAAAGCAACAACATCTGCATGAAGTGCATAATCCTCAAGTGAAAAGCAACACATGCTATTTTCAACCTCTTTAGCCATCTGGTCTCTCATCACCAGATTATTTTTAATATTCACAGACCACAGCCATAAAAAATGTTTGAGGAACAGGGAAAAATATAATGAATTGTCATGACCTGAACTACTTTTTCTCTACATAGAGGACACTGATTGTTTAATTAACATTTTGCTTGATTGTTCTGAAGGGCTGCAGGGATTATTATCTGGACTTAATTAACAGCATTTCATAAAGTACTGCATCGTCTGATCAGAAATGTTTACAAATTTGTGAGGTGATCCAATACCATTGCCTGCTGTTTGTCACTTCTAATTAGGTGCTCCTTGAAAAAGAATGCCAAAGCGAAGCTTGGGCTGGTGATGACACAGTAGGCACCAACAGGGGTCGACATAATTGCCTCAGTGCAATGATGGAGCTTTGTGCCCCCTTCTGCTCTTTTGTAACCAGCACCCACAGGGCAAATGCTCCATCAGAGGGTCAGATGGGAGGGAAGAGTGTGCACGTGCTTGTGTGTGTGTGTTTGCAGATCACACGTGCTGCAGAACATCAGCTCTGTGCCAAAACCATCTCAAAGGGCCTGCAGAAGCTGCAGTGGCCTTGTCCTAGGAGGTTGCCAGGGGAGAAATCCCAAGGCTGGACCTGAGCCAGGAGTGATTGCTGTGGGTGAGGCAGAGGTCACTGAGTGGACACGATACCCAGGGTCAGACAGATTATGGTGTCACTGAAACACCTCCTGCTGGCCCTGAAGGCTCACAGCTATCCCTGGACAGTGCCACAGGAAGGGCTCCAGCCTGTGAATGGCCTGGATCTCTCTGCTGGTTTGGTGGGTTTTTTGGTAGCAGGGGAAGGGCCCCAGGAGTGGCTCTGGTAAGAAGCTGAGAAGCTCCCTCTCCAGCCAAGGAGCCATTGGAGGGACAATAGATGCATCTCAGTGATTAACATACGAAAGAACTGATACAACACTTGAGCAGAGAAGGACTTAGAGGAGAAGAGCTGTGCTGGGTGGCAGAGCGGTGCTGGTTGTTGGTGAGGAAGAAGGGGAAGAAGGTGCCCAAGCAGAAGTTTCCCTGCAACCCATGGCGAGATGGCAGCTGTCCCCCTGCACTCATGGAGGAATGTAGTGGAACAATCCCTGAAGTTGCCACGAGGGATGAACTTGGCCACTGGACTTGGATGTTGTGGCCAGAGGATTTGCTGCCAGTGGACTCTGATTACGCAGCTTTGGAAGACCCCGGTGCCAGGGGAGTTTGTTCCCAAAGCAGCCCCTGACTCTGTGGGAAGCCCAGGCTGGAGCAGCTCCGGACCTCGTGGGAAGGACTCATGAAGGAGAGATTCGTGGAGGACTCTCTCCCATGGGAGGGACCCTGTGGGGAAGCAGGGAAGGACTGTAAGGAATCCTTCTTCCTGGGGAGGAAGGAGCAGCAGGAACCACCAGCCTGTGAACTGACTCTAAACCCCATCCCCTGTCCCCCTGTGCCGCTGGGGGGAAGGAGGGAGAGAAACCAGGAACAAAGTGATTTGGGCTCGGGAAGAGGGGAGGGGTGGGGTAACATATGCAAGCCCTGCTCTTCGTGTTGTCTGTGTCCTGTGTGTGTTTGATTAGCGTGAAATTAATTTATTATTTTTTCCCCAAGTTGAGTTTGTTTTGCCCGGGACCTTAATCGGTGAAGAACCCTCCTTGTCCTTTGTCTCGACCCAGGAGCTTTGTCCTCCTCATCCCAGAGTGTGTGTGGGGGGGGAAATGAGTGAGCGGCCATGGGGCTGTTCCTTTGTTGTTGTGTGGGGCCCAAACCATGACAATCTCATCTGGCAAAACTCTTTCCAAGCCTGTGCACTTATGGCCCACCGTAAGATGAGGAAATGTGACCCTTGTGCTGATGTGCAAGCCAGGTCAGCAGAGTGTGCACAGGAGGGTGAGAAAAAGAGAAGGAGGATGTAGCAGCACTGTGAAAAGCCACAGCACAGAGGCTGGAGAAGGCTGTCCTGAAGTGCTTCTGGTGCCCTGGTCAGGCCTACTGACCTCAACCAAGATCTTGTCCTACTGCCTGAGCTGGTTTCAGGGCAGGACCTGGGCACAGTGACCATCTTGCTGTGTCAGGTCTCTGCAGAGGTACAAAGCAGCAGGCAACTACACTACTCAGCTCTCAGGAAGCCTTGCAAACCAGGACTGGGAGAGTTTCCTTCTGCTCCAGACCTCCTTCCATTTCCTGGAGGGCTCCTGCCCCTCCTCCAGATTTTTCCCTCAGCAGGACATCTCCTTTCCTCCAGACCCTGGCAGAGGCAAACTGCTCCTTGCAGAGGATGCATCATGGTATGCTCCTTGGAGCATACATTGAGTCCTTGCTGGGTGGTTGCAGAGCAGACGTGGTGGTGCAGCATCGCAGTGCAGGCACTCAGAGGGCCAGGGGCCAGGATCACAACCAGCAGGTGTGGTCTTCACAGGGGCAAAAGAGGGCAGAGGGAGAAGTCACAGCAGCTGGTGGCAGCTGAGATCAGAGCAGGCACCTGGCCCGTGGGATGTCTCCTGTGGGCCATGCTAAGATGCTTGGAGAATGTATTGCTCACACTGTGAGAAGCACAGCTGCCATGGACACGTGTCCCTCGCAGCCAAGACCAGTCTCTGTGTGCATACTTGCGTCCAAGCAAGATCCCAGGAGCTTGGTGACAAAGTCTATGTGGTGGAGCTGACTGTCCCTGACAGCCATGACATCGACAGCATAGGGGTCCCTGATGTTGCCACCTCTCCTGGGCTTCTGGAGCTCAGGAGCCTCCCTCGCTCCCAGCAGATACTGCACAGAGTCAGCCCCCACCCCTTTGCATAGGCTCTGTAACATCTCAGGCTCTGCCTTGCTCTTCAGAGAGGGATGAGGAGAAAGGGAGGAAGGGAGGCTGTCATGACTAGTCTCTTTCAAAATGCTGTTGGTAATTTTGGGGTTGAGAAGAGCCCTCAGGAGGCAAATCTGAAGTCAGCTGGGTTTCTTAATGAACTCTTGCACTGCTTTAGTAAGGCACTTCTGGGAAGAACTGATTAGACATGGTAACTCAATTTTAAATACTAAGATTAGACAATCATCTAAAGATAGCTATAGTTACAGGGCTCTGTGGTATATCAAGGCTAAGTAAGGCAGAAAGGATACTTTTGTTAAAAATCAATATTGTGACAAAGAGGTTAACAATAAAGAGACTGACAAAAAGCTGCACAGCCCTAGGTTGTAGTGAAGTGGTTACTAATCTGATTCCCTTCAGGGGGAAGGGAACAAAATTAAATGATCTTTGAAGATACTAAGATCTATAGTCTGACTTCCTAGAATAATGTGATTAATAATTTTTCCTATTTATTATAAATATCTTATTTGTCCTGCCCCCCAGAATCTAGATATTCAAATTTTTAAAGCTAAAGAACGAAAAATAAAAGTTAAGAGAGCACACCCAAGGGGAAGGGAAGGGATCAAGGAAGGAAGGGAGGAAGGTTGCTGACATCAGAGGTTACTACACAGCTCTATACGTGCAGTAGTTATGTGATCATAATCAGAAGGTTCCTGCTTTTCCTTACTACACTTTAAGAAATAGAGTTTCCTCCAGGAGATTTCTGGTTTTGCTAACACTCTTTCTGATACTCCTTTCTGATAGTATGGTATGACTAATGGCTTCATTAGCACAAATAAGCCGTGTTTTATTTTTATTATGCTCTAAAACCAGTTCCTTTCCCTGTTGCATTTAAATTGATCAATACGTGGTCATCTGTGTTTGCAGCCCTCTGGCCTGGTTTCATATTGTGTTTGTTTACTCTAGTGGAAGGATACATGCATACATGCATATAATGCCTTCCTCATTATGGGGTTTTAATATGTGTTTACAGCAATGTTAAAGGTAGTTATGATGCTTATTTACTTAGATTCATTCAATTCTCTTCAAACTACTATGCCTCTGACAACCTTAGTAGCTGCATACCCCTCTCTGCTTTTCCTTTGCAGAAAATGTGCACAGCTGGACCAGAGCAAATCCTTCTGGAGTGCTTTTGTTTCAGCCAAAAAGGAAAACTGAGACAGCAGTGACCTTGGTTACAGGCAGCTGAACAATTGCTGTGCCCTAAGTACATCAGTGGGTCCCTGGTAACCACCTTTGGGCATGTTTGTGCCCACACAAGGTAGCTGAGAGGCTGCTGTGCATTTCCCACGTGCTACAGACACAGAGGTGCAGCCAGGCCGCCACCACAGGAGGCTGACACCCTGGGAGTCCACACTCTGCTTTACATCATGGTAACATGTTCATCTCTCCCTCCCTTACACTAGGTCAGCTTAAATAGTATGAACTGTGGGAAGCAGCTTGCTCCAGTTCTATCATGAAACTGGAGAACTAATTCTGTAGAGGTGCAGAGTTGCTTGACTGTGCTACCAGCACATACCCAGATTTCAGTAGATGGAATACATGATTTGTGAATACATTTGACTGAAATCATGCTGATTTAGGTTCAAGTCAGATATTCATGATTGGTAATAAGAGTACTTTAAATAAAAAAAACCAACTGTCTGTAGAGGAGACTGCAGCAAGCTAACTAAATCAGATACAAGTCACACCTGGAGGCTTGTCATTTTAATCTGGACCATAGTTTAACTGAGTGAAGCTGAGCTGTAAAGCTGATGCTGGGCTGTGATTCACACTTCTTTTATGGAAAAACTATTTGCCTTTTAGATCACTACTTCAGTTTTCTTCTTATTTTTTCCTTCCTTCATTGTTTTTTCTCCTCAGTGCTCACTGATGGGATAACTGCTGTGCCAATTATCTAATAAAATTCTGGCAGAAATTCAATTACATTCAGAACGGATGATATTTTTTAAAAAAACCTGAATTATGATGGAAAAGTCAGGAATCTGGTTATCCCAATAGCAATAAAACAGCAGATTTCCTTTTGTTAACACTCTTTTCTTCAGAAGGAAGTGGGAAAGGACATGAAGGTTATTTGAGTAAGTGCAGTTATCCAAATATATTTGTGAAAGACAGATCTTTTTTTCACCACCACCCACCTCCTGTAAGACAACACATCTTGAGCTCAGCTTGTCAGTACCCACAGAGTCACTGCTGACAGTGTAGGTTACAGCTGTGGAACCCAAAACTGTTTTAAAGAGTTCTGCTCAAGAAAACTAAAATCGCTGGTGTAAGGCACTACTAGGTGCCTGACATGCAGTGGTGAATGGGAGAAAACCCAAAGTTTCCAGGTAGCTGAGTTTGTGTCAGGATGGACACCAGAGGGAAGGTGGGGTTTGCTCCAGAAAACATTGCACACTCAAGTAGTCAATCACAGATTGTCACTTGTACTTACAGAACACTTACATACAAACACAGCTTAAACAGACCTGAAAGGTATGTCAAAAAGGTGCAACTACCAGCAGTCACAGCTTCCTCATGTTAAAAGGCCTTCTCTTGGCCATGTCTCTCTCTGGGTGGCCCAGAGTGCAGTACTGCCCCAAAAGACCCCTGCTTGGGGCCAACCAGGAGAGAGCAAACCCTTCTCCAGCCCTTAGAAACCCCGATCCCACTACACCTGGAGAAACACATGGCCCCAGACAGCAAGCAGGGAGTTTTGTGGTCAGTGTGAGTACTATTTGTGCTCATGAGTGCTGATGGTCCATCAGTAAAGCTGGTTTGCTTGCTGCACAGCTCTAGCATGGGGACTGATGGCAACTTCTGTGCCAAGCATAAAGCTGTTAAGAAATTGTCAGAAAAAGACAGCTCAGTGACCACATTTTCCAGTCTTAACTGGCAAGTGAAAAGAATCATTAATTATCTGTTTATGTCATGTCCTCCCACAGCTGACTGATGCAGAATACAGTTTAAGGTAGCATTAAAATGTAAGGTGGGTGTTATAATTTGCCTGCAGTACTTTAGCAGTTTTTAGGTTTTGTTCCAGGAATTATCTAGATTGCCATTCTCCCAGTGTCCTTGTAAGTCACCTACATCCTCTGCCATTTGGTACAGCAGTGTACAGACCCATGATTTACACGGCCTTTCCAGCAATGACAGTCCCCTAGTACACGATGTTCATTCTTTTGCATAAAAAGCATATCAGAGGAAGGTAAGTACCAGTCTGGTATTCTGCAAACCTCAGACCTAAATTCTGCCCCAGGTTTATGCCTCCCACCCGCATCCCTCTTTCTCTGCCATGGGATCTGTACATAGGCAATGATGCTCAGACTGCACGGGCTGGTGCCTGCCATGCCTTTCCGAAGGGAGATTTCCAGATCCATATTTTAAAACACAGGAACTTGTTTTATACTCCTTAAACAGGCATGTTTCTGGCCTCCTGGCTTAACCTGGTTCAAGGAAACCTAGCATCTCACTGCTTTGTATTGCAGCACGGATGGGTCCTTTGCCACCTTGAAAGAGTTTTCCCAAGGCCTGGGGTTAGCTGTGCCTCCTCCTGCCGTGCTGAGATGCTCTGGCTGAGTGCCCCAAACCTGCCAGTGCCACGCTGAGTGCAGGAGGGTACAAAAAAGCAGCTCACAGCAAATCAAACACAGGAGTGATCTTTTCCTGGTTATGAATCACCACTCCTGCCTGTGCTTGCACAAAAGCTGTGGACACAAATCAGGCAACTTAATAGGTCACTGCACTCTTTAAATATTTCCCTTAGAGCTTTTCTCTAAGAGATACAGAAGAAATGGCTGATCACATTCCCTTTTTAAGGGGCATAATCAAAGTGAGTAAATATGTCAACCATCTGCTCACTGGCCAATGAGGTGTAACATCCAGATCCTGTTAACATCACTTACAGGAATGTCACCACCAAAAATGTTCAGGTTTGTGAACTGACTGGGCTTTTTTCAGGCAGCCAATAATACGGGGATTTGCAAAAATCCTACTACATGCAAGCATAAAGACAATTAGTTCTAATTATCTCAGTGGTAGTAGATACACGACACTGTACCCAGAAACAGGGGAGTGTCCCCCCTGAGAATCACCTGGTGCTGCTGTGCCACCTGTACCAGCTCTGGTGGTTGCATCTATTATACCCACCTTGGAGTTGTGTAAAATCCCTCTCCACACATGCTCTTCTCTACCTGCCTGTGCCCCTTATGCTCGTGCTCAGGACCTCACAGGGCAGCAGAGCTGTTGTCTCCACTGAGCGGTTTTAGGGCACTGAGCAGAGCAGGTCAGGCTTTCGGACAAGGCAGAAAAGAAGTGAACATTGGGCCATCCCTGATAAAAATGTAAAAATGCATAGCATCAATGTCTAACAGTCCTAAGAGGTTCTTCTCACAAAAAACTAAACCCACTACAATGTCAGGGGAGGGAATTTTTTATAATACAAGTCTCTCAGGTATTCTGCTATTAAAACTTTTAGGTTGCAAAGGAAGTCTCCACAGCATATTCACAACTATTAGGGTCTACCCAGAAACAGGGAGAACACAGTGTAATACCTCCACAAATATCTCTAACTCACAGAAAAGGCAAAGGATTTGAGACATTTTTGTGGGTTAAAAAATGCACCAGCATTAGTAATGGAAATGAGCTGTGTAGATCACACTGATTTCTAAAGGCTTGATCCAAAATTCATAGAAGTCAGTGAAGTCTTTCCACCAAATTAGTCCAACTTGAAATCAAGAGAAAGTGTTAGTTTTCCTAATATAATTAGGAACTATTAAACAAAAAATTACCACATAATCAGAAATAATTATGAATCATTTGGAGATCATTAGAAAAGTTAGAGATATTACAGTTATTCCAAAGATAATATATTCCTAAAATAAATCATAGATATAGCAATACCTAAAGAAGATGGTGCCTAGAAGAATTAATTATAGCCGAACATAACCAGCTTTTAACCTTTTTAAATCCTTTCCAGTCTTGTTGGGAATTTTTCCTCCCTGGTGCAAATGATGGCATGTTTTGGGGTAATTTTGTGGTTCACCAACTCATTTCAGTTGGGCAATTCAACATCCATGAAAAGCAACATCATCTGCATGAAGTGCATAATCCTCAAGTGAAAAGCAACACTTGCCATTTTCAACCAATGGTGTTGTCTCAGGATGTCCCCAGGGGAAAAAGCCCAAGGCTTTTTTATGGCATTACACTTGTTTTTCTGGAAGTATCTCTTCATCATGGAAATGTTCCCAATGCTATTTTTGTTACAGCCCAGTGAGAGGTCAGTTTTTTGCTGTATACTTTTCTCCTGAGCTGTACTTTTCAAGCCAGCACTTATTAGAGCAGAGATGGGAAGAAAGCAGGGCCTTTTGTCTAGAGTATGCACAGTATTAATTAAACTGCTTACCTAGCAGAGACAGGAATTACCACAACAACGCTTACTAATGGTCAGTTTAATTTTGTGCTATGTCTCTAATAGTAGGCTATGCCAGATGGACTAAGAAAGAGGCATAAAAACCCTGAGCAGAGTCAATATGTTTTCATATCCTCTTGTTGATTCACTGAATAATTTCAATGGGATTTTGTTATTTATTTTATTGTACAAAATTATTTTAGTAAACAAACAGTACCATAGATAACAACAGCAACAAAACAAAACAAAAAATTCCATTTTTTCCTAGAACATCTTTTTAGCATATAAACTAGCAATATGAGACCCACAGAGGAAAGAAATGCTCTTTTCAGAGCATATAAGCATATTTCCTGGGGTGCTGTGGCTTTTGCTTTTGCTCTTTTCAGTACAGCTTTTCTGGTAACATTCACTTCCATGCTGTAGGTGAGGATAGTACAAGACAATCCAAGAACAAGAGGGATGAGAACAGGAGTTGGTATTACTGGCAAACCATAGGGATACAACAGTGGCCCCAGACTGGATGCTGAAAGCCCAGTTTGGCCAGATGAGCAGTTTTGGTGAGGTGAGAGCTGTGTACAGCTAGCATGGATTGGTCACAAACATTTCTTTATAACCCAATCAGCCAAAAGTGTACACAGGAGAGGGAGAAGAAGGCAGAAGAAATGTCCTCCATCTCTGAACACCCCAAAATCATGAATTGTCTTCTTTTTCCTTTTTTCTTTGTCTACTGGGAGATGAGTAGCAGATTAGGTCTCTTCATAAGCCTCTCCAGCCTGAGCATCCATATGCAAGTTTCACAGTCGCCTTTGCATGCAGCTAGAGATACCCCCACTAAGAAAGAAAGATGAAGCAACTAATTGGTGATTTTCTTCATAGAATCTATTCTCATGATCTTCATAAATCCATGTGAATGACACCAGTGGTACTTGCCTGCTGGTGGCCCAACCAAAGTGGGTAAAAGGGGAAGAAGATGGGGGGGGAGGGCATGGAAGGGGCTGATATCTGTTGTCATCTCTCAGACCTGCCAATGGCTCAGTGGCCACTCAAGGATGAAATCCCAGTTCATGTTTAGTCTTGTAATTCCCCCAGAGAGAACAAGTCAAAATATTTCTAAGACAGTAAGGCAACCTTATATTGACGTGATACAACAAGGAACTTATGATCCTCTGTTCTATCTGGCAACCATCTCAACTCAGTGTTCACCTTATAAGCCATTTTCCCAGCATAGTGAAAAGGGGCAAACACAGGTCCCTTATGACTGCTTAATACAGCACACAGATCTCCACTCACCCAAGATTTGTGGCAAAATCCTGTACAACCACTTAAAAAAAAAAAACAAAAACCAACCCTGTTAATTCATTCTTTTCTGATTATTTCCAAATGACAATTTTACGATCTGATTTAGCTTTGCTTCACATTATCTATTTAGATCAAGTAATAGGAATTGTCATTACACTCCAAGTTTGACAGGGAGATGTCTGAGCAGAGCTCTAAAAGGAGAGGCACAGCTGAGGGATCACAGTACCAGGGAAAAGCTCATCCCATTGCATTGTGCATAGAGTGAGGCACCTCAGGTTTAAGCATTAGCATATGAACCTGGGTGGCTGGCAAAACCACATGATCAACACTTCTTACTTCTAAGTTATGTTAAAAGAGGGAAAGAAATGCAATAGAAATACACATTTTCCATATAAAAACTGCTTTCTTTGTCAGAAGCTGTGTGATGATGAACAGGGAAGGCAGAGGGCTGGGTAAATACTGTGCCTGTAAGCCAGCCTCCCTCGGATAATAGCTATCCAGCTGGTAAAGAAATGAGAAACATCAATCTAAGGTACCTTAACAACATGTTAAAGCATGTACCTGTATACCCTCAGGTACACTCCAAGAGGAAGGGCTTGTCTTTTTGCACATTGGTGGTTGTTCTGCTGCAGGGTAGCTGACTGTTTTCTGCGTGACTTGGCCTAGGGACAGCAAATGCCCCTTTGAAAAGCTTTGAAGTTTGAGGTAGGCTCACTATCAAATGACATAAAGCAGAAAAAGAGTGCTAACAGTCTAAGGAGAGATGGAAGGTGACATGGAGAGAAGCAACATTAACTGAGTGCCTGTAGTAAAACCTGGTCAGAGAGAAATATGCTTAAGAACATTTAAAGACAGCAGCCCAGTGCCTCAGCCCATTTTTCCTTGACAGAGCATAAAGCTGAATCTCTTTTTTGTTGCAGGTGATTTTCAGGGGTTTGGGTAGGTTTTTAAAAGCTGGTAAATCAGAACAGATAAATGAAACAGGATTTCTTCCCACTTAAATGCAGCTCATTATTAATACCCGTGTCTGATTCACGGTACAGGAAATGTATTTTAGTCCTCTTGGGCCATTGTGACAGTCATCACGAGTGCTGAAGCACAGACACTGACGTGTGCTGAGCTCTGGCAGACCCGTGTACCACAGCTCGCCTGTGGAGAAATGGAAAATGTACTTCTGGCTAAGTCAGATAAGGCTGCCAATTTAAGATGCATTTCTAAGCAGTTCTAAATGCAATTCATCTTTCAAAAGCAGATTTAAGTTAAGGCCCTGGTGCAGCAATGCAAAGCTTCACGTCTAAAGTCAGTAATTTTCTGCCATTTCTGAATGCTGATTTGAAAGCAGCAAACACTGAGGTCAAAGTTAAAATTATTCAAATATGAACACATCAAAAACAAGTCAACATTTCTGATTGATGTGATTATTTAACTTCGACTCTTCCTGCTGAGAAAAAGTTGACCGTACCAAAAAGTAATAGCCTTCAGACCATTAATATTTGATTAATAAAGCTCCTGTTTTAGATGACAACTAGAAACCAACTTCAAGATTTATAATGCAGTGAAACAAGTTCTGGAGCAATTGTTTTCAAAAAAATAAATCTGTGCTTTACTGATGGAAAAGGATTTGTAAAAGAGTGTGAGGAAAGACAGTGTTTCCAGCTGACTTCAGTGGCGAAGACAGCTGAGCCACAGTAGTCATCAGAAACATGGTAGAGTGAGTGAATGGATAAATTCAAGAAAATCACCCTGACTATAAAATAGTTTGCATCATACATGCAGAATAACATCAAATTGCAGTCCTTCTTTTCTTCCATATAAAAGAAACCAAATCCAGAGCAGACACTAAGAAAGTGCTTTTTAAAGAAAAAGCAGCCTGAAAACGGGACACAGGAATTTGGGAAAAGACAAATTTGAAAGATCTCTTAAAGAGGCAGTCACCTGCTTAACACAGCTTCCTAAGCCCTCATTCTTAATTGATACAAACCTATTTATTTAGGAAAGAGCATTTCACACCCTGTACTTCTGGGAGAGGCTGTTGATTTACAGCCTACCAGGAAAGCCACTGTGGGCAGGGTGTTACAGCCGTGTTCAGCATTAGTCACCATCAGCTGTTTCTGCAAGGACATCTCATGGCTCTCCTGCTCCCATCAGTTCCAATTTTTCAAAGGGGGGATGCCTCGAGCCACATTTCCAAAAGTTTTTAAACACCTTGAAACTCACACCTAGATGGCAGAGGCATTGACAGCCTCAGCAGCCCACAGCTGCACATTGCTAGCTCATGGTCATCCTTCTGTCCACCAGGTCCCTTACCCCTACACTGCCCTCCAGCAGGTCAGCCCCCAACCTGTACTGGTGCATGGGGTTGTTATTCTCCAGATGCAAGACTCTACACTTGCCCTTGCTGCATTTCATTAAGTTTCTCCCCGCCCAACTCTCCAGCCTGTCTAGGTCTCACTGAAATGGCAGCACAGCCTTCTGGTGTGTCAGCCACACCTCCCAGTTTAGTGTCATCAGCAAACTTGCTGAGGGCACACTCTGTTCCCTCATCCAGGTCGTTGGTGAATACATTGAATAGTGCTGGTCCCAGTACTGACCCCTGAGGGACTCCACAAGATACAGGCATCCATCTAGACTCTGTCCCACTGACCACAACTCTCTGACTTCTTTCTTTCAACCAGTTCACAATTCACCTCATTACCCCATTACCTAGAGCACACTTCCCCAGTTTAGCTCTGAGGATGCTGTGGGAGACAGTGTCAAATGCTTTACTGAAATCAAGATAAATCACATCCACTCCTCTGCCATCATCTATGCACCTGGTTATGTCCTCTTAAAAGGCTATCAAGTTGGCTAAACATGACTTCCCCTTGGTAAAACCATGTTGACTGCTCCTAATGACCCTCTTATCCTTGATTTGCCTAGCGACAGCACCAAGGATAAGTTGTTCCATCACCTTTCCAGGAATGGAGGTGAGGCTGACCGGTCTATAGTTAGCTGGGTCCTCCTTCTTACCCTTTTTGAAGACTGGAGTAACATTTGCTTTCCTCCAGTTCTCAGGCACCTCTCCTGTTTCCTAGAACTTACCACAGATGATGGAGAGTGGCCTAGCAATTAATTCTGCCAGCTCCCTCAGCACTCACGGGCTGTGGTCAGTCAGCAAGTGCAAGACTGGAGCTGGGTGTCCATCACAGGCTGGCAGAAGCTGCTTGTAGGTCCAGGATGAATATCGCTTGTAAGGTGTCTGGGCCTGGCAAAGACCTGGTCACTAGAGAAAAGCAAATAACTCAGATGAGTAAGAGCTTAGCAAACACACGTATTAGCTGGAAACAAGATAACGTTGCACTACCTGTTTTATAGCACGTTCTTAATTGCTGTAATAAAAGAGTCTATAAGGACAAGGCTGCAGGTGCAGTAGGACCACTATTACCTATTTACCATATTCATTTAAGAGCCCGAGCTTCCTCCCACACTCTTTATTTGTATGTGGATGGAATATCTCTCTAGTCTGGACTTATTTTTTTATTATAGTCCTATAGACTGGAGCAGAATGAGCCCCGTATCTGGAGTCTCCAGGTGTTGCTGCAATACAGATAAATAAATGACTGATAACAATACAGCTAGATAAATAAAAGACACTGGGAATTACTGCATTAGTTAGGCAATTTCCACTCAGTAGCCATTTCTCACTCAGGGTACTAACCCACCAAAAAAAAGTCAGAGGGGTTTTTTTACATTTTTGTCACTGTGTGCGTTAAATTACTCTTCGATACTTTTAACCAAGAAACCATTATTAAATACAAAATTAAACAGCCAGACCTGACATAATTTCAAATTTTGATGTAATAATCCAGAATTTGTGTCTTATCAACTGGAAGCCAGACACTGATTTATAGCCCTGGGTCTTGTGAGAAGTATTCCAGGCTCATAAGGTATCCCCAAGTAATAGATTTTGCATTTAGTTTTCTGACTTCACTGAAATCCGTACAGAAACACTATTTTCTTTGGGCAGAATCCACCTGTTTGGTTCACACACAAGACATCCCAGCTGCTGTATATCTGCCATAGCTTTGGTTTGCTTTTGAAATCCATCTGGTTTGGATGGCAGCGTGGAGATTGATATAAACTACTTACTTTTCACATCTCCTTTAAGGGCTACATTTTCACACCCATGAAAGGTGTTTCTCAGTGCTGTGTATCTACAAATGGGGGCAGTCCCAGGAGAACCTTTACCTTTTCTTATTCCTAGAAACATGCTGTACAGATCTCAAGATAGTTTTGTTTGACAAAAAAACCTCCAAAGAGTAACTGTAAAATTAAGTTTTTACTTAATTTTAGAAAATACCCCTTTAAATACCATGTGGAATATCAATAGAATACAATCCATGTCTAGCAATAATTATTCTAAGTTTGTGAACGTCATGGTTTAACACTGGGCCAGCAATTAAACGAGTGACAGGTGGTCTCTATTAACCCCTCTCCCATCCCAAAAAGGGAGAGAGAACAAGGGAAAGATGTACTGGTTGAAATCTGAACTGCACAGCTTTAATGAACCAATAGTGATGAAAAAGAAAATAAGGAAATATGTATAAACATATACAGATATACACAAAACCACTATCATGTCCCCAGCCCCAATAACACTCACATCACCACTGAGGCTGCAGGGCAGCTGTGGGAAAGTCCTGGGCTGGGCTCCTGGTCTCTGTAGCAGAAGGGAGCTAGATGCAGGAACACATGGATTCAGGAATGCATGGATCAAGATCAAAGGCAGATGAACAAACGGAGCCCTCTCAGGATGCTGGTCATAGGTGAAGAGAACTTGGCCCTCATAATGCCTCAGATTTATACTGCATATGACACATACGGGATGGAATACTCTGGTCAATTTTGGTCACCGGTTCAGTCACCTCCTCCCCCAAGGAGGGCCATAGGTGTGACTCCCTTTACTACCTTTTGTTTCCAGAGAGTAAGATGTTTTGCAGAACCAAGCAGTGGCCCTGATTCTGCATACCATTCTCCAGCAGTAACTAAACACTGAGTGTTACCAGTCTTAGAAGTAGATACTGACTGAAAAATGTCTTTAATTTCAGCAAGTGCAGCTACTTAGAAGAGACTTAACTGAAAAGTAAAATTACTAGACAGAAAACAGGTTCTGTTTTGGCTCAAACCAGGAGAGTGAAACAGTGGAGTTGGACAAAGTGGGAAGTAAGACAACGTCATAGGATCACAGAATGGCTTGGATTAAAACAGACCTTAAAGATCATCTAGATCCAGTCCCCCTGACAGAGAAAGAGACACCTTCCACTGGACCAGGTTCACAAAGTCCCATTCAATCTGATGTTGAAAACTTCCCCAATGGGGCATGCAGAGCTTCTCTGGGCAAGTGTCTCATACAGTCTTATCACCCTCATAGTGAAGAATCTCTTCCTAATGTCTAACCTAAATCTCCCCTCCTCCAGTTCTGAGCCACTACCCCTTGTCCTTTCTCTACATGCCCTTGCAAAAAGACTCTCCCCAGCTTTCCTGTAGGCCCCTTTCTTGTACTGGAAGGTCTCCCTGGAGCCTCCTCTTCTCCAGGCTGAACAACCCCAACTCTCTCAGCCTGTCTTCACAGGAGAGGTGCTCTGGCCCTTTGATCATCTTTGTGGCCCTTCTCTGGACTTGCTCCAACATCTCCATGTCCGTCTTTTGTTGGGTGCTCCAGAACTGGACACAGTACTCCAGATGGGGTCTCATGAGAGCAGAGTAGAGGGGAAGAATCACCTCACATGACCTGCTAGCCATGCTTTTAACTAAACCTTGAAAGTTCAAATAAAAAACCTGTAATGCTTTTAATTTCAAGAGAAAACACAAATTAATGGAAGAAAATATGTTACAGAAAATATTTCCTAATAAGATTTTTCCTAACACTTGAAAAATTATAGCTGTTCTAAAAGGAATTTATTCATATGAGGTTTTATTGGTTGTGTTTTTTTAACCCAAATGGGTTTTCGGGAAAAAAGGGAGGGGGTGCTATAAAGCATCTGTATAAAAGAAAGTGAAGAGCACCCAAGTCTTGGAATAGCTCAGTTTGGAAATGTAAAAGAGGCCTGTTCTCCTCCTGACTTTTGCATTACAAAGACACAGCTGTTCATTCCTGGTATTCTGCTGTTTCTCATCTTCCAACCCCGGCTTTTCACAAGAAACATTCACAAAACAATTACAAACTTTATCACAACACATTCTGGCCTATCTTCTGCTGAATTTTATTTTTAAATGTTTGTTGATTTTTAGCGGCTAATGATGATAACACAAGGGTGGAAAGGGAAAAAAGATCCTGTGTTGGATTTACATTGGTGCTCCTGAAGGTCCTGTGGCCATGCAAGAGCAGGGGCAATCCCATAGGAAGCACAGAGCGATGGTCAGTTCATCATAAGAATCCCCCTCCCACATGTGCTGGGTGCTGCTGAGGCCAGCAGAGCATGGGAAGGAGGCACAAAACCCCATGGAAAACATCTGATGCTGCAGCTGAACCTTGGTATTTGCCAGCTACCAGTTAAATCCCACTTCACTCCAACACAATGTGACATGTTTGGGCAGCACTGCCCACCCTGGGCTACCATGAGGCAGCACCAGGGTCCCATGACACTCTCTTCATTCTCATGCTGAAGGGCAGCTGCCTGCCTGGAGAGACCTGTGCAGACATCCAGGGTCTGCTTTGGGGCCAGGACATCTGTGAAGATCACTCCTACCTTGGCTGCCACCATAATGTCACAAGCACAGCCCCCCACCCCCAAATCCACTGTGCTCATGTCATCTCCAACTATACACCATCAGCATCTTGCTGCTTCCTCATGTCTTCAGGCAAGTGATGATGGAGGCTGCAGTGGGGATGTCTCCTCCTTGATCAGTTCTGATCCCCCATGTTCAGGATTATTTGAGAGAGCAAAGCTTCTGTGCCTGCAGCAGGCCATCCGTGCCCTTTTCATGCCACCAGAGCCGGGTTTCCACCTCTCAGATAACAAGTGAAGACAATTCAGCGTGGCAGGGGGATGTTTCCTTTTCATCAGGGAAGGGGAACAAGGTCCGTGGGAGCAGGAGGCACCCACGCCATCCCGCTTTGGACCAACACCAGTCACAGGAACATTTGCCTCTGTGGCTAGGGAGAAGAGAAATACCCATCACAGGAGGACTGGGGGACTTGTGTCTTTTGGCACAAAAGACTTTCAGAGCTGAAAGCATTGCCTTGGGCTGGGTTTCTAGGGATGGAGAGAGAAAAGGATACAGAGAATTTCCTCTTAGAAGAGAATATACATGGAATCATCTTGATTCCTCTTTGGTTTAAGTTGGTCATAACTGAGATGTCTATTACAGAAATTGCCAAAGGTAAAGGTGGACTGTCTTTTTAAATGTTTTACACCTATCTGTGTACATTCCTCATTATTTCAAACCCACGATAAATAAAGGAGGAAATATTTTCACCTATTTTTATGGTTCTCACTTCTTATTGTTTTTTCCTGGCACTTCCTCAGATTCTGATATGAATTTCAGCCTACTTTTTAGAAAAAAGTCTCTTTTTCTCACAGTTAGAGATAAAATTATGAAAAGGTTAACCCTAAAGTCAAAATGCAGAAGCCACGCCAAACAAATCCAGCATTTATTTTCATTTCGCAGCTCATTTTATAAGTCTATACTATGATTTTGAGAGCTGATCCAGCATTTTTAATGTCGGTATATGAAGTACACAAGGAAGCTGAGCACTAAGCTCTGTACTTCTACAGCAACATTGTGTCTGCCCCAGAGAACACTGGAAGATTTTAGAAAAAAAAAACATAGTACAGTGTGGATAGATAAATATTGCATGAGTGCTTTGCCTTGCTTCTGTCTTTGACAGTTCATGAGGTAATAAACCTGGCATTTTTTAGATTTTCCTAGCTTTTCTATACAGATGGGTGCCCTTGAAGTTCAAGAAAACTCACATAATGGAGTGGAACAGCTCAGAACAAGCAATTAGCATACATTAAACCTCCT
Source organism: Apus apus (assembly GCF_020740795.1). Classification (NCBI taxonomy): domain Eukaryota; kingdom Metazoa; phylum Chordata; class Aves; order Apodiformes; family Apodidae; genus Apus; species Apus apus. Next base: position 33,476,772 of record NC_067283.1, on the reverse strand, counting down.
GTAACTCTTTCTTTCTCCACTAAGGCACATTTGTAATGATAGTGCTGAGGAATAGTTTAGTGTCTACTGATTTTACCAATTACATGGTCATTTATATATATGTAATATATATATATATATAGCAGATATCTCACTAATTTCCAATTTTCATTTCAATAATTTTTCAAAGCAGAACTTGATGTGGGCTATAACCCAGCAGGTCCTGGTCTGCAGCTGATGGACTCCTGCTGGCCCCAGCAGGCTGTGGCCATTGTGGAGTCCCTCTGAGCATCGTCACTTAAGTGCTTTGGTGGCAACAGTCTACACCAGGGGCCTCAAACGTTTTTTAAACAGTAATCTGTTCCTAATCCTCACAATTGCATGTGTAGCACTATGGAACCCATCACCAAGCCTGTAAGTGAAAGTATTGCAGCTGAAAGCAAAACTTGCCCATTCCAACGATGCCCAAGTGTTTTTTGGAAAGGAAAAGCATGTTATGCTTTACTGAAGACAGTGTGACCACAAAGGCTGGCCAGTCCTGGTTACCTGGCAACGCTTTGCAAACACACCCAAAGTGCATTTATAGAAATCTGGAACTTACTTGCACTGACCCACCTCTGCTGGGGGCAACAACCAGGTAGCAACACTTGAAAAGTGGGGAGCAGATGTACATACATTACACCTTCATGCCAATTCTTTTCCAATTTAGAAATTTTTATGTGCTTTATTATGCAGTGTTTAGTCGCAGTGTCTAAATAAAAGAAGTTGTGCCTAAATATCAGGAACCAAGGACCAGCATTTGTGCCATGCCCAGCATGAGTCCTGACCATGCTGCAAGAGATGTATCAGTCAACAAAACCACTTAAGAACAAGGGTAACGTGCTCCCATTGTATTATGTTACTTTGAATAAAAACCTGGAGGCTTTCTTCAGACATCCTTGTGTCTAAAGTCCCTCATTAAGCTAGTGATGAAATTCAGATGGTAAAATAACTTCTAAAAGTAAAATGGAAACCTGAAGACAGCTCCCCTTGTCCCTGTTTCAGGTACCTTCTTGTGGCAGAAACTGAAACTATGGATGACTCCAAATAAGAGAGGCTCAGAGTGCAGGTACCCAAAGAGTTGTGATTTTTATCAGTGTTCTCCTTCATAAGTCCTTAGGCAATGTTAGTCACCTCATTTCTGGCACAAATAGCTGTAGATTTGTCTTAGTTTATTATTTACTTCAGATACAGGTTTCTGCTCCTTTGCTAACAAATAGGCATTACATCTGTTTCATTTAAAATCCCTAATTCAGGCTTACAGCCAAGTTCGAACCAGTTTTGAGGAGTTAGCAGAATTAAGCAGTGACTTACTCATTTGTATTTTGAAAATGCTATAAATTTTAATACATTTGTCAATGTAAGTACTAAGTAAGTTTTTTGTATGGTGATTCTGAAAAATTGCGTCTCAGAACATTATTTTCCCAAATTATGTAGTCTGTGATAAATCATTTTAAACAGTTTTGCATAAATCAAGTGGCTGAGCTGAGTTTCAGGCCACAACAAATGATGTCTTTATCTTATTTGGACAGTAATTACTGTAATAACTGTGATGCTACTATTGTTGTCCATATTAATTTAGACTGCAGAGAAGTTATAATTCAGTTTTAATAGTTTAAAACAACTCTTGTTTTCATTTAATATGTTATATTTTGGAATGCACAAATAATTTATTTAAATAAATGTATATACAAAGATGATGAAGGAAAAACTCTACAGAATTCAGTACAATGGCTGCATGCACTGGGAATGATGCTATGAATTGCTTCATAGGTGTGGAGTATGAACTGAAAACTAGGAAAAGTTTTGATGGTGTGCTGAAAATTCCATCACCACATCGAAGGGTCTTCAAACCTGCAATACACATTATGAATTTAAAAAAAAGACAACATTAAACACATTTTAAAGTTTCTTCTGAAAAATCTGAGGTTAGAACTATCTAAAATGTTCATTTTAATAACAGCAGCAATATGGAATACATACATATTTGCAGTTGAAGATTGGATATGCAACTCCCATCGAAGCAGAGGCATTCTGGATGGCCAAAAGTCTATCATTTGATACCAGAACTTGCCCCTTCATGCTGCTGCTCTGGAGCCATGTTTTACACCATTGAGACTCAGTGCAAAGCCATCAAGTAGCACTTACCAAAATTCAGCTAGAAAACTATGATATGTTGAAATACAAAGATTATTTAAGATATGTATTTTTAGTCTGGCTCAGAAGTAAACACTTTCCCAAGAGAATCATATTATGCTGTAAGCACCTTCAAACAAAACTGAAGTTCACAGCCACCATCTGAAAATCTTATAATGGTATTCCACTACTCAATAATATCAAATGTTTGAAATGTGGTGAAAGAGGTGCTGAGAGCAGGATTTGATCCAGAGGTCTTCTGCTTGCCAACAGCTGTTCTGTCTACACCAAAAGAAAGTCACTAAGTGGGAGAACATGGAGAGAAGCCAGGGAAAATGCATTTGCCAAAATTCTTCCTATATAAAAGTTGGGCATCTAGCCTAGATTAAACATCTAGTCTGACTCCACCTTCACTGGAAAGACACTGACACCTTGAGAGCGCAATTGATATGCTGTCCATTTTAGGATGGAAGGCTCATTTTGGAGATATCAGTCCCTTCGACTGACTGAAAAGGCAGCCTAGACAAGCACTTCACACGAGATACCTGACTTTTGAAGAGGTGGTATTAGGAGAGACACATCCTGTAGTAAACATTTTCTCATGACTCCACAAGGTCAACAAGATAAGAAACATGCCACATCACATGTTTTTGTCATAAGAACTTACTTGTACTCAGGCCAAGGTGCCTCCTTTTTTTATTCCTTAACTTCCTAGTTATTAACTGGTTTCTACAAGAATCTCCCTAAACTTTCTTCATATGGTCAGACATACTCCTGGACAGCAAAATACTTTGGGGCATATTTGAGTCAGCAAAAGTTAAGTGGCAAATCAAACCAACCAACTGGCTGCATATATAACTATTTCTAAAACATATACTTGATTAATTTAAGCTCATAACACCAGTTTGCCTTTCATTCATTCAGCCTGGCTTCTTCCAGGATGAAGGCAGCGGTGTTGTACCTGGGCTTATGTGCTGTGTGTGGAGCTGCCTGCCCCTGCATGCCTTCCCTAACTTCCCCACCAGCTTTCAAGCCCTCTGGACAATTTCAACCAAGTCAGAGAGAGGTATAGATATCTCAGAGATACTAAATTCCTGATGTGCCATGAAACACAGGACCGGGTAGAAAGAAGATTTAATTATGCCCTCACATGGAGGAAAAAGCCAGAATGGGGTTCAGAATCCATACAGTGTTTTATCCTAGAAAACGTATCCATAGGAAACTAGACACATTGTTCCCAGTACTGCCATAATTGTCATCGATGAATGACAAATACCATGCTCAGTTTAAAGCGCTGTTACAGGGGGTATGAAATAAAAATCTGTTTCTCATCAATTCTTGATCTTAAACGCAGACTAGTTTGTTATTTTGCTCATGAGCTTTTGCTCCCTGGTGCGTTAAAAATAGATTTATTGAAACAATAATAATAACCATAAAGATTTGTTACAAAGGGGTGAAAATTAGAGAGTATTAGGCTTTGTACTACCCTGTATGTTGCCTCAAATTCATGGCAGCAGAAATTTCCCATTATGTGAGGGCTCTGCCTCATCATTACCAAAAACAAAATAGTCTTAATACATTTCACTGCACTCCATGCAGTTTTTTACATAAGCATCTGCAGAGAAAATTGCATCCCCGCAGCTGTGGTTTAGTCATCGAACCACAAGTCAATGGCGTTCCTACGCACGGAACCGCCAGCCTCGTGGACAGCCTCCCTTGATGGCAGCGGAAATTCCAGCCACCCCTCAGTGACAAGATCATGCCCTAAGTTCAGTGCTATATACTACTATGTTTAAGTATTTAACTAGTCTAACTGAGCCTTCGCACACCTGATGAAAAGTGCAGAGCGTTTGCTTGAAGGCTCCTGAGACGGCTACTGCATAAAACATTTATTTCTGCAGTAGAAGTATCATCAGCAAACTTTAGGCTATCAATGAAGGCTTAAACTGTGCTCATTCATGCTTGATTCTGAGTAAAATTAAAACAAATATTTTCTTTCATGAGCCAAAACTCCCCCTGCATCTTAGTTTTTCTACATATTCACTTTTCTGTCGTGTAAATTGTAGTCAGTACTGTAACTAAAGTATTATTATCTAAATAGATAAGCACAGTATGTACATTTGAAATCCCATAATTACTTGAAACCCCACTGTTGTTTTAAACCCAGTGCAAATGGAAAGACAATGGTCTTTTTTCCATTTGTAAAGTATTAGGTACAAAACCAATGTGAAATACTGCATTTTAAAGTCATAGCTGTGCATTTGTGTATGTTAATGTCTGCATATTTACCACTCACACAGATTTAGAGGAAAAATTTAAACCTGTTTAAGTAGGAAATTAGTAGAAATACATAGTTTTGAGGGCTCTAATCTGTCTTCAGGCATCAGCAACAATTCTGTGCAACAAAGTCCAGTGAGGGGCAAGTGGTGTGGGAATTCTTTCCTTTCTCCAGACAGCAGGTATGGCCTGCTCCCAAAATCAGGAAATGAGGAGCTTGGACTACATTATACCTGGTAAGGCATTTATTTCATTCACAGATGGTGACAGTTCTTAACAGAAAAGGAATTTAAAATGTTTTTTCAGCACATGTTTACCCAGCTGTTGGTAGCATATGTTTTCTCTCTGTGAACTGTATTTATTGATAACAAATGAAACTGTTATACAGTTATACAGACAAGTGAAACCCACCTCAAAATTTCTTCATACATACCTGGATCTAGGAATATTTTCTGTGCTTTCTCTCAACAAGAGGTCTGAGATCAGTGTCTCTGGACTTGACCTCTTTCCATATCTAAGGAAACAGAAAAGAGTACATTTTTCACATGTCAGTTTTTTTAAATGAAGACTAAGCACAGAACCATTAGACATATCTTTTCAGAAAAACTGAATAGAGCAGACATAAATATGACTTTCTGACAAGTATTTTAACTTAACCATGCTAGAAAATGTTCATTCTTCAGAATTTCTTTGAATATATTTTTTCTGTAATCGTGTTATGTGATAGTATTGAGAAACTCTGAATATTTCTCAGTTTGATGACTGTTCTGGATACTGTAGGACCTTACACCTTCCTGAGAAGAGAGCATGGAGGAAGGGGCAGGAAGCTACACACACGATGGTGACCTCCAAACATGTCATTCCTGCCTGCTAACCCAGTTTCATCATCTCATTAGTGCTTGCATTGTTTTCAATGCTACTTGTATTGTAGCATAAGGAGTCAATTTTATTAAGTGAATAGAAAACTAACTCAGATATGTTGTATTATCCAAGGAACTAGCCAAGATTTTTTATGATAGCTTGTACATTTGTGGCTGCCCAACACACAGCACATTAAGTTGTAAAAACTGAGCTACCCCCAGGAAATCATTACTTTTGAACAACGTGGGAGAGAAAACTTTCTGAATCAGAGTTCTTTGATTACATGGGTATCACCAGCTACCTTTGTCCTATATTTTACACAGCAGCTGACTTTCTATTCCTTGTTTTTCTCTTAACTCTTGCATACTATAGATTGTTTAACAGTTTAAAGTACTGCAGTTCCTGGTTCTTGGGAAGAAATTTGATCTCTTTTCCGGAAAAAACAGAAGCAACAATGAGCAGCCAGATTGACAGATACTTTGTCACTGTAAGGTTTCATTAGTCTAAGAGTGGTAACTCTAAGCAAATGCTCCCTTGGTTGGAAAGAATTAGCATCATGGTTTGTAACTTGTGTATGTAATTAGTCTGAATCACAAAGCATGTTAACAGCAGCCTTGCGAACGCTGCTTAAGTGAAATTCTGATTCCAGAGAAACTGAAGGTGTAATTAAGGACTTAAGATTTTATCCATTGCTGGCAAGATGTGGCTCCAATTAACTGATCTAAATTTTGGGGGAAAAAAAACCACACACACAAAAAACAAACAAACAAACAAACAACAACAACAACAACACAAAAAACCCCCAAACCTTCCCAAACTGTCTTTCAAAAGCTAGTAGTTTTACCACTCGATAGCAAGACTTACTGAAGAGCAGAAACATATCTAACTTTTCAGTCATTTTATTCAACTTTTTGTATTTGTGTATTGACTGAATCGTTTTAGTACATCACCTGTGCCACAGAAAGACAAAGCACCAGTTTCAGAATTTTAAAGTAAATTTCTTAGTCTACACTGACTGAAAGCAGGTGTCTGAGAAGAACCAGCCACAGTAAAATGCTGTTACAATAACGCAATCAAGCATGATGCTGAATCAAATACCTTGCACTCCATAACCACAAAGGGATTTCTTTCTCTTTCCTTATTCCAATTAATATGTATGTGATCTGGACTTCAACTGAAGGGAAATCTAATTTACTATTGTTTTAAAGATACGAATTTAACAAAAGAACAACTTGCTCCAGCAGCTCACGCTTGGGCAAAACTCCCACTAATCTCTTGGACAGTTTTGTCTGAGTGAGAAATCAGTAGCAGTTCTCCAGAGTGCAGAGATTTGGGCAAATCACAAAGATGACTGTATTTATATGAGTCCCTTGAGTGCCTTGGGCTAGACCAGTGGTGCTGGATGGACCCACCATGTTCTCACACAGCAAAGCTACGCATGAAGCAATTGCCAACTGTGACCAACTGGGCTGGCAAAAGAGCAGTTGCTCTTCCCATGTCAGATGCCTGAGCCTCCTGCTTACCCCATACTTTTGCCACTGGGAAACAACCATGCTACAGCCATAATACAATGAGGCCACGGACAAAGTCAATCTCTTCTTACTGAAGCAAATGCCTTGGGAGACCTTTGCTCCAGCTGCTTTGTGCTTTTCTCCTTGTCTACCCTACCCAGCCCTGAGACAATGTCAGCACAGAAAGCCAGGCCTTTATTTGCTGTTAGGGAAACATTTTTATCAAATACCATAGCTGTTTTAAAAGAAAGAGACTCCAAGACTTGTGAAAATACCTAGTCAGGTTTTATCCTCAGCTCGAGACCTCAGGGCCTTTTTTAAGCATAATAACCCACAGATCCAGCTGAAGTCAAAACAATCGCAGATCAAATGTACTTGCTTTGCTTAAGGATACAGCATTTCAGACTCAGTGAAATCTCAGATCTTCCTATGAAAACCTGGGTCTTGGGAGTCAAATCCCATTGATGTCCAAGGCTGGCTTTGGGATTTCAGAAGTATCTTGTGGGCTTGATTTAGAAAACTGCTCAAAAATCCCAAGCTCTTTAGATCTGCTCCCTTCTGCGTTAAGGGTGTTGCCATGAAGTGGGAGCACGAGTACTGTCTCACTCTGACAAACTTTCATATCCTCTGCCCTGCCTATTGTTCAAGCCATTTCCAACAGGAATGGCCTTATTCCTTTGCTACAGCACAGAAGAATGAGAGATGCAAGAGCATGCTATGAGGGATAAAGGAAAGAGGGCCTGTTGGCAAGAGGGAGTACAGGTAGTATCAGGTAGCAGAAGGAGGAGTAACTCAAGGAAAGATGAGATCTGAATAAAAGCCCCCAGAACAGTGCAGTAGAGGGGTAAGAGGCAAAGACCACAGGATGGTTTTGAGGACAGAGGTGGGGCTGATCCACAAACAGAAATCTGCAGGGCAGGAGTCTGCAGCTGTGTTTGTCACCTTAGGCTCCCTTTATATTCATAAAGACCTGGCACCTAAGTTACAAGGGATCTCATCCAAAATTAGAAGTCTGAAACAGGCCCTTGTGACTTGTATCCTAGAAGTACCTGTTTCCCTCAGCTAACCTGAAAGGGGTACAAAGGTGACGGGCATAGATGTCTAAAGCTAAGTGAGATGAATCTGAAGAAGAAGAAGAATCTCAAAAGAGAGACCAAAGCTGCCAAACAGACAAGGACTGAAGACAAGAAAGATGGTCTGGAAGGAAGAAACTTCACGGGAGCTGGGGTGAAGATCCTGTGGGTCTCAGTAGCTCAGAGGGGAATGACACTCAAATGCTTAGGTTAGATCAGAAGCAGAAGTCAGGAGGATGAGCCAGAAGGTTATTTATAATCACAAAATCATCACATAAGACTAGACAGATGAACTTGAAAAGAAACAAAGCATTGATCTCATCCTTCCTCAGTGTGCTCCTACTATTTCATCTCACTAGTTGCACAGTGATCAAGCTGCAGGCACCAGATCTGGTGAGATGCCGAGCACAGCTTGCTCACACAGCCTCAGGAGCAGGGTGAGCCTCTAGACTCCTCTCCTCCATCCTGGCACAGGGCTCCTGAGCAGCACCAAGCACAAAAGGCAGTGGCAAAAGTCTGAAACAAGATAGAAAGCCTCCAGCACCTCTGCTGAAACAGACCAAATGATTTTTAGACCAGTCTAAAATGCTTCAGAAGTTACTGGTTTTGCAAAGGGCTGTGTCACTGCTGAAACAAGGAACCTCCAGGCGCTCAGTTAAGCTTTCTAAAATGAGACAGAAATTATTTAAATTTTGCACTGTTAATATAATACACAGTGATAACAGTACATCTGTCTTGTTTGTTGTTTTTTTTTTTAGTTAACCTATATAGTGAACTTTAAAATGTGTATCATGAAATTGCCATCTTTTATTGCTGTTTTTTTTCTGCCAGCTTTCTTGTACTTCCAGGTCAGTTTTGTTCCTTTTAAATATGAAGGGGTGGGTGGGAAATCTAAGTGAAACCTGAAGAACAAAATTTAAATTTGGCATTGTTTCATCCATCTGCAACAATAACTATCTCAGTTTATTTCAGAACCCAAATTCACAGAAAAGAATGAGAACAGTCTCACTCTCTGAGCTGTGTACTTGCACCCCAGAAAAGAGTAAAAAGCTACACAGTCAACATTAAAGCAAGCAGGGGTTCAACACAGAAGGAATTTTCATTTGTTTGGTTTGGGGGCTGTTTGTTTGTTTTTAAATATGACCTGGGTTTGGACAGGAACCACCTCTGACATCTGAGAGGAAAGAAACAACAATGAGAGACCAGCCTGGAGATCCCACAGCACCCAAGGAAGAAGAGGCAGAACTCGAGGGTTGGATTATTTTAGCAGCTTTCTAGACAAAAAGTGATCCAAGCACAAACTGTCACATGGAAGCTTGCCATACCCATGAACAAGATGGGAATATTGCTTTAAAAGTCCAGGACAGAAGAACTGTTTTTCTATCAGCCTCTTCATCTGTGTTACGCTATTAGTCCACTGGCAGACCACATTATGGGTTTGCTGGGAAAGCTCTCAGTTACATGATAACCTCCCTCATAATTTAATTCTTCAGACTTCTAGAGGGACAAATGAAAGCCTAATTTCAGACTTCTCATCTGTTTTTGATATTAAAGAAACAGATAAATATGTCAAAGCTCTACTGGGTCACACAGTGCTTGAGGACCTCAAGAGGAAACTTCTGTTAATCACACAGTCTAAACTGGACAAATGCTTCCAAAGAAAAGGATTCCTTTTTTCAATAATTAGCACTTTTTTCAGATTGAGCCTTTACTTAAAAAAGCAGGGTCATCCCCAGAAAGCCAGTTTAGAGTCAGGCATGTTCAAGTTATGCTCTTTTCTCTTTCAGCTTGGGCTTGGGTTCTTGCTTGTGGTCTTGAGAGAGTTTTTGTTAGGACTAGTGGGTTTTTTTGTCACACACAGCTGCATGAAGTAGCTGGTAAACCACAAAGCATCTGGACTACTACAACTACTCAGCAAAGCCAGAGGGGCAATTTTTCACATCAAAATCTTCACTAGAGTCAGTGGCAGCAACAGAAGTGGGGAACTGCTCCTACTGCCCTCTCTCTAGCTCCCTTTTTGGGGGGTTTCTCCCTGTCCCCCTGTGCCCACTGCCCTGCACATCGTGCTTCTGCCTACAAGACTGCCTGTGCCACGTCTAGAAAGCAGAGCAGAGGCAGCATTGTCACCCCTGCCCCTCCTGCCAACTTGGTGGAAATCCAGCTCCAAACCCAGAGGAGAAACCAGGGTGCAGGGCTGTCACTCTCTGAGGGAGTCTATCTGTGGCGGTGGGGGAAGCAAGGCAAGAAACCCAGGTGCGAGGGGGCACCCCACTTTCTTCCCCTGATTCTCGCCAAGGAAAAAGATAGCCCAGGGATCGGGAAAGGGGGATGCTGGCAGGGCCGCTGTGCCTACCTCTGCCTGGTGATGAGGTTGATGTAGTGCCTCAGCGCCGAGTAGTATCTGGCCATGTCTTCTGCGGGGGCGTCCTCGCCGGGGCTGTCCGGTTTGGAGGGGTACGCCTCTGCCAGCGTCCCCAGGCAGACCAGCAGCGACAGGGCGAAAGTCAGCACCGACACCCACAGCCTCACGGTGCCCTGCATCTGCACGCCGGGGTGGGATGAGGGAGAGCCGCCGTCAGTATCCACCTCACCCCCCGCCCTCGACGGCGGGAGCAGCGCGGCCGCCCCAACGCGCTCCAGACCGGCCCAGGCCTCCCCGCACCCCCCGGCCCCGTTCCCAATCCCAAACCTGAGCCCCCCCCGTCGGGGCACTCACGGCGGCGGCTGCAGCGGAGCGACTCTCGGTTCAGGCAGGCGCTTCTGCCCGCGGGTCGGGGCTCCGGAGTGCGGGGCTCAGCGCCTCGACGGGGTGTTTTAAGGCTTCCCCGGCAGGCAGGAGGGGCCTCGGGCGATCACGCCTAGTCTCCTCTGGTCCCCCCCTCCCCGCCCCGCTCCGCCAGCTCCTGCCCTGGAGGGGCACGGCGGCCGGGCGGCACCGAGGGGGCGGGCACCGCCGCTGCCCCCCTGCTGCCCGCCCACCGCCCCCGCCGCCGCGGGCTGCCCTGGGCTCTGCCCCGGGCTCTGCCCCGGTGCGGCCGGAGCGCCCGGCTGGCTGCCGGTGAGGAGGCACCGTGCTGCCCGGTGCCCGAAGCCGGAAGGGAAAGAAAGTCTGGGGAACGAGTTTACGCTGCGCCGGAGGGGCTCCAAGCTGGGGCAGAAGTGCTGCCGAACACAAAGCCAAGAAAGCAAGACATTTTTGAGCAGGCAAAATTAACAAATGAATGCCACAGGTTCAGACATCGTACTTACAAAATGGGTAAATCCTGAGGCTTCATTCCTCAGGGGACGGGCAGCCAAGCTGCAGCAACGAAATTGTCCTCTTTATGCCTACTCAGAGAACTACAGAGACTGCTCTGGTCAAGATGCCAGTTTTACATCTTTCCCTAAACTTGTCCAGACCTAGACTCAGTGGGGAGAGATGGATACCTTGACAGCAATTTGATCCCTTGTACAGCAGAGGTCTGAGATAAGCAGTGTGGGCATCTTCTGCCGACACGGCCTTCTCCAGTGGTTAAAGCAGCAGCCCAGGAGTCTAGGCTAGCAGAGTGCCTGAAGCTGGATAAGATTAATTCAACCCAAATTAAGTTTCAGAATTTGCTGAAGAGTTTGGTAGAGTTGGAAATTCTTCATACATATTAGCAAAAATTAATATACTTCTTTAGAAGCAGGTGATTTGATAAGCATCTTGATGACCAATGACTAATAACAGTTGGAGTGACAAATCATGACTCTGATCGTAGCTTGTTTTTACTTTAATTTGAAGGTAAAATGACTACCACCCAAGTAAGAACATTAGACATGCTGACAGAAAGCTTTAAGACATATTCTAAATTTATACCATACAAACTACTTTAAATGTAGTTATTAAATCCTATACTTATTATAATATGCAGGTTTTTACTTAATAATAGCCCAGCAGATTCTGAAAAACAATATCCAGTTTGCAAGAGCAAAGCCAGGAATCATTTTCAGCACTGCAGAAACAGAAACCCCAAACAAACTAGCAAATAGATGTCTCTTGCAGGATCTAAGGAAGTTCACTGGACTATGTCCATTTCAAGCCATGGAAGCAAAGAAAATTCTTAATGTCAAGAGATATTTCAGAATCTTCATGACTCTATAGTGCTCTGGTCACAACCCTTACAGCAAGATAACAGGCTGCCTGTTATCACATGCTGAGTGAAGAATTTGAATGTGTATGAATAATCTTCCATGCCACAGCGAGCACCTCTAGTTCCTAATTTCAGCAGATCTGTGCGTGGGGTGACATCACGTCTCACAAAGCAGCCTCACTGCATCCCCACCAGCAGCACTCCTGTGCATTCAGTGTTCACATTGTCTTCACATTAGCTCGACAGAAGGAGCTGATGTGACATTCTGATACCGGTGACACTGCAAAGGCCATAAAGAGCAGCTGTGCTCTGGATCCATCACTTCCCTTTGCCAAACTCAATCCAATAAACTGCCTAATCCAAAGCTTGCATCGATCCAGTTTATCAGCTTTTCTGGGGTGTGGGGCACAAGGAGTGACAGCACCAGAGACTGAAGCATCTGTGAAGGTGTGCCATGCTGACAGCTCCCACCAGCTTCAGCCTGATTCTGCCACAACCATCTCCCACCAGCTCACAGGACTGGGGGGTGACTTTCTCACCATTAAACTCTTTCACCACTTACAACGAAGGTGGCTTCTCTCCCACTACTATTTTTACACTGTCGATCTTCAAACAGTTCAAAGAAGGAGGAATAAGTTAGCAGACTAGCAAGCAGAGAAAGATGAACAGGAAGTCTGGCAACTACATGCTTACTTAGGATATAAGGAAGTAACATTATTCCCCATCACAGGTATGTGATGTGTCGGTATGACAGTATGTCACGCTGTTGCATCTTGTCCATGCACCGCTCCAGACCACCACCCGGGCAGTCAGCTGTCTACATCTCCAGGAACCCTGGACAAGTCCCTGCTCTTTTTCTCGTGGTGAGGCATGAACAGTGAGCTCCTTCCTCCAAGGAAATGATAAATTATTAATGAATCATGCCTGCTAAGTCCTTCTACAAAACACTGGGTCAGGAGCAAAGCTCCCCACAAAAATGAGGTACAGACTTCACTAATAGTCAGTTTGATTCATAGGATGAGTAGGAGTGAGATAAGTCCTCTCTCTTGTGCAAGACGAAGGATCAAATTCTCCTCCCAAGTGAGACAGCAGCTCCTGTAACTGCAGGCTGCTTGGCATGGTCTGGGGAAAGGTTTTCTCCCCCAGCCCCTGCAGCATGACCCCAGTCAACTCATCTGTTGTATCTTACCTTTGCATGAAGTAGTATCTCCCAGCTGTGCTGAGTTTGGATTCACACCCCTACTCTGAGTGGCCTAAAGGTGCATAAGATGTCAAACTTTACCACTCTCACTGCACCTCTTGAATAACAATTCTTTCTGTACAGTTCTGTCATTTAATTTGGAAAACCCAAAACACTGAATTCAAAATTTTAATCACCCTGCCTTCCACAGTGCCTGTTTCTATAACAGCATCGAGGCACTTCTCAGCTCCATGCTTATGCTCCACTTCATTATTTCAGATGAAACATGCACCTTTGAGCTTTTTTAAGTCCAGAAACTTTCATGTTTGGAGCCATTCTGTAAGTTATTACAAAAATTCCCTTTCTCATCTGTTTGAAAACACTGAAAATCCATACAGACTCATCCAGTTCCTACCATAATACACACATTAAGCCTAAATAACATAGACAAAACATGCTATGGATACATAACATATTCATCAGTATAATCCCAGTGCAACAAACATTGGCATTTTAAACTGATTACAGACATATATAGGCTCCAGTGTATCAGTGAGACCAAGTGTCCCTGGGTTGTAGTGATCTTAAAGGGTGTTTTACAAGTGGTTTCCAGAGTCAAGGTCTCCTGCACCTTTGATGATGCCTGTTGGTGATTACTCCACATCAATGCTTGTCCTCACACAAAGCAGGAAGGGATTTGTGTTCTGGCAAATGGCAGAGCTGCATTCTCCACAAGCATCTTTAGGATGGGCTAAAAAGGGGAACAAGAAGGTTGTAAGGGTAGTTAGAAAGAAATTGGTAAGACTGGGAAGAGCTGAAGAAGAAAGTTGAGAAGTTAATGGAGTTGAAGAATGCAGCCTGGGAGAAAGAGCAGAAAGACACAGGCACAGGTCAGATATGGCAGCAATTAGATATTCATGTTTTCTCTTTGCCAAACATATATCGTCACAGATGTGCAACTCCCAACTACACTGCAGCTAAGCAATAAAAAACTTGAAGAGTGTTAAGCTACATTCAGAAACACGGGAGTTTCAAAGCTCTGAGCAGGTATCAGTGCCAAGTACAGCACTGACAGGAAAAAAGTGAAAAGTAAAATAGTCAAATTTTGCCTACCTTTTAGTGTCATGACATTTAAAGATTCAATAGACATCTGTTTAGCCTACAAATTTCAGACTACACTAGGAGCAAGAAGACTTCCAAGATCTCAACATATTAAAAATAAGATCATACTGTTCTACAAGCAGCGTGTGAGAGAAAATTCAAGTAATTTATTAATTGTAATATATATTATTGGATTAAACAACAGCATATCTGCCTTAATTAAAACAAAATTTAGTGTTGTTGACTTGAGGAAGAATATTATTTATAACAAACTTTTGCTGGTAGGCATGGAATTAAATCTGTTCTTTATTATTCCAAATACACATGTCACTTTGTCACTGAAATTAAGTAAATTTGTGTGCATCAGTGATCCTAAACTAACATTCCATAATAGTCCATAAATAGTTCTTGTTTTAAGTATAAGAATAACATCAATCTCCTGGTGTGGGGAAAGTGTTAAAAATTGGAGCCCCAGGAAGAAAAAAGTAATGTGGTACTAGAGAGCTGGAAATGGCAGATTCTATCAGCTGATGTTGCCTGTGCTCTTGCACTTAAAATGTCTCACTAAAGGTTTCCACAGCTGAGCAAACCTTCCAGAAATGCTGAATCCTTAGGACTGGAAGTTCAGTCAGATAAGCAGTGTATAATTGTCCAGTAGTCACATTAATTTATCTGAACCTATTTGGGCAGAAAATGGGGCTGTTCATCTCACAAAATCAGGCTCTCGCTTTAGAGTACTGCTGATTTCAGTCTGCTTAGCAACACTTTCAGAAAAGCTTCTAATTGTGCTTTGATACACCACATCAGTACCAGCATTTCTAAACTTTTATGTGTCCCTTTCCATACTTTTATTCACGTCCTCCTGTACGTACTGGCAAGAGTTGAACAGAACATCCTCTAATCCTAAAGGGGCTATGCTTTCCTGCCTGCTCATTGGTAGTTTTCAAGAAGCATCCTTGCAAGTCCAGCAAGCGTTAAGCAGGTTTTAAAACTCCACTCAAATTAGGGCTCTGCCTAAGTACGTACTACATTAAAATATAAGAACAAAATAAAACTTCATGAATCAAACAAAAGACCCATTTATCTTCTCCTCAATGGTATCTAATGGCAGATTCCTGAGACTTTCAGAACAGGAAAGGCACTGCAGGCACCAAGGTACCACACAGAGCCACAGACCCACCTGTGTGGCTCTTCCTGCCCTCCAGCAGGGAAAAGGAAAGGCAGCTCTCCTTGACATGAACTACTTGTAGTGATACATGAATGGCTCCTGTACAACTGCGTGGTCATGAGCTGCAGACCCAAGACGTAACACAAATAAATTCTTGGCTATTTAGAGCAATGTTGTTCATAGCTTCACATCGAAGGAGCTGCAAGCGTTTGACTCACAGTCACAGCCACATATGACTAGACACTAAAAAAAGAGAAAAGCTGGTTTCAGTGCAATCTTTTAATGAAAGTTTTTGGTTTTCTTTCCTTGGAACACAGCCAGAGAGACTTCTGAAATGCTGCAATAAGGTCAGAGGGGCATCAGCACTTTTCCTGAGGACACACAGGACAATGCACAGTCTTGACAGGAACACATAGATACCCAAATAAGCAACAAAACGAAGTTCAGTATTTGCAGCTGTAATGACATTTGTTTTGCTATACCTTCTTCCCTTTCCCACTCCTCCAGGACAACAGAAAAACAAAGACAGATCAGTAGGATGGAGATTAGAACGCTACCTCTGACAACATGTCTACTGCTGAGACTGAAGTCAGTAAGGAACAGATTACAAGAAGATAGTGGTTTAAAGCAAAATAATTAAGTGTCTATATCAGAAACAAAAATTTCTCCACACTGAAAGAAAGTGATTTTTCATGCATATAAGATGTGGATGTTACCAAAGCTGTCATGACTTAAAGACAACCAGAATCACAAGAATTAACCATTCTCTGCTTCAGTGCATGCCTTGACTTTAATCCTGTTAAAGAGGGCAATGGGAGAAAAAGTGAGCAACGTCCAGGCAGGCTCCACTGTGAGATTGTGCTGAATTACTCTGCCTGAAAATGAAACAAAACTTGCCTGAAACATAAGAGATATCAGAGGCTGATGGGATTGTGCCAAGGACTGACGAAATCCAATCACAGTTACATGGAGGACTGTCATATGTCTTTCCTGCAGGGAGTAAATCAGAGAGGCAGATATAAGAAAGACATCTGCAAAGGCTTCTGAAAAGCCCTGCTACATGTATTAATTTCAGAATATTACCACTTACTCATATGTGTACAGAAGTGAATTCATCTACATCCAAGGCACTGGAGCTGAAAAACATCATTATGCTTAAAATGTGGATATTATGCACAAAAATCCCCACCTCTCCCAGCAGATTCACAGTCCAGGCACAGTCAGAATCACTTTCACTTCCCATCCTGCAACACTGACACAACTGAAAGTTAACTTTATGCTGGATGGTTCATACCTTTAAATGTGTTGAATGCTTTATTACTTGTCATGGCATGCAGCACAGGAAACCTTAACTGCCAAAGTTGCAGCACTTTTAAAAGGTAGATCTAAACTTGAAGACAGGGATCACTGATTGATTAATTCCATGGTAATACATGATACTATTTGTCTCTACTACCTTTGGCTATCCAAAAAGCAAGCTCCTGTTTTAAGAACTGGTACACACTCTCCTTCTGACCAAAAATCTGGCTGCAGAGCAATTCACGTAAGATAAATGTTCATCATGACTGGGACCCCACCAGGAGATGTTCCTCTCTGTATTGTCCTAAAATATATTGATCATAGACCAGCCAATCATGCACGAGTAAAGATACCGAAGAGCAAACCACACACTGGTGACAGGGAATCCTTCACCACCACGAGGGCTGGGATATCAGAGGGGACCACAACAGCTGCCCATACTAAAGAACATTGTTTTTCTATACCATGCTGTGAACATACGAAATGACAGGCCTAGGGCTTAGTAAAGGATCATACATTTAAGACAGTGTTATAATGACTGCACAGGTCTCACAGAGCAGAGACACATGGATATGTCTTGATATGCTCCTAAAAAGGTTCAAATGGACTTAGCTGTGCACTGGCCTTATGCAGTTTGACTGCATCTTAGCTAATGGCTTCTCACTCTTGCTAAGTGGAAGAGTTCCATCAAATAAACTCCATGTTCAGCCATTAATCCAATAATCCTGATATCAGGAAAGAATTGTTTATCTATTATTCTGGTGGGTTTTTTTCCTTGCACACTGGTGCAGTTTGCAGCAAAACAGCATGACAGCTGTAAGAGTAAGGGAAGGTTTATTTGTGTATGACAAGTACATCAAGAATATGGAGTACAAACTCCAGCATTGAAACATACCTTCTAAAGTTCTTACAGTGTTAAGACTAATTATCTATTTAATATTTTAGTTCTTATATTCTCCTCTTAATCCACTCACAAGTTTCTACTTTAATTTTACTTCTTAGGAAAACATCACTGAAAATGGATTCTGCCTGATTTAAGTACATTTACTCTTTTTTGCCTTTGCTTGCATTTTGACAATATGTTCTTATTTCCTAATACAATACATTATTTTACTAAAATTAGCAGTTATACTATTTATGCAAATAGGAGCAATTGAGCAAGATGTGATATAGTGCCTCTCACTGCTCTCTGTAGCCTCACCTGTTGTTACCTGCTGAGAGACTGTAGAATTTAATATGCAAGTAACTTGTGAAGTAAATAAGGGTTGTAAGCAGCATTATTATATTTGAGTTTAATATCTTGTGGAAATGCCTTTCTTTTTACACTCTCCCATGAGAGAAGGAACAGACTTGCAAGACATTTGGCTCCCTTTATGCATTACACTAACCTCCACCCAAAGCAGGAAAAGACCAAGGGCTTTATAAGAGCTGTAATGCTTGAATGGGAACCAAAATCTGGAAAGCATCAGTGTGGGTCAGATTAAGGGATCAGCTGCAGGCTGGAAGCCAAAGGCAGCCTGCTGCCAGCCATGCTACACACACAATAACAGGGCTTGGTTGATAGCTGGAGAGATGGTCTACAGAGAAGACACCAGATGGGGTGTTGACCCTTCTCAGATTTTCAAAAGTTTCAAGCAATAGCTTCATGGAAGAATATTTTGGTACAGCTTTTGGCCTTTGCTCTGCCAAATGCACCTGACAAAGCACAGACCTGCTACACAGAGTGTCTATCCTTTGAATCTTGAAAGGTTTGGATGTGAGACAACACGGTTGTTGATTATATAGGCTTGATCCTTTCATTCCCATTTGTTACCCATGTGCATTTGAAGCAACTGATGTGATTAAGCTGCCATTTGCCAGCACTTTGCGCAACTCCCCAGAAATTTCCAGGCCACCTGGCAATGGAAGATTGTCACCTCACTGCTGAAGAGTCAGTGCTCATTCACAACAAATGTCTTGGCACAAAATTCATGACTTTACAAGGGGATAAAAATATTATTAAGCAAATAAATGTAGTCAGAAATCAGAACTGTATACTTCATCAAGGAGAAGGAAAGACATCCAAGATACCCACACATCTGATTTTATTAAGGTACCCATCCCCACAGTATTTGTCTGCAACCATATAAAGTACACATCTGTGACACTAGGCATACAAGAATTTGCCATTTACACACTTCAGTATGTTCAAACAAAACAAATAAAACATTGTACTCGAGAAACAAAATCTCAACTGCACAGTGCAATTTGCAAATCTTAGCAGACTTGTCAGATGTTTGTAAAACCAGCTGAAATTTCTCCAATTATAAGAATTGACATGATCGTTAAATATATTGCAAGTGGTTTTTGTCATTTGCTTTGATATCTGTTCTGTATTTTCCTTATACTCTTAATTGCTCAGAGTCATTTCCCATTTCTCAGAGATTTCCAGACAACTATTTTTTTTGCCAAGCAGATGAAAATTACATTCAAAAGATGATCCATTATTTAAAAGTGTTAGATGGAACCAATCCCTACTGTAACTTTCTCAAACTCAGCAGTTCTATTGAACTGTGGTAGCTTCACCATTGTGATGAATTAGCACATTTGCTTTTAATGTACTGATCTTGGAGTGCAAAATTAATATGACATTACTTTTGTATTGCCATGATGATACTATTATTGAGTTTATGTTCGCAGGTTTTAGCCATTATTTTATTTTTAGTGCAGGTAACATCAATACGTGGGCAAAAGTCAAACAAAATCTCCCTCAAAACCAACTAGATGGTTGGAAGCACACAGGAAAACCTTTGGTAACATTGAGTTATCTTGGGGTTATAGCTTCTTTCACTACTGGAAATGACCATGTTAATTCATCTGCCACCTAGGCTATATAACTATTAATGGAAATAGTTTTAAATAAGTTGCAACAGGACACACTAGCCTATTTAATTGCAGTGTAGTCACCTGCTCAGCCCATTTTAGGGGCAGGACTCTCATCAGCTATGTTTAAAAAACAGTCTCAGGCATGTTTTCAGGTGAAGCCTTTATGTTTACAGTGTTTGAAACCAGTGTTATCAGCATGTATCTGCCTCCAGAAGATCTTAACATGCTCACCCAGTTATGAGATGAATAACAAAAATTACAGTACAGGAAACAAAGAAAAAGGAAACTCTAGGAGGCTGATTGCCCAGTTCTAGGGATTTTCTAAAAGGCATACTTTTATAGGCTTGGTCCCTGCACTTCTAGGGAGCTTGAAGAAGAGTAAGATAACCCAAGTCCAGTTATGTCCTGAAGATCCATCCAAAGGGGCACTCTCATTACAGTGTGGCATCATCATACAATCTGCAGGTTTTAGGGACAAATTATTGCCATGATGGACTCCCAGTCTCATTTATCAGCAGCTTTGACTGCTAATATGATATAGCAGTGCTAGTACAGGTCAGACTCACTCTGGGTGTATTTCACTGAAACCATGTGTGTCTGTTAGTTTGTCTATGCTGTTCATTGCCAAAGTATCAAAGCATCTCATAAACTGCAATGAACTGACCTCCACCCTGCCCTGTGAGTGGGAAAGTGCTGGTCTCATGTTGGGCAGAGGAGTGACTAAAACAAGGGGAGATGAAAAACCTTTGCAAAGGGAGCCCTGGTGGGAGTGGGAACACTGACTCCAAATGGTGCCAGGGAAAATATGAGCCCCATTCCCCATTAAGAACAAGTGCCCTAATAAAGACAATGAGCAGTGCCTTTTGAGAGAAAAATAAATAAATAAATAGATAAATAAATAAATAAATAAATAAATAAATATCTTCTGCAGGAGTTCAGTAGGTATCCCCTACTATACCACATTCTTTGTGGACGAGAAACTCAGCACACATCCCCTGAAGATGTTGCTACACGAGCTAGTGGTCCCCTGGGAATCACAAAGCCTCCAAATCACACCCAATTACTTAGGCCCCCACAGCTCACCTCTATTCCAGTTTCAGTGGAACTGAGACAGTATGACTTTCGCTTTTTTTAGTTTGCTAAATTAAAGCAATTTCTGCAAGCATGAACATCAAACACACTGATCCAAGCTAAGATCACCTCAAATCAGGAGCCCCAACTTCCTTGTAGCTCCAATAGGCATTCTGCACTTTACCTATAATTTAAGTTTTCTAGGGGACCAGGAAAACAGGACATTGTGGTAGGGCTGTCAGGATTTGTGGAGGTAGGAACATGCAGGAAAATTGTCTGCAGCCATGCAGCACAAGTGGCTACATCTGTATTAGCAAGTGCAATGATCCGGGGCAGTTCTCTGGCCAAGAAGGCAAGGTACCATCACAGCTTTCATCCACACAGCTACCCTAAAACAGGGTAGTCTTGTCTGAAGAGCCTCTTTCTGTTCTGGTCATCTCTGAGAGGTGCCACCTCTTGCAAGCTTACCACTTACACAAGTCCTGTTTTTTACTTAATTTATTTTTTCCATTTATTAATTTGGATTACTTTTTAAGAAGGTTGCTAGTTCTCAGGAGTCCAAATCACTGGGCATAAAAGGATCAATGGGCCAAATGTGAATGACCCTTTGGAGATGTTCAAGACCACACCAGCTACAAACCAATTCTTGCTCATTATAAAAGTGAAGGTCACAACTGGGGGGGGAAGCCAAAAGAAATAAAATGGATGATTAAGTAGATTTGAATATAGATTATGAGATAGAAGTTTTAACACAAGAGAACAGGTTAATGAAGCAGAAGAATGCAAAATTATGGTAAAAAGGGCTGTCAATAGTCAGAAAGACATTTTGAACATAAAGGGAGCAAAAGGAATCTTAGCAGTGGAACTGGAAATTATAATATTGCCAAAAATAATCCAGAAAAGGCAGAAGTATTCAATAAATAACTGCTGTATCTTTGGCCAAGGATCAGATGATGTGATCATTTAACAATAAAATCATGAAAACATTTTTACTCCAGCAGTTTATCAGAAGGACATGAAATAAGAGCTACTGATTTTAGACATATTTATAGCAGTAAGCCTCAAAATGAGCATATCAGAGTTTAATAGGAGTTCTGTGAAAACTCCTCCAGGCCATTAGTGTTGGTTTTCCAATAATGCCTGAAATACTGGGGAAGTTTCAGAGGATGAGAAAAAGTAACACCAGTATTAAAAGAAAATAATGATTAAGAGAGAATAGCTGATACAATTCAGGTAATTACAAGATTGTCAGACTGACTAACATCGATCCCAGGCAAAATAAAGGAATGGCTGATACAATTAATAAGGACCCAATTAATAAGGAATAAAAGGGAGGTACTATAATTACCATTGCTCAGGAGGGGATTTTGGCAAACGGATTCTGTCAAACTTGATATCTTCCTCTGATGAGATTACAAATTGGCTGATAGAGGTAATGGTGTCGTTATATTTGGGCTTCTAGAAGACATTTTATGCAGTCAGTACCATACATTGCAAAAAACGTTAACTAAGAATGCTGTGAATCAACACTGCACACATTAAATGGATTAAAACTGGCAAGCGGTTACATACCAGAACATCACTGTGAAGATGCGTGTTTTTAGTGAAGTTCAGAGGAGATCCAGCTCTACATCAGTTAACTTATTTTGCCTGAGGTGTGAAAGGAAGCATAAAGTCATCATCAATGCCAACTGTAGAAAACAGAAAGACCAGGTGAGAAGTATGTAGTTGATAGATGGCTGATGCAGAGGGATTCATGGTGCTTTTTGATGCATCAGACATGATGTATGGTATTACCACACATTAGAAAATACACACACACTTTCTCCCACATATATATAGATCAGCAGGAAGAGGCATAAAATGGGGAACATAAAAGCAAACTTTCAATACTTAGCCAATTTTTAGTGTATGGCAAAGTGGACTGAATTAAAAAAGAATGGTTTCAAGACCAGCTGGTAGTCATATGTCTAGAAATAAAGGAAAGAAGGCATCTCAATTTGGAGAAACAGTGTCCCTGATGAATACAAGATCTCAACGTATAAAGAACAAGACTCCCAGGAAGGAACATGTGTTCTCAGTTCATTTCTGTGGCCAAAAAAGGAGTTCCAAATCTCCTAAAAAGATGGGGATGAACACTGACACAATCTGGACTGGAATATCATGTCCTGGAAAGGACATTGATAACTGAGAGGGATCAAGGCAGTACTGAGAAAGATTAAAGAACAGAAGGAAGCACCTGTTAGTAACACTGCAGGAATTCAATCTATTTAGTTAATGAAAGAAAAGTTTAAATGGTAATTTGATGAGTTTGTAAGAACCTACGAGGGAACACAACGTTGCTAATCAGTTATTCAGTTCAGCATACAAAGAAAAGCAAGTAGATAAAAGTTAAGGCTGGAGATATTTACAGTGAAAATGAGATGCAAAATGTGGTTTTGGTAGAAAACAGTCTTTGAAGCACATTTTCTAGCACTGACAATTTTTAAATAGAGACTCAATGTTGTTCAAAAGCCAGATCAGACACAAATCAGCTTGATATAGTCCTACAGCCTGTGATACACAAGAGATCAGACTGTAGGACCAACTTCTGCCCTTACTACCAATTGTGGGGTAAAACTGAACATAACTGGCATAGGGATGGCTCCTTGAATCTGCAGAAAGCCCAAAAGAAGAAATCAAAGAGGTCAGCAGTGCCACCAGACTTAGCAGTGTTATCATCAAGGCATGCTGAGCTGGAGGGCCCAGGGCAGCATCAGCAGAAGGCTGTAAATCCGACCATGGGGAAGAGAAACAGACAACCACGCTCCTGCAGGTGTACTGCAGCTGGCTGTTGAAGCAGTGAGCTGCTGGAGACCAGTAGCCTATGAGGTGCTACAGTGTCATGGGGAAAAGAATGTAGATCCAGAACGGGATTCAATGATTCCTAAGACCCCAAGCTGGTTCAGCCCTCCTTGCAAAGTGATGCCTCATGGGGCACTCAAAATCCCCTTGCAAGAACTACAAATTCTGAATGTTGAATGCTATGTCCTTACTATCAATGTTACCCTCATAGTGGAGGTTTATAAGGAAGAGGAAATAGTATTAACCCTGTGAGACTAACACGCAGCAGATAAACAAGGAAGAAGAAACCAAAACCAGTCCATAAATTAGGAAAACATTTTTTGCATCTATTGTCAAAAGGTACATGCACTGAAACATACAGAACGATGTTTGTAGAAAGGGTGCGGATGCAGTAATCATGGGAAAAGAAACAAAAAGAAGCAGTAAGAGGAATAATTCTGAAGTAGTTTGTAATAAAAGGAAAAGCCACATCTAATACTCTGTTGTGTGGTATATAATTCAAGATTTAATCTAAATGTACCAATTTCCTTCACAAAACAATAGGTGATATTCTAAACTGTCAAATTAAACAGAGGAAAGATGTTATCTGCCACCCACCGCTTCCTGCATTTTGATAGTTAAAAACCTTCACTTCACTTGCAGAGTGCTTTAATTTGAGCCTTATGTTTTCAATTTCTCTCAGATCAAACTCCTCATCTCCCTGAATTCTCCATAGATTTGAGGCTGGCGTGAGAATAACAGAGGCAACCATTCGTTATTAACAATGGCAGATACAAAATAAGCAGGAAAGAGACACAGTCCTTGCCAGGCCTTGTAATTGCAAATTTGGCTTGGTTCATGCAAGTGCAATTCAATCCAGATTTTTCTGTAAATGTTGAGGGTCCAAAACCAACCAAGAACTGTTGCTGAAATTACACAAAGGATGAATTTAACCCAGACGGCTTAATGCCTGTGTGTTTCCCATGTGCAAGTCTCTGTTTGGTTCTGTCATGCAGGAAGTGAATGCACAGATTATGAGCCATCAACAAAAGTGTTTTATGAGGAGCAGCTGGAAATTTTTGCCCATTCCAAGTACATTGCAGTTATGGGTCTTTTCAGTCAATGAACAGGTCTTTTCAGCTTTTGTGCCAAATGCTTCAGGGCATGGGCACAATCCAGATATACTTTTTTACTTTTTTACTTTGGTTCTGCTCAATTAATTATTATTTTTTTCAGCCTCACCATGGGGGAAGGTTCCCTTGTCCTTGTCACAGCTGTGCTCTGCAGAATGGCTGATGTGAGGAAAAAAATCACTGAACTGGTGTTCCCCAGGAAGAATTAGATTCAAAAGGAGGTGGTCAATACCCACAAAAAAGGGACATCTTCAGTAGTGGTACCAGACTCCAGAAACACACAGAGGATGAGGTGAGCCAGCCCGGAACCTCATGTCACCATAGCAGATGACATTTATCATCTTCAATGCAGGATGTTTGGTGTTGCAAATGCTTAGCTACAAGCAAAAATACAACCAAGATACAAAGAAGCAACATGAATATAGGGGAACATCAAACAGACTTTATCAATCATACAAAGGCAAAGCCAACTTTTGTCATGTTAAATTTGCCTACACCTTGTCTAGGCTTTTCACACATTGCATAAGTATGGGCTTATATTTGCACTCTTTCATACAGTGCAGGGTGCACTAAAGTCCTGTGAGTCCCTTCTGTGCACAAACTAGTTATTAAGCGGTTTTTTCACATCTGTTTTGACATCTTTACTCTTTATCTTTGACCAAGAAGAAAAAGTGTTTTTTTTCTTTGTAGCACTTATGCATTTGGTAGAAATTAACTGTTGCTTTTTGGTTTGTTGGTTTTTTTTTCCTAACCCAATCAAGCATATAAATTACCTTCTGGATGAGAATTTCATGTAATCAATTAACAAACAATTACATTTTTGACTAATAGTACTGTCTCTTAAATGGCTAAAGCAGGGGTAAGGAAGGCTATGGTATTTAAGGAAGTGATCAATTTCCACAGTATTAACTGGTAATTCAAAGCTGTTCAGCTCCTTCAGAATCTGGACAGGTTTGTTTATGCTCTGGGAGTCTGAAGACTGATTCAGCCCTGCATACTAGAGGCTTTTCCTACAACATACATGGTCCTCTGTCACAATTTTATTTCATTCAAACTTTGGAGAATTTCTTTACCAGTCCTTTTTTAGGCTTAAAGTGTCTATAAACCTCTCCGCGGTCTGTTAAGTCTTGGGGAGCATGAATGCAAAACAGGGAGGGAACTTTTTTTTTTTTTCCTTTTTTTTTCAGCATATGAATCTCCTCGGTTGAGTTAGTCAAACCTTCTCCCTCATTTTTTAGGAGGCAGGTGATTTTAAGGGAGTCTCATCATTCAGGTGTCTTGCTAATCCAAAGGCTGGAGAGCTATAGATAAAGCTATGTATAGCTTCCCCATAGGAGAGGTCTCACTGCTCCTATAGCTGTACTGAGCTCCCCTGCAGTGATGCCACCCTGGGACCTCGTTATCCTCCTGTTAGTGAAAGTGATCCCACACCGAGGCAGATGAGTAACATTACAGATTGCAGAGGCCACAGTCTCAAAAAACAAGGTAGTGGGTGCACAAACAGCCCCATCAATAGTCATTAGAATGAGGGTACCTAACTGATTCTGGGAAATTATATTCAAATATTTAAACAAGACTCTTACCATCCATAATGACCCTAAAAACCCCTACAATGAAATACTACCTGCTTGTAATTGCTGATTATATGCTAGGGTTTTCAACTGAGGCTTTTTCCTTATTTGCCTTATTATCACAAAATTGGACAGAGATAGTTAATATAATGCACACAAAAAATTAGACCTCACGCAGAGCAATCTGTACTTTCCTTCCTAATTTCTAGGTTTATTAGAGATAACACTAAGCAATTTCATGTTAAGGCAGAGTGAGGCATAATTGGATACATTTTCTTTCATGTTGTGCATTGTTCTATATAGCAAAAATACAAAGAACTGGTTTCCATTGAACAAAAATAAGGATCACTTCATTAACATCTTAAACCCATTGCCAAGCACAGACGCATATGTGCACCTGCCCAAATTCTCTGGGTTTTTTGTTTGGATTTGTTTTGGTTTTTTTTGTCCTCCTAGCTCAGACACCCACATAATTACAAAAGAGCTTGGAAAACAGCTATGCTTGGAAAACATCTCCTCTTCCAAGACAGAGAGCTGTTTACATTATAGTGATGTTTACCCAAATGAAGTTCTGTGACACTTCAATAAGACAGACAGCCCATGAGCAGCAATATCCTGCCACCTACCTGCAAGATGAATGAAGACAAGGCCTGGTCCTGGTGCTGCAGGAACAAACTTTCACTCTTACCTTACGAGCTGAGCATCCCCCTCAGCCTATGTCCCATTCAGTTGCTGACCTTCAAAGGCAGCCTACAAGAACAGAGTGGAGGTAGGTTTAAGTTTTTTCATACCTGATTGCTCCCACTATTGGCCTAAAGGGTCTCTATGTTCTTTTTGAGACACTTCTGAAGTGAGAGGCTATGGTAGAAACCACAGGCTGCCCATGTGCTTTCTTCCCTGGACTGAATGTTACCCATTTTATCAACTTCTTAATGACAATGGTTGGTTTCCCACATTGCAACTGGCAGCCTGCAAAGCTCTTTCTGTTGCAAAGCAATATCTGCAGGACAGATGTGTTTGCTTCATATTTTTAGTGAGTGTTTATGAGCTGTTTGCTGGATGACGGCCCAGTGTGTCACCAGGTTTAGCTCAAATAAAGGAGAGCAATGGGGTGCTTCAGCAATATCCACAGAAAAATACCTAAATGGCCAAATCCACAGCATGAGAAAAGGGAAGAAAATAGGGGTGTTTGGTCTTAATCAACGTTTCCATTGGGAGCCTTCTGCACCATTATCTTAGCTGTTCCTTATCTGTTTTGACACCTATCAAGTGGCTGGAGAGCAAAACCCTTCAATCCAAACCAGGTCTCTGTGAAGCCTGGTCCAAGCCTGACACTGAGCACAGACCCTGCTCTCTGGGGAGCCCTTTCTGAGAGCAAAGAGGCACAGGCAAAAAGCAGGCAAGTACAGGTGACATTTGCTGCCAGTCACTGGTCATGAGCTCATGAGAAGAAGAAAGGAAAATTCTTCTCTCCCTAGGGTGGTAAGACACTGGAACAGGTTGCCCAGGAAAGCTGTGGATGCCCCACCCCTGGAAGTGTTCAAGGCCAGGTTGGATGGGGCTTTGAGCAACCTAGTCTAGTGAGAGGTGTTGGATCTAGATGATCTTTAAGGTTTCTTCCAGCCCAAACCATTCTATGATTCTATTAAACTCTGCCTCACAAAGGCTGCAGTAATTTGTTTTGTCTTCCTTCTGACTTGAGAAAGGAGAACCTGTATCTGAGAGGAAAGGCTGAGACAAAATTAGTAGGGCTTATATGTAGATGAATGGCAAAAAGATAACTTCCCTCTTTAGGACTGGGAGTGATTTTCTTGGCTTGTATTGAATGTTTTCACTGGACAAAACAAATATTTGAAAGGGATTCTCATTGCTATAACTAGATGTGCATGATATGTGCATCTTCCTGAGCTATCTCTGCTGGTTTTTAGCCTCCTGTCTACATATTCCTCTTGATCTCTCTCCTTTAGCTGCATAAACAAACACGCTTTGCCAAACAGCAAGTGTGATTTCACTTCAGGGGGAGATTTCTCATGAACTTCCTATTGATTGTGTGGAGAAAAAAAAAAATAAACTCTATATTATTTAGTATCCATACAATGAAAGAGTAACTGAAATCTTCTTACAAGTGTTATGTTAGAAGAACAAGTATTCTCAAGGCTAGATAAAACTCTTGTTTAAATTATTTAAAGAGTAATGCATTAGCATAGTAATATGTCTGCATTAATAACATAGGAAAAACAGTACATTTGGCAATAAAATGTTCCAGTAAGCTGCTGATAAAAAATAAAATAGCATGATGCAACCATTCTAATGTAATAATCTTCAGCTTTTTATGATATACACTAGAGCAAGCAACCCTATTTCATTGCTTACATATACAGATTTTATCCATATAAATATATTTTACAGCAATTTATATGCTCAGCTATATTCTTTCCTAAGGATTTCTTCATCAAATGATATTCAAATTAAATTTGGCTCCAAAAAACCCTGCTGGGATATTCAGCAACTAAATGAGTTTGCTCAGAACTATTAGTGATCATTTCCAAACAGGAGTTACAGAAATAAGGGAATACACATATTTTGTGTGATTAATCAGAACATTTTATCTGCCAGTGCTTCTTAGAATAGCTAATTGGTTTTCCAGCAGCTGTGCATGGTAGATCTTGGCTAGTTGTGCATTAACAAAGGGAAACTCACTGACTGCACAGTCAGACATCATTATTTTCCATCAGACCAGTCAGTTTCTAGGGTAAATTACAAATCCATTGAATATTTCTGTTTGTTTTGCCAGTCAGGGAGCTCATACATTTGACCCAAATGGAACCTCACTTGCTTTCTGGCATTAAGAGATAAAAACAGAACTGAACTTCTTGTTTGTTTGATGGTGTTTTTAGAAAAATTGGCACCTACTTTTTCAGTTGGAAATTATCTTCTTTGTGTGTGGTTTTTTCCTGTTTTTTTGGCTTAAAGTGAGAAGAAAATGAAACTCCGATAATACCTGTGAGTATTGCTCTACCTCTCAAAAAGATACCACTATAAAGGACAAACTTAGTCTTGATTAGCTGACATATTTTAAAGAAAGTATTGCTCCAATCGTGTCTTCAAAATTTGATATTGAGTGAAGTAGGTCAGGAATATATTCTGGCTTGGAGCAGGTGTGTCTGCCTACAAAAGTCAGCCCTTCCTCTTTCAGGTACAACTGTCCTGTATTTTGGCTCAAGTCAGTAAACTAAGTGGGATTGTTTACCCTTCATCTCTTCCCAGGAGCAAACAAGTAGAGGACATTAAAACATTCTCTAAAACAGTTGAAGCTGACAGCAAATCTCCTTCTTTCCCTCTCTCTTCACAATTCCCCCTCATTTCTTCTCTCAAAGAGCAACCAGAGAAGAAATTATTATGAGGGCAGCTATGAGGTCAGAAAAGGAAGGACTGAAACCTTTTCTTTGTTTCTAATCACAGAATCACAGAATCTTAGGGGTTGGAAGGAACCTCAAAAGATCATCTAGTCCAACCCCCCTGCCAGAGCAGGGTCATCTAGAGCACATCACACAGGAAGGCATCCAGGCGGGTTTTGAATGTCTCCAGCGAAGGAGACTCCACAGCCTCTCTGGGCAGCCTGTTCCAGTGCTCTGTCACCCTCACAGTAAAGAAGCTTTTTCTGATGTTTACATGGAACCTCCTATGTTCCAGTTTACACCCATTGCCCCTTGTTCTATCACTGGACATCACTGAGAAAAGCCTGGCTCCGTCCTCCAGACACTTACCTTGTTTTAAGAGGTCACCCCTCAGTCTCCTCCAAGCTAAAGAGACCCAGCTCCCTCAGCCTTTCCTCATAAGGGAGATGTTCCACTCCCTTAATCATCTTTGTAGCTCTGCGCTGGACTCTTTCAAGCACTTCCCTGTTTTTCTTGAACTGAGGAGCCCAGAACTGGACACAATACTCCAGATGCAGCCTCACCAATGCACAATAGAGGGGGAGGAGAACCTCTCTTGACCTACTAACCACCCCCTTTCTAATGCACCCCAGGATGCCGTTGGCCTTCTTAGCCACAAGGGCACATTGTTGGCTCATGGTCATCCTTCTGTCTACCAGGACCCCCAGGTCCCTTTCTCCTACACTGCTCTCCAGCAGGTCAGCCCCCAACCTGTACTGGTACATGGGGTTTTTATTCCCCAAATGCAAGACTCTACACTTGCCCTTCTTGTATTTCATGAAGTTTCTCCCTGCCCAACTCTCCAGCCTGTCCAGGTCTCACTGAATGGCAGCACATCCTTCTGGTGTGTCTGCCACTCCTCCCAGTTTAGTGTCAACAGCAAACTTGCTCAGGGCACAACTCTGTTCCCTCATCCAGGACACTGATGAATATATTGAACACCACCAGTCCCAGTACCAACCCCTGAGGGACTCCACTAGTCACCAGCCTCCAACTAGATTCTGTCCCATTGACCACAACTCTCTGACTTCTTCCTTTCAAGCAGCTCACAATCCACCTCACTACCTGACCATCAAGAGCACACTTCCTCAGTTTATCTGTGAGGATGCTGTGGGAGACAGTGTCAAATGCTTTACTGGAACCAAGATAAACCACATCTACTGCCCTACTACCATCTATCCACCTAGTTACTTCCTCATAGAAGGCTATAAGGTTGATCAAACATGACTTTCCCTTGGTAAAACCATGTTGACTGCTCTTAATGACCCCCTCAACCTTGATATGCCTAGAGATAGTGCCAAGAACAAGTTGTTCCATCACCTTTCCAGGGATGGAGGTGAGGCTGACAGGTCTATAGTTACTGATGTCCTCCTTCTTGCCTTTCTTGTATGGCATTGTATGGCAAATGAGTGACATTTTCTTTCCTCCAGTCCTTAGGCACCTCTCTTGTTGCCCACGACTTACAATGCTTGCCCACGATGATGGAGAGAGGCCTAGAAATTACCTCTGCCAGCTCGCTCAGCACCTGTGGGTACATTCCATCTGGACCCATCGATTTATGGTTGTCCAGATTGCTTAACTGATCCCTAACCCAATCCTCATCTACCAAAGCAAACTCCTCCTTCATCCTGAATTCTGGGGCTTTAGGGGTCCGGGGCTCCTGGAGAGAGTCTGCAGCACTAAAGACAGAGGCAAAGAAGGCATTCAGTACCTCTGCCTTCTTTACATCCTCTGTCACCAGGGCACCCACCTCATTCAGCAGTGGGCCTATATTGCCTCTAGTGTTAGTTTTATCTGCAATGTGTTTGAAGAAGCCCTTTCTATTGTCTTTGACCTCACTAGCAAGGTTTAGTTCCAAGGAAGCCTCAGCTTTCCTTATTGCCTTCCTACATCCTCTGACAACAGTCCTATATTCCTCCCAAGTGGCCAGCCCCTCCTTCCATGATCCATAGCTTCTCTTTTTCCACTTGAGTTTGCCCAGCAGTTCCTTGTTTAACAACGTGGGTCTCCTGGCTCCCTTACTCTATTTCCTATCCACTGGGATGGTCTGATCCTGAGCTTGCAAGAAGTTGTCCTTGAATGTTGACCAACTATCTTGAGCCCCTTTACCATCTAGTATCCTGTCCCATGGGACTTTTCTTAATAATTGATTGAAGATGCCCAAGTTGGCCCTGTGAAAGTCCTGGTAGGTATTCTGTTCCTCCCACACAGGATCCTGCGCTCCACCATCTGCTGATCACTGCAGCCAGGGCTGCCATTGATCACCATTTATTTCAAGGTAATGCTAACCTTGAAACAAAAATAATAGTGATGTGTTAAGAGTCAGCTATTTTTCCTCAGGCATCTGCTCTACTTTTTTTCAATTTCCAGATTTTCTTTAAGCATATCACATATCACGTCATGGAAAGAAAACACTATAGGATGAGGAAGATTATGTTGGACAGCACTGGGGAGCCTGGGAACACCCAAGTGGAAGTTTCACT
Organism: Apus apus; assembly: GCF_020740795.1. Lineage (NCBI taxonomy): Eukaryota > Metazoa > Chordata > Aves > Apodiformes > Apodidae > Apus > Apus apus. Next base: position 33,444,653 of record NC_067283.1, on the reverse strand, counting down.
CTGTCAGCTCAGGCATGTGCAAGACGTTTCCTTCACTTTCTGCCGTTTCACCATCCGTGTAACACAGGCATTTGTGACAAGGTGCCAGGTTGATTATTAATGTCTGTGTTCCCAGGAGCCAGGACACCAGCATGCTTGCTGTTCACAGACCCCTGAGAAAAGGAAAATCAGAAATCTGAGTTTTGGGTTGTCAGTCAAGGAAGAGACACCAGAGTATTTTGGTTGTTTGCAGAGGCCTCAGCAATGAGGTGATGCACAGTCACATGCTGCTGCAATCCCTTCTGTTAGCATCCCAGAAGAAGTTACATAGCACATCAGGGAAAGGAAGGATATATCACCAATATTGTCACTCTTGTAGACACCTAACTCAGACACCGAGATGTCTGTGCTACAGAAGACTTGTCCCATCTATGCAGGGATCAACAAAGCCACAGAGTTCCTAAGTGCTCCATGGAGAAATGTGGACACATCTCTGCAGATAGTGAGGGCCACCTAAGGTAAAAAGATTTTCCTCTCTCCACTGACGGTATAGAGAAGTTAGCTTTGAGGTGTCATCCTCCAATTTCAGGCAAAATTGAAGAAAACTGGACCGCCTGGCTTGTTGTTCTAACAAAACAATCCTTTCCTCTCCTTCACCCTCTTTGTTGAGGTATGTTGAGGATCAGCCACTAATGAGCAGGACACAGGGCAACCAAGGCAACCTCTTCCAGGGCTTTTTAAGTGTTTAGATGTCTTCAGAGCCTATCTTCTTCTCAGTGGAGGGCAGAAGAAGCTACTGCATTAGTGATGGATATTATTGGCTATAAGAGGAATGAATTAGAACCAAAGGCCAGATGCAACAGTTTCCCAGGGAGACAGGATGGCCCTGTTAGCTGGGCCTTGGTCTGGGACTTAGGACAGCTTGTCTTCCTATTTTACCACAAACCTCCTCTGTGCCCTTAAGCAAGATGCTTGATCCAAATCAAAGGAGTTTAGCTTCCCTGCTTTTGAATTCCCAGGGGTAATCCAAGAGTCCTGGTTGTTTTCCACTTCAGAGGGATGTTACAAGGACATTACATGAAGTGTGAAGCACTACAAATGTGAGTATTTAGGAGAACATCAGAAGGTATAAATCACTCCCTTCTCTCAGACTAGCCTGTCCTTTCATCTTTTTGTTGCTGATCAGCTGAAATAGAAATTGTAGCTGACATACAATTCCTTTAAAAAGGTGCTAAAGCCATTTCTTTTAGAATGGTGATTCCTACACAAAACCCATTTCTAAGCTCCCAGCTCCAATCCCAGATGTAAATCCTATTTTTGTGACCGAATTTCTCTTAGTCTTGCAAAGAGACTTGGAAGTCACAAATGTCTGTAGCTCTGCAAAACCAGTTTTACTGGAAAGGTTTCCTGCTCCTATCAGGGAAGGAAGCTTTGTTTAAATACAAACATTCATTTCCAATAGTATTGGCAATTAAAACATTGTGATATTAACATTGTGTGACAAAACTAAAAATGTAAAATTGTTTTTCAAGCAAAAAGTTAGGCTGAGTAATAAATTTTAATTTTAAAATTACCTCCATCAGAATTTAAGTCATTGTTAATAAAAGATTAATCAATTTCATAAATATTTATTAATTATAATTAATTGCAACTACTTATTAATACATTTAAACTTTTTAATCCCCTTTTTTCAATATTTAAGGTTGTCTTGACATCTCAATTTATTTTTTTCAGGCCAAACCTGTTCTGCCCCAGGACTTGTAGGACTTAGCTCTTGTGCAGTGTCTCACTCATCTTTGCCAGGGCTGTGCTTCCCTCCAGTGATGGAGAAGATGGCCCACTCTTTCATACTGTTGCATATATGCATTATGAGAAATCAAACTACTTTTATGACCTATTTCTAAAACGTTCAGTTGTTTACCCTTGTATTTATAAAATTGTGAGTAACAGGGCACATATTTTGAAAGAATATGAAGAACAAACAGGCTTTTTAGAGTGTAATTATTGTGTATGAGTTTCTGGTTAGTTGTTTCTATTTCACAGACAAATAGGATGCACTTGAAAGCTTCAGCATCAGTTCAGCTCCAATACTGGTACGACAGATGAATATTTTCAAGGAGGGGTAGAAATGTCAAATCCACTAATGAATTTACAGTACAATTTAGTTAAAGAGGAAAACACTGTTTATGGATTGCCTTCACCAACATGGTACTTTTTATCCTGCAGAATGACACTTTAAAAGCACATTGATTAAATGTTTATTTTCCCACGGAACAGTCTTTATTTTTAAATTCTTATTCTATCCGTGTATCCAGATTGATCTAGCAAAACTACATAGCAAATTACATGGAGAAAGTAGCAAAAGTGAGAGTACACTGAAGAAAGCAAAACAGAATCTCATCCTCTAAAAACAGTTTGTCCAAACCAAGGTTACCAGCTTGAGTCCTCTCTCAGCTGCCTGGTCACCAGCTGCATGCAGTTTTCCACACCAGCTGCCACTCTCTGGAGCAAGGGCTGTCTGCTCCAACCTGGCAGGACATGAAGCAATTTCAGACCAAAGGTCAGATAACTCTTTACATCTGCTGCTTCTCAGTCATGATGCCATGTATCTGATAGGGCACAGTGCTGCACCAACAGAGCATGGCTCCTGCACCACCCAGACAAGGTGGAGCACAGGCAACATTCAGAGAGGCTGGAGCCCCAACCCAGGAACCTGCCCTGCGACCACATGGCTCCTCTTGTCACAGGGCTCCTGTTCTTGATCCAGGTTCCTATGGTAGGATCCTAGGATCCTATGATCCTTACCTATGGTAAGTTCCTGAAGAAGCAGCAGCAAGTACAAAACCAAAACAAAACAGAGCTTGGATGCACTCAGAAGACACTTCAGCATAAGACCCTTGTCAGGAATCTCCCACTGTCCTCAGTACTGGTGAGGCTCCATCTCAAATACTGAGGTTTTGGGCCCCTCACTGCAAGAAAGACATTGAGGTGCTGGAGCATGTCCTAGAAGGGTCTATGAAGTGCAGCTGAGGGAACAGGGGTTGCTTAGTCCAGAGAAAAGGAGACTGAGGGGAGATCTTATCAATCTCTACAACTACCTGAAAGGAGGTTGGATTGACGTGGAAGTTGGTCTTTTCTCCCAAGTTAAAAGTGATGAGACAGGAGGAAATGGCCTCAAGTTGCACCAGAGCAGGTTTAGGTTGGATATTAGGAAAAACTTTTCTTTACTGAAAGGGTTGTCCAGCACTGGAACAGGGTGCCCAGGAAAGTGGTTGAGTCACCATCCCTTGGAGTATTTAGAAGATGTTTAGATGTGGTGCTCGGGGACATGGTTTAAGGGTGGACTTGGTGGTGCTGGGTTGATGGTTGGATTTTATGATCTTACAGGTTTTTTCCAACCAAAATTATTCTAGGATTCTATGCTCTACAGGATAAGCTCCTGCATCTACCCACTCAGTCAGTGAATTACCACCTCAACTAGCAATAGCAAAGACATGAGATTCAAGCCCCACAAAGACACTTACAATCCAGAACGAGTTTGTCCTTGCAGGGAGCTGATGTAAAAACTTGTTGCTCCTTCAATGCACAGCCTACATTATCCTGCCTAAACCTGAGATTTGGCCAAACACTTGGTAAAAGTGTGCTGGAGCAAAGAAATTTTGTCTTTTGAAGTCCTCATCACATTGGATTAGTTTAGCAGGCCATGCATCTGTTCTGTTGCATTATCACAAAGTGTTTGATTGACTTTGACATTAGAGTGAAATAGATGGATATTAATTAAAAGATACAGATAAGGACCTAGAGAGACAGCTACCAGGATCAGACTGATAATGTTTTAACACACACACTTTGTACACATGTCTGTGTATAAAAAACTGCTTTTCCAAACATCAGAATCTTCATTACACCATTCAGAAATGGAGGTTTACTGTGACAATCTGCTGAAAACTGCCTCTGGGATGATAACAGGAAATCAGTGTCTTATTTTGCTGGATTGTTCATAAAACTGACAGGCAGGCTCTGACTGCAACTGAGAAGCCTGCACCTGGTCAGAAACTGGGAGATCTGACAACAGTCTCTCTGTTGCTAATAATTATGCACCAGTTTAATCACCAGCGTCATCCTTAGCAAAGTGAAAGCAGAAAACTGGGTAAATTATGAAGCTATAGGTATTTAAATCATACAGCAGTTTTTGTTCAATTGGCATGGTGATGAGTTGCTCATTTTTAAAAATTCTGGATGATGCTGACAGTATTTAAAAATAAGGTTAAAAATTCCAGCAGAAGTGTCTGATTTGTGACACATATCGTAGAACATGTCCTTTTGCCCCAAACCAAATATAGATTGTTGATCACTTAAATCAATGGCTCAAAACACCTGCAATGCAAATAAGATTCAAAGTCTATTTGTTCTTTCCTATGCACAGCAGTCACTTCTTTGATTTCTACTTTGCATTCAAATTGGTTCAGCTGAAAAACACAGAGTATGGATGCAAGTTTGATCATATCATTCGTAAAGTTCTCCTGGATCAATTTAAATCAATTACTCTTCTGGAAGAATAGAAATAAATCTCTGCGGGAGGATAAAAGGTATTTCCAGGCACAAATCCCATCTCTTGTCAGATATATGTGTTGTTTGGTTTGGTTTTTTTTGGTTTCATTTCCCCCTACAAGGGAGATTCACTATTCTTTCTTTAACATTTTACATTCTTTTAACTACATTACTCCATCACAGCACACTGTCTTCACTAGCACCATGCCTCACATTTGGCTGGCTTTTAGCACTGGCAAATAGTCATAAAAGTAAAAACCTAGTAAGTACAGTGAAAAAGACAGCTTAAGGGGAAAAGATAAATAGAAGAACACGAGGCTCTTTTAGGAACAATAAGGACACTGATCTACCTTAAGTCTTAGTGTTGAACTAACACCAGCAAGTGTCCAAGCACCACTTGGCTGTGGAGATACCAGATGGCTTTGGTGCATGGTATATAGCAATCTGTGAACTGCTCATGCAGCTCCTTTTACTGTAAAATGTACAGCTCTGCTAGAGAGGCTGGCCTACACTTGAGCTGCACCCTTCCTTTGACTGCCATGTACATGGTATTCCCGGAGTTCTGTGGGGTGCTCCACGTTTTGCCCTCCTGAGGTCCTGGAAGGGCCCCGTGAACCTCAGTCCAGCAGCTCCAGGAAGGAAGGGGATGAGGAACAGAACACAGTAGACCTGCCATCATGTTCACTGCACTTGGAAAGGACTGGAGGATAGCTGAGCCAGGCTCTTCCTGCACCAGACAAAGGAGAAAAAAGGAATAGCAGGGAACATCTGCTGGTGGGATAGGCTGCCTCCAGTAATAGGTCCACCTCTCCATCCCCACCACACACTTCACACAGCAGCAGCAAGCCAGGCTCTGCTCTGGTTTGTGACAAGCTCAACAGCATGTTCAGTTGTCCTAGCAGCATTTTTAAGCAGCACTGGTTAGCAGCATTGCTTAGTTTTATTCCCTCTCCCATCACAAGCCTGAACTGGGTCTATTTAACACATACTCAGACATTTGACAACTAGATAATCTGTAGTTTTGATCAGTCAAAAGATGCATGCCAAAATGACACTTTCTTTACCTCAGGCCTTCAGAATACACAAAATAGAAACTTAAAATAAATGAAATAAAAATACAACTGTATCATACAATAAAATACCTACGTTTGCCTGAAGGCAGCCTAATGAACTGCCTTCCAGGTGACTACCTAGCTCTGAAAAGCTACTGGACACAGAAGGACTATATTAAAGAGCAGCTGAGATCCATCAATTACTGTAAATTACTCTCATTCTTCTGCAGGTAAGTTTTCCCCTGTGAAAAAGAGGTAGGAAATGGCTGGAACTTTCCAGAGCAGCATGTAAGAAAGAGACTTGCTTACATGTAAGAGTCCAATCTGAGCTAGAAGGGCATGCCACTGCCACATGTCAGACAGACAGAGGTGAGATGCTGCCCAAGCACTCAGGAAATGAGGGATAATACTAGACAACCTCCCATCTCTTGTTATTTGCAAAGATGTATAATTCTCAATGTTTTAACCATAGTGTTTTGTGGCAGAGACGTATGATTCCATCCTTTCTGTTCTGTTACATCATTACTAGCTAGGTTAAACCAGCAACACAGAGACTCCCCAGCCAAAAAATTCCCCAGGTAGGTGCCTGAAGCAATGGATGTGCATGCTGTAGGGCTCAGAGACAGGATGGACTGGGAAATCTCTGCCAATGAACAAGTTCATGGTGGATGATTCTCTTCTGGACTTAGGATGCCCAACATACCCTAAGGCTGAGAGCAGATCCTGCAATCTCAGTGCAAGAAATAGAGAATTTCTGATAATTAGACTAAGGAGGCTTCTCTCTCTTGGAAACTTGAAATCTAGAATACACTATTCAGGAGAGGATTGGACTGTTCTTTACCCATATTCTTGTCACATCTGCAGGGAAGAGAAAGGTTGTGATGTTGCACTTAACTGCTAATGACTGACTTCCATCTGGTTCATCCTTGTTAACCACATAATCTGCCACAATATATCAGAACCAAAGGGTCACTAAAAGGTGTTTAACCCCATTTTAGTAAATACACAATTTTAGAGCATGGGCAATAAGTACTGAATTTTGCAGTATTCACTCTATTTCATGTTATTAGAATCTTCATTGTTTTGGGGGAAAATGTCAGCTCTGGGAAAATCACAAGAGTACATGTTTATAACAAGCACTATCACAGCAGGTTCAGCATGAGACTTTTATAGATTTATAGTTCTTTAACAAAGTTAATAATTGATATCCATAATTATAACTATTTAGGACCTATTTTTAAAGGGATGCTTTTGTTTTAAAACCAGGCTAGTCTCAGTGCTCTGCACTTCTACTTGAAAGTTATCGTTAAATGGCAAAAAAAAAGGGACAACATTTACTTTAAAGTCTTGCTGTTCTATTAATGATATTGCAGTATATAACATTTCTGTACAGGGACCTCCTAGCCCACTCTCTCATTAATTTTAATTGTATGTGGCAAATAAAAGCCCACATCATTAAGACAATAAAGGATGTATTATATTAGCCTTTCCTGCAATTGTCACCACAAACCAAGACCTTAGAAAAGCAATAAACCCCCCCCCTCCAATAAATTAAGCAATCAGTATCTCCAGAGTTATTCTGTTACCATCTGGTTACAGATGATAACAAGTAAAGGCAATAGAACAGCTGGGCATGCATGTAAGAGATGTCACAGGTAACACTGCTCTTCATTATGTTGTTTTCAAAAGATTTATGGACACCTATTTTGAAGAAAAAAAAATATGAGGTTTACTGGAAGCTTCAGTAAGGAAAAACCTGGGACGTACACTCTGTAACAGAAATGGGATAACAACACATTGAAATTATTCCTTCACTTTTGCAAAACCCTCTTAAAAAGGCCATACATGCACCATCAAAACAAGACAAGGCATTTTCCCCTTCTGGATGTTTACAGAGAGTGCAGCATATGACAGGAAAATCTAACAAGAATGAAGAGTTCTTTCATTTTTTATCTGCAACAGTAGTCATTTATGTATTGTAATGTTAATTCTTTGAAGATTTTAATACCCTTGCCCTCTTACATATTGATATTTATTAATATATATATTATACACACCTCTAACAATTTTGTGAATGAACTAAAAACAAGTAAACAGACAAGAAGAACCTCATGTGGTTCTTCTAAAACAACAATCTCACCTACAAACCTTGTCCTACCTCTTCCAATGGTTAGTTATAACTATTTTTTTACATATTACCCACAAAGTCTTACTGTTTTTCCTCTTGGGGATACTGCAGAGTAATAGCTCTGTGAGCTAGTTAAGATGAGCCCATACTTCCAGGAACTGTTTTCCCCGTTTTTATTCAGTCATATAAGCACAAAGGTGCGTGACACCAAGAGGACAACAGCTTAAGCATGACCAACAGTATCACACGCAACTGCAAAACGTTGCACCATCTCATGGATGGAAGTTTAAACAGGGCTCCTAAAATTAGCACAGAGTTATTTCTACACACACACACACCTTGGGTTTGTTTTTATTTTTTTGCACTCATATATCTGCTGCTGGGTGTATTAGCACAGCACAGAGATATCTTTTGGCCTCTTACCACTGACTTCTGCTGGTGTTGAAGAAGCACCTGGAGAAACAGCAGCCAACAGAAAGGTAATTCAGCCTTCACTCATCCATCATCAGTTTAGCAGGTTGCTGCAACACATAATGCTTATTAGCTTTTTGCCTCTTGGCCTGAAAGAAGAAGCAGAGTTTGTGAAGAAGAGACTAACTTATACACGGATGTGCTGACAGATAGATATGGGACACAGTGCGTGTAAATCACTGTTGTCAGAACAGTTGAGGTGAACTTGTCTTTACAAGCACAAATATTTCATGGAAGGGGAGCTGTGTAAACAAGCTACATAGGAGACTGCTGAAATATTTTTAAACTTTAAAAAATCTTCTGCTTTCCTTCTCATAATGGAAGTGTAACATGTTCTACTAATAGTTCCATTTTGCTATTCTCAGAAATTAAGTGCATTCAAGTTCCAGATAATTAATAGTATGGCATATTATAACCTCCTCAAAGGAGACAGATAGCAGATTTACTGTCTGGATGTTTAATGGATTAATACTTTGCCATATTACTAACCTTGGCATGCTTAAAGTTCATTGATTTCTTGTTTAATGAAACGAATCAGAAAGGGGCAATATGGTCCTCAGGTACAAAGAACTGTAGAGAGATAATATACAAAACTGAAAAAAAAAGTGATGATGCCCTACAATTATGGCAATTACTAACAAAGGTAGAGAGGAAAAGTGAGATATACTTTCTCTCAAGCAAATGCCGGAATCTGGCACTTGAAAACATAGACAAAATGGATGTTTATTATTTGAATTAATCTTTCAAAAAGTCTAAAACATTGCCTTTCTGGAAATGAAAGCATGTAAAGACAACCTGAAATTTGCCTTTCTTTTATGTATCCAGAAGCACAAGGCTTTGAATAAAATCTCATATGAATCATCAGTACTACTCACTATGCAATCACACAGTGCTGCACACAGCCAGTGAGAAGAAGCCCTTCCAAGACATTTCTGCTCCAAAGCTGGGTCATAGGAGTCCTAATCAGAGTCAGTCCAGGGTTAGACATCTGCCTCATAAGTGACAGTCGTTGCTTACCGCACACTGCAAGATCTGGAAATAAGGTCTTACTGTTCTTATATGGCTAAGAAGTAAATACCATCCCAAGAGCTCAGAATCAAAAAGACAAAAAATTGATCATCTCTGTTTTTTTTTAAATTAAGCCTTGATTAAATGAGGCTGTAGTAGATCTAACTGGACTTTGAATCCCTCCAGTCCAAGCTCAATGTCTTAGCAGTCCATCATCCGTCTCAGGAATGAAAAAGGCACCCAGCTGGAGAAATAAAGGGAATGTGCAGATATTTAGCTCCAATCTGACAGCATTTTTCAGAGCATGATTAACATTAAGAGGAGGTTTGCTTGATGGGGAACACAGTGTTCAGCATTTTGTAGGTTCCAGCCTGTAACTACTACTTTGAAGAAACAAAAAAACTAAGGAAGGAAGGAGATTAGGAAGCCATAGAGTTTAACAGTTTACAGGCTGAGTTAACAGGTGAAACTTGCCATGCAAAGATTAGGGTGCCTTTCAAAGGAAATTTTGGCAATGCTCTGTGAAAATTATCTTCTCTGTGGTTACATCTCAAAAGCAAACAACCGATCTGGGTGTGCTCAGCCCAGTTTGCTCTGCAGAAGTCCCTCAAAGTGAAGGACTACAATGTTCATGATTGAACAAGTCAGTTCTGAAACTGTTTTGTGACCTTGCACATCTTTAGTGCACCTTCCGCTTCTATGGAATTCAGCAGGATTTCTAAATAAAAGGTCATTAAATGCCATTTTATGCAACTAGTTATAAGATAAAGAGGCAAGCTTGCAAATTATTACCTTCAGGAGGTTACACAGCATAAGAAAGGCAGTGAAAAGCATAAACCATGGCATGTGTGTCAAGACAGGTTCCAGTCAAGGAGCTCATCATAAGCTCATCTTGCTCATCATTGCAAGAGAATCAAGTAAGAATAAGGGCTTAAATTAATCAAAACTGAACAAATATCTGAACCAGAAATTTTCAAGAAAAACCTGCATTATAGAAGAATACAGATGACACTGAAGAGCTGCATGAATTTTCTTGGCTGAATAAAAAAAGCCAAAATATTACACAACTTTGAATTCATTTTGGTTCATTGCTTTGTTTAAAAATACTATAGAATACTGGGGGAAAAAGAAACTATTTCACATTAATTATTCATATAATGAAATTTATATTCAAGGATTGGTATCCTGGCTTCTCTCTGTAGAGTCAAACTCATATGTGACGATGGTGCTTACTGTCAACACAGAAGCCAGCAGTTCTTAGACAAAATATTCAGGCTATGTATTTTCATATTTTATCTGGTGCTTAAGTTTGGCACATGTGAAGTTTCCAATAGGTTACCAACTCAGTAAGGTACCTGTGGAGCCACATGTTAGAGGACTAAAACAGCAGAGTGATTATTTTAGCAGAGAACATATTGCAGAACCACATCAAGTGACAAATAGGAAATACTTCATATATTTCTCTCCCTCATTACATATTTCCCTTCCTCATTACCTATTACCCTTCTTCATGACAAATGCCCTGAGAATTCACCATTTTACTTGCAAACTGCAGAGCTGGAGTTACTAGTTCCAGCCATAAAAATGCCATAAACCTCACCATTTTCATTTTCAGTTGTCTTTCCAAACAGTAATTAATCTGCAGAAAAAGAAACTACGTTTTCTCCACATTGTTAGGCTCCAGGAAGACTTACCACAGCAGAACAACCCTCAGGCACAGTAATGCTGTTTCCCTTATAGATTGCTTTCATGGTCAAGCTAAAAAAGCATGAGGTTTCTTCCAGTGGTGCAGAAAAAAAATCTTTTCGGACCTCCCATGGCAAATAACTGCAATATGATCATGACATGGAATAACAGGTGAATCACAGAGCACACCTTGCCCCACGTGGAAACACTGTATGTACAAGCATATAGAGTTAGCTTTAAAACAAGCCTGGCTTCAGTGGAAAGGTCTGCAAAAATAAATGTTTCTAAATTTGAGGGTAAGCAGGTTGGCAAGCAATTATGGCAAAAGGTTCATATCGCCAAAAAATCTATTGCTAAAGCAACAAGAACCTGGCATTTTTATTTTTTTTTTGTAATGTAAAAATAGAAAGGTAATTTTAAAATATTTTCCAGACTCTGTAAGCAATGGTTTTTATTCCAGTGAAATAACCCTGCTTCTCTGACTGTTTATTGGAGTGTTAAATTTTATCAATAAAAATCTTGCTAGACATGGTACAAAGAAACCCAACAAATTGTGCTACTGTTTGGTTTTGGCACGTATGTGTGTTGCCAAGCTCTGATTTAAGTGCAACCATTCAAGAAAAATAAAAACAGCTCTCACAGTATATTCATTTTGTAAAGCTTTGTTACATTTCCGAGTGCAAGAGGTGAGATGGCTATGGTCACTCAAGAGATTCAAAGTTTCAATGAATTTTCAAATGTACCAGGTTAAAAGGGTTTGACACAATATCCATTTGCATAGGGAATGATGCCTGATATTGAAGAGAAATGTGATTATTTTTTTTTAAGTACTTCACTTAATGACTGCTAAAAGACTCTGAACACATCTTTTGAAATATGCCTCACATATCAGATGTTATATGATCGGAAGGCATATGATTATATCCCTCCTGAAATACAGACATCATCTTGTAAGGGTGAAATTATGATCTGTCCTCATTTTAGTAGTATTGGCATTTATCTGTATAAATTCTGTCCTATGCTACATGGAGAAAAAGACTCACATTCACTGCAATGAGGTGGTGACACTGGTTCACATGAGCAGTTCCACCTTCTGCAGAGGTAACATCTGACTTCTCCCAGAAATCCATTGATGTTACCATGTGATGAATAATCATGTCTGAAGGTAGAGATAAGTTACGAACAAGTTCACCCTGGGGCAAAATAAGGAGGAACATTTCATTTCTGGCAGGCTGCAACTCCCAAGTCTCCCTATGCATAAAGATCTCACTTAAGGTTTATGAAGCAACGATGACATGGTAGGAGAGACAGAAACCTCCCAAGACAACAATCATTCACTTCCACGTGGACTGTTAATGAAGGGTCATTCAAACCAAGTATCTGTAGAAATAAGGCTGGACAGTATTTCTTTCTAAACCTCTATAATCAGTGCAATAGCAGTTTCAATTTAATCTCTCATCAAAGCAAATTGAATATAGAAAGCTGGTCACACTCCCTGTCTTGAGATCTTTAGCATCATGGCCATCATTTATCTGTAAGGAGCCTTCAGAAATTAAGACCTTGTGTTGCTCTTTAAGTGATGTATTCCCATTTAATTTAACAGATTATGAGGAGTTCTTATTAAAACATCAGCGTTTTTGTTGAGCAAAGGCAAAATATTATCACCTGTATTATCCCAGCATGCAGAAGCCCTGGTCAAGAGGGTCCCATTGTGCCAGGCATATCAAACCCTTGCATGCATGGCCTGAGCCACACGCTACAAGCAATTTCTGAAGAATCCTGCCAGCAGCATCAGAGGGATTTTGTAGCACAGGTGGGACCAGTGCCTTAAACTCCACGTTTTTGCAAAACCTCCTTTCTAGAGAGCAAAGCCAAAAGGGTGAGAAAACACAACACCTTGTTTCAGCTTTCCTTGCTCTCAGTGATAGCAGTTTTTTTTCCTGATTTTAAATCCACTCATATAACCAGCTGATTCCTCTCAGCACTGGACTACAAGGTCCTTCACTTTATTGTAGAGCACCTGGCATTTCAAGAAAGCACTTATAGCCCAAAAAGCTGCTTTGCAACTCCCTTGCATAGCCCAGCTCCTTGAGGAACTTCTTCCCTCTCAGTTTTCACTGAGTCATGGAATTGTCAGAGTTGGAAGGGACCTCTAGAGATGATCTAGTCCAACTCCCCTGCTAATGTAGGACCCCCTGGAGCACATTACTCAGTACTGCATCTAGGTGGCTCTTGAGTATCTCCAGAGAAGGGGACTCCACAATCTCCCTGGTACTATTTCCTGCAGAAGCATAAGATAAATGGACATTGATAAAGAACTAAGGAAAAAAAAAAAAAAAAAAAAAAAAGCACCAGGAGCTCAAGATCCCTGGTCTAAGAGCTGTTCACAGAACAGTATTTTAATTTTTACTGAAAATAGTTTGAGGTAAGTTGTGTACAGTTAACTGCAGAATACTGTTGGTGGTAGCCTTAGCTAACAGTACAGAAGCCACGGATGCTCCTAGACCCACAAAAATATTATAGTTCCTTTGCCACGTAAATATTCTTGTACGAAAAGAGAAGATGCTTCTCTCTTTTCTTCCACTTTGTTTGGTGAAAAGTGAATTTAAAAGAAAGTTTACTGTATATTTCTGAGAACACTTGGTTTTGAATGTTGGAGGTTCCTTTGTTTTGAGCATCAATAAAGGTCAGCCAGCCCAAGCTGTCATTGACAGGCTCCCATTCCAGTCGGCTAATATATTCCACTTAGCATCACACATAACAATCAGACATATTCTTAATAGTAGGAAGTTGCAGAAGAACAAAAGACATGTGTGTGCTATCCAAGATTTCCTTGGAGTGAATTACACTGGATGAATTATTCGGAATTATTCAGAAAGAGAAATTGTTTACTATTCTATCGTAACAGATGCTCCAGACAAAGAAAAGAGGAAGCTGTTGCAGACTCTGACTGAGCCGTAGCTTTCCACAGCTGAACGTGGTTGTGCAAATTAGCTGGTAAACTTTATGGAAGAACCCAGAAAGAAGCAATTAGAATTATAGCTCTGGTTAGAAAATCTGTAGTTTGTAATCAACCAAAATTGTGCAGTTTTCCATATTCTCTGCTGATATTGCAAATCTAACCTTTGAAGGAAACTACTCTGTATGTAGCACATCCTGAAAGCAAGAAAAAACATTGAAGTCCAAGCAAACAGCTTCGAGGACAGTACATGTCTTGGTCAAGTCATATATGGCCATTACACAGATGGTGAATAAACTCTACAGAGCATGCTCTTTGTCCATTGCACAACTAACAGGGAAAAACAAGATTCTGAGAGCAAAACAAGAACATTAAAAACAAAACCAAAAAATGGACTGGCTTGAGGCCAAGGACTGCAGAGACCTTGAGCAAAAAAGACTATGATCTGCATTGTTCAGTTAGAGAAGACTTAAAGGGAGACATGACAACAGCTTTCAAATAAGTGAAAGAATGAATAAAACAACACCTCAGGACTCTGGAGGCAAGGCAGAGAGCAATGAATTTGAAATGCTAGTGGAGACAGTATGTTAATATTAGGAAAAATCTTCTAATGGAAGAATAGGTGGGTATCAGACTGGATTGTCTAGACAGTTTGTAAAATTTCAGGTCATGTAATCATAAAGTGGATTGTATCTGCCAGGTCAGAGTTATGTAGAGGAGGCCCTCTAGCCCATCAAATTGCCACAGTGTAAGGGGATGTGTGAAAATCCTACAGATCTCTCACAGATTCCCCTGTTCCACTTTCTTATGCTGCACCAGACCAAGGGAAGAAAAATCGTTACTGAGCTTCTCTCATTTCATCCCTGTTGAAAATACCCCACTAAAGATTTATCTGAATTTTGGTTTCGTGCAACATCTTTGTTCAAGTTTAAGATGGAAAAAATCACGTGCTTAAGCTCTGCCTTGGAAGACAAATATGATATTCAAGGATAATTTTCAATATTTTCTAATAATTAGGCTGTACTTCCTTTTACACGCACTGAAGACCAGTTTTTGATCTGATGTTAAGCTAGTCCCAAGCAATTGGCTTCCTGTCACAGGGAGCATTCCCACTCTTCAGCCTCTTATGCTTAGCCACATGCTCCTGGCACATTTCTTGTATAAAATCAGCTGATTACAAGATCCAGTCCAAGGCAAAGAGAAGGAATGGATGGTTGGTGGTGATCTGGTTAGTAGAACCAACCCTTTTGGTATCATGTCAGCATCACTTGCAATTACATGTAACATGACACTGGTTCTCGGTATTAGCTGGTTCTACTGCAGCATCACCCATTTGAAAAGCTCTCCAAGGCCACTGAAGGTCACAATCTGCCCACTAAAATATACTGCAGAGTTAGGAGACTGGAAGTTTCTGCAAGTACAATATTAGTCATGCTCTGTTGCTGCAAGCTGGCTAGGATTTCCAAATAACTCCAGTGGAGAAACCACTTGGACTGAGTCAGGACAGCTCCTGGCTCCACTCTGTCATTTCAGCCACATAATGGTTTTGAACTCCACGGCCCATTCTGGAGAGATCAACATTTGACTACTACTACTTACCTCACAGGGATGAGGGTAGATTTAATTAGCATTGGCACCTGCTCTGAAGCCCATTGCTCAACACAACACATAATTACTCCATCAGTAATTATTATACAAAAGTAGGTTATTTGTCCATACTAAGTAGCTTTCCAGGTCGTTAAATTGAATGTCAGAGTTTTTCAAGACTCTGCCTTACATGATTTAGGGGTTCACTTTGCTTCATCATAAATTAGTGTAATCCAAATTCCTGTCCTTCTTACACCAGGGACAAATCATACGACAGTATTTATCTGTCTTCTCAAGTTTTAGGGTTTGTTTGATTTTTTTTCTTCTTTTTATATGATTGCTCTAAATGCCAGTCTCTGGGCTTGGTTTAGGTTCTGCTTATTCATTTTTACAAGGTTTGTTCCGTTGCCCAGAGTACCAGTTGGAAACTTACAAAATTAAGTGAACATTCAGCTACATTACATGCCACAGAGATTCAAGGTTCATTGATCCCTGAAACAAATTAAATACAAATAATTGCTTTCTTTTTCACTGCCACCATTGCAAGCTTTTTCCCCTCCATGTTGTGATGTGTGTTATTGGATGCAACAGAATTTCTCAAGGTGAGGAAGGATAAATGTCAAACATATAATGATGAAAACACCCAAAGATATTCCACAGTATTAGTATGCACAATTACTTTAGCAAAGGAGGAATATTTGCTATTAACATATAGTGCAAATACTCTGAAAAACTGGCTAGTCACTAAAACTTTTTACCATTTTTGAGAAATCTTCATTAATCTTGTATACAGATAAGTTGCAATAGCGGGTATATAACCACAACTCCAGCTCCATTATGTGTATCAGAGAAATATTTATTAATAAATTTTTTCTGGGCTTCCAAAGATTAGAGACACATCAGCATAAACAGCAAAGGATAAGCTGGCAAATGGTGAACACTTTATGTTCATATCTAATTTTACCTGCGATACCCAACTCTATATAGACCTTTCATTCCCTTAGAAACACAGGTATTTTGTTTATTGTGATAGGTTTAAGACAATCCTGTACAGCTTTCTCTCCCAGTCTTGCACCAGCTACAAAAGAAAATCAATATTATAGAATATGTCCAACAATTAAGATAATTCAGTAGTTCAATCACTGTCAGAGGCAGGCCAT
Organism: Apus apus; assembly: GCF_020740795.1. NCBI lineage: Eukaryota > Metazoa > Chordata > Aves > Apodiformes > Apodidae > Apus > Apus apus. Next base: position 33,428,072 of record NC_067283.1, on the reverse strand, counting down.
CACTGCTGCCCACACCTTACCCCAGGACAGGTGCACTCTCTGGAGAAGTGTTTTGGTAACATCTTTCTTGTTCCAGCTATTAAAACAGCCACCTCTGATTAAAACTGCACCTGTGGGGTGGCATATGAAGCTAATAATGCCCAGTACCTCTTCTACAAATCTCTCCCATTTCCCCATTCACCCACGTTTCAGAAAAGCCTGTCCCTGTTTACAGCAACTGGGAATTAAGGTATCAAATGCCAGTAGTGGGACTAATAATTTCCTTCCCCATGCTCTTTAAGCTCCTCTTAATTAGCATGTCTATTGTGCTCCTTACTCTGCACACCTCCTCTCCTCTGCCTCACTTCTTCTGTTACAACCTGCACAACACAGCATTAAAAACATCATAAATCATTCATTTTGGGGAATGATAATTTCGTAATCGCCTTTCTGCACTCACAACATTAATTTTCCTGAGATCTTAATTTAAAAGCTAAACATGACATAACAGATGTCGAAATTGGATTTAGATGCTTAAATTGAATAAACCCAACCTAATGCCCCTCCCATGTTTTTCTCATAAACACTTGTTGTTTTAGGGTGACTCCATCACACTGACAACACAGAGGTAAGATCTTTGAACTGTCTTCTACACCACTCGATACTTGACCTGAAGGAATGGAAATTAAAATTTTAGTTATTTTACATCTGTTTTAAGGCAAATAGTACATTATTATGAATAAACACCATAAAAAATATAAAAATAATGGTTTTCTAGGAATTCTTGGATCACTATGTCCTTTATCTTGTTAGCTTTGGGTTGCACAGTGGAAACCTTTAAAAACATGCAGTTAATGAGCTGAAGCTGAACTGGACTACAGGAAACCTGGACACAAGTTTTGGTCAGGATCGAGGTTCAACTTCTTCCTCTCTTGTTCTAGACTAACAGTTACCAAGCAAGGAGGTGAATCCACATCTCAGGAGGTACCCAAGCAGGAATCAGCAGTGCTAGTGACACAGCAGGAAGGCAGGCTCAAGGGATGAACCCCATTACACAGCTTCTCCAACTCCATTCTCCCTCAGCTGGGAGAGGACCACCATGGGAGGCACACAGGGTGCCAGAAGCCCTTTAGGCTCCTCATCCCTGGACACCAGAAGCAGCATTAGCACCAGGCACATGCTGATGGGGGGCTGTCCACTCCCCCTCATTAGCACGATTCACACTGGCACGTCTCATACACAAGAGTATGTGATTCCTGAGGCAGAGGTGTGGTTATCCCTCCCCCAGGTGCTGGGGGGTGAACTCACCCATACATGCAGTTGGACAGTTCTGCCAATACAGGGGTTGTCTCACAGGTAGCCATGTTTTCTCGTTATCTTCCCTTGTGGTTTTATGCACAGAATTTAATGAAAAAATCTTAAATCCTAGCCAGAAATTTTGCTGCAGTCACTGCACAGAAGTATTTCATAAGCCTGCTGCTGCACTCCACAGCAGTTGTGCTGTTGAACAATCTCAGTATGTAGCCATGTACTTTACAATCTCCCATCCTGGGCTGGGCCCAGTTGGGACAACATCTGTAGAGAAGAGCAGCATTTCAGGACTTGCTCCAAGCAATGCAGACAGCGCTGTCACTTCTGTTACTGCCATGACCAAATGCGTTTCCCATTGCATGACCTTTACTGCCTTGCACAACCATCAGCTATATAAAAGCTGCTGTCTTTTCTGGCAGCTTTCTTCAGCCCACCAACACCAGGCTGATATTTTATCCAGATTATACTGCACCTAATGAGCTCAATGCAAGCCATAATGTGCTGGTTCATCCCCAGTCCTCTTAGTCCCGTAGCTGTGGGGCCTCCATTCTCCTCAGTTTGTCATTACTTGCCTATCTTGGCTCACATAACCCTCAATGAATAAACAAGTAATAGGAGAGAATCTTTCAATGCCCTGTAAGGGAGGTTCACTGCTGACATCAACTATCTGCACACCACAAGAATCGGAACGACTGTCTCCTGCACTCCACAGGGCAATACAGCTCATTGCTTGTGGTACCCCAAGTCCAGAGAGATGATCAGGGTCCAGGAAACATAAGGACTTTTAAAATCCATAGAATGTTTAAAAACACAGTGTAGTTCTACCACCACTCACTCAACATGAGGTAGTGATGGCCAGGTAGTCAGATTGTCAGCATCAAGCACTGTTAACCTAAATGCTGCTCTCATTACAGCATTCAGAAAACATTGACAGGGGTTCCCTTCCCTCACATATGGAAAACCAGATCATCTTAAGCAGTAATAGGTGTACTATCTGAGGGTATAGGTCACATATCACTATGTCTTCCCATCATATAACCATGGCCTCACTGAGAAATGGGCACTGCATAGGCAGAGCACACTCAGTTCATCCCTGTAAAGCGTATGGGACTATTTCCACAGGAGGTGGCAGCTCACTTGGAGCCCAAGCAACTTCAGCAGAAAAACAACAGGAGCCTACTTCCCCATAAAGAAACCTTCACTCTGGAAGTCAGCAGAGACAGTAGGACGTACCAGGTCTTCAACACCTGAAACTATTCTGCTGTGACAAAAGCTATGGCAGAGACTAAAAGATCTTTTATAATGTTGGATCCACAGGGGAAAAACAACAACAACAACAACAACAACAAACAACAAAACACAATCACTTCAGAAGCAGTTGGTGTAAGTGGTGTAAGCAAGAGGTTTTATCTGTGGCTTTCTCTCTGCCTCCTTTACTCATATTTTCTGCTGTAGATCATGTGCAAATTGCTGTGACCTGTGAAACAGATCAATGAAGAAGAAATTTAGGGGCCAGCATAAGGATAAAAGAGGACACAAAATTATGATGATGCCCTACTAAACCATCCAGAGGGGTCAAAGTGAGAAGAGCAACTTCATCCTTTGAGGCTGCTTGCAACCACAGGAAGCTCCATTAAGTACTGACGGCACGTCATAAAACATCAGCTCTTGTGCTGTGGGATGGACACAGAGCAGGCTCCTGCCAGGAAAGACAGCAACAGCCACTGTGCAACAACCTCTGCACTGCCGCTGGGGCACAAAGGTTCTCAAATTCATCAGCAGAATTTACAGTCACCTGGGACCATATCAGTTGCAGAGGCAGGCACAAAAGCCAGAGTTAATATGGAAGAACTGTCACAGGCAGCAAACCCCCGTCCATCACAAGCATTAATCTCAGACTCTTCACACGTGCTGAGCATGGCATCATTACTTCTCCTGGGTTTGGAGCTCAGAACTACTGTGACTGGCTGCTAAGGTCTTCGTAACTAACTCACCAAGACCCCACATCACAAATGCTTTGGTTTAAATCTAAAACATAAAAAAAGACTATAACAACATCTCTTAGGAAAGGCATCACACCAGTTTCAGCCTGTAGCAGTGACAGTTCACGACATATGATTAAATAAATTCTCACTCTGGGATAACTTATTATCACAAACTGAACCATAACTAAAAATTCACTGAGACAAACACATCATTGGGTGCCTCTAGGTTTCCATAAAACTCCTCCAGAGATTCTCTGAACTTAAGATCTTCCAATATTTCTGTTTAAAAGCTGAACACATTAAAAATATTTTGGAACAAACTGTCTAGTGAGCAGGCCACAAAAGCAAGACTACACTGATTTTTTTACTGGTGAAGTTTAACTACAAATTCCATACAGGCCAGCCCTGCCTGTCTTCACAGCGGGGTATTTGTCACACACCTCCTTTCCAACATTTCCCATTGACAATCATCTTTTCCACATATGGGCTCAAAAACTAAAACAGAAATTAAAAACTAGTTTTAGTTCCAAACATCTGACTCTGCATGAGGGAGACAAAAAAAAAGGTAAAAGAAAACATCCCTATCTTTAAAGACTGTTTTAAACATGAAAAGTGTTTGGAGCTTTCTTTGCTTGGTTGTTTTCACATCCCTTATGCCTCTTTGTGTTTCTTGGGATGATGAGTGACTTTTGGAGATAGGACTTGTCTCACACTGACTGCTGGGACTGGCTGCTAAGGTCTTCATAACTAACTCCCCGAGACCTCACATTACAAAACCTTTGGTTTAAATGTAAGACATGAAAGGTAGTTAGGCAGATGCAAGATTGATGCTAGCCACAGCTTATTAGAAATGTGTTTTTATAATAGTCTTGATGGGAATAAAGTTCATTATCTTCTAGCCCACAGATGGCATTAGCACAAAGCATAACGGGCTATAATATGGTTACAACAGGCTTAGTTTCATGTTTTTAACTGGATTCAGTAAGTGTTTGGGGGAGCTGTCAGAGAAAAATGAAAGTGAGGTTTAAGTTATATATTTATACTGCCTTTTTGTTCCCATTATGACAATTATCAAAATCGATTGGTAGGGCTACAGAAGTTGTTTAAATTACATTTTATTATAAAGTATCCATAAAAATACACACCAGAAATAGGTAATTTTTGCTTTATAATTCAAACAACATTAGAAACAGGATTTAATTAGCTATTTTCTTTATTTATTATTATTTAAAAGGAAGCATGAAGTGACATGTTCACTCACTAATGAGAAGGTGAGGTTACTAACCAATCTTGCGTTATGCAACTCCAGCTTAGGGGTCCCAGGACGCCAACTCCATGTAAATTCCTGCTGTCCCACAGCGAGGACTCCCCATGCAGTGAGGTTGTTCCAGTCATGCACAACCCAGATCTCCAGTCCTTCCATCCTCTCCTTGATAGACAGCCACCAACTAATATGAAAACAGTCACAACAAAAATTTTCAAACATCCAGTAGTTCTTGGAGTCCACTTTCTCTGGGTGCCAGCAAAGTGTTTCAGATTGAGCAACTAAAACTGGAGGCACGCAAAATTAGTAGATGCCATCCAAAAAGATGGTCTTGCACATCTGGGTCTAAATCCTGCAAAACTTTTGAGTCTTCTGTCCTCCCTTCACTTCCCAAGCCCTATACCCAGCCTCCACAGGGCTTTATCTCCAGATGTGTCTGCTGGCCACTGCGCAGAGCCCAGCAGCCACGGGCAGAGCTGCACTGCCTCGGCCACTGCAGGGTGCAACCTGCTGTGAGGGGACCCTGAGACAAACACACATGGCATTGCCTCCTACTGGTAGTCAAAGAACCATCTTCCCCTTGCAAAATATCATCCTGCAACAGATTCTTACCCACAAATACTAATTTCCTCTGATGGATTCCTCCAAGTTACCTACAACATTGCCTTAGAACATTTGTTTTTCTTTTCTTTCCAAAGAAAATGGCCCAGGAACTATCAGGGTAGTTGAGGATTTATGGTTTATATACACACCAGTCTATTTTTTTTTTTCCTAATTATTTTTCTAATTATTTTTTTCCTTACAGGCATTTCTTGGAAGGTACCCATCTCCCTGAGGACTATATGAAATCTTGTTAATACCACTAAGGCAGATGCCCTAATGGCAAAAGAGAATAAACAATGCTACATGAGAAGATTAAGGGCACTTTCTTTTCACCGAGCCTCTTTGAAGTCTTATTGTTCAAAAAAGCCTGCAAGAAAATCATACATCTCTCCCACGGGAATTAGTCAACAATTATTCTGCTTCCAAGAGAAATTTATTTTGAGTCAATGTTTTTAAAATCTATCTGTTCATCAGGCTTACTCATGCATTAAGGATGATTTTTAGCATTCAATAGAAACTCCTGAAACAAGGAGCAATTAGAAACATCTGATTTCAGGATGCATTTTCCCTCCAGCAAACCAAGAAACTGTTGCCACAAGGAAAATGTAAAGACTCTCCGTCTTCCAAGCAGTTATTAAATGTATGGCAGAAACAGCTAAATTTCAAAAGCTGAAATATAACAATAACTTGGCTCACAATAAAAGTTGTCAAATTACTGCATTTGGTTGTACGACTGTAGAATAAACATAAACATTAACACAGCTCAACTCAACTGAAAAAATAATGGCCAGCAATACAGGCAACAGACAAAAACAGAGGTCAGAAACTCCTGGCTTTGCCCTGGATTCCTTGCCTAACTTCAGACAAGCTTTGCAACTGCTTTGCTCCTGTCCTGAAAACTGGAGACAAGGTCCATCCCACAGATTCAGCTTGCAAATTTACTTGCTAAGCTCTGAGTAGTGTGAAATTATGTAAGGGCTGCTGAGTGGTATTTAGATTAATAGAATCTCAGAATCATTAAGACTGGAAAAGACCTTTCAGATCATCACATCCAGCTGTCAGCCTTACACCCCTATGACCACTAAACCAGCTCCCAAAGCACTATGTTTTTAACATAGTGCTTTTAGTGTTTTTAACACCTCCAGTGAACAGCATCTCCACCACCTCCCTGAACAGCCAGTTCACATGTCTCATTACTCTTTCTGTGAAGAAATCTTTCCCAATATCCAGTCTGAACCTCCCCTGGTACAACTTGACCCCATTTGCTCTTGTCCTATTGCTAGTCACTAGGGAGAAGAGGCCAACACCTGCCTCACTACAACCTCCCTTCAGGCAGTAGTAGAGAGCCAACTGCATCCTGGGCTGCATCAAAAGAAGTGCAGCCAGCAGGGACAGGAAAGTGATTCTGCCCCTCTACTCTGCTCTGGTGAGACCCCACCTGGAATACTGCATACAGTTCTGGGGCCCTCAGCACAAGAAAGATATAGACCTGTTGGAGAGGGTCCAGAGAAGGGCCACCAAGATGATCAAAGGCCTGGAGCACCTCTGCTGTGAAGACAGGCTAAGAGAATCGGGGCTGTTCAGCCTGGAGAAGAGAAGGCTCCAGGGAGACCTCATAGCAGCCTTCCAGTACTTGAAGGGGCTACAGGAAAGTTGGGAGGATCTTTTCATCAGAGAGGATAGTGATAGGACAAGGGGTAATGGTTTTAAATTGAGAGGGGGAGATTTAGTTTAGATATTAAGGTGAAATTCTTCCCTATAAGGGTGGTGAGGAACTGGAGTGTGTTGCCCAGGGAGGTTGTTGATGCCCCATCCCTGGAGGTTTTTAAGGCCAGGTTGGGCGAGGTTTTGTATGACCTTATCTAGTGGTAGGGTTTTCTGCTCATGGCAGGGGGGTTGGACCTTGATGATCTTTAAGGCCCCTTCCAACCTTAATGATTCTATGATTAAGAAGTTAATGGCAGCTTTTACAGGTGCTAAAAATTAAGCACATATTTAAGTGCTACACTGATGTAGGGACTTAGAACTGCTAGGGTCAGTGAGCTACTGCTATGAGCCCATCTTCTGCCTCTGACCCCCTCCTGCAACCTGCGGCCTGAGAGCAGCAGAATAGGGAGGAACATGCAGGTACATAGGATTTTGAATAGCACACTCTGATATAGATCTAAACATCGGAAATGTCCTGTCTCAATGAGAGAAAAGCAATTTATTTTGCCTTTTTCTTTTGCAGACAACAATCAGTTCACCAGCTTGCCATAGTTTATTAAAGATCAGAGATTAAAGGCAATTTAAAAGCAGCTTCCATCCCTAGCAAGAAAATAAATGTTAAATAGTATTTTCACCAGTGTTCCAGCAGATAGTATTTCAAAAACAAGCAGAACAGGTCTCAACAATATCCAGTCATTTCTACATACTGGTCAGTGGCTTCTGACACTATACAATTTCTTACACACAGTCTGTAACTAATAGTTGTAAAAATACAGCTTTTCTTCGTCAAATTACACAGCACAGATGGAAGGCAACTAATCCACAAGGCTATACAGATACTACACTGCACTTTTCATTGAAACATGAAAGATGGCCCAGCTAGGAAAAGTGAAAAAAAAAAACACCAGGGCTTGCTTATCTGTTCTTTCTGCTTGCCACAACAAGGAAAAAGATGCACATGAGACAAAGGAAGCAATCTCTCGTACAGGTCTCAGGAAAGTTCTTACAACTTCACCTTCTTGACTCTGCCACACAAACAGATGCAGGTTAAGTTCTGCCATAAAATATATCTACTCTCCTGTATTCTCCTCCTTGCTTTCCTTTGTGATTTAGTTTAATATCTTTTTTCTCCAGTTGCACAAATCTGGCCCTGTGGACACTCTAAGCCAGGTAGTGTTCATAGGTGAACAGTCCATCTTGCAGTAGCATGGACAAGTTTTTTTGTGGAGGAAATACCTGCAAAGTTCACCAGTAAGTAAACTAACAGATCTAATAGGCAAGGACTAAATGCAATATATGCTTTTTTTTTTTCACCATCACTAAGAAAAAGAGCCAACAGAAGGTAAAATAGAAACAGTCAGCAGCCTAGATACTAAAATAAATACGACACTTTAAAACAAAGAGAAAGGCGGGGGGGGGGGGGGGCGGGAGAAGGGGGCGGAAGAAATAATAAGTAATTTCAATAACTAAATTGGAAATAAGATTATCCTTACAGAGAATCCTGAACTGGAATGTGCTTTATCTGAACAGGAGTGGAGCACTAAGCTTCCTAAATTCAGTCTGGAAGTGCTAAACAGCTCCATCAGCAGAGTGTAATTCTGCAACAGTTACTGCAGTGGGAGCCACTGGGTCAAGCATCCTTGGTGGAGAACGAGACATTTCTCAAAGCCTCCTGTGATATGGCTACTGAGAGCAACGATGGGGTGGACTCAAGACTCTTGGAGAGCTTTTCCATTCCCACTTCCTGGGAGAGCCCAGTACTCAACTGCTCTGCACATGCAGCATTATAGTTATCTCTGTTTAGCAGAGCAGCATCCAAAATGGACCCAGGTTTTCCTTACAGGACAAAGAGGAAGAGAGCGTCTTTGCAGAGAGAAGGTTCACAACCTAAATGTGTGACCAGTGCTGTGGCTTCCTAATACCAGCAAGGCAAGAGTCATCTGCCACTCCGCAGTGAGCAGCATCTGCAATTCCAGCTGACAGTTGCTGCTATTTCACCGTATTCTTTATATTCTGGGAAACTCTAAACAAACCTCAGGAAAGCCAATGTTTTGCCTCTTAATTATTGAAAGAGGCAGAAGGGGCCATTTTGCCACCCAAATAAAGTCTCACATTCTACAACTGAAACACGTTAATATCATCAAGAGTCCTGCCCACTTGCTTGTACTGCTTAGTACATCACTGGTCAGCTTCGTGCCAGGGCATGTCACAGTTCAATGACTTTGCCACTGAGGTGGGGAACCAGAAAGATCTCCAAAGAGAAATGGGACACACAAGTATTAAATGACCTGTTTTCAGATGCATGGAATTATGTGGTGGAAGCCCAAGTCTCCCAAGTGATAGACTCATGTGGTCACAGCACTACTGCAGTGTGACGGCAACTGAGTAATGACATCAGCAATGACATCATGATCTAGTGATTTTTTTCCATCTCCCACATGAGGAGGCCCTTCCCTACTCTAGTCCTCAGCCGCTGTACGTATCCTCAACAACAACTCACTCTTCTGACAAGTTCCACAGAGAGAGAGTAAACAGCATTGTTAACCATTGAAAAATAGAGATATGAAATAATTTCTTTCTTACAGTATCACTCTATTGCTGTCGCGCTTAGACTGTTGGCTCTTCAGAGCTAAACCAGGCAATGTTTTCTATCTTATTCAGCACACTGCGGACACCAGTAGAGATGTTTAAAGCCTGTTGCAGTGTTGAACCAGATAGCAGCCACAGAAATTCAGGGGAGTTATGCAGCTCAATCTTTTAGTCATCCATTTATGCTTTTCCTTCCTCATAAATCAAAGGACAGGAAAGTAATTTAATAGGAAATAAACACAGAATTAGCAGTACAACTCAGTTCCTTATGCTCTGCCCTCATTGCTTTCAATAAGTAGAGTCAGCAAACAACCAAACAGCCAAAGTAAAAAAGAAAGAACAATTTTTAAACCCTGCTAGTATCACTGTTGCAGATGTGATTAAGTCCTGTTCCAGTCTGAAATGGAATGTTCTTCTAGTTTAGTGAAGTCTGGTTAAGTAACGAGATTTTCAGTTTCTTAATAAGGATCTGATACTAGTTGTAATACCACAAAGCTCTGCAATTGCAGACTATACTTAAATATTTGTTTGATAGAAACATCATTGTGACTGGACCTCCTGTGCTCAGCATTCTGCTCTGATGGGATATGTAAATATGTTTGCTAAAGGACATAGCCAGGAGGTCACTGCGATAGCTTAGGGAAAATAGAATAGAAAAGGGCAACAGCCACAAATGGAAAAAAAGCAAGCCCACTATAAAAATATAGTAATTAGCACATAAAACATCACTGAAAAGGTTAAAGACTCCCCTGCCTTAGAAAATAGTGCTTCTCTATGGCCCTCCCACCTCACAAAAAATGCAGTCAAAACAGAATCCATCCCATAAGGGCAAATAAACCGTTTAGGAGCATAGAAGCCTATAACAAAAGGTTGGAAAGATTAAAAATATTCAAAGAATAGCTGATGAAAGGATAGAGAAGAGATGTGTGAAAATAAAAATGCCATGAAATTAGCCCTTTACTTTCACTAAAAATATAAACAACAGGATGTACAAATAAACAGATAAAAACTATTATATTATATGGGTGTGGCAGAAGGTTTCCCATGGGATTATCTAGGGAAAGATGCTGTCAGAAGATATCATAAAGGTTAAATGTTTTTAAAAGGGTTACCAAAAGACATCATTTTCACAGAAAACTGAAGACTTTAAGTAGTATTTGGCACATTAAAATATAAATGGAAGATCAGGGAAAAAAAAATCCAAAAAACCCCTAGTGTTTCACTGAATAAGCCAAATAGCAGTTGTGCTGAATTAGGAGGCAACTTCCCATCTAGGAAGATTATTCCATAATTTTTATCAGTGTGACAAACTTTCCCCTTCATCATCGGCCAATGGTCTCAGCCAAAGAACACTCTGCTGGTCTGAAACCCCCTATTTTACAGCAAGTCTTACTAACTGCCTCTGGCAATCATGCTCCTGGGTACAAAAAAAAAAAAAAAAAAAGAGCCTGTGCCAGAGTTTACACCAATGAGATGCAAACAACAGGCAAATTAATGAATACATCACAAGAGGCTTGCAAAGAAGAGCACATGTGCTGTGCTTTGGGCTGCCAACACCAACCAGACCAGCCCTGGGGGTTGGCTCCAGTGCACGTGGCTTCTCCAGCAAAATCACTAAGATTGTTGGTGGCTCCTAGAGCAGCTCTTTGCTGTCCCTGTGCTCTCAGATGCAGCTCCACACTTCCCAAGAACCCCTATCCATTGTGTCTGAGTCCGCAGAGCCCTTTCCTGAAATTATCCTATTACACCAAACCCATTTAAAAATTAATTAATGCTTCTCCGCAGTTAGATGCCGTAATTAATCTCTCTCTCTTTTAATTTAAGACTGAATTTAAATGAGGGCTCGATGGTGCTGCAGGACTGTAACATTCACAAAGGCAACGCTGACCTGAAGCCTTTGCAATGGGTTTTGGCCACCTAGTTCTCAAGGTGTTGCTACAACATCAAGATTTTGGCCTTCAGCAACATATGTTTGTAACCACTCCAGCTTTGAGCAATATTGGCTGAAACGTGCATGAGTGATGACAGAGATCCCATTAGGAGAAAACAGAAGTATTCAGGATTTTTTTCTCCAAAACTGAGCCTGCCTATCTCTCTCACACACAGACTGAGCAGCGACCCAGCCTCTATGACTGACAACAGAGAAGAATAAGATGACATTTCCTGACCTTTAAAGAAGCGTTCACTGATCAGCTGGTCAGCTCTAACTGCACCATTTCACTCATCTTGTTAAAGAAAAAAGAGAAAGCCAAAATACAGTGTATTTTGCTCTTTATGGAGCAAGCACTGTCCTCAGTGCTGTGACTGTGTCTCCAAAAGTAGGGGAAAGCCCTGGTCTGCTGTTGGCATTCAGCTCTCACTGGAGACAAAAGGACTGAAAATATCTGACATCAGGTGGGACATTAATCTAAATACATTAGAAAAGTAGATTTATTAGCTAGTTTTAAAGAAAAAAGATCAGGCTTTGGTCAGAGTGGACAGCACACTTTTGTTTATTTGTTTGTTTAATTAAATCCCAAATAAAACTGTAGTTAAAAGTAGATAGTCCAAGAGTAAAAATGGTTCAGTTTGACTCCATATATGTAGTGCAAACATATCCATAGAGTCAGCCACACTAAGAAAGTATACCTGCCTTTTGTGCAGTCAGAGCATGGGACTGCAGTTTACATGTAGGCATAAAGACAGCTCTGAATGACCTCGCATAGGTTCTGACCTTCATGTGGCCAGACCAAGGTAGGCATCAGCACGGGCTGGCTCTACAGGTATTCAGACATGACCCCAGGCAAGCTTTGCAACTTGCATTATTCATATCCATACCCAAATCCACAGCTCTGGGCCTCTCGGAGCCTGCACTGATTCACCTGGACTTAAAGGACCATCCTGAATTCAGCATCCAAGAGAGTGCTAATACACTAAATCCCATTCAGGGCATTAGCATGTATTCAACCCACTGCAAAGGAAGGTTTTTTTGACAGTTCAAGCAAAGAAAAAAGCCTCAGAGAAAGCAAATTACTAATTTCTGTCTCATGAACTTCAGCTGAAGACTGAGATGGCTGGAGATTACTCCCAGCTGCTCCCTGGGAAAGCCTGTTCTCATGACACTGCCCTTGGGCAAGTGAGGTCTTGTGGTAGGTCTTCTAATGTCACCATGGCACTCACCCTGCTCTAGGCATCCTTTCTGCACTGCCACTGCCTGCCAGTATCGTATGGTGATTCAGAGCCCTGGGAATGGACTCACCCCAAAGATAGCAATGCCTTCAGCTTGCAGGCCGGAGAGGGATTTAGGGAGACAAAAAGGTCCAGCTGGGCAGGATGGAAGAGCATGGCCTCATTTGCTGATGATGGGAAAAGGAAGCAGGAAGGTCCTCCAGTCTCCTTGTTAGAGTAGTCACAGGAATGGTGCTTAAGGGAATGCACGTTGTCTTTAGTCTCCAGCTCTTCTCCCTCATGCGTATACCTGGCTTCTGACTAGAATAATTAGGGGTTTGTAAGAGTTGGGCTTGACCAGAATATTCAGCTTACATTCTGGTGACCACTAGTACCAGTTTTCCATTATAAGCCACTTCCACAGGCAGTGTCATTCACCAACACTGCTCTCACAGAGATGCTGCAAGTGATTTGCAGAGACAAAAATTTTCACAGGGCAGAAACACGGATTTCAGGTATCCCAGTAAGCTTACACTAGTGAGATGTCCCCATTATGAGTTATTATATCAGGATCACTAATACTAATTTTTCTATATTTTAATTACTCCACATCACACAGTTCCTTTCAGTAGGGACAGGCTCCTGTCTTTTACTTTTGTCATAGATTTTACTTGTATTTACACCTAAACACACACCTTTTTTTCTTAACACATCACATATGATATATTTAATATATTTACTGTTGTATTTTGACCAAGCAGCATGCCAGGTAAGCTAACATGTTTTAAAATATAGATGCAACGTTGTGGAAAAGTGACAAATACAATTCAACTTGCAGGCAATGGGCTGGAATACTTAGGAGTGGTATTAATAAGTACCTCACTCAGGAGCTCTTACAGTGGGATTATCACCTTGCAGTTAAAGATGTGTTGGACACTCATACTAGATTTGCAATATTTTTTCTCTCAGTATCATTTCCTTTCTGTTTTCTTCCTTCCACTAAAAACATATTAAATACCCTTCTCCACCTTCACCCCTTCATCCCATTAAATTCAGATCACCAAAGATTATTTTTACACTTCTAAGATGCACCTCACAATAATTAATTCACAATGTTTCTGTTAACTTGTGTCTTAACAAAATGGTTCACATAGTCAAAATTGGTTTTAATCACGTGAAACAAGAAAACAGTATTTGGAAAAAAAAATCAGGACTTTTCACTACCTGTTCAGCAGCTGACTACTGCATTTATGGCTTAATATTTATGTTCACCCATACTGTGCAGGTCTTACACATACTAGTGCTGATGAAATAGGCATGCAAGACTTTGTTACTTTTTACACTAATCAGAAACTCAGAGCCTGAATCAATACAGAACTAAGGGAGAAATTATACTCCTACTTCATGGTCACATGGACTGGAAGGTAAACAAAAAATGTGATTAACAAGCTTAAAAGCAAGAAGCTGGAGGTACTGTAAATAGCACAGGTTTCAGATGGACTCTGAGCACCCAGTACATCACCTCTAACCCATGACATGTCTCACAGGGCAGCACAATCAATGGGAGGGAATCAGAAGAGCTCCCTAGAAACATGACGAGGGGAAATTAACAGAGAATGCACCAAGGAACACAGATACATACCCTGTGAAAATAAAATAAAATAAAAAAATCATTCCTACCACTTTGACAGTTACAATCTGTGTCCAAGGAACAAACCAAGGCAACATAACTTTGTGGTGCCCCTAGCCTGCCAGGTGCATGAACGCCCAGAAAACGCATCTTGCCTCATGTTAGTGAGTGACTCCTTGGTCAGCTGCCACCACCCGTCAGACACCACAGCACTGTGGGCAAGCTAGAGTAAAGATCCTGAGTGGTTACCAAATTTCAACAACAGAATCTAAGTTCCTATTTCTCCATTCTTGATTTCTCATGAAGACAAGGCATTCCAAATTAATTCTGCATCTTTTCCCACCCTGTTTGCAGGCTTGTTTTTTTTAAATAGCAACAAAAATGTTGTAACCACCAAAATCCTGAGCTGAAACTTGTGCATCACACCTCTCTTTAACTTCCTGGTTTAGCTCAGCCTGGTGGCTTTTCTCCAACATTAGCCATTTTCGCCTCATTTTTTCTCATTTCCTTCATGTTCTCTGTGCACAAAACTGTAAACTACTGTTTTGAAATAGAGCACATTACTTTTGCAGTACAGCTTGATCCCACAACTGCCCTTGAAATCACAAGGCGTATTCATTAAACAATGCACTTCTCAGCCACAGCAGTATACCATATTCTGCTTCATTTGGTGAGGCTAATTGAAGTTTTCCAGGTGGGACATGGAAACTGATTATCTGCTCTACAAACAGAGTTCCAGCAGGAGCAGAAGGCATCTACATCTCCTGAAATCAGACTTGTTGGATCAAATGTCCAAATCGTGCTTCAAGTAGTTTAAAATTCCCTTTTTAAAAAAAATAAAAAAACCCACATTTTATTGTTTACGAGTTGCCTATATTAATTTTTAACCATCTGTTCTACATAAATATTTAAATAGTGTTTTTCATGTCCTTCCCTTCAAAAAAGAAAAAAAAAAATCCAAGAAATTAAAAAGATGGCTTGGACCCTGGGTTTCATCTCATTTACCACACTCACTGTCAAGTGAACTTGCCTTGTCATACTACTTTTCAGCACAACCCTTTTCTTCCAAATTTTCAGGACCTGAATAAAAATTAGAATCTATTATAGAGCACAGAATAAAAAGAGATTGCTCTGTAAATGTTCTTAGAAATGACAATGTTTCATGCAAATCAGCACATTTTAACAGACAGATTTGTTCTTCAGCTTCTCTGCATATCATTTCATTCCACATCAGCTTGTGGACATTTTTCAGACTAATCTCCCATAATCTTTTGACCACGTCACTGTGGTCTACAATAAAGATCACGATAAAGTAAAGCTTCAGTGGAGTCTCAGGAGTCCCACGAGGTCATGGCTCTCCCCAGAGAGCATAATCCAGATCTAATTTCAGAAGGACCCAGGTAGGATTTACATTTCTGAATGTGCATATGACAAATCTGTGGCCATTCAAGAAAAATCCTACAGACTCTTCCAGCAGTGTTCTGTCCCAGTTATGCTAAAGCATATTTACCACCAAGATACATAAGCCATGAAAAGGAAAGGTTAAGGTTTGGGATTTTTTATTTGGTTGTTTTTTTAAAACACATAGTATGTATTCAACCCATTGCACATTTCTAATGCTTTAGGGGGAAAATCTGTTCTCTTTGTCTTCTGCACCTCCTTTCCTGGAGTTTCTCAAGGAAAAACGTTTCCCCTGCTAGAGTAAGGACAGATGCAGTTACTGTCACAAGAGTGCTCCCTGTTTGCATGCACTACTGAAAAAATAGCATTCCTTATGCTATGATAAGACTCCAGGCTATGAATTTGATGCTCTTTAAAGCAGAGGGTATCGTGCCTCTGATGCACAGCTTGATTTCAGCTACTTTTCCCTAGATCGTAGATTAAAAGAAAAACACAGCAAACCACTAGCCTATCAATGACAAGTATGTCAAAGCCCATAAAACACTTAACTCCCACTGCCTTTCTCAGTGCTACATTTCATGGTATTCATACTGTACATATTCCTCCCCCCAGGCTCAGATACATCCCCACTGCTTCCAGCCCCCATCACAGCAGCTTTTGTTTGCTTTTCAGAGGAAAGCATAGGGTGAGGCAGGAGTTTTGTCCTTGTTTGATTGTAAAGGTCTGAAAACTTTGAGGTCTTCACTTCCTTAACTATATACTGATGAAATATTTTGACAAGGCCAAATTGAACTGCAGTTCATAAGCTATGGTAAATTTGATCTTGATTCCACCACTGAACTCTCAAAAATTAATTTTCTTATCTCTAAACCACAGAAATATGAATTAACCAGATTGTGGAGCATTTATCTTAAGTCAAGATGAACTAGCGGTCTGAGCAACAATCTTTCTTCTTTTGCCACTAACACACACAAAGAAATCTGCTGACCTGTTATTTGGAGCATTCTTCATTTTCTACCCGCCAGTCACAACATTACTAGGAAACTATTTGTCATTCTCATTGGGAAATTATTTTTTAAATCTCAGGGGAAAAAATGCCTGTGCAAAACCCACATCAATGTAATGATTCAGTACACGTATGTTTATCAAACAAAAATAAAAATTTTACTGATCTGTCATTATTCAGTTTTAATCAAGACTTTTTCAGAATACTGAATTAAGCCATTTTCTGTAAAACTGATTTGCACCACCTCCTTAACAAAAGTTTTACATGACAATACATTAAAATACAGCTGAAAACGCTGCGAAGTTATGATTAAGCACAGGCTTCCAGGGAACACTGAAGCAGGATTTTAGGTTCCTTCATTAACACCTTCAAGTATAACACACAGAGACATATGAAAGTGTAGGACAGTATAGCTATGCAGGCACATCACCATGCATTGATCAATTACTCCAGCTAAAAATGCAGAACTTCAGGCACTTAGCCAAATTACACATGCAATACCCACGTGCTACATATTTGCATGCATGGCCACATCTGAATGTAACAGACTTCAAAAAAAATGTCTCCCCTACAGCTTTCCATTTGATTTGCTGCCAGAAGGCTGCAAGGTGAGTGGAGTGCACTGCAGGCAGCTGCCCACACAGATACAATCACTCCAACACTGATAGTTTAATCAGTGAATCTCTAAGGCAGAAAGGCATCTCTCCATCATGTAGACCAACCTCTTGCTCAGAGCAGGGTCAGCTACAGCAGGATACTCAGGACTGTGTCCACTCAGTTTTTTAGTATCTCCAAGGATCTCCTCAGTTTCCCTGGGAGACCTGTTCCAGCATTGACCACACTTACAGTAAAAAAGGTTTTTCTTAGATTTCAGTGGAAATGCAGTGCATTTCCTACATTTCTATTTGTGCCCACTGTTTCTTGTCCTGTCACAAGACAAAGAATGAGAAGACTGTGGCTCAAAGAAGTTACTGTAGCTGTCTGCTTGATGACCAGTAGCATCAGGGAACTAACTTTCCATTCTCCTTGATCTCCAGATAACAACTGCCTCTTTACTATAGCCTCTGGTAGTTGGGAAAGACCACCACAGGGTTTGGGATGCTCTGATTCACCATGGAAATCACTCAATACCCACTTACCAGTCTGATATGGCCTGTTCCCATCACAGTGTGGGAAGTTCTTCAGCCAGCTCTAAGGACCCAGTCTGTGCTCACTTGTATCTTTTCACAGATTCTGAGCCAGAGGAAAGCTTGAGCTGAATTAAATTTTATTCATGAAATTAAATATTATTCCTCTGGTATTGCAGCAGCAATTTATCTCTCAAGTGTTTTATGTCTCATGTACAGTTTAAATATATATATCTTGAACTTTTTCTTTTTTTTTTTTCTTTTAAAGTATTCAATATTTTCTAGAGCTCAGTAGACCTTCATTAATCTTGTACTTCCTCATCTTGCCCTAGAGATTCCCCAGATACTTGCCCTGTTTAATCAAGGATTTTCTCAAAGAGGCTCTGGGAATACAAGTTCAGCTTTTTTACAGGTAGACATTTCAAAACCAGAGACCCACCTGCACCCTCACAGACATACATGCACGCAACCATCCCTATATATCTACACTGCTATATATATGTAAGTACAGAGCTACTGCTAAAAGTTTCAGTGTTTAAAAATACATTATTGTTTCCACAGTTTTTCTAAGAGTGTCTTACACAATGTAATTTTAAATGGCCTGAACATGAAGGGAATATCTCCAAGATTTCTTCCACTTCCTCCTTCTCTTCTCCAACTAAGAAAATCCCATTGATGAAGACTTTTTTTTTCATGGTCTCTTCAGCAAAACAAGATTGCATGGACTGATGTTTATTTGAAATTTTGCTAAGGAAACCAGCAAGAAATTTCCCCCTAGAGCTATCACGAAAAAAATTATCTCCATATGGGGAATTTTATGTTCTTCTGAGCTCATTAAAAAGTACAACATTTACTCTTGTACTCCATAACGTTTGCTGTTGCACTAACTTTTTGGCCAAGCTTAAAATACTGGTTTTTACACTTTACCACAAGAAAATATTGCTTTGTCTGCCAAATGGCAATAAGCATGAGCTCAGGCTTTATTGGGGGGTGAAATTTTATTGTGTTTCTCCCACATTAAAAAAATTCTGTGTTGTAAAATCTGGCATTGAACACATTATTGTCTATTGCAGACTTCATATATACCCAGCAAGCTTATCTAAGAGAACACAGATCAGGTAGGCTTTAAGCAAAAACCACTCCTGAGGCAAAATCCAACAGGTCTGCACAGCTGGAATAGGTTTAAACCCTGGCTCTATATCTTGGAAAGCTTTTCTCTCTTCATATGGGCTTTGTGAAAATAAATTATCTGGAGCTGATGTAAACTTCCAAGACTGGATATCTGAAACTTCAACAGAGGATGAGAGCTAACAGCAAGAATTGTCATCCACAGTGACAGGAGTTCTGTGGGACTCCCTTGGGACACACACACACACACATCTATAATAAATCTTCTCATATCCATGAGTATGTGAAAGGTATATTCAAAATGGCATTTGTGGCCATTTTTTGTGGTTTGTATCATTGAGCTGGTTATCTACAGCCAGAATCCTAAAATCTGGGCCTGTATCTAACCAGCTTTCTTCAGACAAATGTCCCTCATAATTTACGTTCCTGACCATTCTGCATCACTTACTTTCTTTTGCAATATATTTGTTCACTATTCAGTAAACATCTTCTACTGCTTTGCTGCAAAAACAACTAGAGGCCTCCTGATTGTTTTATGGCTAATGTAGTAAAAACCGCTCTTTTGAAGCTTAGGAGTTTTCACAACATGACTACGCAACCTTTATTAACACTGCTGCAAGTCTCTTGTTTTTGTCCAAGGTAAAAATCCACCCCTTCATTATATTGTTTCAGAACACATCCCACTAAAAAATATAGAGCTTTGAAAATCCAAAATCTGTAAGACTGCAGAACTGTATTACTCTGTCCTTTTGCAAGCATTCACTTGGCCTTCCCAGAGTGCCATCTTCTGTGCTAAAGCTTCTAGATATCAAGGAGAAAATACAGGAAGGAAAGCCAGTTGTGTTTCACTGTTTCCCCAGGTGACACATCACTCCTTAGAAAAACAGCACCTTCAAGGAATTTGTCTCTTCAGAGAGTCTTGCAAAAATAATCAGTAGTTTTGAATTTTGTCTGTGCAATCAGCCTGTAACCTGGGTCGAAACTGACAGTCTTTAAATGGTAGGGCTCCTTTTGTCCTATGAAAAATGTTGGCTGTCCATTCAAGAGTTAGAACATTTCAGATATAAAGGGATACTGTAAATGTTTCACAAGAATGTTAGTTTGGGTGCCCAGTGCTTCTCTTCTCTTATGCCAACAGCATCCTCTGGTCAAGTAACACTCCAGACAGACACAAAATACCCATGAAAGACCCATGGCCAGAGTGCTTAATGAGAAATAATGTCCTGTTGGACACTTCCAACCCCTGAGTGCTATAACCAACAGGAAGTATCACAGATTTCAGCCAACGCTGCTTTTGACAGAGCATTTTTAACCCCTCTTATTGGCAGATCTGAGCCCTGCTGCCTCGCTGAGGCAAGCAACTTTGTTGACTCATCCTGTGCTCCAAATACATGAGCAAAACCTTCCTGAGTGATACATGCAGAGCTTGCAGCTGGGCAGTACCCAGTGTGGAACACCACAAAGAGCTGTGCTGAGGTGAATGCTGGAAACAGAAAACCTCCACACCAGCTTACACGACACAGGCGTTCAGAGTGCCAGCCCTCCGACAGCACAGAGCTAATGGAAAGCTGTTATATGATGCCTCTATCTCTTTTTTTGGCAGTCCCCCAAATTCATAATTAAGAAGGACTCAAGTGTGATTAGAATATTCAGTGAAATCTGTACAGTTTATGGTTTCTACCAAGTTATTTCCCATTAATCCAAAGAGCTCATAAGACCATTCTGAATAATAAAATAAGTTATTCTTATAGGGACAATGTATGATTATCTAATATTAATCATGACAGAATATAGTCATCTTACAATTCATGCTGCAGTATCCAAGATATTATCTGACATCCATTATAAGCTATGTCTTCAACTGCCTGTATAACATTTATTTAAAGAAATTCAGACGGGTGAGATGTTCTACAAGGACTTTATTTTCAAACAAGCAAATGGGAAAAAAGGCATTGATGGCTATAAAAGTAATAATCTCCTACTGATGTCTCAAACGTGTTACAGTTCACTAAAAAGTATAAAGGCCAATTAGTGTATAAAAGAAATAGAGAAAAACAGCTTCCTTTCCTTTCTCAGAAAGGAAACATGGTATCTACTCTTCACTGCGCTGATCCACCTGACTGCTCCTCTTGGCATCTGCCCAACGCGCTTCCCATCCATCTCGTCAGTTCAACACTCAGGAAACAACTTTTTTTTCCCCTCTATTTTGTAATGCCAGGCTTTGAACACAATTTAAGATATAAGGGATGCAATTCAAAGAGCTATATTTACTTTTTCTAGGGACGTAATTTAACTGATTCTTTCTTTTTTCAAGTCCAAAAAGTTAAAGAAATGATGCAACACAGCTGATGTGTCAGCTCCTTCCTCTGGCTTCCTGATAATAGGATGCCAACAAAATGAAATGGAGCATCATGCAACTAGGCAACTGGGTGTCAAGCAGGTTATAAAATATTTAATAATTATTAAAGCCATGCATAGAAATACAAAATCCACCATGTATTTAAATCAGTGGTAGAATAGTTAGATTATTATATTGAGTCATCTTTTCAACATGAACTAGAGTTAGAAAAAAAAAAAAAAAAAAAGTGGCCTGTTTCTCCTGTGGAAAAAAACTGTTTTGGAATACTAACAGTTAATACCTGTCAGAAAAAACAGACAGGATCCTGATGTCAAAATGCATGCCTGTGGTGACTTTTCACACATTTTGGCCCTTGCACATTGTCAGGATTTTAATCGTGTCTGAATTTTTCATAGCTGCTTTCTTACTGATGATGTTAAAAGGACAAAGTCAAACTTGGGAGCACACAAGAGAGGAGGAGGTTTCTCTGGAGCCTGCGAGGGGCTGGGGCAATTCCTCCCCAGAGTCAACTGTAGGTGAGCTGCAGAGAGGCTGAAGCCTTTGTCCAGTCTCTCCTCTCTACCCCAGAATCCTTTTGCTGCCACTATAAAGCTTAATTTGCCAGTGATGCCAAAATGCCTGAAGAGCAAAGGGGGCAGATGTCTCATGCTGAGTACATTTATTCAGATGGAGTCTTTCTGGTTTGTTTGGGGTTTTTTTAATTATTGAACAGCAGAGTGGAGTAAGTGAAAAAGGGACCTTGATACATTGCTGCTGTCATGCTTGCTTTCTTCAAGGCAAAATACAGCTTGATAATATACAATTCAGATATAAATCAATTAATAATTTGATACAAAAGTGATCATTTGTTCATCTAAATATTAGTTTTCCTTAATTTGATCCCAGTTTGATGGTAAGACACATGCAGCAGGTCTTTCTTAATCTCTAGCCACAGCAATATTAGGAAAAGATTTCCTAGGCAGAGAAGAATTTTTCCCAGGATTTTTCTAAGACAGACTGTATGGAGTCAAGAACCCAATACAGATTTGACAGTGCATCTCAGAGTAGCTTCATCTGAAATGTTAGTCCTTTGTTTTCTCCACTGAATCTAAGAAAAGGAAAAGAACAATAATTTTAAAAAAATAAATAAAAAAGGGAAGAAAAAAAAATCACAAAAGCTAGAGTACTGGGGTCATCTGAAGTAGTTCATCCCCTTAAATTTATCACAATGCACTATGTCCATGTGCTTTTATTGATGCATCCCAAATTTGGAAATAGATGGTCCAAGGGAAACACAGGACTGAACTCTTGAAGCAGGTGTGAAAAGTCTTCACTTGTCTATACTTTCCTCCATGGAGAAGTAGGGTAGTAAGGAAAAGAGTTTTGTGCAACTGTCCTTTTCTATTTTCAAATACAACA
The DNA here is from genome assembly GCF_020740795.1 of Apus apus. Lineage (NCBI taxonomy): Eukaryota > Metazoa > Chordata > Aves > Apodiformes > Apodidae > Apus > Apus apus. The sequence continues at coordinate 33,405,438 of NC_067283.1, read as the reverse complement.
TGGGCGGCACACACAGTTTACCCATTCATGTAACACCACCTGGTCAGTGGTGCCCAAATGGTCCTGCTGGTGGCCTGGCAACCCATGGGAGGTCTCTGCAGATTCAGGCCCATCCACAGCAGGTGCCTTAGGAGGAGACTTGGTCACTGTGGGCTTGAGGCTGCTGGAGAGTTGGGAGTTCGAAGGCAGACCCCCATGGTCCATTCCCTGCCTACAGCCTTCTTGCGTGTTTTCCCAGCACACCCTACTAACTGCTGCCAGTCCCACACAGAAAGAGGCAATTGCTTCGAAGCCACTCCCTCCAAAAGGCTCTTGGCAGTACATCAAAACCTGCACCTGGCCCAACGCCCTGGAAAGGCCACTGGGCTGCTGGGCTGCCAGTGCCACCAGTGCCCCAAGAGCTCTGAAACGGGGATGGTCTTTCCCCACTTCCAGAAACATCACTGGGGCAAGGAGCAACAAGATACTGGTTCTGCCTGGCCATGAGGTGAGGCTTTGCATATCTCACTGACCTGAAGAGAAAAAAAATGTGGCAGGGGGGCACAAAGGAAGGCACCAGCCCCACAGTCCTTTGCATAGTGGAGGTCCTCTGCATCCCCAGCATGATTAAAAACACTGAGGTCAAAAAGCATTTAAAAAATCCCTTTCCACATTAATTCAAGCCTTTTTGGTACTGTTTGCAATTAAGGGATATTGCATATAATGGCTAACTGCACCAATCAGTACTGACTTCCAAAAAGCCAAAGGAAAGTTACTTTCCCTGAATTCCACTCATATAATTGGCATTCACTAGCCAGCATTCAGACTGAAATAGTGGGTTTAGCTGTTGGAGTCTATATGCTTTGTCAATTCCAGGCTGCTTTCAAGAAAATAATTCTGGCTGGGTTTCTGGTCTCTTGCTGCACAGTAGTTCCATATTGCAAAATAAAATAAAATAAAACCAGAAAACATTGGAAAGTAAGCATTTCTTTTATGAAGGTACTATCTTAAAAAAAAAAAAAGAAAAAGAAAAAGAGAGAGAGAGAAAAGCAAATACACAAAAGGAAAAAATGTTCCATCTTTTCAACACAAGAATATCCAAGTTCTAGGCCTGTAAATTATTTTGAAAATATGTGATGTTCTTCAAGTCTGGCTATATCATAGGAAGCCAGTCACTCTTGAGGAGAGATGCCAATGATTTTGCAGTGAGCAATGTCATTCAAGTGTTCTGTGTGAGCTACAAGCATGACAAAAAGAGCCTCACAGTGGTTCTGAGTTATTATTATTATTATTAGGCAATAGCATATGTAAGCATTCTTGACAAATTCAGCTTGTCAACACATTTCAATCTCAAGAGGAGTCTAAATAAAATCTTTGCCTAGTATGTTCAATAATGTTCTCAAGAGGCAAGAGGAAAAGGGGAGGGCAAGATTACAGCATACAAGCTGCAGGGATCTTGGATTTTGGGTCACCCAAAGCAATGAGAATCAGCAGTGCCTTGCTTAATCTTTTATTTCCTTTCCATAATGAGCCTGCTGCTATGAATACAGTTCTCTTGCCTTTCAGCTGCCACTTCATAAAGCGAACACAGCTTCTAATCTGACAGTTGTCCTGTTGTTAGTCTTTGTTTTGAAACCAACTCTCCTGTTCATCTAAAAAGCCAGTGGCTCTCAGCCCATCCTATCCTGATTATGGTCTTGTCTCTCCAGTGCAAAGACTTTATTCAACTTGTTAGGTTTTTTCAATGCTTAATCTCCCATCCTACAAACCAGAGGATCTCTACTAAACCTTACCACCTTTGTGGTTCTCCCTTATCCTTCATAAGGGCAATCTAAGCTAGAAATACTGCAGGACAGTAACACTACATCCTATAAACTGTCTGGTCTAGAGCTGATCAGGAATTTTTCTGCCAAAACATTACTGTGAAAAATTTTACAGGACAAGAACTGCCAGTAACAAATTCTATCAGTCACAGCAGCATTACAAACACCCAGCAAAGAATCGCTTGCTTCTTGTATGAAACAACTTCCAGGGGAAGACACATTTTGGGAGTTGTCACTTAAAAGTTTGCAGCATATGCACAAAGTTAGCTAGGTTTGTAACATCTTGTTGGAACAGCTGTATTTAATAAGAACAACTGCTCTGGATCTGGCAGAGGAGCTGTCTGCCCCACATCCAGGCTCCCACAGTGACGAGCAGCAGATGCCTCCAATACAGAAGAAGAACTGGGCAAGTGTGCTGTGGTATCTCCCCCAGTGCAACTCCCGCACTTCAAATATCCTCAAGTTTGGGCACATCCTCAAACAAAAACACGATCTACTGCTTGGCAGCCAAAAGATTTTTTTCTTCTTTTACTTTTTCTGTGGTTTTGGGCACAAATTAACCATTGGAAATAAAGCCTTTTGTAACAGGGATTTTCACTGTTGGCTAGATGCTGTGCAAGGAAGGACCTTTCTCTGTTCATTTGCAGCCTTCACAGACCAGTTTGAGACTGCTAATTCTTGAAGTATTTTCAAACATACTTCAAAGGGTCCTAGATTTTCCTAAAAATGGCAAACAAAGATGTGCAGTTTCCAAATTTAGCAAATTAATTATTAGTTTCATTTTATTAAAATCTTACATTTTCTTTTTTGGGGGGAATATATAGGAGGAAGGAGATTAAGTTACAACACTTACTGAAAAAAAATCTTATTTTAAAATCTTTTTACTAAAGAAATATCAGAATTCCAGCTGAGGAGTCAGGCATTCCAGAAGGACCTAAATACAAGTATTTTAGCAGTGGTGGCTGGCCACCTACTTTTATGCAGATCTGCTCAGGTGCAAAGACCACCACGCAAAAGCATTCTGGCTATTCTTGATTAAACAAGGCAGATCCTCATGTGTCCCATTAGATTTTCCACACATCATCTCTTCTAGAGAACCTCCGACTGCAGTATTGGGCCTGCTCCAAGCACAGTCACACATATTAAAATTAAGAGAAAATAAGAACATAGAGGAAAATGCTGTAAAGTAGCCAAAGATGCATGTTAGACATTTAAGAAAACCAAGAAGTTTGTTTAGGACACTAGCATATTATGTAAAACCCAAAAAACATTACAGTACACACAGTCAGAAAGAAGGCTCCAGGCTATCCAGGGATGTAGACTGAAGTAAGAAGATGCAAACAGATCAAGCCAACAGTCTGAAATGCCTAAAAGGTTACAATCTAAGGACTTTCCTTTATAATCTGTTGCTCTTTGCCTGGAGAGAAAACAAAAAGGTGTTGGTTAGGTTTAATTAACTGAAAAACACCTGAATATTCAAGGCACGACAGCCTTCTTCACTCAACATTAAATATTCCAGCAGATTGTCTTTGCTATCACTGCCCTAGTCCAACACCTGAAGATTCCAGTAAAGTATCCTAAAATATTTGTTAAACTACAATTATTACAGCAGTAATAATAATGAAGAGAAACTTTGTGAACCCAGGAATACAGCAAATGCCAACTGCAGATGAAGTAAGCCACAAAGACACAGAGCAAATTTCACATGCAGATTTACTCATCTACACTTGGGATTTGCTTTTTGCCTTAGGGCAAAGTCCCAGCAAAGGCAGAGCCAGAGTCATTCTTCCCTTACTTCCCACACTGGACACACATTGCAGTGCTCTGGAGTCCAACCTCCTTCCTCCCTAGCACACTTCATATGGCTGCTACTGGCTCCAAGCAACTCTCACTACAGCAAGGTTAATAATGCATGTAGCCCATTTGTGAATATACACACTGCAAAATGCTTCAAATACAGCATCACTTGTTCACTTTGTAGGGAAGTAAGCAGCACCATGCCAAGTGCTCCATTTAGTCATGTGAGCAGACATGAAGAGACACAAAAAGGATTTTAAGAAAATACTCCTAATTCAAGGGCCTGATGACAAGATGCTTCCCAGAAAATGGCATTTGAACTATAAAACAGAGAAGGAAAATTAGCAGTGTTAACTGCAGTAAGCTTAGGTAGTGAAGCATGGGAAAAAAAACTGGAAACATTCCAAAATTTACAGATGCAATTTTCTCCCTTTAAATTAGCAAGTTAAAAAGAAAGCTAAAACACAAAGTGCAAAACCTTGTTAAAAATATCATATAATGAAACTGATCAAAACTTAATAATGACTTGGTTAAAATCACTCATTGTAGTTAATATTGTAAAGCTTGTTACTAGAGGGGCCCCAGGTCTGGGATTTCCCTCCTGATGACAGTACGAGCAGAAATGGTTAGAAAACACTCCACAGCAAAGCTAACTGAAAGAGAAAAAAAAAGTTTTCCAGTGGTTTAGCAGGGGTGTTCAGAGGGGAAAATTACTGCTTACAGATTCAATATGTAAGGGGCTATTCTGAGTGGCACTATGTTCCCTATTTCTCCCACACAAAGCAGTTGTTCTCAGGTGCTGTCAAAGTTAACAAGGCAGATCCAAACTTGTTGTTCACTGCCTGACGAGCCCCTCAGTTCAGCAGAGCACTCTGTCCCCTTCTGATGCACTTTCATGGTTGGATGAAGATGGCCTAAACCCATGTTTCACCAGAAGGGTTAGAGTTGCCTCCAGCCACAGAGTCCTGCCCTGTGGCAGCCAGTCCTGCTTACACACCATCTGGCCAGCCAGATCCACGAGCTGACACACGGTTGAAATTTAACCCTGAAAAACAAGGTTGCTGGTTAACTGCAAACAGGTTAAACTCACTGCACAGCTGTCCACAGGTCAGTGCTGGCACAGGACAAGGATCAGAAACAGGTAGGCAGGCAAAGGGTAGACATGGCCGTTTCAGAGGCAGCACAGACTGAAATGAACTTAACCTGTCACCAAACTACTCCCTGAAATCAAGGCCTGCATTGCTCATGAGGTCCTGTCTCCCAGGCGTGTCAGTTCGTGACCTATTTTGCATCAATACCTGTGGTTTTGGAGCAGCCAGGGGGGCACCTACTCAGTGAAGTGGGGTACAGAGATCCATCTTCCACCTGGCTACCCCTCAAGAAGCCCTGTTCAATCTCTATGCCCCATCCACACATTGCAAAGATATTTAAAACTACCTGTATGCCTAGAGATAAGCACATGAAATAGATCACTGTTGTAAAACTTCTCAGACTACACAAAAGCACAAACCCTCTTCTTTTTTTTTTGTTGTTGCTGCTGTTTCTCTTGAGGACATTTCTGTTAGGATCATATTTAGTGAGAAGAATAAGTTTTCCTTGCTCTTGGTCATAGGCTAGACTTGATGATCTTAAAAGGTCTTTTCCCGCCTTGGTGATTCTGTGACTCTGTGAGTCACACTCTACCTTCTCTGAATTACCTGATCTGATGTAACGGGGACATTTGGCACAAGTTACACAAACACAAGGATATAAGATTAATGTCAGGAGACACTAAATGAAATCATTAAAAATTAATATCTGAGTTGCATTTATTATCAGAATACCATTGGTCAGTCATCAACAAATTAACTAATGATTACTGTCTTCCACCCTAAAATCTCTAGAGGTTCCAAGACCAAGGGTCCCTTCTGGTTAACAGACAACTTTTTAAAAACTTAAAGGTACAGACAGAAGACAAATAGCAGAAGTTGGAAGAAAACTGCAGTTTGAATCACAGACACTTCAACCACTTGGCTTCATCACAGTATGGAGCAGGTTGATTACAGCAAACTCTCACAGAATCTCACACCAGAGATGCAATTACAACCTATACAAAATGAGGTACAGCCACTGTGGGACATCTAAACCACAGATCTTCTACAAAACTGTTTCCTTCAAAGGTTGACTTCAGTGCTCAGAGAACAACCCTGAAAGTTGGGATGAAGTTGACTCCAAGGAAGGAAAGGTCCAAGAACTAGGCACTATAGGAATATAGGCACTTTGTAAGCCATTTATAGAATCATAGAATCACAGAACTATCCAGGTTGGAAAAGACCCTTGGGATCACCAAGTCCAACCATCATCCCTGCTCTACAGAGAGTGCCATATAAGCATCACTTCAGAGGTGTGATGAGAACAAGCACTGTGTTGGTCCTTATGTGAATGCAATTAATAGAATGGATAAAAATTAAGTTGAAGATTATATTTTTATCACACTGTAAGATTTCCACATAATGAGGTCCACAGGATATGCATAGCAGACAATTAAAACAAAAAGCCAGAGAAACATTCTACTTTCCAATTTCTGAAAATAAAAATAATCAGAGAACAATTATCAGACTCTGAGCTGCTTTTTCCCCTTTGAAAATAGAGCAAAGCAAGTGTTGATGAGTGAATTGTAAAAATGAATGATTCAGGCTATAACATGTCTCAGAGGAGGTAAACCTGAATTTAAAACAGTTTTGTAAAAAAAAGCCATGAAGTTGCCAGCAATGAATAAGGGAGGTTTTGCCTCTTATTTGATTACTGGCATGAAAGTCACTAAATCCCAACTCTCCTGATGAATCACTGAGAGTGGGTTAACAGAAGCCATCACTCTATATTTTTTTGTTTCTTCAAAGTTATGTATTATGGTCCAATACACAAGATTTTTTCTTGAGTCATCAAGTAGTCAGCTATCAGCATTAGATTTATTCTCATTTGCTGAAAAGCATTAAGAAAGAGTCACTGTCACTTAAGTCAAACCACTTACTTTGCTTTTGGTAAGGTAGACAAGAAATCTAACTTGTTCTAACAATGGAAAGGGGAAAATTTAAGAGATCATACAATGTGTCTGCTTGTGGTAAAAAAAAAACAAAACCAAAAACACACACACAAAAAAACAAACAAACAAAAAACAAACAAAAACAATAAGCCAAAATCCTTTTCAAGTACCTCATTCTCACAGCTTCCAGGAAAACATCGAGTCATCAACACATCTGAAGGGATCCATTCCTTGATGATATGATTTACAGCCATTTAGCACTACAGCTTGCAATCTCCACTTGCTTGTCTATGCCATCCATAGCTGTACATAGTGGACCAATTGCATCTATACAGATCTAGCTCTGTGGGGGATTTTTTATAGCTGTCAATATCTTACACAGCAATAGCATTGCCAAACAACTAAATCCCAGACAGAAGGTCTCACTAGGCCCTTGCTTGGAGGGAGAGATAGCTACTAAACATACATTAAACCAGCTGCCATGCAAACCTAAAATACAAGAAAAATATATATTTTTGTCACAGAAAATGTCAGTTTGGCGGAAAAAAATCAAGCACAAAACAACAACAAAAAATAAAAACACACACAAAAAACACCAACAAACAAAGAGCACCTCAAGGCTAATGATGACCACAGCTTTTCAAAGCACATTCCCATGCAACAAAAACAGCTGTCACAAGTGACAGTTTCTGCTCTCTGGCCTTTCACAGTTTAAAAGGAAAGCAGGTCCTTCAGAGTGAATCAAGGCAAAGAGAGCATAAACATCTCATACAGGGAATAAAACAGTGTGCCGTTAACACCCTGTTAATCACTGCTAGACTTAAGTAGGAAAAGTGAAAAACTAGGCTTTTTGATTCTCATAACACTGAGTACACCAAGACCATTTTTATCAGATTTTACTAGAAGGTATAATTTGATATGAGAAGTATGCGATTGATTTGGAATTCAGTTCTTGAAGGTGCATCCTCACCTTCATCTTCAGGCAAGACACATGTTGATGGGAGCCAGGTGTGCCTGGCACCCTTCAGGATTGGGAGGGTCTGCAGTCAGATGAGAAGTGCTCCTCTCTTCCATTTCTCTTTTTGTCCAATTTACTCTGTGGGTAATTTGTCAGAACTGAACCTTGGTCAGAAACATGTCCTTTCTGACAGATGATGAGCTCTTTGCAGCATATTACCATTTTTGCATTATTCTATTCTACCAATGTTCTTGGAAAGAAAGGGCTACTCTCAGAAGAGCTACAAGTGATGGAGGTTGCAGAGTCCCCGTCTTTGGAGATATTCAAGAGCCATCTGGACTGGGTCCTGGGCAACTGGCTCCAGGTGGCCCTGCTTGAGCAGAAGGGTTGGACCAGGTGACCTCCAGAGGTCCCTTCCAACCTCAACCATTCTGTGATTCTGTGACATGCAAAGTCCCCTCAGGCATCTGGAGAGGGATCTGTAGTTCTGAGTTACATAGAAAGGTTCCTAGTGCAGAGTTAACTTCACAACAGCAGTTATAACTTTTTAGGGACCTATCTATGGTATACAGCAAGGAAAAAATCTGTATTCAGCCCCAGTCCTTCCCATAAATACTTCTATCTGTTTGAGAGTCACCAGTTTTCTAGATCATACCAGATTATTTCCAAAGCAGAACAGGAACCATTTCAGCTCTCACCTGCAAGGAGCAACAGCCTCCAATCTTTGCACAGTAACATCACTGTCTGAGCATCTCGGCTGCACTGCAGACAAGACCTCGTGCACCTGTCAGACAGAAAGGATCCAAATCCACACACTTCTGTTCCTAAAGCTACTGGGACTTCACCAGTTGTTTAGTGGGAGGAAGACTTTTAGCCTGTCAGAAGCCATGTTGTTGGACCAGAGTCGTGTTTGTTCTCCTGGGTGAAAGAAACCAGCAGTGTTTTTGGATAGACAGGAAGAGCCTTTCCCACTGCAGCATCAGTGGGTGGTGGTGCTGAGAAGGAAATGGATGTCAGGTTCATGTCAGGCCTCTCATTCACATAAATAGATGTCATAACCACCAACCAGCTCCACAGACTTGGCCACAGGATACTACATAAATTACAAAAGACAAGAATGAGAACAGAGTATTATTTAAAAAGCAACAGTAACACAGGAGAACATTAATTACATAATACCTGAGTTTATTAGCTCACTCTCTTTGGGATTCTGCAGAGATAAATCATGAGGGAAGATAAAACACACAAGACTGTAAGTGCCACTTGTGGGCCAAAAGTTTAAAAAATTGAACAGGATTTGTCATGCCTTTGGGAGGAAAAAAAAAAATTTCTTCATGTCACTGTTCAAATTTGTCAGCTGAAACAGGTAAACCTATTAAAAAGAGGTAGCTAGAGTACTGGATGTTAAATAGTGGCATATTTTGCAATTTATAAACTCTACATTTAAAATTCACCTAAATGCAAGCAGATTACAATCTCCCCAATGTATCAAACCCTAAGTTTGTCACCAGTAATGAAGAGTATAAATTTCATCTTGACTCCATAAAACGTTCTTTCTTTTCCTTAGAAATGGCCATAAAGAAACACCATGCTAATAAAGGTAGCAAGATTTATTTTTGAGGATGGCAATACAAAGATGCTGCTCCAGAAGCAAGTATAACATTTACCAAAGGCAGCCATAGATTTTTATTTCCAGACAGGAAGATTATGAGTATGTAGTCTGGGCTGCTATGAAGCACCAATGACAGACAAAACAATTTCTGCATCAAAGCCCATAAACTCCTGTTTAGACACTTCCTCACTTTCAGAGGCATGTCTTGATTTATAGTTTTTATATCATGCTGCTACAATCTTGTGAGACACAATGGCTAATTGTCCCTTCTGTTAAATATGTACCCTCTGTGCATAAATGGTGAGTCTGTTCATACAGATACAAGGATTCAGTGGGTTTGGAACTAGATGATCTTTAAGGTCCCTTCCAACCCAAACCAAAATATGATCCTTGAGGAGAATCAGCTGAGCTTATGCCGAAAGGCTCCTCTTCTTATCCCTGGCCACCCCCTCTCCCACCCCTCCTCCTGCAAATGAACAAAGCAAACTCAAATTTTTTGTTATGAGATTGCAAGGCTCTTATCATCTGGGCCAACATTCTGGCTTCAACTTCTTCATAAGAGCTGGATCACACCTTCAGAACATGGGCCCAGCCCAAGTCCTGCATAAATATGTCTCCATTAGGGCGGGTCATCATGGGTTGCAGGTCCTGTGAAGAAAGTCTGCTCCTGCATGAGCTGTGGTGAATATCTGCTCTGACACCTCAAGCACCTCCTCCTTCAATCCTGGTGCTTCCTCTATTTCTCACTCTCTTTCTTCCCACTTCTTCTGCTTGTCCCGCATTCTCTGACCTTTCTGATTCCATTTTAATGCAGTTTAAAGGTTTTGAACTGATCCTGGGTGGAGCCACCAAGAATGCCTGTCTCCACACAGAAAATAGATGCCTAACTGAGCAAATTACATTTATCATCAATGCCTGGAATAAATTCCCGTTCAGTCTCAACTGTCATAAAGAACTCTGAGCTCCACTGAGGCTTTTGAAGGCATCAGTAATTCACCAGGTCAGCTCTGGTAAGTGTTACAGATATATACAGCATCTACTTCATGAGAAACCCTTCCATCTTGAGAGGATCATGTATTCTGCATCAGAGCAAAAGAAAAATCTCCAAAATTGAGGAACAAGTTCAAGATGGGAGACTGATGGAAGGACTGCTCTATATCCTAAAGAATCAGATGACATGTTTAATACAGAATTTTCTTAGTCACATGAAAATATCACGGAAGAAGCTTAAGTTTGCCCTGTCTTTCAGTGTTCTGCAACATTTGGAGACATTTCAGGCCACAAACTTGTGGAATGAAAGAAAAAGGAATAATAATTGGTCTAGAATTTGTGAGAAACGTTTGTCGCACCAATGAACAGGCCCACACAGATCCTTCAGCGAAGCACAGTTTATTTACATCCTTGCAAGAATGGGTGACCTAAGCAAGTAGGCACACCTATAGCAAGGTGAATAACGGTTTATATTCCCTATTCCCGACACAAAGTTCCCTCCCCTGTTTCCCCACTGGCTGAGTACTTCAGGGTTTACAGCCTATCCGACGCTTCAAATTATCCTATAAATTTCCCGCCCCTGTTTACACATTCCATTCTAGCAGTTTACTTTTTACCTTTTAAGGTAAAATTTTGACCTTTCTTGCCCCCTTGGCTGTCTTCCCAATTAACAATCTACTGGTGTCATCCTGCCCTGAAGAGCAGCATAGAAGTAGCTTTGTTCAGCCTTATCTTGGGCCATAAATCCTTCTCCATGTTCAGATCCCCCAGATGGAGCCCAATTAAGTCCCTCAGTTTCTTGGGCCGTAAATCACTCTTGGTATAATTGGAATGTGCAGATATCTCACTTAAACAAACTATTATATTCCTAACACTAAAGTATATATATTTATGTGTTCAAACAAACTATATGTTCCTAACGGTAGAATATATACATATGTAAACCAAACCAACACTACGTTTCTAACACTAGAATGCAAAATCAACACTACATTTCATTTCTAACAGTTTGAATCACTAAAATGTTGCAGCTGGAATCCAAATTATTATTCTGTTCACCTTAAGCACCATTATAGGACTTGGGCAAAAGTCTGCCCTCAAAATTCTGCACTTCTGAAGATTGGGCAATTTTCAGAAGTACGAAAATGCTCCGGGAAAAATAATCTGGTTGTCCACAGGAAAACAAGAGTTTAGATTTGGTAATTTTAAAGCAAAGAAACAAAACTACCCAAAAAACCTACCAAAAAAAGCCCTTGTCAATTTTCCAGCTGTAAGAACTTTTGCTAAAGAAAATTCAAAAGAAGGATTATTGCACAAGCTGCCCAAAGGCATTACTCCTTGTTCTGCCCTACTTTTTTTTTTTCCCCTCAAGCAACACCCCCAGGAATTTATTTTTTATTATCACCAGGGTTTTGTTTAGCATTGCCCTTGCTACAGCAAAACTAAATAGTGCTCCTGTTTCTCAGTCAAAACTGAGAAAATATGCAATTACTTTAAGCTCAAGAAAAATAATGTGAATAAACTGTGTCAGGGATGTTCTGGAGAGCACTCATAACTGATCACAGAGAATATAACCTTTCCAGTCCTCCTCAGTGCACCTCCATAGTAATCAGTGTTCACAGGAACACACATGTCTTCTTCCAGTGCTGTACAGCCTGATATGAACCAAAGAAATCCAACACTTGGACCACTGACTTGTATCAGCACTGAATCTTGAAATGTAATTTCAAGAATAAACATGCATTTGCTTATAAATAAATTTCCTTTACTACCGGGTTGGAAGTTACAGTGTATTTTCTTTCTTCTTCATTTTTAAATCAACAGTAGTATAAACAAGTAGCTTCATAGCTTTGGGCTCAGCAATAACAGGGTGGGCGTTGGTTACAATTTCAGGATCTCTGTGGCATACATTTAATCCTTGATATGTAGGTTTTGGCAATGTCAAACAACATTTCTGAGATTAGGCCCTGGAAAGGAGGACCCAAAGAGCAAGATTAAACAAGCTTAATGTTTCATCAGCACAAGGCCAGCAGTGGGTGAAGGTGGGGTTTTGAGCAGTGTGCTATTTTCCTCTAAACATCTGCTGAGACTGAGGGCACTGATGGAACACAACTGTGTCTGAACAGCTGCTCAGACTACACTATTTATCCCTACAGCTGCTGCATGCAGGTGTTTAATTATCGAGATCCCACTAGCTACATGCTTTCTTAGATTGGCTGTCTCCTTTTGTGGCTTTTCACTGGTGTGTCTTCAGACTTGATGGGGATGGTACCCTTGAGAGAGCATACTTTTGATCTTCAGTCTTCATTTCAGGCACCCAAAGCAAGTGGAGAGAAACACAAGCAGTGGCAGGTGTGTACATGGCCCGGGGGCTGAGCATCCTGGTGAGAGCCAACAGACTGTGCTGAACAAGGTTACTCACTGAGACATGTCCTGAGGGAGAGGGGATCCCCAGTAACTCCTATCTCCCAGGGCACAAATCACCTTTAACCAAAATGCGGAATGCAATTTTCCCTCGGTCAGAACAGCACCTAAATCATGTGCCAAAGCTGTTTTGAAGATCTGGGGTTAATTTCACATTCAATCGAAATCTCTAGAAGGACAAGCTATACCAAAAAATATCTCTGCTAGTTCCCATAAAACAAGCTTAGATATATAATCCTTTCTTTTACTGCTTTAGACAGTGTCTTAAGTGTCTTTAAAAAGCTTGGAGCCTCTTCTTAAACAACCGTTTGTAGTCAGCTTCACATTTCTTGGCAGGAAGCACAAAATTCCTGTTTAAATGTTGTGAACAAAATAATCTTCATGCTGAGACAGACAACTAACTGGTGGAAGACTGGCACAACCACCTTCACTTCCACAGCAAAAATAACCAATTTTTTATGTGGTTTCATACTCTCTCCTCAGGAAGGCAGGTGATTTGAAAGAAACAAAGCTCAGATTTGGGCCAATGGAGTAAGAAATATTCTTAAACATTTCTGTAGATGAAATCCAGTGTTCACTAGCATCTGTGACCATTCTTTATTTGCTCATCTCTCCTTCCTTCCTATGAATGCAGTCAGTGACCACAAATGAACTTCTGAGTGCCTTCCTCAGGGATTTATTCCCAAGACCAGCAGAAGTACAATTCCCTGAAGACAGTCACAACAGAAGTTCCAGCACTAACCCTATTGCTTCCATCAGAAGTACAACACAGTTTTTATAAAGACATTCAGCCCATTTTTTTTAATTATGGCAGATGCATCACATCCAACAGGAAGTTGTTTCCTTAATTACCTTCACTGTTATTCTTGCACACCATACACACTCCCAAAAAATCTATTGCAATAGATGACACCTCAGCATGAAGCTATTCCCTGAAACAGCTCCCTCACTGCTTCAGGCTGAATGCTAATCTTCAGACCCAGTGCTCTCCTCCTTGTGCTCAGAATTGGCAATAAAATGAGCACCAGCATGGTAAGAAGCTAGCCAAACAGCTATTCCTGCACTCCCATATGAAGTCAACAGATCAGATGGAAAACCCCAGTGGATCAAATCTGGCTCATAGATGCTCCTGCTCTGCTCCATAAATAAGAGACAGAATAAAGTAGCTATCTTACTACTGGAGGTGCCACTGGTGTGACCATTCCCACAGGGGAAACAGCATGAGGAGTGAGACGCCCCTGAGCACATCAGACACTAATGCTGACACTCAGCTTGACCTTCCCCACTTTAAAGCAAAATTATTAACCTCCCTCACCGTGTGCACAAGACCATCAGAGGCATTTTTATCACAGGAATATTCTCAGTCAGGACAAGCTCTTCATCTAAAGGATGTGATTTAATCAAATGGGAATTAATCCAGGGAAACCTTATGAACTGAGCTATGGAGGAGGCCAAAGCTGACAACTTGGCACCTCCATCTCTGGTGTTAAGTTCAATGCAGAAGCCCATAATGGATGGAAACCTAACCTACAACCCATACCCACTGCTGGCACCTTCAGGGTGCCCTAGGATGCCACAGACAGAAGACTGTTCTTCTGGCTATTATGGTTTAGCATTCAGAGACCTCAAAGACATGGTTAAGGAAACCTGGGATGTAGGTTGCAAAAGCCATGACATAGTAACCAAAAGCTTTTCGTTCAAAACCACCTGCAAGAACCATCTTAACCATAAAATAAACAAGAAAACCAATTGTGTGCATAAGTGCTGGCTTTTCAAATCTGCAGCGGAAGCACTGAAGGCTGCAGCTTCCATTTTACTCCTAGTAAAAGAGGATCATCACCTGGTGCTAGAAAGGGCAGAGTACATGTGCATGGACATTCCCAGGAGACTGAAACATATGCTGTCACAGGTTTGTTCCATCCTCACTACCCAAATTTGTGGACGTACACAGGATATATATAAACCGCATTTGCAGAAACATCAAGATTAAATCCACAAAGAGCACAAGAGGGGTGCTGGGTTTATACCTCGGACCAGCCCTGTATCCACAGAGCATATGCTGTACACTGACAGGACTGAGAAGAGTGGCATCAGACACAATTTGCCTGAAAATTGCTTTCCATCGCAATAAGCTGCACCAAAGAGATTTGCTGATGGAGAGCAGTGGGAAATCTGTCAAAGGACCAAGCAAGGCTCACCCACACAAACTCTCATCCACGTACATGGCCACTTCCTTAACGTAAGGATTTTATGTGACCTCCATCTCCTGAGAGCAACACCTCTATCCACAAAGCAGGACCCTTGTTTTTATTCACCAAGATTTCAGAAACAAAAATACAGGTCTGAGCAATTATCCCTGTAGAAAAAGCAACAGCAAAACTGGAATGCATTAGCCATAAATGAGGCAATTAAGTCTAACTTTTGCTAACCTGGCAGGTCAATGGTACAAACAGTATGTCAGGAGTTATTTGGGTCCTTTAGATGCCCTTTAAAAAGCCAATTATCAGAAAATGAGTGACTCTGTCAGATGAAAATACAGCAGTCCCTCAGAAAGTGCTGGGAGGGCGGTGGGGGGAGGGTCTCTTCACCTGGCTCACATGCAGCTTTCCAGTATAATTGAACAGCTCTCCCTGTTCAGAGGAAAACAAAGGTTTCTTCCAGCAGAAGGTCTTTGGAATTCATTGCACTGCCTCTTACCAGGGAATGGTAAGGCACATTTGCTCGGATGCTGTGTCAACATATGAGTATGGTTTTACAAGGTACAAAAAAAAAAAAAAAAGTCCAAAAGCAAAACAAAACCGAGAGAGGACACAGCAAGCCCTGTAAGAGTGTCAATTCTCTCAAAAATGGCAAAATGAGATGAAGCACGACTAGCTGAGCTTGAGTTACTAAAAAACCAAAGCCCTGAAATAGCTGCCAGGGCACATGCAGGGACTGTAGTTACAAAGCAGATAGGACAAGCATGCCCATCCTCAGACAGGTGGGGAGGGGGCAAGAAGAGCCTTGATTTCAGCTGGGCTCTCCAAACCAAAACGCCCATCTATATGTTATTTTGGGATGAGCCAGCACATCAATCCCATCCCAGGGACTTCTCCAGGTGACTTGCCTCAGTCCTAATTATTTCCTTTTTTTAAGTCTGTGAAACAAGTTAAGCCCAGGGAAGCATTACAAATTATGGTTCAGCTACAACCCTGACTCAAAACTACACTGCCCCTCTCAGACTCAGTAAAAGGGAACCAGGAAAACCTGAAACAAAAGTAAGGTAGGATGTTTACCTGCCATCCTATTTCCTGTCTACTGTTCTCTCAGCTCTCTGGTGTCCAATTGACTCCCATCTTCACCCATTGCCTTGAGCATCCATCCCATTTATTCTTCACTTTCCAGCATCCTTAAGCAGCAGAGACCATAAAAGTGCACCAGAAAGTATAATGAAATGCATCCACCAGAAGAAAAGAAACAGGACAAAAATCACTACCTGTAGCCACTGCCAGCAGGAAGCAAAACCTTGGAGATGGGCCAAAGCCTTGCAGAGAGTGTCTTTTAAAGTTCAGCCTTCAGGGTAGCCTGGCTAAATGCTCTGGAAGGCAGACCTCAAAATACTACACCTGTAAATTAAGATAAGCCCTAGGGCCCACCCAGGCAAGCATTATTTTCACTGAACTGATGAGGCTGCTCACAGTCCTAAACAAAACAGTTCTTCATACCATGGCTGGCCACTTCCCTGCACCTTCCCAGCTCCAAAGGGTGAGCAGTCTACCGACTACAGTGTCCCCCAGGTATTCATTCCTGCTGCTCTGATTTATGTCACTGTAACACTTTTGAACCATTGCAATGCAAAAGGGATCTGCAAATGATGAGTTTAGATAACACCTTCAGGACAGAGGCTACTTTAATGCAATATGCAAACACTGCAGAAACAACAACATGCAGAGGGAACCTTCATGCATGCAGGAACCTTCAGTCAGGAATCACACTTGCTGCCACTATCCACTCTAGCACCAGGATGCAGGCTAGCCAGGCCAGAGAACACATCCGTAGGATATTATTGCTGCTTGTTAGGAGACAGGCCCTGACCATCTATCTGCATTACTCACTGCTCTTGAAGACTCATCTTCTCCAGAGCAGTTCTGTTTGTGCAGCATGACAGGCTGGTTCACTCTGGCTCTAGTGACACACAAGACCCATTGCACATGGAAAGCCTTTTAAGTGGGAAGACCAGGATGCCACCTGGGGTTAGGAAATAATGTACAAAAGCACTGCTGCTACTGTAGGCTCCTGCCCTTGTATGCAATTACCTTCACAAGCCAACAAGAGAGAATATGAAAATCAATAAAGCAGAGAGCAGGGAGCAATCGGAAAACATGAGATTGTAAAACAGTGAAGTACTGTAAAATCATTATATGCTTAACTTTGACACACAGACTGAGTAACTCCAGCTTTGGAAAACAAAACATGACTATCACAGCACTCAGTGAAAGGTAAACAATCCACCAGCTCTGTAACTATACCCATACCAACCAAAACCCTTTTAATAAACGTATTTTTTTCTCACCCGAAATTCAGATTTACAACAGTAGACTATTCTCTCCCAGGAGTCCTTCAGAGCACACTTCACTCACTCCCCCAGTTACAGGTCTCTAACAGCAGCTGCTCTGTATGCCAGCCTCTTACACAGGTGAACTGAACAAAAAGCATCTCCTGGGGTGTTCCACATTTAATGAGCTGGGATCTCTTAACAGAAGTAGATTTACAAATTTTACATTTATTAGAGCTCTCAATATAAGCAACTGGAATGCACAGACCATTAGTTAAGCTGCTTTTTTGGTTGATTACGTTATCAGAACTCCCTATGGTGATCAGATGACACATTACCCTATGTTCAATGGCAGTAACTGGTGGTGTACCTGATCTGACATTCATAGAGCTTTACAGTTTCTTTTCTAAGTAAAAATATCTCCAGAAAGCAGTGACCCCATGGCCCTTACAATGAATCGCAAGACAAAGAGCAGACTGAGCTCTTCTCAGCAACACCAGTCTCCTCTGTTATTAACTCCCCACTCAGTCCAATTAATGTATGCCCCACTGACACTGGACCTAGCAGCTTGTTTCTTAGAAGTGCTTAAACCAAGTTCTACCAATTCACCTCTGTTCCCATTGCTATTTTTTTTTCCATTTCATTAACCGCTAAGGTCTGTTTTTTTCCTCCCATTTATGTTGTCACAGCAGCAGTTTTCATACACCTCAAGCCAGCTCGGGTTCAATAATCACCAAAGTCTCAACACTGCTAGCAGCTTCGTATTGACTCAGTCCTGCTGAGACAGTCCAGGATTGGGTTTACTCACACTACAGCCTGGACTTGTGTTGCCATCAACTTATAATGGGAAAAGATTTAGTATAGAGGGTAAAAATCCTACAATGTCTACTTATCAATTTTGAAATCAATGAGAGATCTCAGATCTGATCTTTAATCAAGCAACACAGGACAACAACAAAAAAACCTAAGTCCTAAGAATACTAACAAGCAGTGCTAGTAAACACAAAAGCCTAAGAGACACTCTTCAGAAAACAAAAGAAAATGTGAAGGATTGACCTAACCTAAGTGGCATCACCATAACACTGTGCCACAAGCTCAGCAGAGCCAACTTTCTCATTTGCAGATGACATTATGTAAGTCAGCTCCTTTTGCCATTTAAGCTTCACTCACTTCAAAGAACTCACTGAAGCTTCAAGCTTGAGATGAAAGAAAAGAGACCCATGTGTTTTTCAAATTTTGTTTGATTCTGCCTGAACTTAGTTGCTTCTTCAGCACCTGGGAACAAATCCTGTCCTCCTAAAGTCATGGCTGGGGTTTTACTGACAAGAACCAGAAAAATGGCACTGACAAGGGTTGTCTCCAAACACATGCCTTCTAGTCTGAGATTTCTCCTCCTCTTTCTGTTCTGCGTTCAGTTCAGTTTCACTTTGCATGGCAAAAGTGACCACAACAGTTTAGACACACCAGTGGTCTTGTGGTTGCACACTTAGTGTCCAGCCACAGTTCTCACTAGATACTGTATAGAGATAAGCTTGATCTCTGCCTCTTCCAAAGACTAACTTTTCAGCCTTTGTAACACTGCTTCCTAAAACTCAGTCTTTGCCCACAGTGCATGCCTCCACTCTAATTGTTCTGGTGCTTCATGTGATGTTCAGGATCCTGCGAACCCTCAGCATCCTCTCTCTCCACGGATTCTACCCATGTATGACCAGTGCCTCCTGCTCCGTCTTGCAGAACCTGGAGAGTGACCCTTCTCAGTGACCATAACCATCTGCCATTGAAGTTTTTCTCCCATTTTGTCCAATTCCTTAGAAGAGTAAAACAAAGTCCAACTCTGTTTCCCTTTTGCAAATGATTACATCAGTCACTTAGGAGCTGCACCATCATTTCCAAATGCCTTTTCTACAACAGGACATTTCAATTAAATTAGTCATTAAGCCAAATTAATTAAGACTTAAAATTTCTATACAGATGCATTTAGTTTTTTTCAAGGGAGTCTTAGTTGCTCTCACTCCTCTTTCTAATCAACCTAAACAAAATCAATATATGAGAGTTGATACAGCCTCAACAGTTGGTAGTTGAAGGATGAATTCCAAGTCATTTAGTTACAGTTAATTTGGAAAAACTTTCTCTACTACACAAAGCTGAAATTGCCATTTGCTCTTACCCGAGAAGTGATCGTTTGTCTTGATGACAGGGACGGGTCAGGGGATACATTCCTTCATTCTACCATATTAAATGACTAATTAATGTCTTCCAGGCAACACTTTAAGTGAGGAAATGGAGAACTTAGACCATAACAACTTTCCAGACCTTGAGGAAAAGTTTCTGTCACCCAAAATAGACAACACTATAGCTCCCACAAGCCACTCCATACAAGGCCTAAAACAGAAAGGGTTGCTGTAGTTTTGACTCATTTTCCCTTTCTTCCCACTCACATCCCACTAGCTTTTCTAAGTGTCTTTCATTTGGTTCTTCCATTCAACAGTTCCTTCAGGTTTTTCTTCTGTCCCCTATATTTACTCCTTATCCCTTTCAAATCCTTTCTTGCCCTTCTCTCCCTTTGTCTCCTGCCTTCTTCCAGTTCCTTCCCTGTTCTTTCCTCTCCAAGTCCATTTCCAGGCATGTTTAGATGTGACTGCTCAGCAGCCAAGCAGAAAGGGAAAATCCAGGCACCAAGGGAACCTTGTTGCTTAAACCTAACTTGAAACAGGCTGACACAGGAGCAATTAGAATGCAATTTTCTGTAATAAGATGATTTATTCATTAGTATAACACAAGGATGAAAAACTTACAGCTGATGAGAGAAGCAGGTTTGTTACAGCTGTCAGTTCCACCAGCAAAATGTATTAGTCATTAATTTATTATTTTTTTTTTAACACCAAAAGCATCCTATAATTACATGTATGTGCCTTTCCTTATAGAAGGAGGTTTTGCACAGAGTTCTTCATTTTCAGAATGAAACAGCAATAATTAAAGTGTCATGAGATGACTGGTCTGTCAGTGAGTTTGATTGACCCATGTATTACCAAAAAAATGCATTTTTTAAAAAAATATAATAGTAAGATCTTGGACTCAAAATACCTACCTGCTTCTCCATAGTAGGAAGGTTAATAAGCATCAGGTACTTCAAGCATGCTCTTAGCCAAAAGACCTATATAAAAATTCAGATTACTCCTTTTCAAGGACAGCTGCATTAACAAGAGTCACCTCTCATTTCTTTCATGTTTTCAAAGCAATTTCAGTATAGAAGTCTGAGTATCAACATCTGAAGTGCTTCTGAAGCTGGTCTTCCAAACAACACTGGTAAGTCCCAGCAAAGGATCACCAGGAATAACATCTGCAGCAGTGATGCCATGTGGACCAGAATGAGAACCTCCAAGGCTTTGGTTCATCACCTCGCACACTAGCCACAAAGCCCAATACTCTGGAAAGTAAAGAGCACTCAGCTTTATCGCTCAGTGATCATGACAGGAGAGCACACTTACCCCTTTCCAGTAACTCCTATGTAGAATTCAAGTTGGATAGGAGCACTCAAAGTCTGCACCATTCCTATCTGCTGGAGAACACAAGAAACACTTAGATCTCAGCAAAATCATATCTGAACACAGACTTGGTACTCAGAGAGACTGAACTGGAAGTAAAAACAGGCAGAAAGGACTCTTGCCCGGTACCAAGTCTCCTGTGTCATTCCACCTTCCCCCTACTTTCCAGCCAGTCCTCTGAGGACTTTGAATTCTTCAGAATACAAAATCCTGGACTAAGCACTGAAGAAGGGTGTTCATCACAGCAGTGCTGGAGATGGTTCACTTTGAGCAAGATTCTTCCCCAATGTTCCTACTGTTCACCACTCAGCAGAAGAGTGGAGCCCATGAACACCACCTTTTCATTGTTATCAGAGGATTTGTTTGTTTTTACATGTCAAATCTCAGTAATTATATTAGCATGCCTGGCCCTGTGCAGCGAAGTGTGACAACACAAAGATCTGGGAAGCTAGGAAAAATGAGGAAGACTACATTCTAAATGTGTGTTACTCAGTGCACAAAAGACAAGTTTGTAACCCCATCTTGGATGGGTTTTGGACTGCTTTGACCTAGGTAAGTTGCTGAGAACATAATTTTACCTTAAAAAAAAGACTGTGAAGTCTAACTCCACCTGCAGAGCAGGTGCTGCATTTGTGAAGAGCACTGAGATAGGTGGTTATATAAGAACAAAACACTGTAAAGAACTTAAAACACCCTCTTCATTCTGTTTAAAACAACTCAGATTATTAAATTCTGTCCTTAAATGCACTTCCTTCACGCTTCTTTTGTGAAAGGTGTCAGAAAAAGCGACCTTTTTAAAAAAAAAAAAAATTGTATCTTCCTGGTATTACATTCACAGGACCCTCTTCTGCAAGGGGAACTGATCCCTCACCGGAAGGAAATCATCCACCACCATAACATACTGACCTGGCAACACCATTCAAGCAGGACGTGCACACAATGGTGGACAGGGTGTTCTGTCTGCAGAATAAATACATAGAATTAAATCCTATGGACTTAGTCAGAAAGCACACAAGGCACTTTGTTCTGTACTTTATGAGAAAGCATCAATCACAGAAGGGAAGGCAGTAAGTGTAACATGGTAACAGACTGATGCTTTGCACAGACCATGGTGAGCAATGTGACCAACAGCCTAGACAGGCTACAGGTAAGAGATTTCTAAGAAAAATTTCCACTTTCATTTGAGTTTGGATCTACATTTCATCATGGCTAACTCTACACTCGTCACTTAGAACAGCACATCCAATGCATTCCTACAGTGCACTGTACCACTGAGAGATGGAAAAGTTTTCTTTCACGTAGCTCACTATACATAGGCTTTGTCCTGAAACAGTTACACTACCTAGAGGTTCATCCAGGCATGACCTAAAAACTCCTGCCAATTGATGACTGATATTTCCCTTGCAGCACACCTGTGTCAGGTGTCCTTCACTCACTCTTCTGTGCAGACTCTACACCAGTTTCCTAGTTACAATGAAAACAGTGGCTCCTTCTCAGTAAATCTGTGCTGAGATTTTAACTTTAAAGTAAAAGCGAATCTGCTCTCAGTTTCAACAGCACAGCTACTTGCTTACACTCTCTAACCAACTTTAATCTCTCATTTTTCCTCCCCAATTGCTTGGTTTTAGCTTCCAATTACATATCTTTCTAAGCAATTCCCAGACACATTTTCTAGTTCCTACACTCTTCTCCAAAAACCTCTATATGACACTAAGTCTCACAGTGCACTGGCCAGGATGGAATACTGCCATCCAGAAGTAAGAACATGAGACCCAACACCAACATGTACACATCCCTCAAATACTAAGTGGCAGTTTTGTACCTCAATCTCACTTTCAGATCCTCCCTAGCACACAGTCCTTGCCTTCTGGAGAGGAAAGCATTAGGGATACGCACAGGCTGGAGGAGCAGAAAGGCTGGGGCCCTTCCCCTGAGACAACCAACTGATGCCTGTAAAAAACATCCTACAGAAAGCTGAAGAGGGAAGGACCTGTCTCAGTGCACAGCACAGGGAATACTCAATGGATCCATGGCTAGAACCTCAGCAGTTGTAAAAATCACACACTTCTTTCCATCCAATCTCAGCATTTACCAAAGATAGCTGAAGACAGATACAGAATTAAACACAACTCCCAATGAGCTGAAAACCAGGAATTAAGTGCTTGCTGTTACCACAACTCCTGAGTAAGTTTAATTAGGATGCCATGAGATTTCCATTCCATAAGCAGTTATGACTTTGGCGATTTTTTGCTTTCCTTTAATAGCAGGGCTCTAGATGCATGACCTGTCATCCGAGACCTAAATGTCGTGACTGGAACCCAGTTTACATTGGTTTGGTACAGAAGTAAGAAACGCCTTCACAGTGGTCCCTTTGGCAAAAGCATCTGGCTCTCAAAATATTTCAGAAATGATCATCTGCTCTATGAGGTGAAAAGCATCTGGCTTTTAAGTCAGCAGTTTTTGTGGCAATAAATTGACAAAATAAGTAATCTCCAGGGTCAGCAGTGCTGGTGCCTTTCTGCAGAGATTAGTTTTGCATGCCTGACAGTGTCATGACTAAAGACAATTAACAAATTCATGGCAGCCTCCAGCATGTTAGCCTGAAGATACAGATGCATGAGTCATAAACACGGTATTCTAGGGGAACATCTGGACAAACATTTCTACTCTTTACATAAGAAGTGTTACTGTTTAAAAGTTTAAGATATTGGCATCCACCTTAAGAAGCGATAAAATACTGCATTGAGAGTGTGCTGTGAGAAACAGAAAAGGTAGTCTGCAAACCTTTGTGCTGAAACATACCCAAAAAATCAAAGAAAAGTCCAACAAAAGGACCATGTCATGCTGGTTCCATAAACAAATTGCTGAAGAGAATTAACACACTTTGGAGAGACTTGGTTTATCAGAAATCTTTGTTCCATATTAGTGATATAGCCTGAAAAATTCATCTGCACTTCTCTCACACGTGGCAGGATCCAGCATGAAAGTAAACATTGTTCTTGAAGCAAACAGGTGACAAACTGAATTGCACTGAGAATAAATAGCCTCCTCCAGCAAGCAGGCAAGGGAAATGTACAGTTACTTGTTCAACTGCACAGAGGTTTTCAGTACTTGTGCAGCAAAATAAGGTACTACCTTACCTAGTAGGACTAAGGCAGCATCAAGAGGCTCCTCTCAGGCTCAGGGTTCTGTTATGCCACAGAAGTAGTTCATACACAAAAACCTTGTGCATTGGTTTTTCTAAACCAGCTGAAATAAACAGTTAACAAACAACAAGCAAAGGGAGGAGACAGGTGATTGTAGCGTCTGTGTATAAGGTAGCTTCAGATTGGACTTAAAATGCACACATTAAGCCCATTATCTGTAGCTGCTGCTCAGCCTGGCCTAAATTAGCCTAATCTCTCATGGATATCACAGAAAAAAAAATACTCCAAATGTCTGTATTTCGAGTCATTACAAACATCCAAATCTCCTATTGAAATGCCCACATCAACGCCCATACATCATCCTTTGTCATTTGAGTGACAAAGCATTTTCCTTTCAGTTTAACCACATCAAGTATTTTCAGACCTTTACTTGCCACTGCCACGGCCTGCAGTTCCCAGAATCACACATTCAAAGCACTTGCACATCCACACAGCTCTCCTGGTACACAGCAGTACATCCAAAGGATCTCTCCTTTACTGGGGCAGAGGGGAGAGGGATATGCTTGTGCCAGCTGAAAGACCATTGCCAGCAGGTTGAGGGAGATGATCACAGAATCACAGCATTGTCAGAGTTGGAAGGGACCTCTAGAGAGCATCTAGTCCAACTCCCCTGCTAAAGCAGGATTCCCTGGGGCACATTACTCAGGGCTGCATCCAGCTGGGTTTGGAATATCTCCAGAGAAGGGGACTCCACAACTTCCTTGGGCAGCCTGTTCCAGTGCTCCGTCACCCTCATAGTGAAGAATTTCTTCCTCATATTTGAATGGAGTTTCCTATGTTCCAGCTTGTGCCCATTGCCCCTCATCCTGTTACTGGGCACTACTGAGAAGAGTTTGGCTCCATCCTCCTTGCACTCACCCTTTAGATACTTGTAGGCATTAAGGTCTCCCCTCAGCCATCTCTTCTCCAGGCTAAAGAGTCCCAGCTCTCTCAGCCTTTCCTCATACGAGAGACGCTCCACTTGATCCTTCTTGACTTGATCCTTCCCCTCAACATCACTAGTTCCTCTGGAGTACTGGGTCCTGTTCTGGGCTGCCCAGTACAAAAGGGACACGGACGTACTGGAATGAGTGCAGCAAAGAGTCATGAAAATGGCTACATGGACTGGAGCATTTGCCACATGAGGAGAGGCTGAGAGCTCAGCCCGAAGACAAGAAGGCTCAGAGGTGAAAACAATAAATACCTGATGAGAGTGTGTAAAGAAGATTGAAACACTCTTGGCAGTGGTGTCCAATGAAAGGACAAGAAACAAAGGGCACAAACTGAAATACAGAATATTCCATCAAACATACGAAAAAGCTTTTTTTATTGTAAAGATGGTCAAAAACTAAAATATCAGAGACGTTTGCTGTTTCCATTATTAGAGATACTCAACACCTGATTGGGGACAGTCATGAGCAACTTGCTTTGAGCAGGACGTTGGACTAGACAATCTCCAGAGGCCCCTTTCAACCTTATCTATTCTGTGATTCTGTGGCATTTTAGTCCTAAGTGTGCCTAATATTCAAACAAGAAATCAGAGCCTAAATCAGGAAGGGTAACCACATAAACAGCTACGTGGCTAAATCAATTTACCACAAACTTTTCAGGGGGAGGGGGGGAAGGTTGGGTGTTTTTTTCCTCTCTTCATAGCATGGGTACATCATATAACTGTCTACCCACACACTTGTGACAGTTGCAAGTTCTCCTTTGGCACGCCCCGAGTTGTTCACATCATCTTGTGGAATATTAAATTAAAATGTCAGCTTTCAGATGAGATACGTTTGAATGCCTTTCTGTATCTTTGTCAGCAGCAAAGTTAGGAGACAAAGATCTTGGGTGCAAACAGGCTTTGCTGTAACGTTTACTGACTCCTAGAGCAGAGTAATCGAGTTGAGTCACAGCACACACACAAAAAAGAAGTGAATGCAAGTGCTTTACACACGTTTCTTAATCATCATCCTGAAGAGGCTGCATTTCTCTCATACAGCAACACATTGAGAAATTATGAGGATGCAAACCCGTCTTCCTGCATGAAAACCAACAACTACAACTTCTACAAACTACAGATATAGTTTCCAAGAAGTTTTTTACACACTTGTTATGGAAAAAAGAATTAAAGGTGTCAACATCTGGATAAATTTAATTGCTAACTATGGCTTAATCTCTACTGAACAGTGCAGGTGAACCATGGATTCGGGTGGCAAGCTTAAAGCATAATGCTGTAAAGAGGATCCTCCGCGTCCTTTAGGTGACCTGTTAAAGACAGTAAGGTTTGAGTAGACACCTAAACATGAACAGAGAAGCCTTTTTTTCTGCTACCCAGTATTGTAAAGTGATGCAGCCTTGTAAAGGGGCACTCATGCAAGGCGCCTGCAGGAAAAAACACCCAGAAGACATGCAGTAAGCCCAAGGGATTCAGTGCGGAGGAGGATAAGACAAAGCAAGGCAAGATGCACAAATTGCAAACTGAAAATCAGATTGAGATGAACCACACGTTAACGAGAGTGGAACATCTCCCTTTCCACCCAGCTCCTGCATGAGGCAGAATGTTCTTTGGCATGAAAGAAACCACACAGTTGATGTGAACTGACCAATATAAATTTCCATCACCATTTCTGGTAAACCTTTTTTAAAAACTACAATAAACTTGATAAAAATACCATTTCAGCTTTAGTTCCCACCAAGAAACACTGGTTGGCTATCAAAAAGCTACCAAATTTACATGACACATTGGCCACGTATGTCTACACCAGACTTACATCTTTCCTGTAAATTCAGGATAAATTGATTTTGATATTTTTCAGGAAATTACAAAGTCTTTCTCTTGCATATGTAATATGGGAATTACTACAGGAGTTGCATGTTAATGCCGTAGTCTAAAAGAAAACACATTCCTGAGCAAGAAGCTAATAGCAAAAATTCAGTATGAGCTAATGGTCTAAAACATTCTACAAATTTAATCTCTTTTGGAACACTTGGCACATCACTCTCTTTAAAAAACAAGTCTGCTTGCATCACACTGTGTGTATTATTATTTTTGTAATGCTACTGCTACTGGGGACAGCTGAACAAAAGCAGGAGGTGGATTTCTCAGAAGTTCACCTCCTTCTGCTGCTTACTGCCCCACCTGAAGGCAAACGTGACTAGATCATCATAACTAGCCCTGCTGCAGATATGCCAAACAAGCACAGCAGATGGGGAATCAACAGCAGATGACAACCTGTATAAATAAAGAGATCCTATTTTCATCATCAAGTATCATTTAAAAAAAAAAAAAAAAAAAGGTATAAAACTAGCAGATGGGATTTTGGTAACCCCTCTCATGGGACACAGTCCTACTTTGAAGCAGATATTTTGGGAGGTGGGGGGATGCCATATGAATACTGATGTAACCACAGCTTCCTGCCCAGCCTGACAACAATTTACCAGCAGGCAGTGTGTTACCTGGCAATTTGTGCCCTATGGCAGATCAGACATATAGGCAGTATACTCTAAATAGAATGTTTCCCGACAGGATGAGACATCCGTGGGTGTTTTCAGCCTTGTATCCAAACAAGGCTTGGTATATTACTAATCCTATACCCATAACATTCTGGCCACAAAAGACAGTTACTGCTTGCAGCACTGCATTTGACAACTAGTTAAGCACAACGGGCATCTGTATAAAATAAATTAAAATGCCTTAAAACTGATTTAGAGATGTACTGAACAAGACTTTACAACTGCTAAAGCCTTTGCTGAAGTCATCCCTGCAGGCAGAACCTATTACTCTGAGTGCTGCAGGTCTCTGCAAATGTCAAGCTGCCTTTGGTACAGAACAAGTCATGTGTGCAGCTTCCAGCAGAGAAAAGGCCAGCCACTTTTTAAGCTTCCTAAGGCTGGAACTGCAGACACATCAATTGCATGCAGTTAACCTAGGTCTCCTTTCCCTAACATCTGCAAAAGACAGATTCTGACCCAGGTTTCTACATTTTCATTTGCCCAATTTAAGATAACCCAAGTTCCCACATTTTTCTTGATGAAACCAACCTATCTAATAGTGATGTCTTAAGGCAAATTCTCTTTAAAAAATAATTACAAAAGACAGAGCCAAGTAGAACTCCAGAAGAGTTATCCAGCCCATCTTCCACCCCATAGTACTTACACATACCTCTGTCATTCCTGCCAGACAGCTGCCTTATCTCATTACAGTAAAGGAGGCTTCAAGCCTTATATCATCGCTTTGTCAGGCCTGCGGCCAGAGCAAACACCTCAGCACTTTATATGCTTATATGACATGTACTTCAGCATAAGCTTAGAAGCTTTACAAGAACTGAGGTTGCTGATTTTATAATTAACAACTGTGGGTACAAAGATGCTGGTCATATATTCACATGCTCACAACTTGTTTCTCCTCACTACACTGGTTCCTGAAAAAGCAGTCAACATTACTAGAGCAAATTCATTCTCCTGAATAATGCAAGTTCTGATTGAGTAACATATCTCTACCTACCTATCTAAAGACTGATCTCTCCATAGATCTTTTCAGATTTCAAAATTAAGTTAGTAGGTGGCAAGTGCTGTTGCTGGCATGGCACCTAAAAGAAGGGGACATCACACCATTTGAGGATTTAAAACTGAAAGTGAACCCATAGAGAGTGATGAAAATATTAGCTTTTCTTAATTTAATTAGACACATCAACCATTCAGGGGCCTGACAGTACTTCTGTAGTAGCACTGACTTAAAATTAAGCAAATGCTGATTGCTTCCTGCGTAAGTCAGCCCAGGATCACTCTGTAAGTGTCTGTTCACTGACCTACGGTGGTAGGTCATCTCAGAAAATGAACAAAAGCATTTCAAAACAATTTGAACAAAGTATCAATTTTAGGTTGAGGTAGCAGTCATTGATAATCTGAATGGCTTAATCAGCAATTGCTTCACTAAAGATTTAAGAGGTCAGAGGGACATATTTACTATGTACACGTATGAACAATCAAACCTGCATTCTCTGCTATGACTTGGGTGAGACAAGACAATTCTGCCACATTACTGTTGAGCTATTTATCTGATGACACACTAAAAAAAGAAACGAATAGACACATGAATCATAAAATTATACTAACTGCAGTAGATGATGAAACTCATGACTCAGGCTCCTAAGATTACCATGTTTCAAATTATACTACTTGCATTTCTTTTATGTATTCCTTTGCAGCTAGTGTAATTTGTAGTTACCATCAATTAAATGACAGTCATAAATGAAACTTCTAGAAGATAAAAAATGAATCGTGAGGTTGAGCCAGTAAGCAAATAAAAATGACAAAAGATTAACTTTATAAATGCCCTGAGGCACAGCATTAAGATATTAACACAATATACAGTTCTGTCAGTATGCTCTGACTAGAAAGTTTGTTACATTTTCAACAAAGCAAGTGCAGCATCTTGCCCCTCTAACAGCATTAACCGGTTGCTTTCTGACACTCTACTCTTGCAAAGGTGCTTTGGAACAGGGAATGGGTGCTTGTCTACAGACACTACCAAGTACTTTTCAGATGTACTGCTTAGAAAAAGTTTCAGTATAGATTTCTTCAGCTTCTTATGAAAACCTTTTAGAGACTTTCACCGAACAGAAATACACAGGAAGGAAAAAGTGGTGTTCAAAAAAAAAACAACTCATTGGTACCCAGTATCTTCCTGAGTTTCCCACACCATTTCTGTCTACAGCAGTGGGAGGAGATGACTATAAATAAGGGTAGATTCAGACTAGATAAAAAAAGGACACTTTTTGCAATGAAGGTGGTGAAACACTGGCCCAGTTCACCCAAAGATTTTGGTAGCTGCCTCATCCCCAGAAAAATTCAAGGTCAGGCCGGATGGGGCTCTGAGCAACTTGATCCAGTTGAAGATGTCACTGCTCCCTGCAGGGAGGTTGGACTAGATGATCTTTAAAGGTCCCTTCCAATGCAAACCATTCTATAACTTGAAACATATCCAGAGGCTACAAAAAACGAATATGCAAATGCAAGAACTTATTATTTCACCAAAAAAAATTACAGAAAATTGCAGACAAAACAGCCATAGTAGGCAAGCCTTGGGTCAATGGAGAAGTTAGAAACAGGCAAACAAAAGGTTCCAACTAGATTTAAGAAAACAAAGCAGAACTTAACGGAGGAAAGGTGACAGCTAGAAGAATAAACAACAGCTCCACTTCTTGCTGGCAAGGACAGAGGATAAAAATTACAGGCAGACTGATAAGCTTACGACAACTGTGCACCTGCAACATGAGCATCAGTAAAAACCAGCCTTCAAAAAGAAGCTGGCATTGCTCTTGTGGAATCATAATTTTTGACAGTTACCTAAAATTAGGAGGGAAATTAGTTAAATTAGTTTCTATGGAACAGAACTGCATTTCCCAAAAGCAAACTTAAACTTTAAGCAAAGTCCTATGAGGAAAAAAAGTTTTTCAAATACAACCACTTCCAAATCCAGCAGCCTCCACCTGCATCTTCTGATACTAAGGTCATCAGGCTTTTACTTTGGAGTACTCATCCAGCTTTCATCAAAGTAGCTGGATGAAAGCATCTCCGATCTTTGCCCCAAAGGAATTTTCCTCGTTTCACTCCTGAGGGAAACTGGATCAGTTCTGTGATACTTGCACACAAAGAAATCCTGAGTTGTGCTGGCTTTGCACACTTAGGTTGCATGTGACTTCTACACTGCTCAAGGCTCCTTGTGTGTTTGTTCACGGTTTCAGCTGGCGGGACTTGCACAGCTTGCAATTTACCACAGTTCATGCAAATACAGCATAAAAATTTGAAGTGTGCTAATTACCACTTAAAATCCTTCTGTTGAACATCAAAGCACTCTAAAGACCATCTATGGGAACTTAACTCTTCTATTCTCCTTCAAGGATTGCCCCCGTGTCTGCTCTACTCATGGCAGGTGGGGGAGCAGGCGGTAGCAGCACAGGGTACATGAGGCAACACTATTAAGAACTTGTACTTCACAGATTTTCATGTTCTAGTAACGCCACAAACAGGCTGTCTTTGAGAGCAACAGAGAAACCTTATTACTAGAGTGAGGATGGAACAGAAAAAATGTTCTCAATAAGTTGATTAGAAAGAGAAGCTGCAGCAATGCATGGAGGACTCAGCAAGTGATGGAGACATTACAGTATGTTCCCTCAGCCCTTGGAACTAACTAAATGCAACCATGTACTGACTGCAAGGCCATAACATGCACTTTAACAGCACAGGCAACCTAGGCTACATCTGGGAGAACAGAAAAGCCAAGAAACACCTGGTAAAGGAAAATCCTGCTGTTACCTAGACAAAGAATATCTTGCATCTCAAAGCCCCAAAGGTCACATGCACCATCTTCTTCCACTTCAAACAAGGACTTTCTCCAGAACTGTAAAGTCTGTCAGTATCCAGTACAGATGCCAGGCAGTACAGCTTTTGGCTTTGCTAAGACACCAGGCCATGGAGTTGATGAAGGAGATCATAAAGAAGCCAGAGGGCTGTTAAATTGACTAACTTTAATTGATTAAACTCCTAGGATACCAGTAACTTGTGGCCAACACTGCGACCTTTGAGATGAGACAGAACAGATCCAGCCTGCTTGACCATGCAATCATTAAGATTGCAGGGAATTTGAATGCTGGAAGTTCACAAGTGAAGAAATGCGTGTCAGGGAGCCCTGGCAAGCTTTCCCAGCTCTGCTGTGCAGCAAGTGGAAGGGGGTCCCACCTTCAGGCAGCTAACTAACTACTGGCAAAGCAGAGGGGTAACAAATACAAACCAACACCACATCTCCACACAACAGGGAAGGTCTCGTTTCTCCTCACCTACTGGTAACATATCTTGCAGCTGTAACACACAGATGCTAGACAAAAGGGAAAGTAAAAAATATTTTTAAAATATTCCAATTCAAATGGCTTTAACTTACAAAGATGCTTCTACACTGTGTGATCTTGGTGTATTGCAGACCGTAAAAAGCTGCCAAAACCCAACTCTAATAACTGAGCCCATGTCCGCCCCCCAACAATGCAGGCTGGCACTAACAGAACATAATTCCATGTCGTAGCAGCAGATCTGTCCACAATGCTAAAGGACAGGACAATTTGAGAATTGTTTTCAGTCTATACAGCCACAGTATATCTGCTGTGAAAAATGCATGTTTCAAGACAACTGCTGTAGGGGGTGCCTGTCAGCACACACCCAGAAACCTGAAGACAAGTTTTCACCACTGTTTTAAATTATATGAATGAAGTTCTGTCTCTCAAACATCTACCACGCTCTAGAAAGCCACCAACTTGCAGGCTACTAGACTCCCAGTTTGAAATCAGGATGAATTAATACCCATTTCCTTGTAAGTTGGGGAAATGGCATGACTGCAGATGAAATAAATCTTTGCCTGTCTAGAGGAAGTCCTTGAGGCAGCTGCCATTAATGGAATATAATTTAACCTGCAGGCTGTACAAACTTGCAGCCACCATCAGGAAAAAAAAAAGTTAAAATACTAATGAATGCTTGGAAGAAGGCCTCTGTACTTGCAGAAAGCTATTCTGAGGTACAAAAAATTCCCACCTTCTCCACACTATACAGGAAGAAGTGTTAAACAATAATGAAGTGAGAAGCAAACTATGGGGAAAGATGTAGTAATGTTATTATAGATGTTAGGATAGACATGAAAATTAAGAGGTAGTCAACAGAACAGCTTGAGTCTCCACAGCATGAGTCTCCAGAAGTGACCAGAGGTGTGACATTCAGAAGAGTAGTTCCCACTGCTCCACCCAGACCACGAAGAAAAGAAATGTTGATGTTCTCCCAGTCCGCTGAAAGAACTACTATTCACAAAGAAAACTAGCCCTATTCCAGGTCTGCAGGCTAGGTTAGGTTACACCAGAGAAAGGGCTTGTTTGCAGGTGCCTCAATAAAGCATTTTCTCTTAGATGACTTTGCTACCAGACCTACAGCCTACAAGGTGACTGTAGTAGCTGACTTAGGTATGATGTCCTGAGCAAAAGCCAAAACTGATATCTACACCAAGGTGAGGTGTGCAGACAGAACACAAATCTGAGCAGGTAACAAAGGTAACAGTCCTCATGAATGGAAGTTGTTGGCATCAAGACCTGCAGGCTTACCATTACAGGCCACAAGAAGATATGAATGTCATGATCCCGTGACAGCAACTGAACTCCTTACTTCCCAAGAAAGCAATATTCAGCCCCTAAAGGTTCCCCCACTGACCTGGTCTGTGCAAGGACATTGCTCAAAACTGGAGACTACTGATTCCAGGGAAGAATGAAGTTAAGTATCATTTCGGCTTCTCAGAAGAAGCACCAAGTAAGTAAGGAGACAGACAGTTCCTACAAGATCATTTCAACCTCCCTTCTGAGTTCTCCCAGCTCCCATCTTCTAATTTAGACGAGATGAACTTGGGAAAAAAACATGTCTCAAATTAAACAGCAGGCACTCCATTATCATGGATTACCATTCAGCTTTGGCAGAAAAGCAGTGCAACATGACCCTGAACCAACCTATTTTCTTAAGGCCTTCAGCAAGTAAGAAATGAGAAGAAAGCCACAGCTACAAAATTACCACAGAAAAGGTCATAGTAGAAACGAACAGAACTGGTGACACTAAGACTGTAATCAACATTTCATTCAAACGGGAAGCTGTCTCCTCCCCTGCCACCAAAAGGTTTTTAAAGTTTTACTGCAGTTAAAAAAAAAAAAAAATCCATCTCCTCTGCTACGTTCTGCATGTAAAAATCCTCTTACTTACAGATGGTGAAGAGATTTTGAAGGGACTGCAATTTTTTTAATCAGACATACACAGAAACTTCTGGTTTCAGAAAACTAAGAAGTTTAGCAGTTTGGGGATTTAAGAAATAAACTTTAGGTTGCAAGGACTCTGAAGCAGGAAAACTGCAAAAATTTATTCTAATGTACATGACACAGCACAACAAAAAGCATCAGGTTAGTCTTCTCACCTCTATTGATTGTTTAACATTAAATAAAATTAAACTTAGCCTTTATTAATAGCAAAAGACTGCGATCAGTATTTGGAAAGCATCCCAGGAAATTGCTAATCTGTTTATTTTCATTGACATAAACCAATATATTGTTCTTCTCATTTCTGTAATGAAAATATTTATTACACTAACCAAAAATCTGCCTAAAAAATATTTCAACATAGGTTTTGCCATAATTGGTTATATTGACATTAGAGAAACTAAAAAAATAATTATAATTTAATTTTAAAAAGGATAAAGTATCTTACATGCTATTCCATTTTAAAAAAATAATTGATTTAAGGATAGAAAACCAAGTCTAATATCAGAGGTGGATCTGCCAAGCTCGTATCTTCTGTTCACTATGGACTGTGTTACTGTACCTGAGGGCTCCCCAATTCCTCTGGTGCTGTTTCTTGCCCATTACATACTACATTTTTACATTCTTCATCCAACAACATGCAGCTTCAGTAACTCCTCTACAAAACACTAGTCTGCCATCAGTGCTGTCCAAGAGCAACACCCAGAGGCTGAATACATTTCTACAGCAACTGCACATTTTAACCTGTTTCTTTATGAGAAGGTAGGAAAATCTTCATAAAGATAATCAACAATTTCCTGGAAAACTAAAGAGCTGACAAAACTCTTTCACTGGTAGTGCTAACAGCCAAGTGTTGCAGGCAAACAAACCCACCCATGAAAAATCACATCTTTATAGCTATTGCAAACAACATTTAAGAACAAATGATATATACACACTTATACAGAGCTACTAAGTAGTTTTTGCAAATGTGTGTATATTATTTTGGCTGGCAGCAGCACTGCCAAGGAGCAACCAGAAGGATGCCTGCTCTCTGGAAAGCCAACTGCATTTTTCCAATGCAGAAAGACAGGTAAAAGGCAGGCTGCTCTCCATTTCCTTTACAAGTTGTCAAAGCAGTACTTTTTTTTTCCCCCCTTAAATCTTGAAGGTAGTTACTGAAGGAATAACTTGTTGATTCAATAACAAAAAACCTCCAACAAAAAGGTAATACCCCAGAGCATCTTTAAGACTAAGATCTTATCTGGAAACACAGCAAGAAAAGGGATGGAAAACTGGTTACAAAAACAAGATCTCTGGCATCTAACAAGATTATTCTCTGTAAATTTAAAGCTTACATAACAGACTAAGAAAAAGGCTGACAAACTAAGAACACAATCTGTAACTCCACACTTACACCAATTAGCATGTATTTAGAATAAAATATACTTAGAAGAGCAGTGAAGACTGGGTAATCACAAAACAGGACTGCACCTACCAAACATTTTATATTTTGAGATTTTGGAACAAGACAATTATTTCAAAAAAAATCAAACAAAACCAGAAGTCTCTCTCAAACACCAGATAGAAAAGTCCTTCATCTCTTAAGTAGGCTTTGTTCCGTTCTCCTCAGTTATTCGCTTTTTTTTTTCATCTGTCTTTTCAGAATCATGTTCCTCACATGGCTCGTGTTCTCCAGCTGATTGTGGTGAAACTGGAATTGCATCAACTGCCTGGAAACAATCATCCCTCAGCACCTGCTCAGCTGTCAGTCTGTTACAGCAGAACAAATTCAGGAGAAGAGATTTAACTTTATCATCCTACAAACAGAGAGAGAAGGATTTAATCAATAAGCAAAACCAGCTCAATTACAAGTAACAAGCGGGTATTTGGTGAACACATCTTGTGTTTAGGGCCCAAAGTCCTCACAAAAGGTTGCACTATAGTACGCCCAGTGGTAAACTTCACAGTGCTCATTGACAACAAATTAAAACCAAGTGTACAGCACCAGGTGTGGCAATCTGGTACCAGCAGATTTCACAGAAGAGCGTGAGTTATTCTATTTTAAAATATCAATTTACTGAATTACTATAAATTATAGAAATACTGAAGCTGGTCATTGTACTGAGAAGGAAAAGAATGGGTGGCATTCACCTTCAACAACTTCTTAACTTTTGTCACATTGCTTTTTCTCTCTACAAGACCACAGAGGAAAAAGAGAAAAACAAAGCAATGGCTCTGTCAACAGCAGATATTTTGCTATTAACCCATCACTTACACTTAAGCTCTTCAGAGTTATCAGAAGGGATTATATGCCTAACTGCTTAGCACATTAACAGAGACAGACTCCACACACAAAACATAAAAACACAGCTGCTACACATATGCATAAACACCAGCTGTTGAGGGAGAAAGAGCACACACTGGATTTGGACAAGGGAACTGCAAGAAAGACAATCTCACATGCTGATCTAAGACATCTGGATGACCAAAACTCAATCGGAACAGAATCTTTCCAAAATAAGGCTTGTTCAGTCTCCAAGCCAGTAAGACCTCTGACCAGGGTCAAAAATACAGCAAAGCACAAGACACCTGTACACCTCTCATCTATCCCCACTTCATCCAGAGAATCATTGTGATGCAAAGAAATGTACACAAGTAGACAAAAACAAGCAGATAATTCCCAATTCTTCCGTAATAATTAACAGAGCGATTCTGGAGAATTAGACACTCGTCAAATAATCTGAAATCTGGGAGAAAATATGAGATCTGGAAACAGATCGTACAGGCATAAAGGACTGTTCAGAAAACATTTTAAACGCTCAAAGTATAATCTCTAGTTAATAAGATCCAAATATGTGCAATGAAAGACAGCAGTGAACCGTAACTACACATTTCCCCTGCAAAATTAAGTGAGAAGTGACTCAAGTCTGATCATTTGAAGACCTTGAAAAGCTTTGCACTTGTATATCTGCATTTCATGGTACTATCAAACGTCTGTCAACAACAAATAGCCCCTTCTTACCATCTTCTTCCATCAAGGAAGCCAAAAATTCATTCCACACGGAATACTGCTGTAGGACAACACTTAATCATGTTTGCTACATTTCATCGTGTTTGCTCTTATTTACTGCCTTTTTTTTTTTTTAATACCTAAAACTGCATGCTGAAACACACTGAACACTGAAGCCTGGGGTGGCTAAGTAAAGTGGCTAAAAGATCTTATCTCTAAACTTTGTTTTCCTCAACAGTTACCTAACATAAATATCCCCAGCTTAATGCTTGACATTCTCTTCCTGTGGCAATTCTACATTTGTTGAAAACAACCAAAATTTTACTAGTTGCAAGTGTGTAATTCCTCCTGGCATGAGACTGAGAAGGAAGGGAAATTATGAGCCTGTCAAGGGCCTGCAGATGGGCATGGAGATTAATTCTGAATAAGCTGATTATAGATAAAGCACTTAAAAGCAAAATAGATTTTCCCCAAGAACTGGGGCAAGGATTAACAGCCAGAGGTCTAAAAGATTCCCCAAGAAACAGCTGAAAGATATTTATTAGTAATACATTTCTTAGTAAAAGTTCCATGTGTGTTCCTGTGCATTGCAGGCAGAACAGATTGCTTTGCAGCAGACTTTGACGGTGGGTCCACGTGCATGCACACACAACCAGGATGAATCCTTTAAAACTGCCAACAATTATTTACTGATTAGGTTTGTATCACCTGACAAGGTCAAAATAAAACACTGCCTCTTTTCATCAGGAAAAAAAAAAAAAGTTAAAGAAACTTATTTTTATTAAAAGCTGTAAAATTAATCCCTGCTAAGAACAATAATGGATAAATACATTAATTGTCCTTGAGATAAAGGCAGCTGTTTGCACTTCAACGAACACCTGCTATAGAAGAATACCAAAGTAACACCCTGAAACTGGATTTGTGTATTTCAGACCTTATTTGTAAAACATTATCATAGCAGGAATTTTATGGAAAACAGAAGTAAACCAAATCCTATTTTTTATATCCCAATAAATCTTTTCTACTTCCTTGAACAATTAAGTTTAAGGGAAAAAATTACGGTTTTCAGTGTCTAAGGATTATTATGCATAATCCTGAATGACACACTGGGCAAACGGTTCTGGACAAGTTTTGTGGAATACATTTAAAACGCCTAGTTAGTCTTAATGGTGAATCATCCAAGTGCTATTTCCGAGACTGCCGTGTTTCATGAGATTATCTTTTAATAAGAAAACAGACAGCTATAATGAGCAATAAGAAACAGTATTTACAAGATAACTTCCCTGCTCAAATCCTGTATGTTCTATGCTTTTATTTTCCATTGTAGTGTGTTCTGGTTTGGTGGGTTTCTTGATAGCAGGGGAAGGGCGCCATGGGTGGCTCCCAAAAGAAGCTGAGAAGCTCCCCCTACTCCAAACCCAGCCAAGGAGACGTTAGAGGGACAATAGATGCGCCTCAGTGATTAACATGCGAAAGAACTGAGACCTGAGTTGAGCCAGCACTTAAGAAGAGCTGAGCTGGGGAAGGAGAGTGGTGCTGGTGGTTGCTAAGTAAGAAGGGAAAGAAGGTGCCCAAGCAGAAGTTTTCCTGCAACTATTAGTGAGATGGCAACTGTCCCCCTGCATTCATAGAGGAATGTGGTGGAACATTCCCTGAAGGCGCCAGGAGGGGTGAACTTGGCCACTGGACTTGGATGTTGTGGCCAGTGGATTTGCTGCCAGTGGACTCTGATTATGCAGCTTTGGAAGACCCTGGTGCCAGGGGAGTTTGTTCCTGAAAGAGCCCGTGACTCTGTGGGAAGCCCAGGCTGGAGCAGTTCCGGACCTCGTGGGAAGGACTCATGAAGGAGAGGTTCGAGGAGTAATCTCTCCCATGGGAGGGACCCCGTGGGGAAGCAGGGAAGGACTGTAAGGAATCCTTCCTGAGGAGGATGTGATCTGACTCTAAACCCCAACCCATCCCCCTGCGCCCCTGGGGGAAGGAGGCAGAGAAATCAGGAACAAAGTAATTTGGGCCCGGGAAGAAGGGAGGGATGGGTAACATATGCAAACCCTGCTCTTTGTGTTGTCTGTGTCCTGTGTGTGTTTGATTATTATTTTTTTCTCCAAATTGAGTCTGTTTTGCCTGGGACCTTAATTGGTGAAGAACATTCCTTGTCCTTTGTCTCGACCCAGGAGCTTTGTCCTCCTCATCCCAGAGCGTATGTGTGAGGGTAAGTTGAGTCTTAAGGTAAGATCAACAGAAGAAGCACAATATGAGAAGTAGTCCATACAGGTTAAAAAAAGCCAAGGGAAATGCACTCAAAGGAGATGGGACGGACACAGGACGAGAACAAAGCAGTCAATAACTAGACAGCCAGAAGTACAGCAAAAAGAACAAAGCAGAAACTAATCTGGAAAAGCAAACGATGTGAAAAATGTCCATAAATCTCCCAGTGCATTTCTCTACACAACATATGGTGGTATGAATTTTGTTATTCCAACGTATACAGACGAAAAGGAATTGCCTGTAGCAAAGGTAGAAGAGGTTAAAAGAAGGCTAGTAAGAAGGTCTGGCCAGAATGCTGAAAGGTTACAGGAAAGAGTTATACAAGAAAATAAAACCAAGGAAAGAGAAGTGTTCAGGCAACTAAGACACACAGAGAGATGCCAGAACAATACCAGCATTTGATTAATATTCAAAAGATGTGTAAGTTAGCAAAGGATTGACTTCAAAGTTGGGGGCCTAAGTTGAGAAACATGAAGGCACCCAGGTCTACTTCTTATTCTCAAACACTGAGATACTAGGCAAGGACCAGCTTCAAAAAATGGACTGAAAACAGAATTAAAGGTGACAAGTCGCTGGCATACAGTAGACAGAGAACAACAGTTGAGACCAGAATGAAAGCAGCAACACAAATTTGTGTCTTCCAGGGTACACTTACATCTATGCATTTGTTACACTTGTTAAGTGATTAAAATGGAATTTGGCTGTTTTATTAAAGCTCAAGCAATTTGCATTCACAATGTAGAAAGGCTGATGAACAAAGTCAACTTCACTGACTTCAGAAAAGACAGATTCCTCATTTTTGAGGCTGAATCTCAATGACTTATTCTCCAAGTTTGTAACTTGGTGCCATTCAATTTATAGTTATCCATGAAGAAATTGTTCCTTGTGAAGTCAGAGTTCAATATTGAGAAAACTATGGGGTTTTCTGCCTTCTCAAACAGCATTCTATGTGTGTGTGTGTGGTATTTATAACTATCCAGAGAGTAAATTAAGACTATTTTCTCAACCCAGCACTTAAAATGAAATGCTTGACTTAAAAAGAAATATCTATTAACCCCCAATAAATAAGAGAAGTCTAATCTTGCTCTGACAATTAACGTACCATAACAACCATATCCACCTCAGGTGTTCCATCTTCTTTTATGACAAACTCCTGGTTTTGAACACAGAGCTGTAAATGAAAAGATACATAATGCATAACTCTGTTGGGTTTTTTCCCTTTACTTTAACAAAATTACGTATCAGTCAAGGAAAGTCCAGATTTCAAGTGAAAATTAATTGTTATGGGAAAATGGAAGGGGAAAGGCTTCCTCATAATTTCACAGTAGGGTAAAACATACAAGGGACTCAAGGTGCCCTTACACAGAAACAAGGGGGGGGAAAAAAATCTGTACCAGAACAAGCTTTTAGAGGTCAAAAGAAATGGTCCTTAAAATATATGACTCAAAGCCCATGCACAAGCTGTATGTGTAGTTATATAATCCTCTTTGAGAAATGCTGAGGGGTAAGTGCACTCTAACAGACAAATGTAAAGCCTGAGCTCATAAAGTAATTCTTTCCCAGTGTTTACTATTGCCTACAACCATGTCCAACTACAGCATTTTTTCAAAACCCTGCCTGCAGGTTAAGCTGAAAATGCCTCTATTCTGAACAATTACATAGACAGCAAAAGGAAGCATGTGTTTAGTCAGTGCTGTGAAACATACAACTTAACACAGGAAAGTAGACTGCTTTCTCCTCCCAGGCATAACATGCACTAAAAACCAAAACACTTATCTAAGCAACGCTGCCAGCAATACATGTCCCCGCCTTGCCTTCATCTTCCCTCTCTTTTGATTTGGGTGATTCTTCAGGGGCAAGGTCACAAAAAAAGAAAAAAAACTTTCACAAGGAATGAATAGGAAGTGCAGTAAAAACTAACAATACCCAGCACAAGGAATAAAACTATAATTTTTATTCATGTTACTCTACAAATTACACTATATATTTTAAAGAAAAAAGCACTGTCTTTTGCCCATAATTGTAACTCCTATTCATTCCACACTTAGCAGTCAACTGAAAATATCAACACTTAGTTCACCAAAATGATTAAAGCAGAAGTTGGAGATGACATTTACTGCTCATTATACGCCTGTTACAGTTCCACAATGTTACTAGAAACTCTCTCAGAAGCCACAACATACCCAGAAGAGAAGGCAGCCATAAGCATACATATCGGAGGCTGGAGAAGCTGGCTGTCCCATTTTTAGTTCAGGAGCAACTAAGCTCAGGGTACCGACAACCATTGTGTTTGCCACAGCACGTTGTTCCTACGGGGAAGAAAATGGTTCCTGTGATTTCAATCAAGACCAACAGCACACTGAAGCAGATGTACCTCCCTCTCCCTTCTAATGTCAGAAAATTTTACCATACAGTTCTGTGCTGACCTAGATCAAAATGTAAAATACTCCTTTACTGATCAAAAAAAAGAGGTATGTAAAGGAAAAAAGATAATATCACACATCTGTAACCTGTAACTGTAATAAAAGAACAGGGATGGCAGATTTTACTCAGTACTAGAACTATCAAAACTCGTAAGTTGGTAAAGAATATATATTACAAAACTTCTCAAATTAGGAAAAAAAAAAATCACATATTAAAAGAACTTTGGCACTATTTTGAAGAACTTTAGTTCTCAAGCTCAGTTCTGACAGCTTTCCTGTTTCTTCTTCTCTGCCTTTATGGTTTTTACCTGAAACTAGCTGCCTCCTCCCTCCTTTTTTCCAGCATATTTTAGGGCTGTCTACTAACAAAATAAATTATAGACGGAGTTTCTAACACTCTCTGTGACAGTGGCTGGTGCAAGCTATAGCCAGACTGGAATCAGGCTGAGAGAGCTACTGTTGTTCAACCTGGAGAAGACTCCAGGAAGTAACCTTTCAGACCTTATAGAAGCATTCCAGCACCTGAAGGGGGCCTACAAGGAAGTCAGAGGGGGACTTCTTGCAAGGGCATATAGTGATAGGATGAAGGCTAACTGTTTTAAGCTGAGAGTTGATTTAGAACAGATATTAGGAAGAAATTATTTACTGTGAGGGTGGTGAGACACTGGAACAGGCTGCCCAGGGAAGCTGTGGATGCCTCATCCCTGGAAATGTTCAAGGCCAGGTGGGATGGGGCTTTGAGCAATCTGGTCTAGTGCCAGGTCTCCCTGCCACTGGTAGAGGGGTTGGAACTAGATGGTCTTTAAGGTCCCTTCCAACCAAAATCTATGATTCTGTGAAGAAGACTAGTCTCCAGATTGCTAAGAGTCTTTGGTAACACATCAGTTACCAGCTTCACTCATGCATTTGTGATCATGCAGAAAGTACAAGCACTGAGCTGCACTGACTCCCCTACAGAGAAGGTACAAAATGGACCCAGGCCGTGAACCACGGATGAACCTTCCTGCATATAACACGAGCTGCTTATTTCAGCACAGCCCACACACGCAGGGAGGAGTAAAGAGAGAGATACTCTACATCAGCTCTTGCAATTTTCACAAGTACACCATCTGTACTGAGTATGACCATTAAGAAAATTCTGCTGTCAAAACTTTTTAAAGCATCTCTCTTTAGCATGTTGAAAAATCAAATTTATTTCAAGGGAAGCATATCTTGTTGTCCAAACATTTGACATTCTTCATGAGACTGACAGATAATGCATTTCCAAAACAGAAATAAGGGTTCTCAATGAAACTTCATGTTTTCTATATTAATATAATTATATACTC
This sequence comes from Apus apus, assembly GCF_020740795.1. NCBI lineage: Eukaryota > Metazoa > Chordata > Aves > Apodiformes > Apodidae > Apus > Apus apus. Next base: position 33,362,737 of record NC_067283.1, on the reverse strand, counting down.
TAGCAATATATAACACTATTTAAAAATTTAAATAAGCATTAAGCAAACCTCTACCACAAAAATGTTTGAGCTCAAACAATTTGAGTTTAGAAAGCCAAAAGGTCACTACAGAAGAGATAACATCATTGGAGACTTTACTACATAAACACAACAAATAGTAAAAAAACAGCTTGTGTTCTTAAAGAATATTAGGTTTTCCCCAAAAACAACTATTAAAACCTTTACTACAGAAACAGAGGACTACATGAGAAGTACATATAATTACAGGTATATGTAGGCAACATACAAAAATCCCGTTAATGTTCCAAATACTGCAACAGATTAAAACACACATTAGAACACTGTCACCTACCAAAACAGAAAGCCAAAGACTTTGTAAGAGCTTGCTCAGCCCTTCTTCAAACATGAGTTCTTACTCTCACCTCTGATGGTGCTGATGACCATTAAATATACAAGACAGACAGAAAACCACTACTGCATCTTCTCTTCTTTGTTCCACTATTTTGTTTGGTAACCAGAGCCCACATTCAGTAATTCTTTCTTTTCCTGTCCAAGGTAAGATTATTCACATTTCAACAAGACTCAAACTGCTCAATTATTCAGAATATGAAAAAGGAATCTTGCTGATAAGCACAATGTTTATCTTTTACATTGCATACAATTGTCTTTTTTGATACATAAATCTGATTAAAAGTTGCTTAAAAGATTTTTTTTTTTTTTTACCTCTGATTTTGTGAATTCAAAGTCTCCCACAAATCCATGGCTTCGATTCACAGCAAAAACATTCCTTCCATGCAGAGATCCATGTACTATGTTAGCTCCATGCAATGTTTGTAAACCTTGGGCCACTCCTTTCATCACTTTTAATGCCTCCTAATGATTTAATTTGCATATTTATTACAAAGATAGATATGGAAAAAACAAAGCACAGTATCAAGTAAGTTTCTATCCAGAACTAAGACTTTTTTTAAAGATTTGTTCACATTCAAAGTTCATGCCAATTCCATTTTATGAAGTATGGAATATTTCCCATTAAGACTATTATGACTTGCACAACCAGGCAGGGGATTAAAAAAATGCAGTGACTGATTAATAAATCACCTACATGAAAAAAATATTGGAGGAGGAGGGAAGAGAAATCACAAAAAAAATCTGTGTGACAAGTAGGTTGAAGTCCAGAAATGCAAGCTTCAAGTCACCAAACAGAACTAGAGATTGTGCTGGCTTCTAGCTACTGCTTCTTTGAGAAGGGATGATGTCCAAACTGCCTATATGCTGTGTGGGAAGCCAGGCAAGGAAAAGGAGGGGAATGAAGTGAGAGAGAAGAGAGGAAAAAAAATTACACACATGGGAATCCTCTAAAACTTCAATACAGAAATGCCTGCCTCTGAACATCCAACATGTTCAACTCCAGGACTTTTAAAATGTACTAGTAATACAGCTAAGGCATCAATTTCAATAAAATAAAAAGAAGTATATGCACGCAAAATCTCTTTTCAAAAACTAGTAACTACTGCCTGACCAGATGCTAAGAATGTCAGTCAAGCTAACCTGGCAACTTATTACAGTCACTATCAGCCACCAAAGGCCATGAAACACCATCAGCCTCATAAGATACAGCAAAACAATTTTATTTCAAAACATACAAAATAAAATGCTGATAGCCTAAGCAGTTACACTTACTTCTGAAGTTAAAGGTGTATCAGCCTGTAAAGCTTCCAGACTTGCTCCTGGGTAGTACGGGACCATTAAATACACCAAAGGATCAGACTTCAACAGCAGCAACAATGACAAATTAAAAAAGGAAAAATAGATTGTTTCAAATATAATTAATATTGGGACGTTTATCATGTGCTAGATGTGTGATAAATCAATTAATTACTTATTGTCTACTAAGTAGACAGTTTATCTAAACTCAGAAAGGAAGGATTTTTCTGATTCAATACCCCAAATTAAAGCATTTAAAGCTTCAGGGTTGGGCCAACTGCAAGTCTTTCAGCTGAAACCAGGAATCAAGATCATCAATTTAAATCTTGCCTTGCAGAAAAGAAGGAACAACAGTTGTAATAATCCAGATTTCTCCTTCTGCTGGTGCCAAACTCTGTGATACTTGGCAACTCGTTCTATCACTTGAGCCTCTGAGTTTACATCTACAGAGTATCCCTGAAAAACAAAGCAGATACTCAATTATTACTGCTAATGCCTGTAACATTATTAATTTTAAAAAATTATAATAATAAAGAAATGCATATTGTTAGATGCCATCAAACACCTTCCTCTTCTACTTAACATAAAACTCAATTCCAACTGTCACAGACGATTCCTGTATTTTCTTATTAACTCTTAGAAAGTCTGTACCAACAAAGAGCAAGTGTGTCTCTAATGTGATAGTTAAATAAGCCAAGTCAAAAGCAAGAAGAGCATTTACAACCATGCCTCTCATAATACCACAGCCCCTGGTTTCTTAACTGCTAGCAGATGGGTAGAGAAGCAGAATAAGGGAAAACCAGCAGTTCCTGAAATTTCTCAGTGAAATCATCAGGCAAATCGGCAACTGTAAGAAGAGACAGGAATAATGAAGAGGAATAAAGGTCCACCAGACACCAGAAAGAATAAACAGAAGGGAAGCACTCTTCACTACAGCAGTCCTCAGAAAAAGTGAAAAAACTCAGTAAGCAACATGGAAGCAATCCAAAGAGAAAGTAATGTTTCATATTCTACAGATCCTAAGAAAAATAATCTGCCCTCAGAAAAGCTCTGTTAAACACAGGGATATGAAAGGAACAGCAGAGTTCATTCAGAATCTGCAGGTTAATAAGCCAAGGCCTCACCTGCAGCCCTAACCGAAAGCCAGTGCCAACATTACCTTTAAAAGAACCTTCTGGCCCTGAATTTCTGAACACACCAAAGGTCGCTTCGTGCTCAGTTCCTTCATGGGCTCAGCATCCAGAAGGTCTCGGTCCAGGCTGCACGTCAGAAGTCCACCAGAGTTCTGAAGCACATGCACACAAATATCCAGGGTAAGCACATGGCATTTAACAGCTGGTAAGACTCAAGAGTCTTTGACTACCTCTCTTCTTCCTCAATTAACTTAGCAAAGCACAAAGCCTGTTGGGACATGTTAAAAATTTACAGCATCTGCTACTAAAAGGCTGGCCATGACAGGACAACTAATGAAATGCACTCCTTGAATATCTCCCAGAAGACAGAGCAAAGGAGGAAGACCCCAGCAAAAAACACTCAGGGTATACTGTCCCCTAAATGAATAGAGACTGCAGAGGATTGTTGGCGCAGCGCCTTGATAATGCCCAAAATAATAACTGACAGTGCATTCAAATGCAATCTCTGCTTACCATATAGTTCAAAATTCCTGCTTCTGGATAAAGAAGTGGTAATTCAGGGAACCATTTCTGAACCAAGTAAGTAAGCTTCTCCTAAATGAAGGAAACAAGACCCACAGCTTCAAGTCACTAGTTTGACATAGATACACACCAACACTTGCAATGTACACCCAAGGATGTTCAAATGTATGGTGACCATGACTGTACCTCCTTCAGCAACATCATTCAAAGTAATGCTGCCATTTGTTTTGTGGTTTGTCGTGTTGGTGTTTTTTAAAGAAAAAAAGAAAACCCAGTACACACAACCAGACACAACATGAATACACCAGTTCAATACGGGCAGATTTTTGAAAGTTCTGTGGGTGGGTAGTGTTAAGGCTCCAAACAGCTCGTGCACTATCACAGAAAACATTTCATATTTTCTTAAGGAGTCTTTTTAGTTTGCAGAAGACAGTTAGCAGAAGACAGAAATCAAGTCACATGCATCTTCAGGCCCTGCACAGCTGTAATGCTGCGAGGTAACTGTCACATACAGACACCAGGTCTGCAGAGGGAGGTGTATCACCACCACCAATCTTGGTGCTCTTCTACCTGCTCAAAAGGCAATGGTTTCCAATTCTCCCCTCCATGTAGAGGACCTACAGGACTGTTTTAACGTCCTCATAAGGAAACGGTTCCTCCCCTTGCAAGAAATATGGTCTTTCTTCAGCAACTGAGCTTACACTTTCACCTGTCACTCTACTGGATTGAGAACTACAGCTCACATTTTGATTCTCAGCTCAGATCATTATGCAGACAGGAAGGGGGGGAAGGTCTGAAGAAATTGGGTTCAAACACGCAAAACTGATCAACCTCCATGCTTTCTGCCATAGCTTTCATCAAAAAAGGGCCATCTTAACACCCAGCACTATAAAAATAACTTTTTTTATTTTACCCAGAGCACATATTAAAGGAAATAAAATGCAGATGTGCCTCATACAGGTCTGTTTTAGTTGCTTAAGTAGTTTAATACTTACATATTCTTCTTGTTCCTTGGATATTTCCTGAAGAATCCTATTTCTCAAGTCAGCAATTTCCTCTTTTATTCCTGTCATTTCATACTCACTGTAATCATCAGACTGTATTAGGAGTAACAAAGTTAGTGTATAATTCTTATTCTGCTGTTATACCAATGATAACCTACTGTATGAGGATTAAAAAACCAGCTTACATAACACAGTCCTGGAGTTGAACATATTCTCAAATGCATATTTTACTCAGTCTCCTTCCTGGAATCCCAAGAGAAGGGATTAGGTCTTAAGAACTAATAACTGAAAGAGGTGTTCCCTTTATTTATGTAATAGACTAAGTATTCTAGTCCTTTACCTACTTGCTTCCTAAATCAAAGAGCAATTTGTTTTTTTCATTAGCTTATCACAAATAATCATAACAGCAACATTATTTATCTACCAGCAACGTCAGGCTCATTCACTTTTTTCTCCAATAAGCAGGCATTTTCCCCATGTCACCTCATTATTCAAGAATCCTTGCTAATGGATTTCATCACTGTGTCTCATTTTTTAAATCTCACTTGGAAGCTTACTGCCCCTTTACAATTCGTAAAGAGGGACATGTGCAGGTTTTTTTTCCTTAAACATGATCAGAACAATTACTGTGCTATAAAACAAACAGCACTGAAGCTGGGCTAAGGTTTACATTCTTTGTACTTCTCTGAGGGGTAATGGGGATCCCTAAAAACCAGAACAGACATTGACTTCTGTCACCAATGGGGAGGTACATGCATTATTAACAAAGTAAAAACCTAAGATAACCACACAAATAGCTAAGTTAAAAAAGCTGGATAAAACTGTGCTATGAACAGCAATCAGCATCAGAGGGACTTAGTTAAAAACACAGTGCCACAGCTGGGAACTGGAATATGAGTGGCTATGTACTGACTCTTTTTTAAACTTTTTAGGCTAGGTCTCAGGGCCTTGTAAAACTTCCACAGCTAAAGGCAAAACTGAGGTGAGAAACCACTAACTGTTTCAAATAGTTACAACTTACTTGGAACAGACAAAATTCATATCTCTAAACCAATTAATAAACAACAGACAAAACCACCAACACTGTAACATTTTCATACTTCCTCAAAGTTGTTCTTTTCAACCAACTTCCACCTTAACTGGGCCTTTAAGCTTTTCACCGTTTTCTTAATTGATAATAAGTTGTTAATATCAGGTCTTCTATTCAGCCATTCCTCAGCCTGTTTTTTGAACTAGGAGGAAAATAGAGTTTAAAAAACAAATAAACAAAAAATCAGGAAGTGTTCAAGCATTCTATTTTAATATGTTCAATCCAATGCATTAGAGAAATTGCCTGAAACCTATCTGAATTCAGCTTTTCAGGGTCCTTCCCCATAGAGAAAGGGTTTTATTGTGTTTCATTTTAATTACCTCAACAACCTTCTGGAAAACTAACATTCTAATTAAAGCTCAGTCCCCTGAAGTTACATACTACAGATTCGTAATGAATCCAGAGATTCTAGCTTCCACTGCTTTACTTTTTTTAAAAAAGTATCTTCGTATTTCACTGAAATGAAGCACTGGCTGGGGTAACGTACAGCTGCAGTTCTAAAACTTTAACCCAAACAACTTCTCATCAATAAGATACTCCTAAAATTTCCTTATTAAAAGAAGAGGACATTTTTCAAAAATAAATTATGTAGAAAGCATTACTAGTATAGATCAGCACAAAAGAAACAAATAAAGCAAGAACGCACCTCAATGCTGGCCAAGTATCTGTTCTGTATTACAGTGATCATACTTTGCTCCTGAGAAATTTTATGGAGAACTTTGTTGTAAGCATTCATAATTATTCCCCTCTCTGCTTCATCATGCTCCTGTATTCAATCAGACAGAGGGAGATTAAAGACTGAGAATTGTTATTCATTTATACACACCAATGTTTAAGATGCAAAACCTTTACCGAGAAATTCCACTGTTAATGGAAAATATAACTTATCAGATTTTTCTCTCTGATCTTAAAGAGATTCTAAAAGGCAAGTTGGCTCATCTAAGCATTCATCCAATAATTTCAATAGAATTGGCAATTTCATATTACACAAGCTATGAAATAATTTTTTAAGGACAGCATGGTTAAATAGCTATGAAGCACTGCTCTAAAAGAGAGTCACTGGTTCAATCACAAAGAACAGTGAGAAGCAGACTAAACTACTGGTTGTTTTTAGTATAATTAATTAGAGAACAGCTTCAGCTTTTGATGACATGACCATTCTCTGGCACAGTAGGGTCTCTTACTGCAGAGACAATGAAAGTACCTCAAAGAGTTAGAAAACAGAACTGAGGACATCCTTATCAGAAAAGGTAACTGGGAAAAAGGCTATCACAAGCATAGGAAAAGATTACCAGTAAGGCAAGAACACCTGTCCCATGCAGAATGAACGTGATGAAAAACTACTCACCTCTTAAGACAGAAAAAAGTAAATTTATCCATACACATTCACTCAGAGAGGTAATACCATTATTTTCAACAGAAACTTACTTTCCATCACCTGGGTTTTCAACAAAAGCACCAAAACTCAGTACCACTCAAAGAAAGCTTCTCTGCACATAGAGCAGGAAGAAGCAGTTTTCCTAGTATTTCTTAGTTAAGCCAGTCAGTCATACACACAGCTAAATTCCTGTAATCCAAAGCTGTCCTCTGACCTACTGCTTGGAAAACACATTGTCTCGTCTCTGGGGAGCAACCTGAGTGACTTTCTATCACACTTCCACAAAAAAGATGTTGCCTTGTAGCAAATAAACTCATCTGACACATTAATAAAAGCTTTAAACTGAAATAAAAGATGTATATAATATATAAAAGTCGTGACACAGTAGGCATAGTTAGAACTTACTTTTAAGTCAGTATCTAGCTCCTCAGAAATAGCCAACTCAGCCTTTTTGAGAACTTCATCTGCATTGCCAACCACTTCCTCTAAATCTGAAGATGCTTCTGACATCAGGTCAAAACACTTCAAAGAGGAAAAAAATAAAAATCAGCCTTGAAACTGAAAGTAAGAAGTCAGCAAGCAAATAGCAAAAACAGGCAAGAAACACAAAGAGTTAGCACTATAGGAAACGTAATCAGGATTTGAGTTAGATCTCACCTTTACACGCCTCCAACTTGAGTGATAAGACAATTACTAGAACACTAACAGAGTTAAGATTCAACAGGCAAGAAGAAAGTTGATTCTTGCCTTAATCGGGGTTTATTTTCCAAATCTTATTTTTATTTTTACCCAACATCAAACAGTAGAGAAATCCCAATCCATCTCCTATTGAGTTTCATCTCAAAAATTAACACAGTGATAAACAAGAGGCTCAATTTGGCAGTTTCACTATCAAGTGGACTTCTTCCTATACAGTACTACCTGAGATAAAGACACATCCTGAGATCTACTGCACAATTTATCAAGGGTGAAATAAGGTTAAAGGTTTCACCAGGAAACCTTAAGTGTTTTCACAGAACTCAGAAATAACATAGCTTCAAGATATGAGATACAGCATGTGTCAGAGAAAAATCAGTAAGATCAGCTTATAATTATATTGAATATTGCCAGCAAAATTTTGTTAGTAGCATCTGCAGAAAAAGAGATATTACACTGGCAATCAAAACTAAAATGAAAATATGGTCCTGTATTTAACATGCAAGATACACAGTCGTAATAGAAACCTGCAAACCCCGTTAATTTACCTGTCAAGCATGTGTACTCCACCAGAGATTGGGAAATATTTTATTGCTTTAACCTTAAAGGAACTCAAACTAAAAACTCTAACAGTGCAAGTTCAAACAGTATGTTTCTTCCCAAAGCCTGGAGCTGCATACTGGACAGAAGCCATCCAGTCTCTGAAAATTTCATTGTCTATCATTGACTCATTTCCTCTTGTAGATTTTGATCAATGCTGAATGAGTTTCATTTGGATTCAGAAACAGAGGAAGAGAGGTATTTTGAAAATAAGATGAGGGGAAACGCTTCAAAGAAGCATTTCCTTTACATGATTGCCCATACTTTTTTCAAAAAAGGAGCTAGAGGTTAAATTGCAACAGAATAATTGCCTATCAAAAGCTGAAATTATTAAGATGGATAAAAGAAGATTTCTTCCTTGGGCTACGTTGCAGTGCTTTACCAACCCATGCCAAAAGTGTGTACATTTCCTATGTCTCTGAACTGTTTACACAAAAGTTCCAATTAGAAACACCACTACACTAACAAACTTCAGTCACTTTCATACACGCAGAACAGCACTCTGAATTGCATTCAGCAATCACAGACACCCACCTGCAGGTTTGTTTGCCCCCTCCGTTCTTTGCACGGATCTTTTGTCAACTCTTTCAGTAGACTTTATGAAATAGAACCTTTTAAAATCTGAAGTCTTTCTAACCAAAGGCCACTTGAAAGGATTATTTACAGCATTTTGGTCATGCAATTGACAGATAGAGCACATCCACACAAAAGTTACATTGCATAAAAGCACTGATCTTTATACAAAAGAAGTCCTTTCGTAAGAAAGCATAAGCTCTGTACGCTAAACACAAAGGTACACTAAGAATAGAGATAAATTAACACTTTTCCCCAACACATTACCCTTCCCTCTGTATCACTGTCACCGAGGGCCACTGCTCACATGCACTATCTCCTTGCCATGGGTAGCTGTCCCTACTCATGCCTACTCTTCCCAAGCTAAACAGAAAGTGTCATACTTCATCTTTTCCACCAACAAGAAAGACTGACTGTTCGCCTTACCTTTGAGGTGTCACTGAACCAGTCAGCAAGAATTTGCAGAGCTTTGTCTGTATTAATTCTGACACAAATTAATTTCTCCATTTTAAGACTCTTCCATTGAAAGAGCTGTTGAAACACCTCCTCAGAGTCATCTGCTTCAGAACCTTGACCATACACCATTTGCAGAGAAGCAGACAATTCCTGTGCATTATAAGTGAATAAAAAAAAACAAAAACAGGTTTGCAAACTAGAAAAATGTTGTGACAGCATACTTTCTATAATAATCAAAACACTTAAAACAGAAGTAGTTAGCACTGCCTGCTGGCATAAATTATTTCTACTATAAAAGCCTCTTTCTGTATCCTGTGAAGGATATTCAGTATCTGAAGGGGGCCTACAGGAAAGCTGGGGAGAGACTTTTTATAAGGGCATGTAGTGATAGGACAGAAGGTAATGGCTTTAAACTGGAAGAGGACAGATTTAGGTTAGACATTAGAAAGAAATTCTTCACTGTGAGTATGGTGAGACACTGCAACAGGTTGCCCAGGGAAAAGGTGGATACCCCCTCCCTGGAAGTGTTCAAGGCCAGGTTGGATGGGGCTTGGAGAAACCTGGTCTAGTGGGAGATGTCCCTGCCCAAAACAAGGGGTTTGAACTAGATGATCTTTAAGGTCCCTTCCAATCCAAACCATTCTATGATGATTCAACTTTTCTCTCAGATCTAGGGGCAGTATATCTACCAGAAAATACACTGCAGAGAAGAATCTCACACAGAAATCACAGTCTGATTTTTCCCTTTGAAACATGGAAAGAAAAGACACCACAAAAAGCTTAAGAATGTATCACATCCTATTTCCAAAAATAGCAACACTACTTACTCCAGAGGAATATCTGCATACATTCCAGACTGTCCTCAAGTAAAAAAATCAGGTAAGTTACATCCTATTTCTCATCATTTATTTTTCATACTATACAAAATTCCCTAGAACTATAGCAACTTCACCAGCATATGGATACAGAAACAGGCTCCAGAAGGATAACATATTACCAGATGAAAATGGCTCAGTGGCCTACATGCATCTGACCCTGTTCCTATCTCTTATCCTGGTAACTCAAAGGGAGCACAGAACAAGGTACTACACGTGGGGCAAAGGAAACGTGCTTGTAGACAGCCAACACAGAACAGCTGACATATAACAACTGGTCTTTTAATGCCCTAGCTTGCTTTAGAGTAATTTACGTATATGCCCCCATTCCTAGCCTTCCTTTTAACCAATACAGTATTACTGCTTGGAAAACATGGAGCTCACCAACTGTTTATTTCAGTACTAGCTAGTTGGACCCAGCTGTGGCTGAGGCTGAAGCTGTTTGAATTTGTGGTTCAGGCCAAGAATAGCTCTCACTAGAAGGTATGAAACTTAAGTCAGAAGAGATGTGTGATGCAGAAGAGGTTTGCCATACACAAGCTCAATGAGAGGGGCACTGACTTCTACGCTCCTGTTCTTCTGAGACGCATCGGAAAAATACTGATTTCTCCAGGAAAGCACAGCATGACCTCTCCAGCTCTATAAAATTACAACCATGGTTCTTACTGATATTCAGTAAAAACTTAGTTCTGCTTCCCTACTTGGAAAAATTATTTTTATCTTCTAGCTTTGAATACAAGAGAGTACCACCAAAACAATTATGTTCAAGCCCAAAATTCACTTGGCAAACCTAGCTGCATTTCAGTACCCCTTTGAGTATTTTTTAAAAAACTATTAAAATTTCACTGCAGCATGCATGATTACCTAGAAGATGCTTAATGCCTACCATCTAGTGGATTAGCACAGCATAATCTTTAAACACACACCAAGAAAAAACAACCACAAGAGAGAAAATCCCCACACTGACAAACCAAAATTTCCCTCTGTCTGAAAGATCAGGTTCCACATGGGACCTCCACTGATAGAAAGCCATGAAATGCTACCCATCCAGCATCTTTTTTAATTAGACGTCAACCTGCATATCAGACTAGAACCAAAAGATAAGCATATCAAAATATTTTTTTGAATGGCATTGTAAAATAATTCCTTTAGAAACTCAGCAAGTAATTCCATGAAAATATCAATGCTTCAACTTACTAAATGTTCTAACCCTATACAAAGGTTCAGCCTATAATCTTTGTGGTTTTTCAGAATAACCTAATGTCGTATGTGTGTGGACAAATACACACCTGGAATTTGTATAGACAAGCTGCCAAACTACTGACAACGTTTTTTCTCCTCTCCACACACACTTGCACAGTTAAAATAAAAACAAATAATATTTCTGATGCAAAGAAAAAAAATAATAATTCTATTAGCAAAGGCCAGAGACAGCAACTTGGTAATACTTCTATTGGTGAAGTCCTCTTCAGAAGTTCTTACTGCCCCTACAGAGCATAAGTTCCTGTCTACTTCCCCACTTCTATTGTTGGTTTGACTGGGAAGGACAGAGACTCTTGGTATAATTATGTGCTTCTCTACTGTTTAATTCACATCTTAAAAAAAAAAATTGAACACTTTATACTTTGCTACACTAGTTCAAACTACAAAGTCTTCTTAACAGAAAGGGCTAGGAAAGTGTATAATCCAACCACAAAATCCCGTGTCACAATTTGCAAGGTAGGCTTTTTACTTGTAGGCTTTCTGGTTAACACCTGTCTTCTACTAAATATTCTTGTGCTTTGTGAAGTCCTGTTAGTCAACCAAACACAGAACCAGAAAAGCTGTTGCTCAAATCCAGGAGCTAGATTAATAATTTCCCTCTAGAAACAAAACATCTACGAGACCAGGATCACAAGTAACACTGAGAACTACAGGTGTCAGATGTACAACTTAACTCAGAAGTGTTACTTAAAGCTTCATCTGCTGCTGTAGAGGTTTCTAACTATAAAATGTTTAACATGTATGAAACATACTCCACAGGTTCTCAGTGTTTTGGAATCACTACTGATAAAAGCAAGCTCCTTACCTGTAATGTCCTTGAACGTTCAGAAAGGGGCAGCTGATCCACTTCTATAATTAATTTTTCCACAACTGAATACAAGTTCTGCTGCACCTCATCTCTCTTGGTAATCAGTTCATCTCTTTCATTCTATGCAGAAGGAAAAGCAAGTCAGCAACTCTCACACAAATGCCACATACACAATGTGGAAAGTGATACCAAAAAATACATTAATCCCTAAAAAGTATGAGTAATACAATACATGACTGAATAGGAATGAGTGAAAAGGCAAACTTTGTTTTTAATCTCATACTCCTATGACCTAACCAAGTCACCTTCACAGTGTAAAAAAAAAATGCCTACGATATCAGACAACTGAAGAGGTTTCTACATGACTGTGTGTAGAACAACCCCAAACAACCACCCACCAGACTCCGTCATACGAACTGCTAAGCTAGTTTACCATCTTATTTCTGGTAACGGTAGCAACACTTACAAAAGTCCATTAAAAACAGTATCTGCATAGTGCAATCATCTCATCAATGCTTTCTTTCGTTAAGTGTGATTTAATGGCCTCATAAGCAAGAGAAGAAAATTAATCCCCCCCTCTATGGATAAGTTCTAATCCATTTTTAGAGTTTATTTCTACTTTTGGCCCCAGTTTTTGGCTTCCTTTAGTTCCAGTCACTACTTTGCAGTATATAGAATAGCTAAAACTAGCTCTGGCATCAGCATCCTCATTAAACAGCTCTATTTATTCCACTCTCACCCACTTTTTTTGTTAAACAAGCAAATGAATCCCTTTTAGAAATGTTGGCATTGTTACTTTTTCATCCTTCCCACAGAAAATGCTGAATACATACGATAAAGTTTCCAGTAAGTTTCTAAATTAAGTTACACATCCATAAAACGCTATTTACAATGTCTGAAAAGTCAGAATTGTTATTACATCCTATTGAGTATCTGCCTACACTGCTATTAGTGGAGCTTCTAACAATGCCTGTTTTTCCATCTGTAAAGCCACTATCGTCTCAGTAACATTTCATAGGAGAGTTGGTTAAGTGATCACACCATTACCTTCCTATATGGATACAGAATTTACATAAAATTCCATGATTAGTTGTGAATATATTTTTAAGTATTTCTATTCCAGAAGAAACATTGTTTTTACTTTCATACACACCATGCTCCAGGACTACCTCAGTTCACCAAGTATCTTCTTATTTTTCTAAGACATAAATACCCTATTAAGAACAAACGCTCCACTTGCCCATCTTCATTTTTGGGACAGTATCCAGGAGAGACACAGTTATACCATCATAAGCCAGGTAAGAAAGCATAGACAACAAAAACTGAAATGATGCCATTCACTTTGCATTCAAACTGTATTGGCTTCACTCAGGCCTGTGATACTTGTTTAAGAGGCATTAGGTTTTCCTCAGAGCAAGACAAGGTGTTTACTCTCAAGAGCTTACAAACAAATGAGAGGGCATCAGCACTCCAGGGGTGTTTAATACCAGCTATTTCACCCACCTGTCTGGGGTCACTGGGGTTCTTGTATGCTGGATTTACATTTTAACTGAGCAGGAAACAAAGTCAGTGACATCAACATCAGCTGCACTATCAAAATTTTTTCTTAGCCTATCTACAGTCAGTGTAATTTAAATAGAGGTGACAGGCAGAATAACAAGCACATCCTTTCACTGTGTGTATCCTGGACATTTCTTGTATTTGAAAACACAGTAGCCAAGATTCTGTGGCATGTTACAGCACCTGAAAATGGTATTTTAATATCAAAATGATTCTCAGGGAAAACAAAAAGAATCATAGAATGCCAGGTTGGAAGGGACCTCAAGGATCATCTGGTCCAACCTTTCTAGATAATACTATAGTTTATATGAGACAGCTCAGAACCCTGTCAAAGTCACTACACTGCACAATAAAACAGGACATCCCTGGTACTGTAACTCTAGTATGATGACACCAAAACTCTTGGTCTGTACCCTTCACCTACCAAAGTCTTCAAAATACCTAAGAAAAATTCTACAAGAGCCTCGTGTTGCCCTGTTTCCAGCTGCTACAAATTCATCTTGAAAACTAAACTAATTCCTCAGGGAGCTCTACACTTCCAAACACATTCCCCCTTGTGCACCCTGTGCAGCACCCAGGCACTCTAGGGAATACATGACATCTAGCAGAATTCTTGTCTTCCTCATTTTTCCCCATTTAAATTACCTGTGACACTACCACTGACAACTTGCTCTCTTCAGATAGTAGGAATTTTTTTATACAACTGCTGCTCTTGCAAGTCACAAGATTCGCTGCCATTGTTCATTTACACCTTAACTTAGGCAACCACAAACAATGTCAGAATGGGCAGAGGGAACACCAGAAGCATTGCTAACTTCTGAACAAAATGAGTTTTCATGTCATGTGGGAGGCCACACCTTGTTAACACAAAACAGAGGACTACACAAACATGTGGAGCTGAGTGCTGCAAGTTCATTTATAATATTCTAGCAGCATAACACACTACAACACATCATGCAGACACAACTTCACTATTAGCCATTCACAACTGAAACAGGTGACAATGTCCAGATTAACATTTTCCAAAAAAATTAAGTCCATCAGAAACACCTCATGTGCTCTTTGAGAATGAAACCTCTTCACACGACATATCTTGGGGAAGGATGCTTCTTACTGGGGTTGGCAACTCAAAAAAAAAAAAACGCAAAATGCACCCAGACCCATCTCAAAGACAGCAGAGTAATCATCTCCCTCTACTGAATAAACACTTTGGGAATCCTCAGTCACACCACTGTATCTGCATCTGTCCTAACTCCTGTCTGCATTAAAAGCTTTCTTTCCCCTTTATCCCCAGTCCAGCTGAGTCAAAGTAAAACTGGATGAGGGGGTCAAAACACAGTTCTATGATGACTTCGCTTTACTTATCTGCAGTTGTTCAACAAGGCTTATAGACCTGCTGGATCTTAATCATAACATATATTCTCCAGAAAATTGCAACTGATACTATTCATGTGGGATCAGGAATTCCCCAAGCAAAGTTTGTACCAGAGAATCCCTAAGCATCCTTGGTTCCTGGATACCTCACAGTCTAGCTATTCTTCTATACATCACCCCCTTATACAAGATGCAACACTAAAATAACATCTGCTTATTAACACTTATCTTCATGTTGTCAAGTTTAAACATCTTAGTTTTTAGAAAACAAAATTATTTCTTTTTACCTACAGCAAATGTTTGCCATGCTATGGATGTTTCAATACTCTTCCCTGCACAAGCAACAAAACCAGAACTTACTTGGGTTCTCCTCATGGCTCATTATTTTCTAGTCCATTTCATGAGCCACTGAATTCAGTGTAATACAGTCTAACGTTTAAAATGTTTGGGGTTATATTTGGAAATAGTCACAACACATTTGCTGTCATTCTCCCAGATGCACAACTATCAGCCCCTCCTTGCACTACCACGATGCCTGCCACTGACCCGGGAACCTTCCAGTTCCCAACAGCAGCCTCTCCACACACCCGAGACGCAGCACACAGCTCCCAAGACAGCCATGCCTGCATATCCAGGCAGGCTTTTTCAGAAAGGTTGCACTAGATGGCAGCTTTCCCCTATACAAGTCCATCTTACACAGCGGCGTTTGCCTGCCGCTCTCCCCATGCCTCCCCATACGAGGGAAGCAAATCCTAAGCAGTGGCAAGCTGCTTTAACAAAAGGTTTTAGACACTGCAGCTGCACAGCTGAAGCGGTTTCTAATTATTACAGAACAGAAATCTTTCAGTAATCATGTTCTGATTTCCTTATATTTCTTTACAAAATCAACAGTGTCAGAAAGTCTAGGTTTAACAGAAAAAATAGCCCCCCATAAATGCATCAGTTGTGGCAACAGTAGCAAAGCCTCTGACATCATCTAGCAAAGGACAGGTGTTTCCATGCTTTCCAGCTACACTTGTAAGACTGAAATACTCTGTCAATAGATGTTAAATTAACAGCTCCCAAGAGAAAAAAAGTAATTCCAACCTACCACATTTTTGCATAACTTAATCCTCTCTTGAGCCAAGTCATACTCTGTCCAAACCTTCTGCAGTCTTCCCAAGGAACACGGAACAGTGAGACATTCTTTAGTAACCACTTCTATAGCTTCTAAGAGCTGTGCCTCAAAATGACTGCTCTTACTTGCGTGCCTAAGTTGCAAGGAGGAAACAACATTTTACCAGGATTTTTCTTTTTAGAGAATCCCAGCAACTTAAAAATCAATGCTATTCAGACCCCCTTTTTGAGGTATCACCTGCCATGTTAATAAATTTGTTTCTTTCAAAAGGTAGCAGCAGCAAATTGTCTCATTCAGCTGTTAAATCTTTTTTTGAGGAAGGAAGGACCAAGAACATATTCACTGTACCTCAGTATTGACAAGGCTGTACCTGGAAATCCTCTCCTGCTTTTAATTCCCCTTTTGTTCTATATAACGTCCCTTGATTTATTTTTTTAACTCTTCTTCCACAAACACATACACCAATACATATATACTCCTTCTTAAAGTAGCTGGTGGTCATTTCTATTTCAAGTCTTCCCGCTACAATTCTGTCCCTTCTTTTAAAACTAGAAGAGTAAATTAAGCTACTCAGAAATACATCTCTCAGCAATAGATAACCAAGGAACTCTGCCCACCCAGTTACTTTTAACAGCTACCTGCACTTACTAATTAGCATCTTCCTTGAAGATGTAATTGAAAGCTCTTCTTGCAATAGCTATGGTAAAGGAGAAGTGAACCAGTCACCTGATTACCATTGAGAAGCAGGAAATGCAAATTCCAATGGGAGCTTCCAAAAACATGTTTCAGCCTTGCTTTTGGGAATGACACCGCATTTTTCATCAAAAATTAACCCAAAAAAAACTTTTGGAGAACAAAAAAGCATGCATGCCTTCAAGAGATAAACAGAGCAATGATAAATACTACTATTAAAAAAAAAATACATACCTAACTTCTTTCAATGCCTTCACTTTAGCAGCCAGACTTTTCATTTTCATTCCAATGAAAGTACGTAGGGTTTCCTCAAAACTTTCAGCAGTTTTCCTGGATGCTTCCTTCTCTCTCTGAATAAATAATAATTTTTGGAGTAGTGTTTCAACAAAGAGAGGTAAAGATAAATCAACTGTCACAACAGTCAGCCAGGTTTACTAACATGCAGACCATAATTTTGAACACTAAAGAGAAACACATGCAGGCAGGCACACACACACACAGACACAGAGGTGGCCCTCAAAAAACTAACAAAATATCTAGAAAGACATACAAACCAATGAGAATCATTTTATTATCTTTAGTACCTTCTTAAAGGTCAGTGGTTCACTTCCTTCCTCTCATTTCAGTAGTGATGTGTTCAAGTGTATGTGTACAACTATTCCCCATTCGCTAGCAAGCAATTAGGCAACACGGAATTTTTTATTTCCTTGCTGAAGAATTCCTACCCATTAGTTCAGGGAAATTAACTCATTAAACTTACTTCCATCACTACCACATCTCAAAATGATGGAGCAAAAACAGAACTCTCGCTGTATGTCCAATCATCCTGACATATCTACAAGGAATACTCTTGATCCAACAAAAGCCCAAGCACCACAGCAGGCTACATTCCTCCACGGACAACCTAAATTTAAAAGCTCTTGCTCTCATACCACAGAGATGCTTTTATAAACTCCAATGGGTAATGAAACACAGTCTTTAGAAGTTTTTAGCCTTCCAGACTTGCTGTATATAAAAAAAAAAAAAAAACAAAACCACAAGGATTTAAATTGTTTTATATTTGCAGATGAGCAAATACAGTGTTTTTTGAAGTATCCCTCAAAGCCACCACCACACATCACCCTTCTAGAACAAATCATTACCTACCACAGAAAATATTTGTTCCCTGTTATCACTTTCTAAAAGAATATCCAGAACCTTTTCTTTGAAAGCAGTTTACTTACATTCAACACAAAAAAAAATAATTAACGTTTATAGAAAAGTTAAATCATCAGAAATGCTTCTGTGAATTTACTGCATTCAAGTATTTGTTCTTAGCTACAGACATTTATTCTGTCGCTTGCAAATTTAGACTGAATAGAAGTGCACAAACATCATTATCTTCAGTTGATGGAGAATCTATGCAATGACAGGTGACTGTGTAGAAACACAGGATTTAGAGGTAGAGGTAACTGAGCAGGAAAGCTGGTTATGAATAGTTTTATTCCACAAGAAAGAAAAAGGAAACAGCTGTGTGCAAGTTCAGGCTTTGGGGTGTCAAAGGAATTTACATAATGGCAGATTTTACTTGAGTATCTGTAGAGATAAGAGCTTACACACCGTTCCTCTGAATTCATGCAAACATAACATCCTTTCACACAATCTCTTCTTACAACTGCTGTTTATCACACTTAAAAACATTCACAGCATTTTTAAGCCTATCAATAACTAAGTACTGTGCTTCTCAGATAGTGTTAGGAACTTCCGCTGGAAAGACTCATAGGCATCTTTTCCATTAAGAAGCAATTAAGGAAATAATAATTTTTATCCCATTCTAAAATTCCACAAGTGCTATGATTCTGTGATGCTTAGAAATTTTCAGCTCAACACAAAGTTGTTTTTCCTTCCAAGCAAGTGAAAAAAGGACTACATCCATATATACAAAGTACATTTATCACCCTAAAGTGCAAACTTCACGTTCCAGCTGAACACCAAGAGCCAAAACAGGAGTTGCACCAAGTGTGGTGGAAGGCCAGCACGTACACCAAGGGGAGCTAAGGTCCAACCTGGACTGCAGAATGCCTGCTGACACACACCAACTGCACCTCTCTGCTCCAGGTCAAGACAAGTCTTCACTCAACCACTTTAAACCTCTGCACTCCAAACAACAGCGCACAGCTGAACTGCAGTACGATGAAAGCACATAAGTACATAAGACGGCAACATTATCAGAAACACTCACAAGGAGAGAAGCCTCCTCTTCGCATTTCCACGTACCTGAAGTTCATGTTTCAGCTGCTGAACCTGCAGTTCTAGTTCTTTCAGGCTCTGCAAGGCATTTAAATTCTCCCTTCTGCGAACTCCTTTCCCTTCGGACAGCTTCTGACCTGATCTTACTTGTGCCAAGCTGGTGTCTGGCACTGAGTTAGAAGCTAGCAATTTTTCCCTTAAAATTAATTAAAAAGAATTTAAAACAAACAAACAAACAAGCCCACCCCCAAAAAAACATCAATGTGCACTCTTTCATACTCTTTTATAATTTTGGTTATGACTACAGAACACCACACCAAAAAGACTATAGAAGAACTTACATAATCACACTTCAGAATTTCTACCCCTCTTCACCTGAGTCTTAACAAAGCCTGTTACACAACAGTGAGGAAAAAATTAAATAACTTGAAGACAACCTTTTTTTTTTTAGTCTTCAGTCACTAACTCAAGTCTTTCCCATTCAAAAAACATCTTAGGATCCCACAATGAAGACACCAAAAAGTCAAGGTCCACTGTAACTCAAATATTCTACTAAATAAACCAAAGCATATTAACGTTAGTGTTTTGGATCTATACCCTAAAAGTTGTGTTTATAACAAAGAGTGATGTGAAACCATCTGTCTCAGACTGCTGTGACAGACTGCTCACTAAAACCTCACATCAACTTCATCCTCACCCCCATGGCTCTGGTTACATCCTACCTTCTTTTTTTCCCAATCTCCTCCACAGGTATACCACCCAAAAAAATGCCAGCAACAGGCAAAAAGTTAAAAACCACCAGAACATACAGAAATGGAACAGAGAATCTGATGGCTGATGGCTGCTCAGACCAGTCAGGATACCTTTGTACATGAACATACCTCAATACTGAGTACCACAAAAAACAAACAAAAAAGGTAATTTATTTTTAAATTATGTAGTGCATATCTATAACCCAAAAAATAGGGCAGATGAGAGTAGCTCAAAATAATTCTGGATGAGGCACGTCACTTAAATGTAGGGCTTTCCGAAGAGCATCTCATTTCGTATTAGTATTTAACAGCACAGACTTGCCTAAATGTTCTCATTGTAAAACAGATCTGGATACCATGCAGGTATATGGAAGGGCATGTCCTAAGGAGATTTATTAAAATGTTCAAGAAGCTCAAATTATGGAACATTAGCAAATTCTAAACAAGGTTTTTGGAGAATATTACTTCGTACACCATCTCAAATTTCTGAATGCCATCTTTCACACCCACAAACATTTTTCTCAGTAGCCTGTTGCCATGGCAATCCTAGCAACTGTAAGACAAGTCTCTTTAAAAAGATTTCTGACAACTGTAACTGCCAACTTACCAACACCTCTTGTCAATGTAATTACAAGTTGCAGAGACATTATCCCCTAATGCTTACTTCAAACTGTGATGGCTAGCTTTATTTCTTACAAGCACACTGTTACATTCCTACACAAATACAGCACAAAATGTTTGTCCTGCTAGGTAAAGTGTACTTTCACATTTCACATGTGTGTCAATAGATGTAGATAAATAAAGGATAGTTACAAAGAGGCTTAAGGACAAGTCTATGGAAACTACACAGGTGCTAAAGAGTATAATTGTATTGCCTATCAATGAAAAATCAGCTACATGTCCAATGGCCTGCAACCTTCACTTTCCACTCAGCTTTCCTGTATCTTCTCTCCATATTATCTGCTACCCCTTCCATCTTCTTCAAAATTTTGCATTAGGATACATAAGAACAGTCTGTCTCAGGAAATCAAATGACAAAAGAACAAGCTATCCAATAAGCAACAACATTAATGCAGTCTTCTACAGTTTAAGGTTCTAATTGCCATCACCACAGCAGGCACAAACACGCACACGCACAGGCTCACATAATCCTCTCTTCCAGTAAGTACCAGCCTTGCTTGATGCTGGGAAGACAGAAACTGCATTTTACATAGGCACTTCCCCCTCCATCTTCTCGTATACCCACATCCTAGCAACTAAGCTAATCATAGCACACATACTAAGTTTTATAGGGTGTCCCACTGTCTTACTTTGGGGCAAACATACGGTTTCCAGTAAAATTCTGACTCCTTGGACTGGCAGCTACGTGGTCAATGCACCCTTTTGAAATGCTGTACAGCACACGATCAGACCTGTTTACCCACAGTGGAACTGAAACTTTTAAACTCTGATGTTGGTTTTGCATTACATCTGCTTTTCTGTCTTCTGCATCGATAGTGTTTCCTGGAGATGTGCATTTTGCAGCAAACCCTGCCTTGGCCACCTCTTCTCCAATATCTGTTTGTTCGTATTCTGCCTGGACAATAATGGCACCATCTTCATGCTTGGCTTTGTGACGTATTTTTATTTCTTTTTCAAAAACTAGGCTGCTCAAGAACTTCTTCCCCTGTAAAATAAAAATACACTTAAGTTGTGTACTGGACAATGAATACTTTTAGCTGAAATCAGCTGTATTTCTTAGAAGAAATAAAAGGACATGTTTAAGAACAAAACCCAAAGAGCTGCACAAGTAAAGCTTATGTTTAACATTTATTGTGAAACAATGCTGTGTCTGTATGACTACAACTGCACCTGGTTTTCATCACCAATAGTTCTCCCTCCCTGTTCAGCTTTGAAGAACTCAGTATCATTTGTAAGTGACAGAAGTCCAGAGTCCAATTAACTATGAAGAGAAGCTTGCAACCAGCTTATCCAAGTCTTTCAAAGGATATTAGACCAACTATTTAACAGTACAATACAAAATAGTATGAAATAAATATTCCTATTATTATATTAACAGCTTTTCAATAAGAGGTTCAGAAGTTGAAACAGAACATAGCAACAAATGAATTATTATATGTATCTACCTTATGGAAAGCTACTTCCTGAAACTACTCATTTAGAAATCTGGAAATGGCAGAATTGGCAGCTATCAGTTTTATCGGTAATACTAAAGAAAAACAACTCTGAAAGACCAGGACTTGTACTCAAGACCTTTATAAGTCATCTGGGATAAAGTTATCTTTTATTAGCAGGGAGGTTTTTTTTCTTTTTGTCCCACCACTTCAGAAAACAAGCTGGTTTTGCTGAAAATTAAGAATGGAAGGGCTGAGAGCAGGAAAGCTACACAGAGCAAGCAAATAAAGCTTTACCTCAAGCAACAAGAACTGCTGGAAATAAAACCAAACAAAAACCACACACACAAAACAAAACCCCAGGAAATTGAGAACAGAGATTATCACCTGTCTAAAGTAATCACATTAAGCAACACCATCAAGGACAAGACTACACAGAAGGGGTCTCAGGATCTCCTCTGAATAATCGAGGGATAGTACAAGGCAAGCAAGAGAGCCTCTTCCTGCCTCCTCCTTGTCCAGCAGCTGCTGCTCCCAAGCACTGGCTTGTGGCCTTGAAGAAGCATGCCATTAAGACTGTAAACAGTGTCCCAGAAAGGGAGACTGCCACTAGTAAAACCTGACCAACACTCACTGGCACCAATCAAGAGGACTCAAAGCTTTCACTATCCCTGTTGGCATCACCTCCTGAGCCTTTCACGTTCAATGCTGGCAAAGGACAACAGGGTTCCTGCTGCCATTCATATTCACCTGCTAGTCTCTCTCCTGACCAAGTCTGTACAGTACCCAGGCACGCAGCACTCAAAAGCTCACTGACCGAAGTTAATTAACAACAAGTTCTGTGATCAAGGGAGGCATTTTTCCCTCCGAAGGGAAAGAAACAGAGGTGCTTGGTTTCCTCAGCACCAGAAAGAACCTGGGTCAGTGAGAAATAGACCTGGGGCTCTGAAGAAGGGAAAAGCATACTCTAAGACTCACCTCCTGGCACAACCTGAACCATTTTTTAGAAAACCATTTTAGTTTCTAGAATATGCTCAGGGCGACAGATCAGACAGTCCTTCCCAGCATGCCCCACCTTCACAGTTAAACATCCAGCTCTTACAAGACTCCACCCGGTGACACTGTTCTGATATTTGGCAGCATCTGTTACAGATCACATCATCTAAATGCTTAAAAATCTGTTACTCACCTGGTCAAACATATATAAGTTCTCATCAGTTGCTAGCTGCAGTCCCCAAAGCCTGTACCTCTTGGCAACACTTGGACATTGCAAGTTTGGTGGAATTTCAACTATGTCTGATCTATTCAGAACCTCAGAATTTCCGAAGTCAATGTACAACACCTGACACTGCAACAATAATAAATATAAATGAGCAGAGGTTACACAAGCCTCCTACAGAAACATGTGACGACAGCTACCAGAATATAAGCATTTTAACACACATGCACGTTGCAGAGATCAGAATCTTCTGTACTAAGTCTAGACATCCTTCAGAGGAAAGAACCAAGTTAGAGAAATCTCTTACGTTGGTACTGGTTTAAAAGCCTAGTGACAAAACTTTTAAGTAACAAAACAGATCTTTGATGGATTTATTTTTTCTCTAAGGGATACAATGAGGAAGCAATATAGAAGACTTTCTTCACAGGTATGCAATCTAATGTTTCAATGCCAGCCAGCCTGTCCAGAAATTACCATTAGCCTCTGTGTCATCACCTAATGCCGATTAGCAACTCTTTCAGGTCATTCACATCATTGCTAAGATGCCACACAAAGGCTACCATTTTCACCACTTGGAAGTTTTGAAATTAAATTACATTCCTTAACAACATTAACTACCACGCCAGAATTTCTTTATCAAGAGATATAACCAGCACCTTGCACGTAGGTTATGTTTCGCCAGTCTTTTCATCAGTATTTTTCAAAATTACAACTAATATGAATTTATGTCCCACATACACATTCACAGTGCTTAAAAGCATACACACAGCAAGTTTCAAAAGGGAGCTGCATCTATTTCTATCATCCTGCATGTAGAACTGATATACAATTAAAGACGTAAAAAATAAAAACAGTTCCTGCCTTTTCATTGCTGATCACTTGCTGCACCACACATCTGTACCAACACTTATCTTCAGAAAAACAGCCACCATAAATCTGAAAAATAGGAAAAAAAAAAAATCAAGAATAGCATTCTGAAAATACAAGCATACCTCAAAACAGTATTTGTAATACATTATAAATCTTATTTTCATATTCTCATACAATTATCCCAACTGCAGCATGAAAACAGTCACGTATTTGATATCCTATCTCACAATTCAATACATGCTAATGCTTCAAAAACAATCTTCTGCTCCAAAACAGTAGCTCAAGAGAAAATTTTATAAACAGAACACCAAAATTTTACACACTAGACTCCTGTGGCTCTTCTGCTAATGTGTTGTTACAGATTATATTGACACAGAGAGCTTAGTAAGCCTGACAAAGGAACAGGCAAGTCACACCACAAACACACTGGTTTTGCTGTTGTGTTTTCTTCCTTTTCAATAAGAATGTAGAAGGTCATTTACTTGCACACACAAACAGTTCAGACAAATCGTTTTCATCACAGAATGGTTTGAGTTGGAAGGGACCTCAAAGATCATCTATTTCCAACCCCCTGCGATAGGCAAGGACATGTCTCACTAGATCAGGTTGCTCAGAACCCCATCCAACCTGGCATTGAACATTTCCACACAGGGGAAATCATCTCCCTTGACCTGCTGACTACACTTCTTTTGATGCAGCTCAGGACAACAGAAAGGTTGGCTTTCTGGGCTGCAAGTACACATTACCAGCTCACGTTGAGCTTCTTGTCCACCACCACCCCTAAGTCCTTCTCCTCTGGACTGTTTTTGATCCATTCTCCACAGGCCCTGTATTTGTGCTTGGGATTGCCCTTACCCAGGCACAGGACCTTGCACTTGGCCTTGTTGAACTTCACGTTATTTGCATGAGCCCACTTGTCAAGCCTGTCAGGGCCCCTCTGGATGGCATCCCTCCCCTCCAGAGTGTTGACCTCACCATACACTTTGGTGTCATCAGCAGACTTTCTGAGGGTACACTCAGTGCCACTGTCCCTGTCACCAACAAAGATGTTCAACAGCACTGATCCAAGCACCAGCCCTTGGGGAACACCACTCATCAAAGGTCTCCATCTGGACATCGAGCCATTGATCACCACTCTGAGTGCAACCATAAAGCCAGTTCCTTACCCAATGAGTGGTCCATCTATCAAATCCATAATATTCCAGTTTCAATACCATTTATTATTATTATGCATTATTATTTTTATTATTATTAAGGTTTTCTTTAAACCTTAGTTTGCAATAAGCTATCAGCAGTCCACACACAAAAACAAAAGTCTGATCACTCTGCATGCTTGTCACAGAAGTGCTGTTAAATACATACTTGTTACCGTCTTATAGAGTACTTGTCTGGCACATTTAACATTGTAGTTTTTTTAAGATCTTCTGCACCTCCTGAGATGGAGTAAAGAATCGCTTAATCTGAAAACACACTGCTCTCTTGTTAACCCACACAACAAAAGGGAATTCAGTGTTCTATATGTTTCTTTCTTGTAGCGTACCCCTAGCATTAAAAAAACTCCCATAGCTGCATAATTTAAGTGCAGAAAGATTCAAACTTGCTCACACAAACTAAGCATTTTCTTTAGGATAGCCAGTAGTTCTTAGAGATCTTCACAGAATACAGCCCACAGCATAACCAAAGCTCAAGAAAACACCTAAGAGTATGACTGCATAGAATTAAGGCTTTTAGATCCTGGTGAAAAACAAACTCCACATATACACAACCTACTTACCTTATGAAAATCAAGCGTGCCAAAAACTGCATTAGCCCGAGGACAAGCTTCTGACAGTTCATGCGTTAATTTCAAGAGGTCATCACATCTACTGACATTCTACGAAGGGTGGAGAGAGGGTATGGATTATTAACCGTCACTTTTGGTAGATGCTTGATGGCTTCTAGCAGCCCAAAATTAAATCATAACAGTTGTACTGCTGTTGAGACAAGTAATACTCCACCTTAAGGTTTCAATCTTCATTATTTTAGTTGCATTTGTAAGCCTGCTCCCATCTACTTCCAAAAATAACTGAAACAGTCCAGAGGCAGGTAATGTACCCCACAGAAATGGTTTGCAATGAACACATGTAATAGTAACCAGCTTCTCCGAGCAGTATGCAGACCTTGCTTATCAATCCTGCCTCCCAAATTTTAGCATGTTTGGTGTTCTTTTTTCTTTCTTTCTTTCTAAGAAAGGTTAACATTTTGTTAACCTTAGAATAACACTCCTAACTTTAAATAAAACAGTGTCTGAGTCACAGAATGCCAGATTAAGAACCTGAAGGAGAATTACTTTATCTAAAAACCCCTTTATTAGAATAATCTTTTCCATAAAGAGAATGAGTAAAGTTTGGTCCCCCTCCTCAAATTTCTATTAGGGACATGATAAGCAGCATGACCTCCTTCAACTGGCTCAAAGCTACAGAGGTGTTGACTAATAAGCACACACTAACTCACCAGCAGACCAAACAGAAACTGCTAGCTTTGTAATCCTTCTGGACTTTTCCCTCCCGCTGCTGCAACCCTGCCCCATTAATAAAAACTACGCATTGTTTTGGGTTTTTACTTTTCCTCACTCCCCTTGTACAACACCCTCTTCACTGTGAGAGTGGTGAAACTCTCAAACAGGCTGCCCAAAGAAGCTGTGGATGCCAAATACCTGAAAGTGTTCAAGGCCAGGTTGGAGGGAACTAGATGATCTTTAGGGTTCCTTCCAACCCCAACCGTTCTATGATGATTCCACCACTATCCTTTACTCTCACTTCTACAGAAACTTGCAGGGAGGGGGAGGAGATAAAATTAAACAGCTCAGTTAAAATCAAACAGTTCTGTGAATTCACCTGTGCCCAAAATGTTACAGCATCTTCAACGTGGCAACCCACAACATCTTCAACTTGAGGGAGGAGAAAAAAAAAAAAAAAAAAGGTAAGTACTCTCAAGTGCAAGATTAGGCAATTGTTTCAAAAACTAGCGCACGTTATTACCTTTACCATAGACCATGTCTCCGTCCATGACAACAGATTCTGAAACAAGACACTTATCGTTAGACGAGCAATCAGGGTATTCTTCCGGAGGGACATGCGCCCGCCTCGCAGGCCCGGGCAACTTCTCCTGCCGCGACACTTCAGGGGTTCGCAGCTCAGCGGGATCCCGCTCCCGCGGCCTCACCCGCGCTCCTCCCCAGCCCTCCTCCCCTCCCTTCCCGAGCGAGAAACGCCACAAGCCTGGCACGGCAGCGTCTTCCCGCCCGCAGCGCTGAGCCCCTCCTCAGCGCACAGCCCCTGGGAACCCGTGCCAAGCCCCGGGAGCGAGGGCCGCGCACCCACCTCCCGCCGACGGGGCAGCCCCGGCCCTACCTGAGCCGGACGGGCCGGGCCGGGCTGGGCCGGCGGGCTCCGCACCGGCTGCACGTGCTCCCGCCGCTGCGCGCCCAGCGCCGCCGCCTGCCCTGCCCTGCCCTGCCCTGCCCTGCCCTGCCCTGCCCTGCCCCTGCCCCTGCCCCTGCCCTGCCCCTGCCCCTGCCCCTGCCCCTGCCCCTGCCCCTGCCCCTGCCCTGCCCTGCCTGCCCCTGCCCCTGCCCTGCCTGCCCTGCCCTCCCCTCACTGCACGGGGGATGTGGGGTGGCAGTGCCGGGCTCTGCGCCCTCCCTGTGCTTGCCCAGTGACAGGGCCCTGCCCCGCCTCACCTCCCGCAGCAGCCACAGCCGGTGCAGGGGCAACGCGTGCTCTGGAAGGCTTGTGGGCACCAGGATTTTCCTGCCAGGCTGGAAGTGTGGGCGCAGGTGCGGCCGGCACCTGCACAGAAGGGGGGCAGTCAGTGCATCCTGATCTTGCAGCGGGGACACGCTACAGCAGCATTCCAAGGAGCTGGAGGGAGCCTACAAGAAAGCTAGGGAGGGACATTTTATAAGTGCGTAAGACAAGGGATAATGGTTTTAAACTGGAAGAGGGTAGTTTTAGGATAGACATTAGGAAGAAACCCTGCACTGTGAAGGTGGTGAGACGCTGGAACAGGTTGCCCAGGGAAGATGTGGATGCCCCATCCCTGGAAGTATTAAAGGCCGGGTGGGATGGAGCTTTGAGCAACCTGGTCTAGTGGGAGTTGTTCCTGCTCATGGCAGGGGGGTCGGAACTAGATGATCTTTAAGGTGCCTTCCAACCCAGACCATTCCATATGATGATGTGACAGGGTTTTGAATCACAAAGGAGGCAGCAGCAGGGAGGCTCCTGTGTTGATAGGCAGCCTCAACATACCCTTAAAACCTGCTCATGTTTCCTTGTGTGTCATGTGTCAGTGCTCATCTTCTGGTGTCTCGTACAGTGATTTGCAATTTTCCTGTCTTATTTGAGAATGAAAACGGATGAAACCATTAGAAAGGCAGGGGTAGCAGTGTTGCACAGGTGACATGTTATGGTTGAGCCTGGGACTTAACTTAGGGAGGCAACAGGAGTGCAGGGGCTTAAGTGCCCAGACAGGGCTGACAGCAAAGGTACAGTGAATGTAAAGTTAGAGATAAAACCAGTGTAAAGCAAATAGCTATTTACTCTGCCAGAAGACAAGCTCTCAGAGCAGGCTTCTAGACAAAAGTAGGGGGGAAAAAATCCCAAATATGGACACCTGTTCAAGGTCTTTTAGCCTGCAAAAATGTATTGTTGCTTGCAATTATATTTGTGCTAAGAAAAAATACTATCACTACCTGCAAAGCTGTCTCTTAGGCCACATGGCTAGAACAAAAGTACTGCTAAGAGACTCCGGGGCCATACTGACACAAGACCAGCAAACCATTTAATATGCACGACATGCTATAAGGCTCTAACAGCTTGGCAAAGTAATTCCGCACAAATGCAGTTACTGGCTGTGAATTCACACATCACATTCCACTTCCTCCTAAACCTGAGATGTTTTCTATGGAGTATCAGAGAAGCACAGAAGAGGAAGGAGCCCCTTTACCTCTACTTAAGATCACTGACCAGTCTCTCTGCAATCATAAATAACCAAGGTACATCTAAGCCTTTTCATAGGATAATTAAAATGAGGGGAAAATGCTATTCTAGACTCTAGGAGTGTTATAGTAATGGCAAAATACTGAGTTCAAAGCCAGCTATTTAAAAAATGAGACATACTTAAGCATTGTGTAAGACCTTCACAATGAGGTTTTACCAGATGAGAGGATGCAGTGGCTGACAACAAACCGTTTCTCTCATGCAAGATTAGTCAGAAATCGTAAATGTATCTATCTGACTGAAAGATACACACCCACAAATAAAACATACAGATGAACCCATAACTTATCTGTCCTGTGAGATTATGTTCAAAGTTCATGCTCTCAGGAAAAGAAACCCTCACCCAGTACATGTTAAACTGAGTTCTATTTAATAGCCACTGTCAATGGCAAATACACAAGCATTTGTTCTCAGCTTTTACCTTTACAAAGATTTTCTTAATAGAAGAAAAAGGATTTTTCAGTAGAATTGGAGGTTGCAATTTTGATCCTATAAAATGATTATTTTTTTTCTAATAAAAATTTAAGTAATTCCAGTTAAGTGCAAATTTCACTTAAGACATGACATCGGTGTCCAGTTTTCACAGCCAGCAACATTATGACATACATTGTACCTGTTTTTTCATGTAAAGATATGAAAAAAATTCTGCAAAAAAGTACTACAAGAGTACCAAGAAGTCAAAAGTACACCTTCTAGTAAGGAAAGCTAATTTCTTTTACGTGGATGTCATCAGCATGGATGAAAAGTTGTCAAAACACCTACGTAATATGTAACACAAATGATATTTTTAAGATCCTACCTATTTTCCAATTAAATATCCTGAAATAAATGTAGTAACTTTTGGTATAATTTAAGTGGAAATTTTAAATATGTTTAAGCACAGAAATTTATTTTTTTAACGTACTTTGATAAAACCAGTTCATGATGATGAAAGTACAGGTTAGTAAGACTGAATTTGGCAAATATTTTAAACTGACAGGTGTTCTAAACTCAAAATGTCAACAAAGGCACAATACATTATTTCCTAAAAGTAAAATGTTATTTTATCATATAAAACGAAACAAAAAATGCAAGGCTTTTGTAACTACTAAAACCTCTGTCTATGGCAAAATTTTGCTGTGGAAATCTTCATCTCTGAAATACACATACATTTATGGAACTGCATTCCCTAATGGATATAGCCACAGGGACGAATACGAAAGTAGAATAAACATCCACTATTAAACTTGTAATAATTGATCTGAAAACTAAATAAAAATGTCTTCAATGTTTTTATATACCATTTGTTTACCAATGTTATTTACATTTGTTTGTTTCTTGTAACTCTACTGTGAAATCCCCTCTTACCTACAAGACTGAGTATCAGTAGGAATGGTAGGACCAGAAGAGGGAGCTCAAATTAATATTTTTGTTTAAGTTAAAGCAGTATGTTACAGTGCAGAATTTAAAGGTAAAGCTGCTTTAAAAACATTCATTAGACACTTTGATATACTGTGCATTTAAATTAAAGTAATAGATTAACCTCTTTGACTGGCATCTGTAGTAATGGCAGTATGGCTTAGAGTTAAGGTAAATGGCCTTTTTTAACTTTGAATTTAGGCAACTGAGCATTCCATTTGCTTCTCAGATTCCAGGTGCCTCCATCAGTCACTGTATGACCTGCATGCACTCCCAAGAACTCTCCTTCCCTCCCACAGCTGATACCTGAACAAAAAAGCAAGTTGCCCTGCATCAAATGCATTCAAAGTCACCTCTTTTCCTCTGCTGATCAGGCACAGAAAGGCATCAGGCACATACAGGCATTCTCCCCAGAGATAATCAGAGCATTTCAAGCTTCTCCCAACTCTTGCTATAAAATCTCAGTATGCACATGCCACCTGGAAAGGCTTTAGTCCAAGAGACATCTTCAAGTATTTTTAAGGACAAACTGACTTATACTGCTCTGTTTTCAAAGAAGAAAAAGTTCAGGCTCTGCTTTTGTCTCCTACTTGCAGCCTCTGCCAGTTATTCTGTACCAAGTTCTTTTTGTGCTGCTTCCCAGATTTAAACCACCACACAAAGTTACCAAATTTTAAATCTTCCTGTCACCTATCTCTAACACAACATATGCTGCCACGGCTATGAATATGGACATAGAAGACAAAGGCAGAACATCTCCCTTCTTGAAGGATTCAGACTGTGTTGTGTTAGACACGAGGAAAGACTATCTGTTGGAAAAATAACTTCATCTCAAGGACTATATAATTATTTGCTTACATGCAATAAATAGCATATCCATTCCCACTTCATGTGTTCAGAAGTTTTGTGTACTAGAATTGTTATGGGCAGTGTCAGACAGAAAGAATCAGAATAGTACCATTATGGGGATAAAGTATACAAGCAGGATCCCTTCAAGTATCTAGCAAATATGTATGGAGATGGGTTTACATGCATACAGAACTTTGCATGTAACAAATATTTATATGTTGGCAAGAACAGAGTCTGGAAAAGTGAGAGAAGGTATGTCTGAATTTTATATAAGGGCAATGAAAACAATAGAAAGAAAAATAACACATTTAAATAAAATATTAACATGTCAATATTAACAAATAGTAAAAAAAACCCAACAAAAATAATAATAACAAAATTGTTATTATTTTAACAAATCCCACCAAATAAAAATCCAATAGCAAGATGAGTTCTAAGGACTCTACAAATAAAGTGCATAAAAGTCTAAGAATATTTCATATATTTTCTTTGTCTACTACAGTGTAATGCTTAAATGCATGCTTATTCTCTGAGATCTTTAATAACAGTTTTTTAAATCTCTAATTCTTACTTTCCATTCTCAAAGGGGTATCTGTGCAACAATTCTGGACATTAAAGATGCATTGATTAACATACCAATTTTATTACAAGATAATTAAAATTTAATTTCAGCAATAGACCAAAACAACAGATTAAAGAAATTAAGAAATACAGGTATGCAGGTAGGCACAACAAAAAATACAACAATTACCAAAAATACAACAATACAACAATTAACACAGTGCCATATAATAAATATTTCTTTATTAATATCATGGGTTCTTTGATGGTGCCGGACTCTTCTCTTTCCGTTTAGCAGCCTTCTCCTTTTTCAGCTGTAACAAAGAAAGACACCAACAGTGATCCAAGCATTAATTTTCAGGTTGGCTAGTAATGCAGTATTAAATCTCTACATCGAGTCATAAATTTACCAGAATGAAACATGCAATGGAGAGAGAGAGCTACAGCTCATTGTTAGCCCAACCTAGGATTGCTTACTTTTGCATCACAGGACAAAGGAGTCCTTCCATTGCTCTGCAGCTCCTCCCCTATTTAAACCAGGGCTGCCTTTATCTCTGATAATAGCAATCTAGGTATTTATGTATCCCTCAAGGCCAAAGTGCTTCACAATGTTCCCAGTTTTATCTTTATGTCAATGAAAGGTAAAGAAATTTTATTACAGATGTGTAACAGGCACAGTTAGACTAACCATCAAGCACAAAATCAAATAGGAAGTTTGTTGCTGAGGTAGATGCTAAGCCTCCACCTCAGTGTCTCCTCGGTGACCCACAAGGTCACCTCTTCCTCTCCTAAGATTTTTCTACACAGTATGTTCTTATAGCATGATATGATTTACCAACACATACACTGTAACTCTGCCATGTTGTAGGAAGACAATCCAAAGAAATATATCTGTTGTTCTTAGAAGCAACAGTTGTTCTCAAGTATTGTTAAATTAATGAATTAAACTCTGTTTAGAAAATGAGAGAAAAGGGATGCATAGATTTTTGCATCTCATCTAACCTAAGATATCATGTCACTATCAAAAATACAAGGAAAAATAAGGTAGCATTTTAGCTTTTTTGCCCATAAAACAATGTCAAAAGGAAGCAAGGCCCCAGTCCCGATTTGGATGTCTACAAATGAACACACTGCTAAACAATCCTATCGTTGGCCTACTCCGGAACTCATTTTAAAACATTTTTTCCATATTTGGCATCTTGAGATTTGCATCTGAAATTCCTACTATCTTTTGCAAAGAAAATAAAATCTTGGGAGGAGAAAGAAACAGCAATTTGGATTTGATAGTAACATGCTTTCTCCTCTATTTACTATGCTACACTACACTACACTACACTTACTAGACATACTGTATTTGTAACATCTTAGCATTTTTTGTGATGATTTCCAAAACAAAGAAAATTATTTAAAATTTTAAAAAGCTGTAACAGCTTTCTCATTAACAACCACCTTGGAGCAAGCAGTGAGCATGAACAGTGTTTAAGATTTTAAAAGTTAAGCATGTAACGTTGCCTTACAAAAGAATTCATAAACAGTCAAGACATAAGTCCAGCAGAGAGGGTGGAGCTAAGGAACTAATGTTGGGAAACAGTAAGCACTTAAGTATCTAAGTAACCTACACCACAGGGTGTTTAAATTTCCAATACAGTCAGTGGGGTGTAGGAGGCACCTCTAAGGGGGTGATTCAGATCATCTAAGAAGGATGCACCAACTACACAGACATTTCATAAGGGAAAAGAACATCATACGGTTTTATAAATGAGGTAGCGACCCAGACATGACTGACCTCTGAAATCTTGCAGTAGTTCATAATTGTATTTAAAACTTTGAGAAGATAGTGTTTTCTCAGGAAAAGAACAAATTATATAATGCATTTATATGCCACATAAATTATACATTTATCCTTTTTAGATATCCCCTTGTGAAAATATATTTGAATTAAGTAATAAATGTAGTAACTTGCCCGTTCTTGATAACGTTTTTCAAAGTAAGCCATGTCATCATCTTCTGAATGCTTTCCATGAGAAATTTGCCTTGTGGCACTGGAACTACCTGAAGAAAAAAACAACAAAACAAACCTTTCTTTAATATATGATACTAGCTATTCCATAAGTTAAGTTTTACATTTGGCAAACCACATTTTATATGAGAATTCACCTTTATAGGTACGTAACAAATCCCAGCAACTGGGACCAAAGAGTAACCTCCCTAGCCTAGCAGCTATTGTTAAGTAGTCTAAGACAAGTTTAACAGTTACATTAATTGCTAAATTCTTATACTAAAAAAGGGACATAAAGTAAGCATAACCAATCCATAACTCCATGCAGAAAAGACTTTCTGGCAGAGGCAGTTTCACAGGATTGTGCTGAATATGTATGATTCATTCAGATATACTGAGATTCTAGTAGGAATTAAAAATTCAAATAACTGATCCAGTGAATAAGTGACACCATTAATGGGGAAGAAGCCAAACACTAGAAAAACATCATTAAAGTCAAAAAGTACCTCATGGCCAAACATAACAAGCAGTAGCAAAACAGTTACTCTACACACTTTAAGCACATTAATGTTGTACTAACTTTTAACATAATGAGGGTTCAATATTAATTTTTAAATTTTATTTTAGCCCTAAGCCTCCTCCAAGTCATAAATAAAACAAATTAAATGTATATAAAATAATTCTTGTAAAACAGTATTATCTTACTAATGCAGCACCTGCTATCTGTGAGGTGGTTTGAGCAGAACTAGAAGGTCCCTGAAAAGCTTTTAGAAATGGATGATCCATGCTGGTAACAGGGGATTCTAAAAGTTCAGCTGAAGGAGCCCCTGTTAGAAAATAAGTTGAATGAAAACAAACATTAACTTCATGAGATATATTAAGAACATATACAATGAGTCAAAGCAAGCTTATGGATTAGTATCTACAACACTCAGCGCAGGCTTCATGAACTCAAGTTTACAAAAGCAAAAAAGGCTTCAAAATAAATGAAAATCTTTGTTTCTTCGATTACTACAGCTATGCTATAGTTTCTAAACTTCAGACCAATCCAGGAAAGCAGATCAGAATTTTAAAAAATAAATACTAAGTATGTGGCAATAATAAATTAAACGCC
Organism: Apus apus; assembly: GCF_020740795.1. Lineage (NCBI taxonomy): Eukaryota > Metazoa > Chordata > Aves > Apodiformes > Apodidae > Apus > Apus apus. Next base: position 33,327,744 of record NC_067283.1, on the reverse strand, counting down.
ATTTCAGGACAAAATGAATCCGTTACTAAAAGACACAAAATCACAGAGCAGCAGAGATATCGAGGCCAACTAACATGCCTGTCAAAAACCAAAGTTCTACAAAGGACCTCTTTTTTTTGTATGCTGAAGAGCTGTTAACCTTTGAGTTTGGGAAAAGAAATGCTGTAATTGTATAACTAAGAAATACTCAGGCATATTAGGTTAAAGGATTAACAAAAATATAACTCTGAAGTATTAAGCAAAAAACAGAAGTTACAGAGTTCTTTCTAAAATATATTCTCCACTTCAACCAGAAGCCCCTGGGCTGAACAGCAGAATTATTGATATTTTTTTTAGCAATACACTACAGGAAGTCTATGATTAATTACTACTTTTCAAAACTACTCAGTTGGAGAATTCAAATTTCATCTCGGGTCAGCTGCACTTACCTATTCCACTGTCATCAAGTCTCATGTAGCCTTCTGCTAGTGAACTAAAACCAGTCAGTCCTCCCATAGCAGCATAAGGAACATCCTGCCCCACAGGCTTTCCTTGGGCTAAGCGCTCTTGTTTAGTTTCCACGACTGTTTCATGAGCATATGTTGGCTGCCCACATGCACAGGTAAAGCAACTATGAAAGCCCGAACACTTGGAACCTAATTAATAAATAAATAAGTATACTGAGTGACATGATAATGAGAGTTTATACTTCACTACAGGCAAACCAGTGTTGCCCTAAACTAATCATGTCAAAAACTAGAGTTCCTTCACTGCAAAACCATCCAGCTATGGTTTCTATTTGGAAGCATGTATGTGATTTGAGGCAAAGCAATTGAATGTCTTTGCTGAAATCTTTTATAGCTTCTGTTCATCACGGTATGAAAATGCTGCATAAAACAGTGAAAAGGATGAACATGGAATTTGGCTCATAAGGGTCATCCAGTCTCAGGGTCTCATTCAGACAAGTTTTTAGCACCTTCAAGGATGGGGATTCTACCTCTCTGAGCAACCTGGACCAATGTTGGTCTTTTCAGGGAGCAGATATTTATTTCCTAATATCTAACTGGATTTCCTGTGTTGCAACTTGTATCCATTGCCATTAGTAAACCCCTTCTCTACCCCTCCCCTGATGAAAAATAAAAAGAGAAAAAATCCTGTCACTGGCAGCCTGCCAGCATCTTGGCAGTATTATCTCCAAAGGTGTACAGCACATGTCAATGTTGCACAGCCATAAAACTTCAAATCACAATTTATGACACAAACCACATTTTAAATGTATTTTTAAATTAACAAAATTATCCAGGTAGCAAACAGAGGCTGCAGGAACAGGAAAGAAGGATCTATGTAAGAGTACCATGAGACAGACTTTCAGCAGGGCTTGAAGCTTACACAGCCACAGGATGTAACTGAAATAAAATAGTTATACCAATAGTTACACAAATTACTTGTGACATTCAGAAACAGAGTGAAGTGATACACCTGCCCTAGCCACAGCTAAGACTGTCATCAAAGCTCAGCTGGAGCAATGATGTGAATGAGAAACTGAGGAACTGATTTTGCAAATGTTTCATTATGCAAATCATCCGGCTTCCAATTCCCAGTTACAGTTCATTTTGCAGAGCAAAAAGAAAGTTTTTAGAGTTTTGGGTAAAATGTTCAAGGATCACATTAGTGGACATGTTAAAGGCTTTTTTCTTTCATTGTGGTTGGGCACACCTCAATAACAGAACTCTTACTCTCTGTTTGGATACAGAATAAAGTATATAAAGTACAGCAGCAATATTTTTTCAATTATAAAGAGAGTACATCTCTAATTTATCTATCATATTAGATTTATACAGCGCTAGTCTTGACTAATACCAGTACATTAAAACAACACAAGTCCAAAATAGAAGCAAGTCTTGGCATTTCCCTCTGCAGTCTTTGAAGCCCTCATGTCAGATATTTTTGAGGAACACTAAAAAAAGTGCATAATGTAAATTATTATTAAAAACAGTGTGTTCAAAGGATTCAGTCTGGATCATCCAATTGCACATTTAAGACGTTGGCATTACTTGGAGCTAATTCTTGAAAGGCTGTCATATAAATATTTTACATTTTATTCTGTGTGATATTGTTCTCACCCAGCAAAAGCTTTTTATGGTTTTTCCTGTGCAAATGAGACAGACTTCATGAGAGACACTTACTAACAGTACAGAACTCTAACAAAAAAAAAAATCTTCAGCTTACGTAATTTGAGGTTTCAAACTAAAACATCTTTATGCATTATTTAGTTTCTATGGTTAATAATTACTGCTGTTGCATTACAGTAACTTCGAACAAATGAAGCAAAAAGCTTCCTCTTAATGCCTTCTCAAACCTTTTGCTTGAAATTCCATTCCCATTTGCATTTCTGGACCCACAATCTGTGTGCTCAGGAACTGCTTTGTTCAGAGTGCCAACAATAGTACTATTTGGGAACAGAGCGTTACCTCCGATTGAGTTGAGAAAAGATATAAAAATACATTAACATTATATTCAACCAGGCAATAGAGGAACAGAGATCAACACTTCTCGCTGTCAGACTACCAAGTTCAAGTAGAAAAGTCACGTGCATGCAGCAGTGGAAGTGACAAACTGCAAATGGGGTGATTTCATACTGCCTAACGTTGGGTGGCTGTCTCCATATGTACCTAACTAAATCATCCAGAAGCTTACGCTCCCTCACAGAACTTGGGGAAGTGAAGGATGCTGTTCTAAATCCTCCTGTGCAAAAGGCAATTTCTTCCTTCCCATTTCCCATCCTTCTGCAAGGACCAAAATACACATGAGAGACAAGTGCAGCACATACCTAATACTCTGGGAAGAATACAGATCCCTAACATGCTGTTCCTGTTAAGTTTCCTAGCAAAGAATGGTGCGAGACCAGCAGTAACTTACAAGAGTTACATGAAAACCCAGGTGCTGCACTGTGCTGATCAGCGAAGTGCTTGCATCTACAGCGGATGGGCTGTGTGCCATTCAGAGGGACATAGCGAAAGGACTGGCACGGGCACGGGCTCACTCTACAAGGCACACAAATAGGACGGTCTTCGGGTATCACTTCATAGTCCGTTTTGTGTTGTTTATACCTAAAACAGGCAAAAATAATAACCTTTATAACTTTGTTAGCGTTCATCAGCAAACTAACTGAAAAGCTTATAATTCATAGAATCATAACATAGCTTAGCTCGGAAGGGACCTAAAGATCATCTAGTTCCAACTCCCCCTGCATTCTTACAAGTTTTGGTTTAAAGTATCTTTAATTATATTAATTACAGTTAATTGTTAATTTTCAATTAAAATATAAACTCATTACATAAATATCACAAATCCTTATGTTTCATTTTTATAGCCCTATCAGAATCAATCTGATCTACTCGTGCCTTAAAGCTGAATTTATTGAACACTAAAAAATAATGTTGGTTTCAGAAAATGTATTGAGATTTAGATTTAAAAACAGTTATTATTAAAAAACTAATTTTCTCAACCCAATTTTAACCCAGGCCTTAAATTAACTTGCCTGTGTTGTTATGTATCTGAAAAGATTTTACATTTTCCTAAAAAATACAGCAGTTCACAAAAAGGAAGAGCTTCCTACCGGTGAGTACAAAAGCACAGCGTCTCTGGTCCCACAAGCTTACAGTCCATGCCAACTGGTGATCTCCAGCTCACATACAACCTGTTCTGTAACCGAATTGGCAACACTTTTCTTTTGTACTCTTCATATTCCTCAGGGGTAAAGAGCTTTCCTCCATCATCATCACCTACAATTCTGTAAGCATGTCATAAAAAACCCATAAGGAAACGAAGACAATAAAAGTAGGCTTCTCAAGATATTTTTTCCAAATAATACATCGCAACACTTTTGCTGCAAATGCAAAAAAAAAATCTTGTATTTCGTAATACTGTCTCAGTGATATACATTCTAACAGAACTATAGCTGAATTTTAGAGCAATTTTGTGAATGATGTTCTTTTTAAAAAAATTTGCTCTGACAAGACTGAGAACCAGGGTTGTAAGAGAGAAGGAAAAAAAACTGAGCAAAATACCAAGGTCCTTCTCATACGGCAGAAAAAGCAAAGGGCATCAAAAGTTGTGCAATAAGCCAGCTCTGCCTCAGACTTCTTGAATGACCTCTGGCAAGTCCCTTCATCCGTCTACACCTAACTGCACTGCAGACTTGTTTGTATCAGGTTATCTCATCTTAGTCTGTCCAAGATTATTCAACTGGAAGTACATAACCACACTGCCATCAAAGTAACAAACGGTACATCCAAGCTGTCTTCTCCTTTGCAAGAAGACGACTCTAGCTTCTGTACATCAAGGGGATAGCTGCTGTATCCCACACCTCCTACAGGCCCTTTTGTTCCAGCTATCCCTACGTTCAAATTCCAGGTCACAATAGCTGGAACTCCAGAGCAGCATCCAACATTTTTTGAAGCAACTTAGGACAGTAAGTAAAAGCTGTAAAATAACAGTTTAGACTTAATTGCAGCATTTATATTCATGTCTGGAAATAGTTATCATTTGTTGGGTGTGCTAAAACATACTGAATAAGGGATTGTCAAACATTCTGTGGATTTGTACATTGCAGAGCACCAGCAAAACGCGCCAACACCTTCCTGTAATTTGCATGTCAACCCAGGCAACACCCACTGAATCAGTCATAACTGCTCACGCAAGGAACACCACTGTGCCCGCCACCGCTGAGGTCTCACTCCAGGTTTTCCTGAGCTAAATCAAGACCACGTTTCAGTGTAATGACTTGAGCGTTTTGCTTATTTGTGCTCCAGAACAACTCTTCAAGAGAAGCGCCGAGCAAAGACACGTAGGAGCGGGAGGGCAGGCGTTTACAGGCTGCAAAACGCAGCTCCCGAGGCAGGGGAGGCTGCGTTTCCCGAGGGAGCAGCGCCGTGGGCCCGTCACCCCGACCCCGCGGGCTGCGCGGCCAGGCGGGCGGGCCGGGACGCCACCGGCGACGCGTTACTCGGCCGCGGGCAGTCGCGGGCAGTCGCGGGCAGTCGCGGGCAGTCGCGGGCAGTCGCGGGCAGTCAGCAGCGCTCACAGCCGCCCTCAGCTCCGGCCAGGCGCGCAGGGCCCGTGTCCCTGGGCCCTGACGCTGCGGGCCGGGGGGCCGGCCCTTCCCCGCGGGGAGCCGCTCCCGGGCGCGCCGGCCGGGTTCATCAGGGAGGGCACTTCGGGCTTGGCCGACAGATGGCGGGGGTGGGGAATCTGAGACAACGCAGCCCCCGGAGAGGCGGCATCAGGGCGCCCCGGGGGATCCCGAAGCGGGGCTCTGCGCAGGGACGCCCCGGCCCGGCCCGGCCCGGCCGCGCTGCGGGGCGGAGCAGCCCGCCAACCGCCCCCCGCCCCGCACCGCCCCTCTCCTCTGCCCAGCCGCGGCGGGCGAAGCCCAGCCCGGCCCGGCCCTCACCGCCGGTACTCTGCGTAGTCATCCAGGGCCGCCGCGTCCACCCGCAGCCGCTCCATGCCCGGCCTGCCCGCCGCGGGGCCGCCCGCGGCTGAGGAACGCGGTGTCGGCGGGAGGTGCACGGCGGCGCAGACGGCACCGCCCGCGCGGGGGTGCGGGCACAGCCTCCGCAGGGGGACGGGGGGGTCACCCCCGCAGCAAGACGCGCAGGAAACACCTTCAGGGAAGGAGTGCGTGTCCGCACGGGCGTGGAGCTGCAAAACCACAACGAATTGCGCCCACCCCGAGCCCTTCGGTCTCCTCTCCCCGCACTCGCATTGTCCTCAGCGGCTGCTCCCATTTAGATCTTGCCCAACCACGTCTCTGGAGGGTTAGTTGTGTGTGGTCACAGATTCCTCGGCAGATGTGAGGGAGGGAAACCTCAGGGGGGCTAAAGCTGGAGACGGGGAGAGCTCAGGACTTCCTCCCGCAGGGGGAACCTGTGTTAGATCTCCTGAGGCATCTTGGAGCCACACCTTCACTGCTCTGTGTCTGCTACAGAGAACGCAGAAATGCCAAACACGAGGTATGCTGCAGGCAAAAATATCCTGGCAAAGTATAAAGTACAGTTGTATTCTTTGCCTGCAAAAATTTCCTCCAGCCTGCCTGAACTAAAAAAAAAAACAAAACACAAAACCAAACCAAAAACCTAAAAGAGCCTTACCGTATTCTCTCCAGTGACACAGTTGTGATGATCTGTAATTGCTCTTTGCTGACACGGCTACATCGAGGACAGGCCCTTGGATGGATCCCATGCAATGACAGGCCAGTGCTGCAGCACGATGGGGTCTACGCCAGCCTTGTGCAGTGCAAGGCCGTCTGTATTTGTTCTGCTACTAGATGTTAGCTCAGAGGCACAAGTTTCCAACAACGGTAACATTAACCGTGTTAACACGATGATTCTAGAGGTAGGGTGAATTTCCTCTTTTTAGTTACTCCTTTGTCCCAAACATCAACAGCAAGCCTGTCCTGCGGTACCATCTTCCTCGAAGGTAAGTGAATTGCCATCACTTCAGGCCCACTAGGAAGAATTAGTGTGTGTTGGTGAAGCTCCCTCAGGCTTTAGTTGCTGTCATAGTCCTGTTTAACCTTTGAATGCCCTCACAAGCTTAATAAACAAGCCATGTAAGTTACTAATTTTCACAAGTTCAGTGCTCCAACCAATGTACATGCCTATTTGCTTCTGATTCTGCCGTTGTGCACTGTAAACAAATACAAGGTCCTGGGAACGTACTATGTTAAAGAAATGCAAACAAAATAATGTATTACTTGGCTTTCATTCCTTATTCAAACAGTATTATTAAAATCAACAATATTATTCTGTTTATTAGGGGTGAAAGGACAGGGCATGTTTTGTAACTATGTTGATGAGCTATAACCAAGTTCACTTTTGCCAGCTGACAAGTCTTCCCTTTGTTGTGGATTACATGTTTTGCAAAGTTTATTGAGAAGAGGTAACATCTTTCATTAGATCAACTGATAAAATGGGAAAACCAGACAAGCTTTATGGCAAACAAGCCTTTCTTCAGTTTTTGTCTTTGACAGACAAGGTCCTACTGCAAATGAAAAGTGTTTGGGTTTTTTTTTTTTACAGCTTGAGTAGATAGCAAAGACGCTAGTAAAAAGAAGAGCACTAATTGAAATGTTAAATTATTTTCCTGTCTTAAAATTCTATTACTCAGTTTGTTAAATAGACAAAAATTATATCCCAGAAGAAGTTACAGCCTTTGTATAATGCTTACTTGAAAAGACATGTCTGAAAAGACAATTTTAGCATAAGCATAACCATTTATCCATGATATTTATCCATGATATTTCCCTATTCCAAATACTTTAAATTTCTACTTTGAGTAAAATGACCAGAGAAATCCATTCCAAATATTTACTTTTCAACAAACAGTTTAAATACTTAACATTTTAATGCAGGTCTAAAGCACATAAACAGCATAAGATGCAATGTATATTTAATTACTGATGTTTAGCATAATGTATTATATTACTTGTCCCATAATGTATACATTTAACAAAGAAACCACCTCCCCTGAATTTCCCACCACCACGTGCCGATCCTTCACTTGTTGTAGATCTTGAGTTAATTCAGTGGTTAAGTATATACCTATGGAGAGTTTCATTCTTAGTGAATGAAAGAATCTACATAGAATGTGAAAAACATGATCCAGTTACAGCATCAAGGAGCTCAGCTGTAAAACTCTTTAAGAGCAGGGACAGTCCCCATCTATGTAATTTAGAAAGCATCCAGAGCTGTTGATCCTAAAAAAAAAATATAGATATATTAAAAAATACCATTGGCATTTATTTAGAACAGCTTGAAAGATGTGTTTAATCTAGAACATTAAAGCTGTCTCTTGATACTACAAATCTTACTTCAAACTCACTGATAGTCTTTGAAAGCTCTTCCATTATAAAATACAAAACATTGTCTATTCATAGTTCAAGATAAAAGGAGGCCAACTGTGGGAAACACTCCTAACCAAGATGGTTCTTAGACTGACAACCTGCAATTCCCAGTTCTTCCCCACGTGCCACCAACACCCCCATTATGTTGAAACAACTCCTCCCAGTGTGTCTGAAGGCTGTAGTAAACCACAGGCTGCTATTTCTGATACTGCACTATCTGTGTAAATTGAATGGTTCCTCTTGATACAAACACATTTGTCATATAAGTGACTGAATATGTAGAATGTTTTTCTTAACTGAGCTTTTGGAAATTGAGCTCTGCATGTTAGCATAAGCTACAAGCCCTTGGACTGTCAAAATGAAGCCCAAGAGGGTAGAGTTTTTCCATACAATAAAATGGCAGGTGCCTGTCAAAAAGGAACAGCAATTTGAGAAAATCTCTGGATTGTTTTGCACTGGGCAAGCCACCAGCAACAAAGCAGAAGGTGAAGGGAGATGTCACAAGGACCAAGGCAGTGCTCTGCCAAAACATCCCCCAGAGAGAGATGAAACAACAGGGAGACTCTCAGGCTTCCAGTAGTATCTAAATAAGGTGACAGGGCATATGGTCTGGGCATTTGTCCTGTGGCTATGCCACATGTATATGAAATTTCAGCAGAGCAGCCAGCACTGCAATAAAACACGCATGTTCTGCCACTCTGAGATCTGAACATGAACAGGTTCCTCTTAAAAGATACAGGAGCAAGTCATCACTGAAATACATCTTCAAGTAAGTTGGCAGAGGAAAATAAAACCACACCAACAAGTCAGGATTGTTTCTTCAGGAAAAAGACAATTCCCCTGTGACCAAAACTTCAAAAAAGAAACAGATGGGGAAAGGGGACCTTGAAAGAAGGACAAGGAGCTCTGCAAACAGGGAGTTTGAATGTACTGAGCAACTGCACAGGAGCTGCACAAAACTGAAGGACTTTGAAACACATGATCTGCGTGCACATTTCACTGGTGCCAGAGATCCCATCACTGCCAATAGAGCAGAGAGAGAGCTCTAGAAAGCCTGGTTCACACAAAATGAGTAGAGCTCCTATGTAATGGGTTGATGTACCTTATTTGTGCAAGATATTTGTTAAAAACAGTGCTCTGAAATACAGTTTGGGTTTGGAGAGCAGAGCCACATTTCTGAATTAGGCAGCTTTTGGTGAGCTTTACAATTGTTAGTCTATAGTGTACTTTAGTGTCACATACCTGTGAAATGGTGTGAAGGTGTTGAGAACAGGAAATCAAAAGTAATTTTTGAGGGGGCACTGGTCCTGTGAACAACCTCCCATCTTAAAAGTGGAGGATTCATTCCTGAATTTGATCACAGCAAATACTCTCAGTTATAAAGATACCGTGCTCAGCTTATTAGTACTCCAACATCTGGTTGGATCCAAATTTGTGCTCATAGCCTCACTTAGGAACAGATAAAAAAGCAAGAGACTTTGTAATTAAGAAACTGAGTTCTTAGCTAATAAAGATATTTCAAGCTCCCACTGTTTTACTGTCATAGCATGAGTATTGGGGTATATTTTGGATTCAGAAAACCCTCTTCTGTCTCCCATCCCATCTAAGAGATTGTTAATGGACATCCGAAATAAAATTCATTTAATGACTGAGTCAAACCATATTTTCCATGGTAAACTCAAATAATTTTAATAGCAGAAAAGAAAAAAAAAGGCTTTCTGCTACTGTGAAGAGGCCATGCCACAAGGTAAGTAAAAGGAAGAGAAATCCAGATGGCATGTTTTACCTCCTATGGTTGTGCTACAGCATACGGATGCTGCTGGCCCGCAATCTCTGAGCATATCAAAGTGGATTGAACATATGGACACTCACTTACAGTACAGCTCTGTGAGACCTAAGGTGCTGCCTACACATCAAAGGCAACAGCTTAATGCTGCATAGGGTGTTGACACTCTCTCAACACCCTCTGTTAACAATAAAATGTGTGACCCTTTGCATTTTTAAAATCCTTACAAGTTTGACAAGTGTTTTAAAATTAATCTCAGTGAAATACCTATGTAAATTGAAGATAGCCACTTTATTAATGCAAGAATAATTTAGAAAGAACTGTTTAAATATTTTAGACCTCAAGTAATGATTCTGAAGTAGTAGTTAGTAATTCTAACATTCAGTGACTTTTTTAGCTGTTCTGAAAAAAAGAACAAAAGTGGCAATAAAGGACAACAGAAACAGTTTCCATTGAATTGTTTCCTCCCTATATAGTTGTTGTCAATATTCTGATATACTTAAAAGCAAATACAAGCAGTATTCACTTAATAAGCTTCTAACCATGACCATACATTATGCTACAATAAAAATTAGTGTATTATTAACCCTAGTTCACACACATTTCAAAACGTCATCCTGTTTCTTTTCAGTTTCACTATCAGAGAAACAGAACATGATTAGACAGCTACTGAACTGAGTAAGCTGATGAATGCCACAGGGAACATGTGAGCTCATATGCAAGCAAGGGTCAATTAATAATGAAAAGATTTTGCTGGAGGTACTGATAAACATAGATGGGAAATTTGTACTAATTAAAGATCATTTACAGATAAGTTAATTCAGTAGCATGTGATGCCACTGGTTGCTTAAGTGATGTGATTTCATATATGTTTGTAATGGGAGGCTTTTTTCTTTAACTCAGGCCTCATTTTAACAACCCAAATGGTATTTTTAAACAGATAAAAATGCCCATGTGCAGCATCCCAGACAAACTGAGATTTAGTGAAACAGTGTTTCAGGAACAGTCTATTCCACATAAGAAACATTGCAGAAGTCTATTTCACCTTCTTACCTGTTATAAAAAGAAGTCTCCCATTTCACTCTTGCCTATGAAAAAGTATTTTACATGCCATCAAATACACTACATTGAACCCCACAGATAGCAGGTGGCATTGTTTTGTGAATCACTAATTCATGACATGACACAATACCAGAATACCAGATAAGGAGGTTATATTTGGGTTAACTGCTGAAGATTTCAATAGATGCTTTACATGACCTCTCAAAAACCACAGTAAGTAAAAATGTTTTAGAGATTCTGCTCATTCCATTATTTGAGTATTCTGAAGAAGCATTTTGTAAAAGGTTTTTAAGAAAATATAATAAACTGAGAACTTAAATCTTATGTAGTCTTTTTTCTAAGTCAACTTCATGTAGGGGTTCCCAAATATACTCTGCCTCTGCATTCCCAAAATAAACGCCACAGCAGCAGCAATTACCTCTGGAATACATACCTACACAGGAGGCACTTGGTCACTTGGGCAACTTGCACACATCACAGACATGATACAGTTTGGAAACATCTATATTAGGGAATATTTTAAATCAGAATTCAGAACTATATAGCAAGCCTCTTTAAATTATTGTGTTAATGAAAAGCAAGTATTTAGCAGTTACATGGAAAAGCAGACAACTGTGCAGTATGTTAGGCATGGTATTGGATGCCAAGGATACTGAGGTTGCACCACACTGATTACAAGAACCTCTACATACTTGTGCCATGTCTCTGGATTTTTTAAGTTATTTCATTAAAAATATATCAGCAAGCTTCCGTGATCCTGACAGTGGATAAAGAGCTTGTTAAGAGGCGTCTCAGTGAATTTCAGTGGAGTACCTGCCTGTCCACCCACTCATCCCTAAGGTTCTTTTACGTAGGATCACTTAGCACTTTTTCTTTACATAAAATTGCAGAACAAAGCTTGGATATCTTTATTACATTAAGGTTACTATGGAGAGATTTAAAAATTATTTATTTAGATGATGAGAGCAACAAAAAGAACTAGAGAATCGAGACAATCTTCCCTAAGACAGATGCTTGCCTGCCAGTTACCTGGTTGTAGAACTCAAGAGCTGTATTAAGACCTGTATTGCTTCTAGCTGTTTAGACAGCAATCAATATACTCTTTTCTTTCCATTTCTCTTCATTGGAGCTTCTGTGGTCATAGGATCTTGAACATTTTTTGCTACCTACTGAACAATCACTCACAGGCATAGAAGCACTACCAATTTCTCAGTGAAATCAGCTGGTAAACACACATGAGGCAAATTACAGCTGGGAAAATTCAAGTTGCATAATATACCAAAAGATTTAAAGAACAAATCCAAACAAACACCACCACCCGCCAAACTGGAGTTCTTTATATAAGGGTGATTATATGTCCCTCTGCCTTCCAAAGAAAAAAAGTAAAAAACCCTCAACCAAATCCAGCCTAAGAAACAACCAATCTTAAGGAGATTCTGTATTTCACAAACCTCAAAGCAGGTCCTTTGGGGGGGATTTATGATGTCATCTGAAAAGGGGAACAAACAGCTGCATCGTTAAAACGGTAGCACAGCAGAAACACTGTTTAAATATTCTTTTAAATTTTTTCAAAATTTGTGGCAACACAAGCAAATGCTGTGATACTATCAAGCATTTTGGACCTGAGGTGAGTTGTTGTCTTTCTTTTGCTTCTTTTTCACGAGTCCTTGTGTTCTTTACACAACCTCCTGCCATTGCAGGGCTACCACACCTCTCAAAGTATCTTACAAAGGAGTCTGCAGGGTAGAACACGCAAGATGTTTTCTTGCTACTGTTGTTTATAAGAAAAGGCAGTGGAGACCCTCCTGTTATCCCTTCCTTACCCTCTTTCCCTTAGTCTGCACACTTGAAGTTTAGTTTTGCCACTCTGATAAGTGTTGTCATCTCAGAAAAAAGGACAGAGCTCAGCTTCCACCCTCCACGCTCCTGGAGCACAGAAATCTTGGAAGAAGAACTGTGCTAGATAGTTGGTGACAGGAGAACACAAGTCAGAGGCACAGGAAGGCCATACAGCACAGAACAAGTCTGGCCACAAAAGCGGGGGCAAGACAAATAATGGACACTGTTACCCCTAATAATCCTGGTTTCATGTAAAATTAGATATAGGAGACTACTAGAGTGTTTTAACTTGCTTCTTGATAAATCGTTGTTTCAGCTATATTCATGAATGGATCATATGTGCCATAAAATACACATAGTTCACAGTTCTTTCCAGGTATTTGTCAAGTACAAGCTCATTCCAATGAGCCACTGTACTACAGAAACCTGACAGAAAGGCAGCTATTTCCTAATGGTACCATGAATTACTATTAGGAGAACATAACTGTAAGTTGGTATATGAGGCTCCAAAATCCCCACATAAAAGAAGCTGCTTGTGCACATAGTGACAAATGTTCACCTTGCAAGTTCTGTTATGCCTGTTGAACAATTCTCAGTAACTTTGAGACTTCACACACCCTTATAAAAAAAGAAAAAAAAAAAAGTCACTTTGCATACACACAGAAAAACTACTCAAATTACCATTCATAGCAAAAAGGGATACCACCTACCAAGGTTTAGTTTGTACCAATCCAGTAGTCAGGTAATAAAAGCATAGATAGATAGCCATAAAAACTTGTCTTCCCCTTGTGGATATGCCTGTCTTCTTCACTCTTAAAGTGTGAAGTCTTCACCATTAAAGATAATTGTATTTTATTTTCATTTCTTTCTCCCCTCACCTCTCACTTGAGGGAAGTTTCAGGGCAACAGAATTTCAAGAGCAAAATAACTCACTGATCAAGCAGGAAGAATACCAGTTAGACTACTACAACCTTCAGAGACAAAATTTTCCAATTCAGAAACACCTGGAGCAAGATTGATAAAAAATAAAGAACAGGAGCCTTAGCAAGTACAATTAAAAATTTATTTTTCTCTTTCTGCATTGAAGTGAGTACATGTTCACACACAATGTGACAGAAAAAAAAAAAAGTAATCTGGATACCAACTAAGGTTGTAAGTGTATTTTACTTTGCAACAGTCCAGAATTTCAGCAGGGAAACGGAAGAAGAGGAAAAACACGTAATTTTGGATGGTACATCATCCAGCACCTCCGGTTTTACTGGTGGCTTTTTTCCTTAATATAGGTTAGACCACCCCCACCCACCCCCAAAAACCCACTCACAGCACACTTTTGGCAAAAGTCCCTGAACATGAGTCTTCCCACCCCCACAAACATTCAGTACATTTTAAAAAACAGGCTCAGTGGCACTTTCTCTTTAATATGACTTCAGTAACATTTCGAAATACAGTGCATCCACGCTGCAATTCACTTTGCTGTAAGGCTAGCGACATAAGGCAAACTACCTTATCTCTCAAATATTCCATGATAAGACAACTCTTAGTACATTTATCTCTGTTTAAATGCAGAGATGCCTTATTTCCCCTCGTTGCTTTTCCTCCTGATCAAAAAAGCAATTCAGGGAGATGGTGTGCTATACACATTACAAATTGCAAGGTACTAGAAAGTTAGAAAGAAATAGGCATGAATAAAAATAAGCAGTATTCACATATCTAAAACTTATTTCCATCACTTAAATAATTTTATCTGCAATTACAAAATACATACACTTAAATATCTTTGTAAGAAACAATCATCTAGGATATCACAGATTATGATTTGCTTTTGATAATCTAACTGCCCTAACTCCAGAGTAAAGATATACCTGGACAGTGTTACTACCTAGGATGTTTTCCTATTCTAATTAGTTTTCTTAAATATACAGTAAATTCTCTCTAGCTATTCTGACAGTGCAAATAAAGACATTCTTTGGGTCACACTTTTGAAGCATTACCACCAATGCTGTCCTCCATTTAATATTGTTTTAGTGAATGACTAACAAAGTATTCTAAGTATACACATTTCCTAACATCAGTGTAACTGTGTTTCCTGTTACTCGGCTTAATGCAGATCACAAAAAAATGAACAAGATGCAATACCGCTCATCTATCCAAAACATATGTTGTATTTATACTGAAATAAATAACTTCAGAAACCTACTTATAAGTTCCCCATTTCTTTCCATTTATTGTTATTATCCAATGGCATACTACATTGTATCATACCAAAATATATTTAAAGACAACAAAGATCAGTTCAGAAGTAGTGCTCAAAGGCAATGAAATAATGCTTTGAGAACCTAAGTTAGGCCTACATAGATCCAGCACATTGTATAACAGAATAATTTACACTCTTTTAGAGTCAACTGCTGATTTGCCCTAGCCAAAGATAAAAAGCTTATCTTAAACGTGACCTATCGTAGATGTCGCAACAAAAAGTGGCCCTGTTTGCTATCTAATATTTCTTGCTGGTTTTACACGCTTATTTGAGGTTACTGACACCTGATTGCTAGTTCCATTAGTGGTATTCGTTGCTGAGCCATTCACAACAATGTAATCAACTTTGTTTTCCAGTTTCACGAGTCGTTGTAATATGTCATCCAGAAGAACAGCAATTGTTCTCTTAAGATCAGCTGGGGGTAATGGAAAAAAACAAATTAGATCCTACTGTTTACTACCTGTGGAAAAGAACTGCTATTTCAACCTATTCCCATCTTAAGACTTGCTATCCTTCCTACTATACCTTTTGGGAAAGAGTGAAGACTACTATACAAGTACAGAATTAAACAGCTGCTAGATTTTTGTTTACCTCTTTTGAAGTAAGGAAGATGCCACCATAATACTGAACTGTGAGCAAAGGCAATTAAATATTCAAATGACAGAATAAAATCACTAGTTGGAGCATTAGACTAGTGACTATTCAAAGGCAGTATTTCAAATTTCATCCACACAACAGTACTAGAATACCCAACACCTTTTAGCCTGGGACAGCAACCGAATATATTTAAGTACTTTCCAACATGAAAAAGGAAATTCTAAATAGCTTTTCTTTAAACAACAGATCTGTCCACAGAAAAACTGCTATGAGAAAGTATCATATCACTTCTTACATAAACTATAAAGCAGAGAAAAAAAATCCATGTTTTTAGGCCTATATTGATTGAAAAACAAAGAAAGGACAGTAAAAAAAATCTGTTATTCTGTTTCTTTCAATGAAAGCTTTTTGTAAATGTTCATATCATTATCTTCTCTGAGATTTGGAAAAAAATAAACATACTCACCAGGTTTTAAAAGGTGTTAAGATTCCCCCCAACACACACAGATGCAGACACAGAGACTTCCCCTCCACCCCCCAGTCAGTTCTTAACTAATTTTTAAAAATTGGGGAGGAAAAATACAAGTATGAAAGTGAAAAAGAGGAGTAACCCAGATAAAATTAGAATACTAGTAGTAAATAAAAAAAAAAAAAGAAAAAAAAGAAAAACAAACAGGAAAATCTCAGGTCAGTCTCTCCCTCTAAAATTAACTAGTTCTTGTTTAGTAATGTAATCTTAAAACAAACAAAAAAAAAATAATAAAAAAAAATTAAGTATTGCTTTACAATTTGAGCCAGAGCAGAATCTCCTGTCACTGACATGCTGTGGTATTATAATGTGTAGTATTGTTCTGTGCTCAGCAGTCTGAAGAAAGGAATTCAAGTTATAAGTCTGATGATCAGCATGTAAATCAAGAGTTGACTTAATTATTTTTTTTTAATTAAACTTCAGACAAAACCTCAGAAGGCAAATCTCATTTGGAAATACACTGTAATACTTACAAAGCAATAAAAAGCTGTACTACAGAAGGGTTTTAAAAAACAAATTACACAGAAAAGTAACTACACAGTAAAGGCAGGAAATCCTTCAAGACAAAAAGAAAGGGGATGGGGAAGAAAAGGGGGAAGAAAAAGTAGTATCTTACTGTGGTAAAAATGTTAACTTAATGAAGAATTAAAGGCTAAGACATTTTGATACTCTCCTCCTCTTGGGTTGCTTACTGCTCATCTTGTCATCACAGACTTGCCTCCTTGCTCCTGAGCTGCAGCAAAAGAGTTCAGACACAGTTTTGCTGTTTGTACTCTCACCTGAATGCCTGTAAAAGGAATCCTATGACTGGGAGAGCCCAGCCTTTTAAGGATTCCTTAGGAAGGGGATCATAATATATTAGTATAGATTATTATTTTTTTTTTTAATATTTCTTTTAAAGCCTTATACTACCCTTATTTTCACAGATACCTTATTTCCTTATGACAGAACACCAGTAGTTTCTTCAAACCTAATCCCTAATGGATTAACTAGAGCTCATTGCAGCCTTCCCTCAAGAGAAGCTACAAGGGACTAAAGAGTTAAAATCATTAAGATATTTTTATAGCTTTGATAAAAAGGTCTAAAAACTAAGACTCAAAATTATCTTTTCTGTGTTTCAGAAGACAGGGACACATTCTAATAATATATTACCAGTGAATACTGGAAACATATTCATCAACTGAACAGGTAAATCAGGGAAATACAATGCACGTACCAAAGCTCTAGAGACAAGGAACCTTATCTCTAGTGACTGCTTCTAAAATAAAGCAAAAGCAGGTTCTGCTGAATTCATAATTGCCTTGCAGGCTCAAAACTGCAAACTCAACTACTATGTTGCTTTCTGCTGCTTTTCTAAATACTTAAAAGAGGAAAAAAAAAAAAATAGAAGCAGAAAGTTAGCAATGAGGCACAAAAAGAATCTGTAATGTTGAAGTGACTTCATCTAAAACCTTATCCCCGTATCAAGCACATGCTTACTCCTCAAGAGATCCAGAAAAAGCACAATGTTGCTGTTAGTCCTGTAACAGCAGCCATATAATTGGAGAAATCTAGAAAATTCCTGGAAAACAAAAATCTCATGTCTCAAGCTTGATTTTGCACCACATCTTACCTTCAATAAGTGAATAAACTAAAATTGCATCAGTTAATACAGAGAGTTATTTTTCTCCTAAAGAGCAGTATAGAATACTTTAAGGAAAAAAAAAAAAAATTGTAACCTTACAGTTTTCAGGAAAAACAGATATTTCAGTAACTTTTTCCTCTTACCATATCCTGCCATAGAGGCTCCACCGGCACCATTCATTAAATTTTTATTTTCTTCTGCCAGTGCTTTGACGTATCTTTTACTGAGGTCTAGTATCTGTCCACGCAACTCGGCACTGCTCTGACGCCTTGGATACAGAAAAGTGTAGCGTAGCAACATCAAACCCCAAATTATTCCAAAGACTAGTAAAAACATACTCAGTTTCTGGGACATATTTTTCCTTGAAAATGTTAGGAACATTTCTGATGAAGGCCACAGGTGTGTCTTAATTTCAAGATAAGTAACTGATTTGTGGCTTTGTCCAATGATATTACATATTAAACAAAAATAAGATTTCCACAACATGAAGAATCTTCTGGCTGGATCATCTTCTCATGTTTTAGTTGGTCTTGATTCCTGAAATTTGTAAAATACTACATGGTTATTCAAAACTGCTACTGTTGTTGAGATCAAGGACAACTATCAGTTTCCAAATGAAGTATTATTATATGATCTAGCAAACAGTTGTGGATTTGTACCTGCTTAGAGGTGCAACCACCTTCCTACCTCACCTGTTGTTTAAATTGCTGGGGTTTTTTAATACAGCCATTTAAAATCGTTGTATTTTACATTCTGTAATTTGAACTGACATAAAACCCAAACAAAATGCAATACCTAGAAGGGACTTTTAAAACACATAAAACACTTTGATGAGTTACACACAAGAAAAAGATCTTACTAAATTATTCACTTCATTCTTACTCCTCACTTAGAAGCATAGGGCAAGTATAAACAGATAAAATGCAGAACAAAGTTTACTCATCAGTTAATTCAAAGTTGATCATCATCCTCTTCTTGTTTTCTACAGCATGAAGATTTTTTTTTCTTTTGGTGTTTTGCTCATAAAGAAGGAAATAAAACCAAGACGAACTGGTACATTGCACTCACTTTTAGCATTTTACTACCGCTTCTGATCCCTCAATAGATTAAGGCTTCAGATGATAAAGAAATGGTAGGAAAGCTTCAGCAGTTAAACAGCAAACATTCAGACAGTTTGAAGCAATATAAGCCAGACATCTTCAGGGAGTTCTGTATTGGGAAAAACAAAACAAAACAAACGAAAAAATTAACAAAACAAAGTGCAGGACTAAAAAACCCTTCATTTTCATGTGGAGTGGCTGAAGTTGAGGGCTTCAATCCACATGCTTTTAAAAAAGAAATACATTTTTAAACCTAACTTGAAGCAATTGTTATGGAAGGACATAAAATCCATTTTCATTTTATTCTAAGTGCACATCTGAATGCCAAACAACTCATTTCAACATACTTAGAAAAAACAACTTCCTAAGGATCTCACTGGAATGAGTCCCTCTTCTTGTCTTATAAGACAATGACAGCAGATGTTCCAGATTCATCATATATGTATATACACATATTTACGTATGTAACATTCACTTTTCCCCCTCAAATGAATCCAATATTTTCAGTCTCTTTACATGCATATACCTTGTATTTCTCATTTTCAGCCACTTCTGAAACTTCTCCAATTATTCAATACCTTTTTGAGACAGTTTCTATTATTTAACATGGTCTAGATAAAGCTACTCATTTTACATAAGTTACGTTTTCCCTGTTATTCCCTGCTTTTCCCCATATATTACCTGCCATGAGCACTTCTCAGACTGAAGTTACACATTTAATAGAGCTTCCACCAGACTGTCTATGGTGGTACTTAGATCTCATTTTATTAGAATATTGAGATCACATTTCTTATCCTGCTAAGCAGTGATCTAAATGTAAAGTCTCCACCTCCATGGTATTTTTTGTTGCCTCTGTTGACCAGTTCAGCTGGGCTTATGCTGACACACCACAGTCTGCTACAAACATGAATGTCACCGCCAGCAGGCTTCTGAGTTGTGCTTGTTGCTTACCCTTCATTATCACTCTTCAGATAATCCTCTCAACAGCCAGGCCAACATGACTGATTCAAGTGGGAAATTGAATTTCAAAGTGCTGTAAAATCAGCGTGCATATCTAAATTATTCTGAAAATTATCAACCCAAGGCAGAGGCAATATTAGGACTTGGACAACAAAGCTGCTGTAAAGAGTCACTGTGTGTAAAATGCCCTTTAGTAACTACCAGTATATAAATCTCAGTTTTACTGTTGGATGTACTAATATAAGAGCCAGTCACAAGTCACTGAAAGAGGAATAGCTTACTTCACCTAAATGCAGGGATATGACTGTGCAGATGGACCAACATACAGTAATTTGAAATCCCACTGTGAATTCAGTGGGATGTACTTTGTTCAGAGAATATACTTATCCCTGAACAAACTAGGTTTAAGACACAAATTTGTCTTAGCTACATAGAGCAAGAGAGAAGACAATAAAAACCTATATGCTACAGCATCAGCACGAATATTTGGAATTGCGTGGATTTCCTGAAACAGATCCTCTCCAAATGTGAGCCAACCAAAACTTCTCTTCCCTATCTCTGCCACATCATGGCTCTGCACTCAGACTTTAGAGCGTAAACTGCACCTATATCATTATGCATCTACACAGTCCCTGAATAGTATCAAATATGATGTAAAACATTTACATATGAGGTCCAGGCATAGGGTATTCACATGATGGCTCAGAAGACCAAACAGTGTTTCTCAAGGGGAGACCACAAGTTTCAAATCCCATTCTCAAAAGTCTACATTGCATATTATTTATTAAAAAAAAAAAAAGTCTGAAAACAACAGATAGCTCTTGCAGAGTTTAAATTAAGTTCAGCTCTCCACAGATCTCTAGCCGTATCTCATCATGAAGCATTTAGACAATATCACTACAGAGCTTTGGAGTGGAAATAACTCTGCCATCACACTGAAAATAAGACCACAAGCCAGCATAAGAGTCCTAGCCAAGAGGAACAGATTGAATAAACTCCTGCCAAGGAGCAGTAGGAATCGCAAACTGGGTATTTGCCATGGATATTTGATTCACAATGCACATGTTGAAACTAACTGAAACTAATGGAAATCAAGGACTTAACCTGCTGGCCTAACACCCAAATACTGACACTGGGCAAAGGAACTGGGAATAAGGAGCACCAAAATGACAGGAACTATTTGTACTTGTCACTTTTCCTATGCATTTTTATAGGCCATTCCCACTTAATGAATTCCAGTGTAATTTCAAAGTTCTGCAGATGTGGTCTCCTCTTTCTTCATGAACCATGCACTTCTACTGACCCATAACACAATCCCTGCAATACCCTTCCAAGATGATATAGTATGGAGTAACAAAACAAACAAAAAGCCAAAAACAAAGCAAAACAAAAAAGCAAGCTTATACCTGTGTGATTTGCAAGTATGAAAAAAGGGTAGCAGAGCAGCAGGTGTACATATTGAAATAAGATGGATGGATTGGAATATTATTTTACCTCTTGTTGCCCTGAAGGGTCAGCACTTCTCTACATTAACATTTTAGTTTAAACAAAGCTTGTCCTCAGAATGGACCTCTGTTTTCAGAAATTCAGACCTAATATTCTGCAAGATAACAGCATACTTTTAAGAAAGAACATGGTCTCTTTTGATCTTTCTTCTCTGCCATTCTTTCAGCTCCTCCTTATCCATGCCTTCCTGAGAATGGGAAAAAGGAAGCTGACACTTCCAATTCACACTGGCTTAGCCTAGGTAGGAACCCAGGCCTACCACTCTCCCAGTCACAGCTAGCAGAAACAAAAACCAGCAACAAAAACAAAAAGCCACAAAAAAAAAATCGAAATCCCAACCCAAATCAAACAAAATCCCTTGACCTGAATATGCAGGCAAAATGGCAATCCATGAAAAAGAGAGCATCTTCGAGGTAATCCTTTCAATAGGCAGCCTGAAGTGACTGATTCAAGTGGCAATTTTTCAAAGTTCTCTAAAATCAGCATGCATATCTAAAGTACAAGCCCGAGTCAGAGGCAACATTAAAACTTGGAACTACAGGGAATTCATGAACAGAGGATCTGAGACTAGGTTTGCCTTTCACAGACACTAAAGAGTCTGGTTTTCTTCACTGTTGCCACTGCTGGTTCTCTAAGAAAGTAAATTCAACATGGATTTAACACTGCCCAGCGGTACCACAACACTGACATGCATCTGGCAATGGAAGCAACTAACTAAGGCACTCATCCTCTCCAAAATAAAATCATGTCTCTATCCTCTAACTGTGTTCCAACATCAGTCATATAAAAATTGTATTACTGAATGCAGGAAACAAAAGGAAGAAGGGCCAAAGAAAAAGCAACAGAAAATCTATTATACATTCTACAACAGAGCAGAATTCTAGTATCTCTGATGCTACTTAAGCATCAGACTTCAGTTTGAATACTCCTCCATGGAAACCAGCCAACATTTATAAAACATAATACTGGAATTTTGGAACGTTGTTGCTAAGTCTTCCTCAGATTCTGCTTTACTTATGCTCAGCAAAACCCAGAGATTATATTAATGTATAACACATAAAAAATGCAATAGCCTGTAAGGTAAAGGAATGCCTCTCGCATCCCCTGAAACAATCGCAGGGTATCATGAGAACAAGGCACACCAAAATCTTTAAATTTTTACAACACTGCTTACAGCACTGTCACTTCTGCTAGCTTGGCAGATCACAGAAGTCTGGTATGTATTTGTCATCACTGCTCCAGTCTGTCTGAGAGATCTCAGCCTTCCTAAACCACTAGGAGTGGTTATCAGCATCAGCAGGACAAATTTAAAAGTGTGTGTACCTTCTGATTTTGAAAAAAGTACAGGACAGATTAAGATGATTCTTTATAGAGGAAAAGCAGTGAGACCATCAGGTATTTTTGGTAGTTATTAGTAAGCCACTTCAGCAAAAAATTAACAGAGTCAACAAGAGGTGAAGAACAGAGAAAACTGAAGCCTGAGAATTCCATTACATTTGTAGATCAAAAAGACTTTAAGAATAAAGCCAAGAAAAATGCACTTAAAATAGTATTGTTAACATACAGTCCAATAATGTCACCTCTTTGGTTATATATTTTGAAAACAAGAATGCCAAATACTGTGGCAGTAGTTCTTCAGTGATACCCCAGAGACATATATAGATCTCTAATGAATTAATATATTAAGAAAGTAACCTTGATAAATGGGAATTTTACTCAATCTATTACTTATTACCATAATACTTATCTGTTCCTCACTGCTGAATTACGATGAACATGACACACTGACCTCAAAAGCAAGTCTGGCTTTGCAACCAATTATTATTATTAACTGTATAAACACCAGAAGTGATTTATCAAGACAGAGATTAAATAAAAAAATAAAATGCCAGATACAGTCATAGGAGACTATATCCAACTATAAAACAGAGGAAGGGGGAAAAAATCTTGTGACAGAACAGACAGCAGACCGCAGTTAGGACAGTACAAATAAAAGCTGATATCAATGACAATAAAAAACATTTGTACAGTACAAAATTAGAATTTATTACCATCTCAGTGGAAGTATAACAAGTTTATGAAATTATTAAGGACTTAAAACTAACATACTAAAATTATGTCCATATAAGAAATTTCTATTAAATTCATAGCAGCAAACATTTCTCAGTACAGTGAGTGTACTGTATTAGGAAACAATAAGATGTGCTGTAAACAGACATGATACCTCACTGCAATAGCCAACAAATGTTTCAGGAAGACAAAAATCACAGGGCATTACAGAATATCACTAAATACTTCCACAGTTATATCAGCTCTATCCTATTAGTTTTCTTTTTTGCATTTATTTAAAGTGTGCTTACCCCAGCTCATTTACTTCTGTGACCTCCAAAATCTTTTGTTTTCTGATTTTCCAGCAGACAACTTTGAGCATCACTGTCTCTCAGCTGACAGACACCACACTGACCATTCTAAGAGCAGACAGGTTAGTTCTGTTATTTGGAAACCTATCAGCACAGACACTGTGCAGCAATGAAAAGGGGAAGTCGAAAGAATGATTGACACACAAAAAAATCCAGTAACATATTCACTAGCAAATTAATCTGTGAAGACAGGAAAAATGAAGTAATCACTCAGAAGCCCAGGAGCTACTTGGTGAGACTTTCTGACACACCAGAAATGATGTTTGCATTCTAGTAATTTACATTCTTAGATGGCTATTGGCTTGGCAGTTGCAGAAAAATCTGCATGAGCTGCAGCTGACAAACAGGTACCCAAAGAAGTATATCCTGTTACAGAGGACCATGATTCCTGGCAATGCACAGAAACGTCAGTTCTCTGTTCCTATATATAACACAAACTCCCTGTAACAAATCATCTTACCCATATCATTAATATTAAAAACTGGTGTCCAAGGAAGACTCACATTCCTCATATTTTCAAGAGTACAAATTTGTAAAAAGGTGCCAATAATACCATCTTCCTGTACTAGTGACTTTCACAGACCAACGCTGCCCTTCGGCTCCCAGATTCGTTAATCACATTGACTCAGACAACTGCATAGCACCATAAAAGAGCAGAATATTCCACTCAGAAGCAAACACTTAACAGCAATACATGTCCCCAGACAAGTGAAACCATGCTAGGAGGGGCAAAGCTCAGGGCAACTGACCCAAACTGGTCCACCGAAGTATTGCACACCATAAACATCACCCTCACTATATATCTGGAAGTTTGTAGGGATGTTTTTTTTTCTTCCACCATGGCTTCCTTCCCAAGAGGGTCCTATTTGTTGTCCCATGCCTGAGGCCTTGCTCCTCCACTTGCTGTGACCACCATGTTCTCACTGGAGCTGTCGTGCTCGCAGTGTTGGGCATCCAGCCTTCACCACTGGAAGCACACAGCTCAGGACCACGATCTGGAGCTGAGTATAATTTCGCATCATATGTTAATATTGAGGTTGATATTAGTTCATTATTATTATTCTATTAAATGTTTTAACTTCAACCACAGATCTCCTTCCCTGTTCCCAAATCCCCTTCTCGGGTGTGGTCAGGTGATAATAACAACAGTCTAAACTGCAAGAGAAGGATACTCTATCGTCAAAACCCCAGCAACGCAGACACAACAGAGCCCATCAAAATGCTAAACCTATGTGAGAATAAGACTTGAGGGTCCTTCAAGAATGCACCATAGCTTAGTCAGTAGAAGAGATGATTTATATTAATACCTGCTAGGCTGAAGTGAAAAGAACAGCACTATACAACACACTGGCATCTTAATACTAGGTAAGAAAGTGTACTTCTGGGGGGGGGGAAAAAAAAAAGCCTGCTGTATCCGTACAATGGCTGCTGGACTGCATGTTTTAGCAGTTCTGTACCACTTCTGGAATGACCCGCCAAAGGAGTCTGCCTAGTGCCTTGTGTCTTTCCCAGGACATCTATCTTTACACTTCTCCCACAGCATTTGTTCCTCCATTCCCTGCCTCTGCATGCCCTAGACTCATGACACACAAGGAACGCTGGAAAAAAATTAAATTGTCCCTATGCCTTATTGCAACCTGTCCCTTGCGGAATACCTTTAATGGATATTCCAAGTGAATTCATAGAAGGAAACTGTATTTAAGGGAGTAGCAAAAATGGGTAAGTAACTACCAAGAATACCTATTCTTCTACAGTGCTGCAACAAAGAAAGAAGAAAATGTCCTTGCATGCTCCTCCCAATCCCTGCCTCTCAATGCAGCCATAGGCTATCTAGCCCAACTAAAGTCATAGCTCACCAAGCAGACAGATAATGTCACTGCTGACAAGTCCCTGAGACTACCTCAAACATACTTTAAACCAGGGAAAGTTTTACCTCCTACATGCTTCTTAGAACAGTACACCACCAGTTTGTTTTGTAGCTGGACTTTGAGTAGGAAGCCAAACATTACGCTTTAAGATTTGAAAACCCACACATCAAGTTTACACTGGCTCTGCTATAAAATCCTGAGTGCCCAAACACTAGATTATCTTTTGTATTTCAATATTTTAGAAATACTGGTGACCTGTTCCTATTTTGAATGCAAGTAGTCCTGTTTGCACTTTTACTTTATATTTTCTGCCAACAATTGTTTTTATTTTGCACTACATCTAAGGAATCTGCTTAAGTGCTTTTTGGCACCCTAGAGTATCCTGGCTTTTTTTCAGTACCCCCTCCCCGAGATTTTATTTTGCCTACTACTGTCAGTGAATGCTTTTAAAATAAACCAACTATTTAAACACAGCAAATCTTTGTTCCTTGCCTGTGGGCAGTCAGCCAAGATTCAAGATTTTGAGAGGGAAAATTACTTGGCAAGGGTTGGGAAGAAAATTAAAGAAAACAGATATCAATGGGGACAGTATATTATAATTGCTGAACTTCCCCTCCTCCCACTGGGCCCTTCCAGGCCTCAAAACATTTCTACATCTCTGTATCAGCTTCCTAAAAAAAAAATATATATATATATATATATATATATATCAGTTTCATTCTGTCTGGGACACTTTTTATTTTTTCTTTATGTTTTATTGCTGCCAAAAATCACAGTTATGACAGAGAATGAAGTACCTTCTTAGCATCTCAGTTCCCAGTAAGATTGCCATAATTTTTCTTTGCAGTTGACCACTAGGCTATGTCAGGTACTCCCTTGCAAAATCCTAACTAGTACCTCTATTCCCTTGTGAAATTTCACAGCTGTGTCTGCATCACTCTTTTCAAAGCCCCTCCAAAGCTTCCTTCTCAGATAATAATATTTATATTAGGCTACTGAGAAGAACAGGACTTTTACAGAACATTTTAAAAGAGATCTAAAAGGAAGGGGGGTGTCATTAAACAGAACTAAACAGCATGGGGGTGAGTCAGCTAGCAAAGTGATGGCTGCAGTGGTTGAGGTTGCCACTGCAGAACTGGTCATACCCATACTCAAGAGTGCAGCATCCACACAAATACTGTTTCCAAA
The DNA here is from genome assembly GCF_020740795.1 of Apus apus. Classification (NCBI taxonomy): domain Eukaryota; kingdom Metazoa; phylum Chordata; class Aves; order Apodiformes; family Apodidae; genus Apus; species Apus apus. The sequence continues at coordinate 33,301,123 of NC_067283.1, read as the reverse complement.
GAAATGGAACAACAAAAGGCTCTGTACCACTGGGGAGAGAGGAAGAATGTAACTTGCCTGGTTTTATTTCAAGAAACATGCAGAAATCAAATTGAGTATGAATGTGTGCAAGGTGTCCACCAAAAGTAAGTTTCAGTGGTAAGATACAATACAGACCAGCCCTCAGATTCACACTCCCTCCCAGGAGGCTGATACAGTTGAAGACTTTTGAAAAAGAGCAACAGAGGCACTGTTAAACACATGTATATTCTTTTATTCTAGATCTTTTATTATTTCTAGATTGACCTGTTGGTTTATCTCAGATTAGCAAGGGTTATAACAAACAGTAGTTAACCATAACACCACAGTGGTGTGCACGGCAAAGTATTTCATTGTTAAAATTAAGTATAAGGTACCCAGAAAATTGACTGGATTATTAATATCGTATTTATACGATATATATTTATTTTTTTATGTCTTCATTATTGCTGAAGAAACCAATTTCAGTGGATTAAGTTTTAAGTTCTTTTGTCTAGACCTCTAATCTGGGCCCTGTTTTACAGAGCCAAAGTACCCATTTAGTTCTGAGCAATCAAAAAAAAATTTGTTTTCAATTATATAGGCAAATGGTAATACAAATATTTTTTTGTAAAGTTGACAATCATGAAAGAAAATTTAGGATGCTAATAGTAACATTCAGCTGAGGAAACCCAGCCCACCTAATGGTACAAGTTTTCAATCAGAGGTGGAAGAGCCGGTCAAATACCAAATACTATATAAAGTACATTTTAGTAATAAACAGCACAAAACACATTCATTTAAATGACCAAGCTCCACAGATTTTCTTTTTATAGCTGCTGGAAACAATTTAATGGCTATTTTTCACACTTACTAGTCTTCAGATACATTAACTACACAGTTGTCAATTCAAGCCAACAACATGCATTTATCCTATGTATGGTTTGGGCAAGATGCAAGAACTAGTGCCCTTAGCCATTACAGGAAAAAGTACAATTGACCATGAACTCTAGGAGAAATATTTTACTCTTAGCAGTTAAATGACATCCAGTCCCCAAGCTAAATAACATGTGATTAGCTAACACCAGTGCCTCCTTCAAGAAGGTAGAAGTCAGAAGGAGTCTGTAAAAGCAGAAACTACAAAACTTTTTTTTTTTTAAAAAAAAAAAAGGAAGTAGTTTTATTTCCAACTGTGAAAGCTTTAGGAAAAAGACCTATTTATTAGACCAAAGGGATTCCAGCATAGTTGCTTAATCCTCTAGAGTTCTAAAGTACCTCCAATTAATTATTAAACAATTATATATTGTAACACATAAAATAACAAGGCCAGAATAATTTAGGCTTTATACACATGGGTATCTCCAGCAGTCAAAATGGAAACCAAAGTTAAGAATAAGTTTCCACATTTGATCTAAAACTGCAATGGCTCCTCTTCTGACACTAGAACAAGATGCTACTTAAAATAAATTGTTATCATTTTCATATTGTCTTTTCCTTTGATAGTCTCATGAGAGTGAAACAACAATTCATATCACTTTCTCCAAACTGAATTCATTACAATTAGAACAAATCACATGCGTGCTCAGCTATTATTACTTGCATGTACATATTCTGAAGCTTCTGCAAAAAAAGTCACAGTTCCTACGAAGCTCACTTCTCATAGTGAAAAACTGACCCCTCGTTCACCGACTGAGATGGCAAAACAAAAGAAAAAAACCAACACAGAACAACAACAATTAAACAAAACAACAGTTTTAACCGGCTCTAAACTACATTAAAGAAACTCCACATCATGTCATAGGACAAAACAAAAATTCTCACTGTTTTGCCTTGTGGCACACAAACACAAAAATTACACTTCATGCTTGCTGTCAGTGTCTTTTAGATTTTAAGATATATAAAAGAGAACTCACAGGATGCTACCACGTTAGATTAGGAAACAGGAAAGAAAGTTTATTCATAATTCATCATTAATGGAGCTACAAAAAATAACGTACAGTTAATAGTATGTTATAAATATTTACAGAAATAAATGTAATGAAGATTTAAAAATTAGTTCAAATATTATCAGATGTTATATATAAAATCGATTTTATTACATTGTAAGAAGGAAACACTATTCCACAGCTCTTGCTGTCAGGAAGTGTTGTCTGTTATAATCTCTTGCAATTAAAACAAATGTTTTGCCTGTTATGTTTTAATGCAAACTTGATAGCGTGTAACACAGCACTATTAAGGATCCTGCCTTTGCTTGAATACGGATTAAACAAACAGTTTTTCTGCCTTCTAAGTTCCATCACTTCATTGTAAGTATGCTTTTTGCCTGTTTGAAAGTTAGGTCCTTGCAGTACAAGACAGACATCAACCTTGCAGAGTCACTGCCGTCAGTTTCTGACAGGAAGGCCACTGCAAACGAGGTGGGAAACCAGAAACCTCGCTTCCTTCCCTGCTTCCTCACCATCCAAGGACACCGCATCACAGCCCCGGAACAGGACTACCCAGCCGCAGGGACCGCTCAGCTAGGGCGGGCAGCAAAGCACACACCCCACGCCCGAACACCCGCCAGAGGGTCTGCACGGACACGGCCAGGAGCCCGCAGAAGCCCCGCGCCGCCCCCGCCCCGCCGGCAGCCGGGACCCGGCCCGCGGCAGCAACGGGACCCGCCGGGAAGGACAAACGGGGCACGGGAGGACGGGGCCAAGGCCACGGCGGCACGAACGGCGGCGGGGGGCGGATGGCCCCAGCCAGAAAGAAGAGGAGCCTGCCCCGAGGCACGGAGCAAGCCCGAGGGGCCGCGCAAAGCTGGGCGCCCCGGTGAGGGCTTGCCCGGCAGCCGCGGCCAGGCCGCGGACACCCGCTCCCCGCCTCACGCACTGCCCGGCTCCCCCTCCTGCTCTCCGTGCCCGGCGGGGCCGTCCCGTCTCCCCACGCGGGCTGCCGGGCCCCCGCACGCCACCCGCACCCGCTGGAGGCTCCTCCAGCCCCTCACGCAGCCCAAGGGGCCCAGCCCGCTGCAAGGCGCCGCCCGACCCGGCTGAGCGCCGCAGGGGGGCTGCGGCAGCCCCTCGGAAGCCCCCCGCCCCCGCCGCCCCGCGCTACCTCCGCTCCCGGCCCGCACCCGCCCGCCGGGCGCCGCGCTCTCCGCTTCCGCCCGCCGCGCCAGCCCCCGCGCCAGCCCCGCCCCGCGCTGCCGCAGCGCGCCCGCACTGCCCGCCGCGCATGCGCCGCCGGGCCGCTGCCCCCCGCCCCCCGGGGCCGTCGGGGGTCGGTCGGTCGGTCGGTCGGTCGGTAAGCTCCGCTGCCCCTTGCCCTGCCCGCAGGCCCGCCGCCAGGCCGGCGTGAAGAGCCCCGGCGCCTTGTCGGGAAGCCAGGGAGGCTGTGCGGGGGGCAAGAAGGCGATAGACAGAATCATGGAGTGGCCTGGGTTGGGAGGGATCCTAAAGATCCTCTCGTTCCATCCCCCTGCACGGGCAGGGACACCTCCCAGGGACACGCTCCAAGCCCCATTCGACCTGGCCTTGAACACTTCCAGGGATGGGGCACTCACAACTTCCCTGGGCAGCCTGTTCCAGTGCCTCATCACTCTCACACTAAAGAATGTCTTCCTAATGTCTAAACCAATCTACCCCCTCCCAGTTTGAAGACGTTACCCCTTGTCCTATCGCTACACGCCCTCGTAAAAGAGTCCCTCCCCGCCTTCCCTGTCGGCCTCCTTCAGGCACTGGAAGGCTGCTATAAGGTCTCCCCATATAACTGGTTGTCCCTCCTGGAAACACTCGCTGTCGTGCTCCAAGCAGAAGCCCCGGGGGGAACGGGAAAGTTGTGAGGCCGCGGCTGTCGTTCCCCCTGACATCCTGAGGGAAGTTTTCCTTCAGAAGCACAAGCCGGGAACGGGAACGTCTCTGCCCTCTAGCGGCCTCCGTGAGTGTTGGCAGTGCCCCGAGAAGCGAGCGCTTGTCCCTCGGGGCTGCTGCGGGGACAGCTCTCCCTCGCCCCTCGGGGCTGCTGCGGGGACAGCTCGCCCTCGCCCCTCGGGGCTGCTGCGGGGACAGCTCGCCCTCGCCCCTCGGGGCTGCTGCGGGGACAGCTCGCCTTCGTCCCTCGGGGCTGCTGCGGGGACAGCTCGCCCTCGCCCCTCGGGGCTGCTGCGGGGACAGCTCGCCCTCGCCCCTCGGGGCTGCTGCGGGGACAGCTCGCCTTCGTCCCTCGGGGCTGCTGCGGGGACAGCTCGCCCTCGTCCCGGCTCCCCTCCCCGCAATGCGCAGCTGCACAAGCTGGGCTTTTCGTGGTTTGGACAGTACTTCAACTCCTACCGCTACAGTCATGCAACTAAAATTGTGGGAATAGGACTGTGCTAGCAAGTTACCTCAAGTTCTTCCTGCAAGGTAACATATGAAGGAAGTTGGTATCAGTTAGCTAGAGGTGAACATTAGGGTATGTTCAACAGCTGAGGTGTTGCTAGGATTCAGGACCAGCTGTCGTCCACCCCAGCTCCCTTCAGGAGTTCCTATCTAGACAAGCTGAGGTACCTGTAACAGGTCAGATGTTGCAGGTGGGTGTAGGCGAAGGTTCTGTTTGCAACACTGCATACTCTGTAAAATCAACACAGTTGCAGCAAGTGTTTCAGCGTTGTCCTGGCAGCTTGCTGACCTACCGCTGCTCCAGCTCCCCAGCCCTACCTCCACACCTGACCTGCACTGCAGCTTTCCCTCCCTTCCCGGGCATGTCAGAGGCTACCTGACTCTTCTCTGGTTCTCAGCCTTTTGTTTTCCTGCATGGATTAGATGCAGGAAAATTCAGCATTTCAATCTGTTCCTCTAATAGAAAAAGGGACATTGATACAGCAGGGGGGTTAGTGGCCTAGATCTAAGTAGACAGACAAAACTGTTGGCAGGTGATACCACGTCAGCTGCTGAATCAGTTGCATGTAAAATGTTTCTAATATCGACTCCTTCACAGTCCCTTATTTCAGAGTCTTGTGAAATGTATTTTGGAAAAGTTGGGTTGTTTTTTGGTTTTCTTTGGGGTTTTTGTTGGTCTGGAAAATATTGGTGTTCACCTGAGAGTTAATTTAAACTTGAGAAAATTAGGCAATTGTTGAACTGAATAGAAGGCTGTATTCCCACTGAGAATTCAGAAGAAGCTGCACTAAAGGAATAATATATTTATTTGATTATGCAATCCATCCCATGCACAATAGTCTTGTTAAATTATACAATGTTGAATGGGGACAGGCAAAAAAGTAAAAACTGAAATATTTTATTAGTAAGCTTTTGAATTAACAGATTGACTGGTTGTTGCGCAGCACCAATAAAATTGTTGCTAAAAGTATTTTTCTAAAGCACAATCACCACACGAGTTTCTGTGAATATTTTCTCATGAACATTTCCTCTTGAAAAGATCAAAAACATGGTCTGCAATGGACTTCACACAACAAACATACTGCAGCTATTTACTGCCCTTTATTACTGTACAATTTGCTCAGTGATTAATCCTTTATTTTCACAGATTTGCAGTGAACAGCTGTAATGCCCTTGCAAACATAATTTATATGGTGTTAGGAGCTTTCTAGGGGAAAAAAAAAGCAAATCTGTCAATGGTGTAATAACAGGAAGACTTGCTTGTAGAGGTTGCAAAAGTGTATTGAGAAATCCATCTCCATTAAAAATGTATCCTCTGTTGACAGGAACTCTCAAATATTAATAACATTCTTAATTCCTGTTGCCTGAAGGCCTAATGTTTTTGATCATTGTCCTTTCATGAATGTGCATCTCACAATATTATGTGATACTTTTTCACTTATCCAAGATGTGTGGTAAAAACTGTATAATCAAATAATATCAAGCAACTTGTTTCTCTTCAGTAATATACCAAACTAAAATCTTAACAGTGTTTGCAGGGTCCCCATATTTGTGGGTAATAATATTCTCAGGATCACCTTAAGGGATAGATAAAAGCTCAGGATTGTAGGAGTAAAAACTTGATACATTGCAGTGTTCTGTATTATTTTTCAAAATCCAAAAAATGAAAAATAGGTTGCTGCTGCAATGTTATCTTTGTTCCTTTCCCATGCCATTCAATATCTGTGGACTATTCTGACATTAATTTGCATAGCTATTGCTCTATCCTTTTCAAATACCTATTAAGAATTTCCTCTCTCATGGTATGTTTAAACTGCTTAACAGTAATGGCTAGAAAACAGCACTCTGATGAGTACGCTGAGTGATTAGTGTACCTACTGCCTTCTTAGTTAACTGATTAATCCTCTGATCTATATATGTAGATAAAATACATACAACTTTATGCTTTCCTTACTGCCACTCCTGTTTTTCTCTCTTCCTGATCCCTTACCAGTAGTTTATATCCTTTCATTTTAGGAAGCTGACCTGATCCAGGCCCATCTTTCCCCCCAAAGTGCATTTTTTTTCCTCCAGTTTGTGAATACTGTGTACTCACTACTGCTAACAGTATATTACAACAGCATATTAATATTGTTTGAGAAAACTCCATAGGGCAAGCATGAAGTACATTTAATTATGTCATGTTAGAGCACACCTTAGGCCATCTCTAGCTGTGTTTGAATCACCTTCCATTTAGCAAAGAGGCTCCCAAAGACACAGGTCTTCACAGTCTTAACAACTAATCAATAGCTAAAATGTAATATCAAATAATTATTGTATTTATACTCCAGGAAACCATGGTGAAGTTATTGTAGAGAAAAATGAAGGCAAAAGACGTATGGAAAAAATGGTGAAGAGTTTGTAGTTTTCTATTTAAGATGTAAAGTTTATTAGACTTCTCTTTTTTAAAGTATTTGTATCAGTAACTGCCTTTTTTATTTTAAATTTAATTGGCAAAACACTTTAGGATCACAGCAATTAAAAAATCCTGCTGGAACAGTGCAAACATCTTCAGTGTGTGCCTTAATATTAGTGTAACTCTCAGGAGTTGCTGTCACAACGTAGGCTGTAGCTCCATCTTATATATGTATATGTTAATAAAAAGAATATTCCTGTCCTATGTTCCCCTGACCTTTTTTCCCTGCCTTCCCTGCTTGATATTTTTTTTGGTTGTTTGGTTTTTGGTTTGTTCCTAGCTGGTTTTTTTTTAAAGTAACCATTATGTATTTTCAATGGGTTCTTCATATTTCATTTTTACAGTGATCCATCTTATGATAGAAGACTGAGATGCATTTTAATTTCAGAATTTAAGCATGTCCATCATTCTCACTCCCTTTTGTTCCTGGAGTTAGATTATAAGAAACATCAGCTAGGATCAGAATCAGATTATGCCAGAACAATACGTGATCTTGCAGTAGAGGAAGAGCCTTATTAATAAAGTTACACTTGAAAAGGAAGAGAAACAAATCTATCCACTGGAGCCAAATGGGTATAAAAACCAGATTATGACATGGCTTCAGAGTGGCTTTGGAAAGAGAAACATCAGCAGAGGTTAAATCTCAGGCCAGCCTCCTAGGAATGAAAAATTAATTGTAATTATGCAAGAACTGGTTAAGGAGCGACTAAAACTTTTGAAGTAAGAGACATGCAAGAAACTTTCAGCCAAAATGAAATCTTTTGCAAGCCTATAGGACAAGGAAGATCTTTCCCTGATACTGCCTTTCTTTAACATTGTGAGCTAATTTCCTCTTTGATTATATACTTCTGAGTCAACAAACATAAAGGGGAAAAGTCGACATGTGCAGCTGCAGTGTTCTGTTTCCAACAGATGCAAGAAATAACCAAGATCATTTACGGTCCAGATAGGAAGCAATATGAGCTACGTCCATCAAGAAAAGCCCATTTCAGGGTTCTGTTAGAACCTCGAACTATGGGCTGAGCTGCAGGTGAATGAGAAGCACAAACACAGCTCATCCGCTGGGTCACCTTGCGAATGGGGCTGTGCTACCGCAGTAGTTTTTGGAAACTCAGAGTTGTGGGCTGGGGGGGGATGACAGCTGGCTGCTGACAACTGGCCACCAGATGCTTCAACACCGCTATCTCACCCCCAGGACAACTGGCAACCTACCAACAGATGATGCTGGTTCTGCACTGTGAACAGATCCTTGGGGAGCAGGTGGCTCTGCTCAAGGCACTCTGATTTTTACAAGGAAACTGTGTATATATTATAGGGGAGTTCAAGCGTATTGGTCACACAACCTGTAATATAAAAAAATAATGAGATAAAGGCAATTCAATCAAACACACTAAGAACATGTTATTTCAGGTTGCAGTCCTGAACCTCACTTTTAAAAGCTGTGTTTTGATGTTTTATAAGTGCAATTTTTTAACATTACATTTAGAAAATGTTTCTGGATGCTTTATATTTGTATTCATTTAACATCAGTTAAAAAAAAATAAATCTGTGTTTTGTAAGTGTGTTTTCTAACCACTTTTAAAACCTGTATTTTCATGGGTTTTTAATTGCATTTAACATTACTTTTAAAAATACCACGTTTGAGCTGAACTTGAACTCCCCTATATATACATTTTCCTTTTAAAAAAACAGAACACAGTGAGCAGTCACCTGCTTCCCGAGGTTCTGTGCGTGGTGCTGTCACCTGCTGGTCAGTAGCCAAATGTCCCGGTGGTGAGTTAGTGGTGCAGAAGTGTCCAGCAGCCAGTTGGCAGCAGCCAATTAATTGTCTTACATGCATGGAAGAAGTCACCAATGCTGGGGTTGTGGCCACTGCCTAAAATCCCAGGAGTGTGCTTCATATATCAGATGCAATTGATTTTTAGGGAAATGTCTCTTGCTTGTGAATCACCCTCTGAGCTCCTCATTCCTTTTTGGGAACACCCATATTCATGAACTCTCAGGTTGAACTGAAGGTAACAAGCCTTCGTCAGCTCAGGAATTTGGGCAGAGCAGCTTCTCAGCCACAGAGGGAGGCCCTTGCCCCTGGAGAAACACAGGGAAGATGCAGACCTGAGCTTTCTGCTGCCACTGCCAGCAAGAGGCTTGGAAAGGGTAGAGGAGAACTGCTTCTGGAGAGGGAAATCTGCTGCTGTAGCTGCTGACCCCTTGCCTTCACCTGCTCCCCTGGCTTTCAGCTGCGGGCGGAGCCAGCCCAGCTGTTTCCTCGTCTTTGGAAACTTTCTGACCTGAGGAGCTACTTATGTGGTCTCTGCCTCTGCTGCCTGCCAGGTGCAAACCTGCTGCAGTTGCCCGTGTACACTGAAGGAAGAGGTGCCAAAAGCACACAAGATGCAGAGCAAAAGCAGGGAAGCCCTTGCAAGGTGGCTGAGCAGAAAACACGAGCCTTTCAGTAAAATCCTGGCTAAAAGGAAATTCTCAGGCTGCAAGCAAAAATTTAGGCCTTTGTTTCCTAGTCTTAAAACCCAAATCACGTGGGTTCATTTTCACATTTGTACAAAAAAAAAAACCAAAACAACAAAAAAACCCCACCAAAACCGCCTTCCGCGCCGAACAATCTCCTGCCACAACAACAGAGCACCGCTGAGCGCACGGACCCGGACCCCTCGGGAACACCGCCCCGTCGGTGCCGCAGCGGAACCGGGCAGCGCGCCGCGGGGCGCGAGCGGCGGGAAAGGAGAAGAGCCCGATGCTCACGGCGTGCACGAGCCGAGGCCGGGGCGAGCGGGCTGCGCTGGAGCGGCGGGGCGGCCCCCGCATCCCGCACCCCGGGAGGCCCCCGCGCCGCGAGCGGCGAGGCGGGTCGCGCCCCTCTAGGCTCCGCCGCGAGCGGGCGGGGCGCGCCCCCCGCACCCCCCCGCCGGAGGGACGGCGCGCGCGGGGAGGCGGCAGCGCACGCGCCGCAGCCGACCGCCCCCCCCCCCGCCGCTCGCGGCCGCCGCGCGGGCCGTCCCGCCGGCCGCGCCTCCTCCGTGACGGGCGGGCCCGGGCGGGCCCCGCCCCCCGCGCGGCACCGGGCGCAGACGGAGCGGAGGCGCCATTTTGCGCGGCTGCGGGTGGCGGTTTGGGCGGCGGTGGCGGGAGGGAAGGGGCGGCGGGACCGGTAGCCATAATAGTAACAGCAACAACAGCAGCGGCAGCGGGTACTGTTGCTGCTTGGGACTAGCGTCCCCGTTCGCCCAGCCCCGTGGCCAGGACTCTGCCGACATGAGCGACGTGGAGGAGAACAACTTCGAGGGGAGGGTGAGTGGCCGTCCCTGCTCGGGCCGTGCTGGGAAGGGGGTGGCTGACCCGGGGTAGGTGGGTGGGGGGGGGCACTCTTCTTCCTCCGGCCTGGTAGGGGTGGGGGCAACGCAGTTTGTTTCTAAAATGGCTTCTTCAGGCGCCTGAGCCTTGGCTGGGCCGTGGCCGACTCACGTTCCTCTCCTCTTCGTATCTCCCTCTTTTTATTTTTTATGTTTTGCCGTCCCGGACAGGCCTCGCCGCAGGGCTTAGCTCCGCTGTTTTAACCCTCGCACCCTTCCCTCTCCCATCACGTTTCCCCCTCCCTCCGGGTGCGGGCCCTGAGCTCCGGTGCTGCGGGTTGCCTCCACCGCTGCTAGCGCAGTTTCTTTTCTTTAAGAGCAGGGCTTAGAGCGTAGCTGTAGCCCAGTTTTTCTCTCCCCTTCCCTTTGTTTCCTTGCTTTCCCGTGATCCCGACCCGTCCTCTAGTCCCAGCCCTGTGTTTCCCGCGTCCAGACCCCGGGGTCCGTGCCGTCCCGTCCCCGCTGCCCGCGGGCAGTGCCGCTCGCCCGGCGGGGCTGGCGGAGCGCGGCCCCGCGCAGCGCGGCCCCGGCCTCCGCCCGCGGGAACGAGGAGGGACCGGCTCCTTTTGTGAGAGGTGCGTGCCTCTCCCGGCTGCTGGCCCGCTCGCTGGGTCTTTTGCGGGCCAGGCTTCCCGAAGCCATCGGGGAGGTATCGCCTTCGTTGTTAAACCGTTGAAACTCGCTGATCACGCAGCCGAAGACTTTCTCTCAAGCTGCTGTGGTTTTGTAACCCTGTTAGGCCTGTTTATTTTCTCTTCCTTCTGATTGCCGCGGTTTTTCTTACACACGTATGACTAGTCCCTTCCATTTTCATTTTAATTTTTTTTCCTAGTGATGACCATAGCAAGCAGGAATTAGAAGCTGCTTGAAACAGAAATGTGTGCTTTGTCCTCACTCCATCACTATTTACTCTTTTTGATTTTGCAGAGGTTTTTTTTGGTTCACTCTTTAAGAGGTGCTTTAGAGGAACACCTGAGCATCCTTTTGGTGACTTTCTCTGATGAACCAGTGACAGCAGCTTTGCAGTTACATAGGAGTACTGCCTGGGGAAACAAGCAGTGAAATTTTGGAAGAGCAATGTCGTATTCCAATGATGTTTTTTACACGAATATTATTAACCTTTTGTAATGTTAGTAAAAACTACAAAAAATCGCAACATTGCCTAGGCTGAGAGTGCTGTACCTGGCTGTGCAGTGACTGCTGCTGGTTCCTCAGGTGAGGTAAACAAAATCTGTTCTTGTGTTGATTGCTTGAACAAAGGTGGCTATATAGCTAAGCTCTTTTCAGCTAAATAAACTAATCTCTGAAGGGAAAGCCAACTAAGCCTGAGAAAGTTGAGCAACAAGTATGCTTTGTTGTTATTTTTTTAGATTTTTAATTCAATCTCCAATTTTACATAAATTTTATATTTTCAAAAATTATTTTCTTGTCTGTATTCCCACTGTGGTTTATTGTTAGGAAATACTGATGTTAAGTTCATGCACAGTTTGCATTAGGTTCCTTAATGGATCTGTTGTTCGTGGTAAAAACCTGATACAGCTGTGTGGTTTCATTATTTCTGCATGCCTTGTTCTGCCAAACGTAGAAGTAAAATAATGTTTTGAAAGTATGTGAAGTCTAAAAAGTCCTACGTAGCAGTTTCTATGACTGCTACTTTGTAGTTGACTTGTTCTTTTGTGTGTGTGTGTGTGTGTGTGTGTGTGTGTGTGTGTGGTGGAGAATTTACCTGCTGACTGTGTTCAGTCTTCAGTTGGAAAACTTCTTTTATCTTCCTAACACTGGAATTTCTCAACCAACCTGGCATGTGGCAGTGTCTTCTATACTGGTATTTTTTTATAACTGAATGTAACAGCAGGTTCTTGATTAATTTACAGTTTGGGGTTTTTATTATACTAATGAAGAACATTTGTAAGCAGTTGGGGTTTTTTTGTTGTGTTTTTTTTTTTCTTCAGTAATACTTTTTTGTTGTTTATGTTATTAAAATACTCAAAAATATATTTCAGGCTGTAGTATTTTATATTTCATTTTCACTGAAAGTGTTCACAGGAAAAAAATTAAGGCATAAAATGTGTAATTTGGGGCTCTAGTGTTCAGTGTGTTATTCCTGATTGATGAGAAACCTGTCTATTACACTCTGAATGTCCTGGTGCTAGATGCAGGCATGTGAAATGGAGAGAGAATATGATGTGAGTTTTTCAGTGGGAGAAAGAGCTGCAGAAACAGGAAAAAGTTTGCAAAGAACCTGCTTTCTTGGAAACTGCCACAAATGAGAATTCTGAGTACCCTTCAGGTTCTTCTTCCCCTTCTCCCCCTTCAGTTTGAGTACTGAGAAGTGTGATATGCTTTTAAAAAAGTAAAAGCCAAAGGAGTAAGGGAGTTAAGTTTAGCTTGAGTTCTTTTATATTTTATCCGTGTAGGTATGTACTGTCCCTAAAGCACATCCGTGAAAATTCTTGCAAGTGGCGATGAAGTTTCATATCAAGATGAAGGTGCTTGTTGATAATGTATGAAGTTTTGTCTTAGAGAGGTTAATTAGAAAGTGTTTTTTGGCAGCATTACGATACTGTCTATCTGTATGCATTGCCTCTAATTTATAGTTTTTAAATCATAGTGCTAACTAATCTGAATAGGAAATTTAGAATCATCATGGAAATAACTTTTCAATGAGATTGCATAATGTGCACTATTTAAAAACTTGCATTTCTCAAGTCTTGGTAAAGTCATTGTAGACTTTTTTTTTTATTCTTGAGCTCACTCATTGTCTTTTTTTTAAAGCAAATAGTAATAAAATATGCTCGGACTAAGTAACATCTGCTCTATTTTTATGTAATTTTGTTTCAACTTAAGCAAGTTCTGTATTAAGAATGTGGCTAGTTGAAACAAAAATCCCCTCCTTAAGCAAGCATGATGATTTAATTGAAAGAAATTGACACAAGAATTAGAAATCCAGTGGATGTGCTAGAGCTAAGTCTATGGACATTAAGAAGAAAAAAAAATAAGTAGTGCTTCTTAACCAGTGACTTGAATTTTGAAAGTCATAGGATTTTATCATCATTGAATGTTCCTAGTGAGCAGGTTAGACAAATAAGGCATTTTTATCTTATTGCTGTCAGATGACAGGCAATTCTTATTTCCGTTCCTATTTGTTGATATTTTTCGTAACACAGTGTTCATTTGGTGCACACTCTGTGATGCAACTTTATCAAAATGTTTCCCAGAGCAGTGAATCAAGTTGGAGTCTTAGCAGACCTGCACTTCAGAAGCTCCATTTGAAACTTTGATCAAGTATTTTTTTGAGCTTCAGTTAGTTTGATTTCTGTAGTCTTAAAAGTTCAGTAGTTTTCTACCAATATTAATGTGCTGTTCATCTAAATAGATAAAGCATTTTATCAGAACAAAGGTAGAACTCCATGTTAGAACTTCACATTGGTTGCCTTCCCTCATTCTGATGAGATGCTTCTTCCTGCTCTGTGCAGAATCTCTAACTGATCTCAGGCTAGTAAGTCACTTGAAGTTTATGATTTTGCATGTGAGCCATCTTGTTGAAGGAAGTATATGCATAGTTCATGTGTGCAAGCAGCTTTTGGATGAGATTAACTGTGAATGTGTCTTGTATTTGCTTCATGAAGCTTGTATGCAAAACACTTAATGTGTGTTCTAATGTTAGTTACCTAAATCTGATCAACTTAGAGATAATTTATTTTGCAAAAACAAAAACAGACAATAAAAGCTACAACAACAAAACACAAAGACAAAAACAAGCCAAAAAAAGCACTAGAAACCACGGGGGAAGTCTGTTTAGCTTATTGTATTCAACCTCTCATGTAGTGGCAATCTGCCACCTGTATGGGAAGGGAGGCATATTGCTTTCCATACCTTTTGAAATATGGGCATGATGGTCTGCTTATGTTCAGGAGTTCAGTATTCGCTTGGAGAGTGCTGTGATCATCCTATGGTTTGTAATGACCAGTGTGGCAAAGGAGACTTTTTCTGGAAGACAGGTTTCTTTCTTTTCCCTTTTTAAAAATAAATTATAGATTGTTCTGAACCATGTCAGCCAGGAAGACTGGTCTTTTTTGAAAATAAATTCTATTATCTTCTGTGTGTGATAAAAGGGTGACTACAGAACCCTTCCTGCAGAGGCGTGTTTTCAAGCCTCAGTGAGAAAATTAACTAGTAATTTCCAATAGTTTATTGCTGAAGCTTCCTCTTTCTTATTTTTTTTCCTTTCAGTTATAGCAGTATAATTGAGAAATGCATAAAGTTCGCTGATATTGGTAACTTTTTTAATACACATCTTCAAAATAGTACGACTTGAATTTCTTTTTTATACAGAAGCTTACTACATATATTATCGAAATATTTATAGAACAGCTTATTAAGGGATCAGTTTTTAGTATAGAGTGATGTAACATAGCATGAAGCAAAAATTATTTAACTTCTGTGGTGATCTTCAGGGAAAGTTGGTAGATTTCTTTCAAAACAGTGGCTAAACTGTAATCTTGCCCTTTCTTCTAAATGAAATGTCACTAAATTGACAGTATTATCCAGTGAATGCAAGCTGCTGCTAAATTTCTTTTGTAATTGCTTTTGTTTTTCTGTCCACTTACAAAGTTTGGGCAAATTTAGCAGGTTTTTGTAAATTCTGAACTGCTGTTTTGCTGGATTAATGGTATTGCTAGACTACTTTTTGTCCTGTCCTTTTTTTTACCTCGTATATATTTCTTCTTTGCAAGGTCAAAGGAATTTCCACTGAAACTTCTGTGTGATTTAGTGATATTTTTCTTGCCATTTCACTTCTCGTGCTTTACTATAGCAAAGCCTAATCTTAAGCTTATTCAGTTCTTTTTCCTTATTGTCTTGCTTTAAATTTTGATAGCCTTTTTGTCATACTCAGAAGTAGTAAGGTGTTCAGTGAGATAAGGCATGACAGAAGTTCAGGACAGAAGAGGGCTGGAAGAGTGAGAATAATTTTGTTTTGTTTTTTTTATTGCCTCCACCCTTCCCCTCCCCCCCCCCCCCCCCCCCCCCCATGTTCTTCATCATACCCTCTCAGGATAGGTGGAAAACTGAAATATTATGTCGTAAAGACTTTAACAATTCTACTTCGCGTTAAGTGTTTAGAATGCTTTTAAAGTAGTAGTTGTATTGGGAAGTAGCATTCCTTTTGAAGGATGTGAGGAAGATAAATGGTAGATACAAGCATCAATTATATGGTTTAGACAGTTGTACCAGTATGGATGAAGTGCATTGATGTGACAGACATCTTCCTCTCCTGGATGATCTACAGATTTTGGTAGTTGTTGAGTTACTGGGTTTGTGTCATCATGAGCTAATAGGTTAGGGGGAGGTATTCTTCCCATCCTTCTTTGTTTCTTCTTGTTCCTTCTGGGAAAAGAGAGGGTAACAAGTATGAAAAATACTCTTCAGTGCTCTCTTTAAATGCTTCTAGCTGCACACCTTATCTAGAGAAGCAGTAACCAAAGCTGCAGTCTTTGAATTTTGTGTTGGCCTACAATAATTTCTTTGGCTCCAAGTTCCACTTCTTGGTGAATCATTAATCCTATTTCCTGCTGTGTACTTGAGGAAGTGCAATTGTTACAATTGAGATTTTTTTTTAATTATTATTTTAGGTGGGGTTCTTGTCTAGGGGTTTGTGTTTTTTGTTTTGTTGTTTTGAGGAAAGTGATTGACAAATTTATCAAGTCTGATCTCAAGTATATTTTGGGAAGTTAGCTGACTGTCTCTTCCTACAGGCCATAGTGACAGCAAATCTAGATAGTTTGACATGGTCACAGTGAATATCTGCCTACAAGTTTGTAAGGGTGAAAGCAGTGACTTGACAGTTGCATAATAAAGCAGAAGGCGTTTGTAAGATAGTTGTGGGATGAGAAGCTGAGTTTAAGAAATGTAGTCTTATCTGTGTCCTTTAAATATCTGAGGATTTTTATAACAGAAAGGTAAGAAAATGTTGAGGGTCCAGAGATAAATTTAAGACTATTCTTTCTTAAGCAGTATTTAAATTCTGTAATAACAGTGGAGCTAAGATCAGAATATAAAGATTGCTTAAAGATTAGTACAGAATTGAGAGATGTTAATGCTTTTGGATAAGAGGTCTGTTTTGTTAAAGATGATGTACTAAGAAAGATGTGATAATTTTCCTGTTCATATTGCAGAATGGATATAAACTGTTTACGTGGAACAATTGGGTCTGTCTTGTGATATAGAGTAAGATATAGAGGAGGAAAATTCTTTAAAATCTCCATTTGTGACTCCTTGAAGCTCTGAATCTCTTAATCCCTGCCTGTGGTCTTGCTGATATAAATCTTATTAGGTATTTTTTCAGTGTCATCCTTAAGTTCTTAAATTCTTGCAGATTATTGTGATTCCTTTAGTCTCTCCTTTTGAAAGTGTAGGAGATATAACTAGGTGATCTATGTTGCATCAGAAGATGAGATGTAATTGCCTGCCAGTGACAGACGCAGTATGCAACTACTAACAGGTAATGGATCCCTCTTGGGCTGCAGTTCACATCTACAGTTACTTTGTTTGAAGAAGTTTGAATGCATAAGAACTAATGGTGTCACCTCCATCACTCCAATTTTAAAAGTTGTATTTTTGTGAGTGCAGCCCCTAAAGGGCTTAACCAGCTTCCAGAGGACTTGCCTACATGAAATTGTCACAGCTACTGTTGGCAACTTAATTCTGATTTGTTGTCATATACTGCTGGAAACTCTGGAGTTGGTGTCATAAGATGCTTTGGTTTACTAGATAAGGACAGTAAGCTAATTTTTGAATTGTATGGGAGTGATTGGGTCCTTGGTATTTTTTACACTTCCCAATACATGTAGATTGTGCAGTAACTAGGTTTTGGGTTTTTGTTTTATTCAAGTTTCCAAAGTTCTTGTTCAAGAATTGATCTTTCAGTAAGGACAACATAGCATCCTCATGAAGGAATGACTGAGAAGAGTGAATTATTTGTCTTTTTATGGAAGGAGGTTTTCTAAATCTGAATTATGTCATGTTAAATGTTTGTCTATATTGCTGATCACTTATATGCTAGGGAGAGAAGTGGAAATAATTCCCAGAGAAATTGGCAATTGTTGGAGGGGATGAAGTTTAAAGGAGGCTATCAAACAATGGAGAGTACAAAAATAAAGGCAAGGTAATTAACCAGCATGTTAGTGGTTCTAAAAGGAAATGTATTTTTTTATAGTGAACAGTGGATTTCAAATGTAAAAAATATATATAATATTTAAGTGCACATCTATCCTTTTGTTTCAGTGAAAGTCATGTAGATAGATAACCAGCTTAATAAGAGTAGCTTATAATGCAGACCTGGTTATACGCACCATGTATCACAGCCAAGCTTTGAATTTGGCCTTCATTTATAAGTTTGGCAGGCCTGTCATCCCAGTGGGTGACAATGCTCCATGTGTCCCTTGTCCTTTTTATTGAGGTAAAGGGGAAAGATAGTGTAGCTGTAATGCTTTTTAGTAAGGGGTCTCTCAGGTTCCATTTCTGGTGGGTTTATTGTCTTGAAATGCAAGGGCAGATCCTTTGAAAAGAACTTCAGCCCAAAGTACTGAAGAATTTAACAGCAAAAGAAAATGTAAATCTGGACATAGGCAGAGTGTATAAGTTGGGGAAAACATTGTGAGCACAGGCAGGAGGAGAAATTATACAAACATGAAATATAACACTTACGGGAAGGGGACTTGCTATGCTTTTTTTTTTTTTTAATGAAGAATTTTGCACATTTTCTTTCATGAATTTAAAGAGGTATACAGCATACTATTCTGTAGGGTTTTTTTATAGCTAAGCTCCCTAGAAATGCTGAACACTGTAAAATGTGAGGAAATCCTAACCTGCTCTTTGTTTGCTTGTTTTCCTAGTTTTTCTCTTGTGTGCATTATCATGCAAGAAAAAAACCCTCCTGTCTTTACTTTTACTGGATTGCTTTGAATTGTACTATTATACATCTTGTTTTATATGGATTAAGTTGTGTGCAAGGAAAACAGGATAACAACGAGGAAGAAAAATTAGGAAGAAAAATAATTTGTCTTTCATATATCAATGTGCATGTGTTATGCAAGTAAGTATGTGCATAGTAGATAGGTTTTGACTGGAAATCTGCAGCCATTCTGTTGAACTGAGAGTGTCTTAGTAATAATGTGTAGAGGTAGAATTTTGGATATTTGATACTGAGAAGTGCATAGTTACTTGTTTTAGGGGGGATATCACAGTTATTGATATCAATACTTTAATATATTTATGCTAATTAGTGTTTAGTGTATCTGTATCTTACCAAAAAATCTGAAATGGGAGGAGGGTAGCTTTAAAAATACAGTAAAACACTGAGAACTCAGCTCATTGTTAGAACATAGACACGTATACAGTTTTAAAGATTTTTTTTTAAAAAAAGTTGTTTTATAAAATAGTTTCTTGCACTTTACCTGCTGGCTTTTCAATTTGGTAGATAACATCTGAACTCCAGCAGAGTTTTATAATCCCCACGTGCTTAAATATACTAAATGTTCTTTTTCCATTAAGGTTAATGTTCGTGAAGAAATTGAAGAGTTTTTTCCAAGAATGTGGAAGATAAATCAAGATAAAAGAAGGCTAATGAAAAGTATTAAAGATCAGAAAATTAAAATTGAATGGGGGAAAAAATTGAACAGAAGATTGGTCAGATAGAAGCACTTGAATGTTTTTTTAAGGCTTTAATGAATTGTTTGAATTGGGGAAGAATACACGAAGTATGAAAAATGAAAAACTCAATGAAGAATGAAGAAAAGTAGAAAGCAAGAGTGAAGTAGAATTAAAAGAATCTGGAAGAATGAATGGGTCCTAGGTTAAGTAAATGTATGGTTTATGTTCCAGTGTCTGTATGATCAAGTTGTAGATGAATTTGCATGATTACTTAGTTAATAGAGAATTGGTGATCTGGTTCAAGCAGGGACCTATTTGAGGAAAGCATACAATATTAACAGTGGGTTAGCAAAATGAAATTTGTTTTGGAGGGAATTGCCTAACCATTTGTTTTTCAGGAGCAATCAATATAATAGAATTACTGTACTTTAAATGTTAGGAGTTAGGCATTTATACAACCAATACCATTTTTAATACTGTCTTTTTTGTTAGGAGTCTCGCTCCCAGTCAAAATCTCCAGCTGGGAGTCCTGCTCGTGTAAAATCGGAGAGCAGGTCAGGATCTCGTAGTCCATCGAGGGCTTCCAAACATTCTGAATCGCATTCTAGGTCAAGATCAAAATCAAGGTATGTCCAATAATTATTAATGTTAATTCAGAGTTGCTGCTTATGCCTCTTCTTTTAGTACATTGATGACGTTTTTTTTTCCTCTTGCTATAAAGATTATAAATCTACTGGGATGTTATAACAGTACTGTGTTAATTTGTATGTTAGTGGCTATATAGGTGGACAAATTTGGGGGAAGATTCCATGAGTAATAAAGCATGGGTATGTATACAGAAAATAATACAAATAGAAGATATAATGTAGAAACTGCAACTAAAATCTGTAGATCTATCTCTTCTAGAAGAGGAAAAAGGGATTGCATCTCAGTTCTCTAAAAGCTTATGCCCCCTTTCCCTAACATCTTTTTTGGTGGGGAACTTATGTGGACCCCTGCTTTAGGAAAAAAGAATAGTCAAGTGAGAACTGCAGCAAAGGTAGTCTGGGTTAGATAAAAGGAGTAAGCTCTGTAACTTTTGGAGAAGTTCTTGACATTCATTCATCGGAGGCTTTAAAAACAAAAACCAAAAACTAGGACTTACATTGGGCATGGATAGCTTCTTGATTATGGGAGCCTTAAGATGTAAATTAATTTTTCAATGCTGTACAGCTACTTTTGTGTCCTTCCTTACCCCAGTGCAGTGGAGTGTCTTTTTTTTTTTCCCCCCTCTCTAAATATGTTATTAAATATTATCTGGCTTATACTACTTATTCCGCACTTCCCTTGAACCATCATACTGGTGAAGACAGTATTTTTAGACTGGGGGCCAAGGAAGAGGAATTACATAGTAATATGTTGTTCTTCCTGCCTGGTTTTTGAGAGATCAGTCATTAGTCTTCCCTATTTATACACTTTACACCAAAGCAGCTGAAAAAGAGTTACTGTGCTCTGAATTCCCAAAGTTCAGCCTAATCTTACAGCTTCTCTTCTTGCAACTTTTACCTGAATAACTAACTACCTGTTGTTAGAATATAATGCCTGTATGGAATCATGCATCTTTGATGGGATGATGCTGGTTGAAAAAAGAGCTTATCATTGGCTAGATGTTTGCAAATAAGTGCTTGAGGAGTTAAGCAGCGCTTTTTTCATGTTGAATAATTTTCAAGACCAAGTGAACTTTGTAGGTGCTGCTAGATACCATAGCACTGTAGTGCTGCCAGATCTTTCAATTATTCAGCAAAACCAGCATTTACAGTGTGGCCTGTCTGGTTTCTGTATCTTTGTGCAAGTTAGTTACTGGTATCAGTTTAAACTTTGAAATTCCTGAAAACTATCATGAATATAATCCTTATTGGATGTCAAAAGTTAAAAGTCATGCTCCTAAGCAGGCTGTTAGAGATCCGTGCAGTCTTCAGATGCACAGCATCTAAAGTAGAAGCAAAAGAAAAATCCTAGGAAATGTAAGGCTTACAGTTCAATACTTTACATGCATATGACCTAACTAAAAGCTTTCTCTTTGTTGAAGATCCAGGTCCAGAAGACATTCGCACAGACGTTACACTCGCTCCAGATCCCATTCCCATTCTCATTCCCATAGGAGACGTTCTCGAAGCAGATCATACACACCAGAATACCGTCGTCGAAGGAGCCGTAGTCATTCTCCAATGTCCAACAGGAGAAGGCACACTGGCAGCAGAGTAGGTCATGTTCATCAAGGCTGAGTATCAACAAAACAATTGCTGCTTACATCGATGTAGTCCAAGTTACCAGAAGTCTGAATTTTGTCTGTCTTATCACTGGAGGTTACAGGAATTTGAGAGGGAGGGGATGCAGCAAACTCTGTCCTTACAGCTGGGCACTTGCTTCTTGGGCCTGCAGCTGATAGGGCAGTTGTAGAAATTGACTGAAAATCATACCATTGCAAGTCAGTGTGTGCAGATAGGGTGACATCTCTTTCCCTCTGCTCTGATTGTTTTTGTTGTAGTTCCATGTATATGTACCCTTCACAAAAATGAGACCTTTTCTGTACACGCTTTAAAAAAAAAACAACTGACATCATTGGTAAGATTGACTAGGGGAGTCAAAGTGCAAAATTCTTGTGTTTATTTGCTTATAACATACAGTATATCGTGTTGAAGATTGCTCATGATTTTGCACCTCTGAGTAATTAATTTAACTTGAAGAAATAATTCCATGTCTTACCAGCCAATGTATGAATCTTATTAGACGAGAAAAACTTACAGTTATTAAAAGGATCAGTAAGCCTCTCAAAACTTAAATGGGAGCTGTACCTCTGTGTGGACAGGACAAAGTACAGGTGCACCAGCCAAGATCTAAGATACCGATAATACGCCATTCTGAGAGGTTTCTCCCAATGGCCTTCTTTATAAACTGTTTCAGTGCCCTGGCTTCTGGTTCTGCATTACTTCAGGCTGATCTGAATGTGTGCCGTTACACACAGGTCTGCCTCTTCCTTGCTGAGGGCCCTGATGTTTTTCTGATCTTTTTAAATTGCTCCAAATTTTTTACTACTCCTGTCAAAAAGAGTATAATTTTTAGCAGGCTTACCTTGGTGAAGCAACTCACCAGGACCAGATAATACCAATGCGAGGGGGAAAGCAAAGAGTATATGGAAAAGGGCAAGACTACAGCAGTGCTATTGTACAGTGGCTTAAGCTGTTATGAAGCGCTGTTCATAGTTATGCTTTTTGTGGATTGCTGCCAGTGTTTAATCATGATGTAAATATGAATCTAATGTCTTTAGAAATTGGCAGGAATAACAGAACTTCAAAAGGTTTAGTAGGTTTCTAGTGAAAGATGAATTAATCCACTTTACTACTCTAGGAAATACTGTGAAGAAGTCTTGGAACTGCCTCTGTGAGGAGTAGTAGTTCTAGTAGTGTCAAAATGTAACTCAAATCAACCAGATTTGAATCCCCTAAATCACAAGGTCCTAAAGACACTGAGGAAAATTGGCAGCAATTTTGCCACTTCTGACCTTGTAGAGAGAGCATGCATACTGTGCTGATAGGAGGCAGTACAAAAACATAATGTAAAAGTAGTCTTGTAGTCCTTCACAATCAGATTAGCCCTTTCAGTGATGATGTAGCTGTCACTTGTCCCTTAGGACGCAGAGACTGATTCTTGGTACTTCTCTTGCCTCAGAAAAGATGATAAGGTTTAAGTGTAAGGGGATACTACTATGTACTGTGTGGAGGGACTTGTTCAAATGATGGTTTTAAAAACTTACGGGTTTCATTAGGCTTACAAGAGCTTCAGTAATAAAAGTAAAGCTGTTGATGCCACTGAATTATCAGATTTAAATTGATAAAAAAGAAACCTAAATCTGTAAAGTAAAGTTTTCAAATTACAAACTACCAGTTTTTCTTGTGCTCTTAATCTATAATAAGATACTGTAGAAGATTCACGTCTTCAGACAAAAATTTGAACTGTGACAAATGGAAAGAAAGAAACTTAAAATATTTGAGTAATTTGGGTATCTTTATTTTCGCAATGGATTTCTGAACAGAAGCTGACGAGAACACAACCAAAGATCTAAACTTGTTCATTCTTTGAATCAGGTTGAAAGGCAAGCTCTGAGCAATAAACTACTGTGTTTTCAGTGGCTTTGAAAATTTGAAACTGAAACAGAAATTTCAATTGTCGATCTCCAGTTAGTATTTTTGCAGAAGCATTAAATCCATATGCCCGTTTTCTATTATTTTAAATTGTGTCTAGTATAACAGATGCTAGAAGCTTAACTGAAAAAATACTCATTTTGATCAAAACAATTCTTGCAGTGGAATTCGCATTAGATGAACTTTCTGGTATGTGGAGAAACTTGGAAATCATACAGTACCTTGAACAATTAAATATTTTTACTTCCTTTAGTTGAAGTGAAATGTATTAAGTAGATCTCTATCCCACATCACATTAAGGAGTTGAGAGTCTTGGCTCTAGAAAAGAGTGCATGCTTTTGGATTAGTTTCACACAACTGGCCTTCAGTGCTTCTTACCATCTAGATAAAAGCTGCTGGTTATTTTCATCCAGTTTACAAGTGGAGAAGGATAAACTTTCAAATGTAAATATTAACTTTTAGTGTAGTTTGATAGAAAATGTTGAGGAGGTAGGAAGCTTTGGTAGGAGCTAAATTATAGTTCATCTGTCCATGGTTAGGAGCTGAAATGCTTTTACTGTATGCAGCTGGAGGCAGCATGCACTCTTTAGTACCAGTGATGAGCATGCACAAAGGCTGAAGGTGGGAGCAGGTTCAGGCTGCCTGACCTGTTCTTAGCACAGACTTGTATGTCGTGTCTGCATCTTTTTGGTGATTTGAGTGTGAAATACTCAGAAAATAAGTTCCTGTTATTCTATAGCTTTTCTGTAATCAGAATGCTTAATTTTTCTCAATGGAATTTTTCACGAACACAAGAAATTCATTGCTCTCTTTTTCCAAGACGAAAATAATTGAAGTAGTTGCTTTTTAAAATATCTTATTATTTGAATGATTACCATTGAAGTATTAAACTTGAATAATCTGTTTTCTTCAGATTATTTTTTTTTATAGTTGATAAATTTTGATATGGAAATGTATAACTTGTTTTTTATAAACTTAACTTGAATTGAACATTTGTCTCACCAGGCTAATCCAGATCCCAATACATGTCTTGGAGTGTTTGGTCTCAGTTTGTACACTACTGAGAGAGATTTGCGTGAAGTCTTTTCCCGGTATGGACCTTTGACTGGTGTCAATGTCGTTTATGATCAACGGACTGGACGATCAAGAGGCTTTGCTTTTGTTTATTTTGAGAGAATTGATGACTCTAAAGAGGTAAATTCATTCTTTTATTACTTTAAAATGATGTGTCCTTGTGCATGATCTTTATAGATATCACTGGGAAAAAAGTTCTTAAATGTGTATTCACTAGCAGGTTCTCACAGTGACATTAAAATATTTTGTTCTATTACATGACACTTTTAAACAGATAAAGCACTTTAGTTCAATGTTCAGATTATTGGGCAAATTTTGAGTATGAGCTGTCTGTACTAAATGACTGATGAGCCTTGTGCTTTGATTTTAGTTTGTTATTTCAAAATGAAGTGAATCTTTAGACAAAAGCCTCCCAGTATTTTTGAAATGTTTTGAAAGTTTACTCTTCAAAGTAGTTTTCCGTATCTATCAAAATTCTGAAGATTACTTTCCATTTTCTTCTCTAAAAACATATCATCATGCATTTGAAAAATAGTGGGGTTTGTCTTGATTTGTGTCTTGGCCAATGACTTTGCTAGTTATATAGGTAAGTATTTACAGCTGATCTGAGTTGTTAGTGTAATTGATCTATAAGGAAAGAATCAAAGAATATGAACAGCAGCTTGTATTATGGTTCACTATAGTGAGTGGTACTTTTTTTACCTGTGTAAGAATACTGACACCTTTACTACATTTAATCAAACTTGTAGATGAAATTTCTGTTAGAAGTAAAGACTCTTCCTTTTTTAAAAACAAAAAATAATTTGTTAAGCCTTCACTGTGGAGTTATCTCCTTTTGAGCAGACAAGGTCACAGACTTGAAGCATTTTGTTTATTGACTAATAGTCTTGGGCAGGTATTTCAGATTTGCTGTTTGATTCTCTTTAGATAAGTAAATTCGTAATGCTTGGCTATGACTCTTCTCACTTAGCATTGAAGGAAGGGAGAGTGACAGCTGTGGAACCTACTGTCAGTAGCTGAAAAGTGAACACTGCTAGATGGTATTTTAATGAGAAAAAATGTATCATGGATGTCTTAATTGTACTAGACTCTGTTCTGATCTTTGATTTCTGGTATGATGCAATAGAGAATTAGTTATGGGAAGGGTGGGGTTTGCAGATTTATTTGTGGGTGGCTGTTGCAGTTTATAGGGGTAAGTAAAAGTGCACAAAACTTCCTTTAATGTCCCTCTATTTTCCCATTATCAGTTTGACAGGTTGAGAAAAGAGTTAGTGGGGTGGATAGCTGTTTATCCATCTTCAGTGGCCTACTTTCTTCTAACTTTTAGTCTTGTATTTCTTTGCACTTCTGAGTTTGGTGGGATTTTAAAAATGGGACTGTTTTGTAGAACATTTAACAGCCAGAATACTTGCACAGTATTTCTTGTTGCACTGATATGCCAGTCTTGTCTGGTTTACTGCTTCATATGTCTTTAGAAGTAGAGTTTTTTCCTAGTTGCCGTGGGCAATGGTCATGCATGATACTGTGCATTTCTTAAGATGTTCCGTGTAAATACCATGAAGTAATTTGTTCAGTAGAAAGCTGTTTCGGCAGATAATACAAAACTGGAATGCAAAGAACTAAAAAAAAAGGATATTACTTGCAGTCAAAAACAGAAATAAAGATAAACACCTTAAGCAGGAACTAAAATAACTGGGAATGTAATTAAACTTTTTTTTTTTCCTCCCCAATCAGCTGGTGTGTGAAAGGGGGGAAAGGCTGCAAAACCTTCCAGCATTTGGAATTTACCGAACTGAACTAGTTTGGCAGAGAGTACAGGAGAAAAACTAATTTGGCTTGTTTTCATGGGCCTTGAGGACAGATTAGAAGATGGCAATAAGAGGCATCTAGTGTAGAAAAAGGAGATACAGCTATAGATGTGAAACTCTTTACGGGCCCTGCAAGAGAATACTGAAGAACATTAAATAATTCTCTGTGTGGAAGAAAGATCAAATCTGAATAGATGAGTATGCTTAAAAGCAAGGACACCTGAATTAGTTGTTCTAAATGCCCTTCCTCTTAAATAGTAAAAAAAAAACCCCAAAACTAACTCCCTATGCCTTCCAATAAAGATAATACAAAACTTGAGGTGTTGAACTGAATTCCAGCAGGTAACACTGGGAAACCTATCAGCCGGCATACTCTCAAACACTGTTAGTGTTAAAATTCAACACCAAATGAATTGTGAGTAGTTTTGTTTAAACTTTCATAACTTGGTTTAAGGGAGGTCAGTATCAGTGTTTTGTGGATTCTGTTGCAGCTGAAATCCCTCAGGATCTTACTTATTGCTGGTTACCATTCTTGCAAACTAGTTGTTACTGAGCTGGTTAAAATGTTACTACTTTGTGTCAACATTCTGAAACCAAGTGGTGCAATGTTTCTGGCTCCTATGGTGGTAAAGATCCTGAATTGTCAGCAGACTTGATGTGGTGGAAATCCATAGACAGTGTAAGATAGCATTTTTTGAAAGTAACGATTTGCAATGTCCTAAAAATAACAAAAGGTGGAAGCAGTAATGTTTCTTTTCACTTAGGCTGTTTTGGACTTTCAGAACTTCAGCTTGAATATGACACCATAGCAGCCTTGTGTTTAGCTGTTTATGATTATCTTGGTCTTAAAGAGGAGTGGAGATTTAGCTTTTAATAACTACTAGTTAGAGCAGCTGTCAAAGCATTGTGGTAGCTTCAGTCATTCCATTCTAACAGGACTGGGAAAGAAGTGTTGGGTACACATATCGATTCTAATTTCATGTGGATTTCATGTGGAATCTCTTCTACTCCTTGAAACTCTGCTGAGATTTGGATGAAACTTTGTGGTCTGACACTGGAACAGGCTGCCCAAGGAGGTTGTGGAGTCTCCTTCTCTGGAGACATTTAAAACCTGCTTGAATGCATTCCTGTGTAACCTACTCTAGGGGCTCCTGCTCTGGCAGGTGACTTGGACTAGATTATCTCTCAAGATCCCTTCCAACCCCTAACATTCTGTGACCAGAACTTCTCCCATAGCTTGTTGAAGAAACGCTTTAAGTGTTTGTGGTATCAAAAGTGACCCTTGATATACCAGAAAAGAACACAAGAAGGTCTCAAATGTTTGGAATTAATAGTTACAAACTTCTGAAGACTCTGATATACCATGAAATTGCTAATACTTGCAAAATATATCCAGTTACACACATTCTAGGATGTGTGCATAGTTTTATTTTAATTTAGATCATCTTTGTGGAACAGGACTTTTTTTTTAAATAAAAAAAAGTTTGAAGGCTAGGAAGCTAAAGCTGATTATGTTTTGTTCACAAAACATAGTTTACTGTATATTGAAAGACTTAAAATGTTCTTTGGTTCTGCCTTGCAGTTAGGTTAAGTGTAGTTATGTTTTATGGGAAAAGAACTCACTAGGTGGCGATATAGTATTGCTATAAACAGCATTATTGAAACACAAACTTAGTTAAATAGGTTAGGGATAATTCAGTCACTTCCAGTTTGGAGATATCACAGTGTGTCGGGTCTTTGTTTCCTCCTTTATAACTTGTATGTTAATTCAATAAGGTTCCTGTTAGAGAACTGCAAAAAGTTGCATTTCTAAGTAGCTGTTTGTTTCATTATTTAAAAAAAAAACAAAAACAAAGGAAGAAAAAAAACAAGCTCTGCTTAGAGGCATCTTCATGTTTTGAGGTTGTTTATTGTTTCTCACAGTTCAATAATAGCAAAGTTTTAACTGTGTCTCTTCTCCACACAGGAAAAATGAAAACAATGTGTATCGGGCTAAGTGGTGTGCTTAGTATAAAAATCTACAGAGATCCTAGAGCAGCTGATGAAAGGATTAAAAAAAAAATTGCTTTACAAGTTGTAATAGCTTTTAAGTCCAGCATTAACAGTTTGCTAAATTCCTAAGTGTGGGTTTGTGTGCTGGATTTGTTGTTTGGTTTGTTTTTTTCTTTAAGTTACTATTGCATGGATATAATTCTTCAAAGTATGCTGTGCTCGTTTGAAAAGCTATTTCCATTACTTTGAGTTTGTGAAAGGGCATTGTATTGATTCCCAAAGACTGGAGAAGCTGGGGCTAGAACACCCAGTGAGCGTGTGCACAGGCTGCAGGCGGCTCTGAAGGCACGGGCTTCTCAAGTACAGACCCTTATGTGCATGGCTGTAGCAAACTGCTATTGTGAGAGTGAGTGGGGAGGAAGGTTGTAATTAGGTATCCATGTAGGCTGAACCCGCCATTTTACTAAGCTCTGCTGGAGTAGGTCCTTGTAAGGGAGATGGCAGGAGGCTGGGAGAGCATGAAATGGCAGCCGACTAGCAGTAATCCGGCCATATGCACCCTACAGGAAGCCACTGTTTTGCACAGCTTTTGAATCCACCCATCCCCTCTGGGTCAGAGACTGCAGTAGGAAAGATGCAGTTTTCAGAAAAAGCTTTGTTGACTTACAGTTTACCTTTCTGATGGGTAGAAGACAAAGTCTGGGGAAAGTGACTGTGATAGTGTTTAGCACCATGTTCACTTAAGAAGGGATTGCGTGTCATGTTACTCGTCACCAGTCCTGTAACGCTGACTGCCGGCAAACAGGCCAGGGGACAGAGATGAGCCATTCGCCACAGTGGGGCACTAGTAACCAGTCTAAATAAAACAAGTTCAGGGCTTGTTTTTTTGATGGAGAATAGTGTGTTTTCATAGTTAAGCATAGGTTGCAGGTTTCATGTTCCTGTTCCTTGTCTCCTACAGGCAATGGAGCATGCAAATGGTATGGAGCTGGATGGCAGGAGGATTCGAGTGGATTACTCAATCACCAAGAGAGCACATACACCCACTCCAGGCATCTACATGGGCAGGCCAACACAGTAAGGAGTTCACTCATTTCCTGTATTGGGATTTAAATTTATTTAAACTCAATGTTTGGAGTCTGGTTGAAAAAACAGAGCTTTTTTTTTTTAATGTTAGAGTTATGCCAATTGTATTTTAGCACTAAGTTATTAATATAAAATATTACTGTGGTTCACATACACTATTAAATCCTACTGTAGTTGATTGTGCCTTTATTTATAATAAAAAACTGAAGGGCTTATTTTAAAATGTATCCAGCATGGTCAGTCCACTCCAGCAGTTACTTAAATACTAAGGTGTCCATTTGCCCTCGATTTTTACGGGGATCGTGCTCAATTCTCGATGGGTTCTTTGGGATTTTTTGAACGTGTTTTTCTCTCAATGCTTCATTATTAGATTGTTTCATGGAATAGCCTGTAAGTGTCTGATTTACAATAACACTATAAGTACTTAAAATCAAGATGATGAGTAAATATCTAAAGTAATTTTTTTGCTTTTTCTCTAATAGCAGTGGAGGCGGTGGTGGTGGTGGAGCAGGTCGTCGCCGTGACTCATATTATGATAGGGGCTATGACAGAGGGTATGACAGATACGAAGAATATGACTACAGATACAGGTACCTAATATTTATTTTATTTCTGTAGGAATAGAGGATTTGATGGAAAAAATGAGAAGTGACAAAACCTCTTGTTCAGTATGTAGCAAGATTCTGCATAGGTGATTGCTGTGTGTTAGGGCCTTACTATGTTAGATTCTGTGGGATTAAAGTAGCCATGATCTTCAGTGTTCATGTAATTTAGTTCTACAGTATACAGTTGGGCAATGGGTTAATTTTGCTACCTGAAGGAGGTAGAGCATGTGCCCTCAATCTCATGGACAGAAAGGGAACGCATTTTTCCATGCTGTATATAGAACCAGGGACAGCTGACGCACAGTGCTGTTTAAAAAGAGGTTATTTGTAGATGGGATTTTTAATGCTTGACATTTCATAACCATCTCACTGTTTTGAAAGTTATCTAGTTTCAGAGAATGTTGTTCAACAAGAATTGTAGGCATCTGTAAAAGCACTTCATGTGTTTGCAAAGCTAGTGAGGGTTTATTAAATTCTGTGTCTGGGAATATCTTGCAGTTTTAAACACATCAAATAGAGAAATATAAAAGCATTTGTTAAATAACTGTAAGCCACAGCCAAATAAAGCTGAAATCATTCATGCAGGCCAAGTCTTTCAGCACTAAGGAAATGGTTCTGTTCTGTAGAAGTGATGTGAATAAGGCTGCTTTCATAATGGATGTTGTTTGGTTTCTTTTTTAATTTCCTTTAAAGGAGACGATCACCATCGCCTTATTATAGTCGATACCGATCACGATCGAGATCCCGTTCCTATAGTCCAAGTAAGTAAATACAAGTGAATAAATAGAATATGGCTGGCTTAAACCTTGTTGTTACTAGTATTAATCAATCAGTGGAAATTCTAATTGTGAAAGCATAAAAGCTGGGCATGTTAAAGCTGACTTGACATGTTTACACTTTGTTCATAGTAATTGCCTTTTTTTTTTTTTCAGGGCGCTACTGAAGATGAGAAGAGTTAAGAGTTGAGGACATGATTTTTAAATACAAAGTTCAGATCTTCCCTACTGCTTTCCCTCCTATCCCTCCCTTCCTTGTCCTCCATCCAGCGCTTTTACAAATCTTTGGTTCATTTAGAATATACATATTTTCAGTTCAAGTATTCCTGTTTTCCATCCCTCCTTATTGTAATACTCTTAAATATTGTAATTGTTGTAGTTTTTGTGTAGTAAAAAATCTTAAGTAAAATTAAATAGAGAACCCAAAGTGCTGATATGTTTTGGAAGTCATTCCTCTTCTGTTTTAAAACAATTGGATTCCTGACTAATTGGAAGAGAGGATTGATATTTTTAAAGCTTGCATGTCATATGTAATATACACACTCAGATACTTCAATATAAACCTGCATTTCCACGTAACTTGTTAATCTTTCTGTTAAAATGTTTACCTGTTACTTTGATAAACACGTAACAACTTTGAGCCTTTTCTGTGATGAAAAATTTACTTTGTCATGAACCAGAGAATTTTTTTAATTTTTTTTTTGTCAGGTATTTGCTTTGAGTGTAGACTATTTGAGCTGGAGCAAAATTTGGTATTTGATTGACTGGGAAAATAGATCCTTGTACACTCAAAATTAAGGCTGTGTTTTATAGATGCAGTTTCTGGAGTGCTACACAGTGGATAACATTTGAAGTTAAAACTGTAAAAATCCCGGACTTTTTATTGTACTTGGTTGAGTATTTCCCCTTAATTGGTGCAGGAGAAAAATATTTATTGAACGTAGCAATTAGTTGTATAATTTGCTGTTTGTTTAAACAATTAAAAAAAAAGACCCCACCGACTTTTTGGTATTGCAATAATGATTAAGCAAGTTTTGTTTCAAGTCCTTTTTGGAGTTTTGAAAGTGTGGATGGAAAACCCTACAACTACATATAAACCTTTTTTTCCCCTTAATAAAAGTTAATTCCACTGAGATGTGGGGTTTTTTGGTCTTTTGTTGTGAATTTTGTGTCACCTTGGAATATAGGTTAAACAAGACTCTATATTGCTGTGTGGATAATAAAGTCAGCGTATATCTTTCTTCTCAAGAGCTTTGTCTCCCCTGAGAATCAGCATGCAGTTATACAGGATGGCTGAGCAGAGTGGGTAGCCCAGCTTTCTCTTGTGCCATCTTTGGCACTTGCTGGGTTGGTGGTGAGATGGTTTAAGGAAGGAAACACTACTGACTTTGTTTAGGTTTCTGGCAAGTTTTGCCCTCTGAAGTAACTCACCATGTGGCTGGTTGAATGTCAGTGTTGGCACACAGAAGGAATAGGACTAAAAAGCCCTCAGCAAAAATAATTTCATCCTGATTGTCAGGGAATGCCACCAAGAGGGTTTATCATAATTTTAAGAGGGTAAGCCTATGAAATGTAATTTTGTTAATAATTTCTGAATGTCAGTGCCAGGAACTGTTACAAGTAATTAAAAGAAACAAACACATCCAACTCTTTTAAAGCCTTAATATGATATGCCAGGAGAAACTGGTGACAAAAGAAGTTCTGGCTTGATGGTTATTACACCATCCAGACAAATGGGAAAGAGTTAAAAACATTGTTTTCTGTAAACCAAAATGCTTAAGTCTAATAATGGAGAAGTTTGGGTATTCTCAATTTTTGTTTTGTCCTTTCGAAAATAAGGGCAGAAATTACAGGGCAACTGGAAGCAAAAGCATGGGAAAGAGCTGCAGGGCTGGCTGGGGGAGGCATTCAGGATCAGGGAATTGCTGTAACAGGAAGCGAGACAGAGGTGGCTTATTCTTGCCACATTATGGTATTTGTGGCTTGTAATTGTCAAGGGTTACGAAGCTGTAAGAGTCAGCTAGAGAGCTGTAGTTCAGCTGGTCTGTTGCCTGGGAGCTAAAGGCAGGAAGGAGTGTCTTCATCCTTAGCTTGGAGATGGTTTCTTCCAACAGTTAGACCTAACAGCCTAAGGATCCTATTTGTCAAGAGTCCATATAAGGTTGTAAGTGGCAACACTGCTGAATTACATGGTGCATTTTGTGCTTCCTGTTGACTGATGTGATACTGTCCATTTGAAGAACAGGTGAAAGTGGGAATTCGTACTGTATTGAACATACTTGTACTTGTGCGTAATGTCAATGATTCTTAGGCTCAAATGACCATTTCTAAAACAATCCTGAAATGAGAAGGGTATTTTGTAGCTGTTGCCCCATACATGTGTGTTTTTTCATGTGTGTTTTTTTGTTGTTTTTCTTAAACTGAGATGGATTGGGCAGAGATCTCTGTGATAGCAGTTTCCTGTCACTTCGGTGGCATGCATTCTCCAAGGATGGGAGCCTCATCTGTGTTCTTGTGAATGGATTTAGGAACACTGTGTGTATAAGCTCTGGCCATGAAAGAAAATAGCCTTGGTAACTCTTACACTGTGTCTGTAAATACAGCTAGTTTAACAGATATGTACTTGCTTTAGTAATTTTTATATTTTCCTTTAGTTCTATATAAGAAATCATAAGCGTAGTCAGATCATACACTAAAGCTTTGCAGCAAAATAAAAATAACCTAAGTAATGAGACGTAGCATTGGTTTGTGCTGATGTACAATAAGCTTACGTTCATTATTGAATTGCAGGGAATATTTAAACAGTGAATTTAGACAAACCTGACAGGTCAGCTAGGTTTTTGTATAGCCTCAAATCTAGGTTTAGGATACAGAATGCAAGAGAATACTTGCTCTTAAATGCACTGTGTTTCCAAATGCTTCAAAGAAGTGGCTACAAGAGGTTCACAACAGCTGCTACACAGGCTGAGGCTGTGTAATGGAAAATTCACACCCCATGACACCAGTAAGAGAGATACTGGTTTACATGTTGGGTCAAAATAGCTTCTGAGCATGTGTGTGTATAAAGATGATGTGCATAAGGTGGAGTTTCTTAGGACTATAATTTTGTCCTCTTTCCTGTATAACTGCTTCAAATATGTAATAACACTAAGCCTTTGGTCTTGCACTACTTACCAAAGTGTTTGGCTGTGGTGCTGCATGATATGGAAGAGGTGTGACCCAGTCAGTGGAAGAATGCTTTTTGGAAAAGCACCTTCTGTTGGATGGCTTGGTAAAGAATGAACAGCTAGGTGTACTTAGACCACCACCCTCCCTTTTACTGTTGGTCTACTCTGTTCAGCTGCTGCAGTCCTCTAGAAGTAACATGAATTCTCTGGGTCAGAGAAGGAAAAAAACATTCCCTAGAGATTTCTACAAAAGCAACTTTTTCAGTTGGGCATATGTGAACAACTTCCTGCGCACAGTCTGTTAAACAGCAGTGTAGATGAGAACACAAAACAGACTCCAGCCACACCATCTGCCTTGTCTTTAGACATTGTTTCTTGTATCGCCAACATTTTACTTCTGTATAAAGTATTTCAAGTGGCACCACTTCTGGCTATGGACAGGTAGGGATGGTTAGGAAAGTTTTCTGCATCTCAGAGGTGTGAATACAATATTTTGATCGAGTTTAGGTGAAAAGCAGAGTTTCCCTTCAATAGATCAGTAGTATGCCTAGGCAGAAAATAATACCATCATCACACTTCCTCAGTTTCAATTAAACTTGTTGTAAGACTGGAACAAATAAGCCTTAATACTTTTCCTTCTTTCTCTTTACATAGACAAGATCAAACATTCCTCTTCAAAACTGACAGATAAACTAGTGGCCTAGAAGAGGCCATGAGCCACTGAAGCAGGTCTGTTGTTGAATTTCTTGAGGAAGTGAGAGACCAGAATGATTTGTAAACCATTGTGGTCACAACTGAGAGTTTTCATATTGTGCCAAACAGGGCGAAATAGCAGAATGTATATGCACAGAACAAGTTTTATTACTAACAATATTGGGGTCTTAACTGTTCAAAAGTAAAAGGCGTAAGCATAGTCAAATTGTGGGGAAATTGGGAGATCAAAGTGGGAGAATGTTGAAGCTATAACACTGAAGGTATCTCAACAATAAAAATAAATCAATAAAGGTTAACCATTTAAATGCTAGCAGCTTACTTATTAACAAGTCTTACACTGGATATAAACATTTATACTGACTTTAAAAGGATCCTAAAATCTTTTAAACTTAACGATAAAAGGTTGCTTACTGTCAAAATAACTAATAAAGACAGTAAGGGAGTTACTGTCACCCTCTCACCCTTCCATGGCTGCAGCTGGGTGTCCCTTTTTCTGGTCCTTCTCAAGAATTAATCTCTCTGGCAGGCATCCCTGCTGGAGAGGAGAAAGTCCAGCACACCTCCTGGATAAGTGTATGGGAGTCTCCCTGGTGAAAGGCCTTTAAAGGCCTTTAAAGAATAAAGTGGGTTGACTGCTCTCATCTAACCACTTAGCCATACCTCCAAAATCTCTCATTGGAAAATAAAAGGAAAACCGTGGAAAAAGCCAGAAAGGCCCTTTTCTCACTAAGCAACTCTTGTTTATCTCCCCGTTCTTACCTTATCTCCCTTTTTGGGCCTAGTTATGGCCAGACTGGGCTCCATGTTCTTCAACACCGGAGTGCAGCTGGGGTGATGAACATCAACTTGGCCTCTGTTTGTACCTTTCAAGGTTGTTAGCAGTTCAGGCCTTGTTAGGCCTTTTCCATTCTCATGGGATTCTTTCCACTCCAGGCCTGGGCCTGTGAAATTGAATCGCAAAAAGCAGTTGAATCATAGTATGCTTGCCTCAGTCGCCCTCTGAGAGGTAGACTATCCTGCTACATGTGTCTAATAGCTGGAATCTTTCACATTCAGATTAACAATCAAATTGACTTGGTAAAATGTTCAGATCTTCATTAACTAAGATCTGCAAGCCTTTCCTTAAATTAATTCTTGAAGAATAAGTTGCCATGGTGGAAATAAGTTTCCTACTGTGAAAAAGGCTAACAGTGTGTCCTGTGTAAGATGACATTTTAAACCTAAAAGGTAATTACTTCTTCATTGTCCCCACCTCCCTTTGTTGTATTTTGGTGGAGCTTTCCAACTGTGAAGGTGTCTGATAGATTTAGGGATCAAGAATGGAGAACTGTGGTTAGCAAGAACCAATACTGATATAACTGATCACCAGCCTATTCTGTGATTCCACCATCCTCCTCCTCCCAGTAATGCATTAGGGCCAGGCTGCCTATTCTCTGCACAGTATATAAAATCCAGTAATTTAGGATCAGGACAAGGGGTAATGGGTGTAAATTGGAGCATAGGAGGTTCAAGGTGAATATCCGAAAAAATTTTTTTACTGTAAGAGTGACAGAGCACTGGAACAGGCTGCCCAGGGAGATTGTGGAGTCTCCTTCACTGGAGACATTCAAAACCCACCTGGACGCCTTCCTGTGTGATGTACTCTAGGTGACCCTGCTCTGGCAGGGGGGTTGGACTAGATGATCTTTCGAGGTCCCTTCCAACCCCTAAGATTCTATGATTCTATGATCAGTCAAAACTTCTAAGCTGAATTGTCTTATGCCAACTCAGTCCCATGATACATAGAATATAGCATCAGCAGTGAGCAGTTTAGGCACAGGATAATGCTCCCAGATGCTTTGGTCAGTATCTTTGTCTTTTAAGATTTACCCCAAAGGAAAATACTGACAGCTCCTCAAGTTGCATAAAGATGTGTCGCACATCTCGCAGAGGTCTTTATATTAGCTTTGAATGAAAAACAAAAACACAAAACAAAACAAAAAAAAGAATGAAACTCCACATACAATTCATTAGAGTGGAAAACTGGATCAGTCCTGTATAGAAACTGGTCTTGAAAATCTCTGAATGGAGGAACCACAGGGCTGTTTGGACCCATCTTTTTTTCCCCTTTCTCCAGGCTACTGGCTTCAGTGCAGGATTGGACAGAGAGGAGCAACACCTAGAGAACAGAAAGGTGATCTGTTTCACAGTGAAAAATCTCAGGTGCCAAATTTCACAGTTACTTGCAGCTGAATTCCTCCTGGTTGAGGATCCTCTCTTCTATGAGAAACTGCCCATTTGGATTTCTAGGTTGTGGCTTTAACAAGCTTGTGTAGAAAACACTCAGAGGCTGTTCACTTTAAACAACAACAACAACAAAAACCAAAAGCAAACAATTAAAAAAGATTTTAACAGTGCATCAAAAGTATCTTTAGTGTGACTGAATTACTGATGTAATTCCACAAGGCATGAACACATCTAACAGTTTTTCTTAATTCAGAGCAATTAATTCACTTCAGAGAAAGGTTAATTACAGGTAGTGAAGCTTCCCATGACCAGAACACTGACTTCCTCAGCCACTGCCCTAGCACCTTTTTCTCACTGGCTTTCTTCCTACACTGCATGGAAATAGTTCACCAAAAGCTCTGTTCTCCTTGGCCAAAAGAGAGAAAAAAAGCAGAGAGCACAGGTCCTGACCTGCATTTCTCATTCCAAAGCCTTTCCTCCTTGTGTATCAGTGGGTGTCTGAACAGTGAAGATGCCAGCCTTGTCCCAGTGTACCATATCCAAAGGAATATCTAGCAGGCCTGCTGTCTCTTTAGAGCAGGTAAGGAAGCATTATTCACCAAGCTGAAGACAAGCTTCTTGCTTGTGTTGAGATGTCTTTCATGAGTTCACAACAAGTAAAGTAGTAATTAGAGTGACTGATGCCAAATGTTCTGCTTGAGCAGCATGAGTAACTGTGGCTGTTGCTGTGCAGCTGGGGTGGTCTTGGCCCTCACTCCAGTGCAGCAGGCCCTCCCAGGGAGTGTTTGGTACCATCACAGTAGCTGCCAGTGCTCAAGGGAAAAGGTAGCAAGAGTAAAAGTTTCACTAAAAATCAGAATTCTTGTGCTGTACTCAAAATGTATCATAAAGTAAAGGGATTTTTTCTTATTTTAAAATCAAACTTTTGTTTCAAAGTATAGTTTTCCAGACAGACTTATATACAGTGTGTTTAATTTCCATCTATTGGAGGCTAGAAAGAAACTCATGCAGCAGCTTTTCTGAGGATTTTATAGAAAAGAGACAAGAACAATAGGTCTTCAAAATATAAAAGGACAAAACCTTGTAAGACTTAACTGGACTAGATATTGATATAGCTGAGAATATTCCCTGGAAAGGAAAGTTCATGCTGGGATAGTCACTTGATGTGTAGGAATGTAGGAGGTTTTGGTTCAGTTCCTATATTGGGTAACCTTGGACAGAGTATTTCATCTCAGTTTTCCGTATATGAAGATGAGGTTAATAAATACCCTTTTCCCATCATTTTTTAAAATTTGGTCTGTTCCAGCTTTGGAAGACAGTGGGCGATTTGCAAGAGGATCTGTGAAAGATGATTAAACAACTTTATATATATCTATAAATAAGTTTATGCAGTCTATACCAAAACTGACATGCAGAACATTTAAGAGTGTCTGCACTTGCATGGGGATATCCTTAAGGACTACTGATCCATTTGGTCCCAAGCAGACATTGCAGGAGTGTTTTCAGAGAGTCCAGTTCTAGAACTAAAATACCAAGCAATTTCTTCTTCATCTGGATGCAGATGATAAAGGAACAGACAGCTTGCTTCAGCCTGGGGAAGGGGCTGAGCCCCATTCTCAGCCCATGCTTATCCTACCGCACCCCTGATATTGCCACCCCAGTGCTGGTAGGGAGGGCCCTCCTTGCTGAGCACCCGTGAAATGCCTGCAGAGCAGCTGGAAATGCCAGCAGCTTGAACACCAACACTTTCAAAAAATATTATGAACTCTTGTGCTTATATATTCCCATAAGCTTTTGGGGTTTAGTGCAATTTTGATAATAGTACACTGTTGATTTAGCTCTCCAAAGCCAGAGAAACCTGGGATCTTTGCTACAGAAATCAGGGTCACTGGAGATAGTGGCTACCCCTAGTTTAATCAAAAAACAGTTGTACAGCCCCGTCCGGAGGCTGACCATACAGGCTACCCCACAAATCTCCCACTGCTAGCACCCAGAGGTGGGCTTAGGTTTGTTCTCCCCCTGCTAACAGCCCAACTCAGCTGCCCACTGCCGAGCAGGGCTCCCTATGCTCCAGCTGTGCCCCCTCCCAAGCAGAGGGGCTTCTGCCAGCACTATGGGCAAGAGCTGGGTGGTTGCTCCTCTCTGCAGCCCTGGAAAAGGCAAAACTACTTCTCTGCTCCCTTAGCCAAAACCAGGGCTTGAGCACTTCTAAGCTGGAAGCACTCAGGCAGCTGAGCAGCAAGAGGTGCTTATTGGGAGCAACCCGGGGACCCCACTCTCCACCCACCTGCTCGTAGGGGAATAGGGAATCAGAGTTGCAGCCCTGGCCCCACCGTGGGGCTCAGCAGCTCCTTCCCCTGCTCTGAGGCAGCTCTGAAACCCACTGACCTGATCATGCTGCAAGCCCAGATGCTCCAGTGACTGCCTGAGCAGGCAGGACTGGGAGTAACTGGGATCATATCTGGGTTGTGAGGAGGGGAAGTGTTCAGAAAGCTTAGCTTGTGGCCATCATGTTTTGTTGTTTGAGTCTTGTGGGAAGAACGTACTACTTGTGCTCCTGATTTTTATTTCTTTTTTAAATGGCCAGTCGAGTCCAGAAATGAATGAATAAGAAAAAGAGTTTGTTCCTTGTGAGGGTCCCTGGTGCTCACCTCTGGCAGGGGTGCACTGGGGAAAAGCCACACCAGCATCTGTGGCTGTTTCTGCCTCCTGCCAGCCAGCCTCCTTCCCTCCGTGCTTAACTCCTGCCTTCCCACACATCACCTGACCACGCCTTCCGGTCTGCTACCTTTTCCTTTTCAGATTGAGAAAGAGATTTCTGTGTTGTACCCACGAGGAAGAGACAAAGCTAAGCATAGAGACAGCAAAGCCTCTGGCTGAGGCACAGCCATTCTGCTGCTGGCCAGCCTGAACGGGGGGTGAGCTCAGGGACTCGGACCCCATATCCAGGCACTCCCTAGCCTCTCTGAGCTGTGTTCAGCTAAAACATCCTTAGTGACATATGTTACTTAGTACTCCACTGTGACATGAGGAGCAAAACAGCAGCTCCTTTCCCCTGCCCTGTGGTCAGAAACCTGCTGATGGTCCGTGGGAACTGGGACTCATCCTTCCAGGCAGGAAACAGCAAGAGCAAGTGAAAGAGCATGGCTGTGATTTGAGCTACTGCCCAGCACTCTGTGTGTCACAGGGGGCAAGACCCCACCTTTTGCCTGTTCAAGTAGGACCAGACTCTGCTCCAACCTGGATTCAACATTTCTGATGTTTTAAACCCTATCTTTGTCTTTTTCTTGACTGGAACTTCTGGCAATACCGGTTTTTTAAGGTAATGTTAATGGTGTCTCCCTTTCTCTTGGAATAGGTGCAGTTTCTGTAAATCCCTGTGACAACTATTAATCTGCTGAAACAGAAGTGCCACAGAGAGAAAGGAGGAGCAGGAATGTATCTCACCACTCACTTCCTGGAAACAACTGCAGCTTCCTCTGGCTCACTAGAGTGATAGACTGGGACATGTGGCAAAACAGGCTGTAGTATTTATGTTATTTTTAAACAAAATAAGTGAGGCTCAGCCACCCTCAGTAGAGGATTTTAATTTATATAAAGTGTAGTAACCCTCTGAATGACAACTCTGGATTCCAAGTCCACGTTGCCTGAAGTAATCACTCTTAGAGTGTCATCTCACCTCTGCCTGTCCCTCCCCTGCCCTGGAAAAAGCACTGAACACTACTGTTAAACAACGAGCTTCCAAGGCATTGTAGTTGTTACCCTCTTTAGAAAAGCAATCCAAATTACTAAATATCTCCTTAGAGACAGTGTCGCTCTGTCTATCTATGCAGATAGTCTGTGCTACCCTCAGGATGAGCTGGACTGGGCTAGCAGAGGATGAGCAGAACAGGTCTGATGGCTTCCCACCTCTGTGCTTTGTCTCCTGAGTTAAGACACTCTCTTGCTCCATGCCCCCTGCACCTTGTTTAGCAGCTGTATTATGTGAAGTTAAGCAAAACTGCTGACACTCCAAGCATTTAAGATACCCCCTTTGTGAGGTATGTATTTTTACATGCATAAAACCCATTCCCTATGTTAATTTTTTTATTATTATTTTTATTTTTTTTAGAAAGATGAAGTGTCTCAGGAGTGCTCTGTTTGAGTCCTGTGAAGGTGCCATTGCTACCTTCGCAAGTTTGGAATCATACTTGGTGTTTGCAGGTGATTGGAGCACAGGAGTTTCCCTTTGGTAACACCATGGCAAAGCTTGCACACCCTTTTGCAGGAACAGTGTGGTTCCAGAGGTGTAGCTGGGATGGCTTAGGAGCACAGTTGCTTGGGTGTTTGATAGACAGGAAAATTATGCATATCACAAGGAATGTATAAAAAACGTCTCCAGCATCTGTAAGAGATTGCTCCCTTTTGGGGATTGATCTGGGTGAATCTTCCTGCAACATTTTCTGCTTTCTTACCCTTTCTCCTCTTGTCCTGTAAAGCACATAGAAGGAGGGAGCTCAGAGAGAAGCCCTGCAGGTATCTCAAGCCTCATGTCCTGCCAGGTTTCCTGTTCACCTGGGACAGACCTACAGCTGCAGCCCTCCAGTGCCTGTCGTGTGTGCCACAACAATCCCTGTCCCGCCCAGGGGGAACATCTTGGCTCCTGTCCCTCCAGCTCCTCCCGCCGCACGATGCTGAGGGAGGGAGGAGCTGTGCTCACAGCCAGCTGAGCCTGAGCCACCTCCACGTGTCACCCTGTGGGCTACCAGTGATAAAGCGATGGCTGTCCCCAGCAAAGTCTCAGTCTCAGAGTTGAAATCCTCTCCCTTCTACAGCTTCTGGAGAAAGAAGGAACTCCTGACTGCTGCTTCCGTCGCGGCACACCACACAGGGGAGCTTAGCAAAACTGAGGGAGAGAGCTGTTACCGTCTCTGGTTGAGCAGAGAGCAGCTGGTGCTGTATCCAGCTCTGGGCTTCCTCACCCACCTACCCCACCGGGAGCAGTGAAATGGATATGGGGAGCTAACCAGGGTCTAAGAGAGCGTCTCTGCTCATCTCCTGCTTAGCCTAGTGAGCGGCAGAGAGGATTTCCACTCAAATACCTACCCGAATAGCTTAAATCATTCTCTGAGGCATGTGGAAATACAAACCTTCATTTTCCCGCCTGCTAAAGCCACCTGCTGTAGTCTCCTCCTGATTTCTACTTTTAGCTCATTAGTTCCACTGCGACTACACTGTGCTGTCTTGCTGTCTATAACTGAAGGCACGTCAGAGGCAACTAAATGCATCTGAGCAGCTGTTTGACCCGTTTGCTGCTGAAAAAGCAGCACGGACCAGTGTTGAGTCCCTGCTGAATAACAGCCTCAGGGAAGAAGCAGCCCTGAAACTCTGACATCTCCAAATGCTGCCGAGGTCTTTTTGTCACAGTCTTCTCTCTGACTCCGTCTGAGTGAGAAAGATGAACCTCCATGGCTATAGCAATAATTTTATGAGTTTCCTTCTTAAATATCAGCATGACAACTGCACATTGAAGGGTGGTGCCAGCTTGCTTTCTTGATAGTGATAAGCATGCAAAAACTTCCCATAATCTCCTACTAATCACAAGGAATGTGTGTGGGACTCCACAGATCTTCCCAAGAATTTCCAAAATCCACCAGGTGCATTAGATCAGGCTTAATGGGGGAAGACTCTGCTTTGACTCCCTTTGCTACGAAGGTGGTCTTCCTCTCTAAGAAGAGAGTTACCTAAGTCAGCATTACCTTTATACTCAAAATATAGTTCCTCCTTGACAAAGAGGGATGAGAAAAAGTGTCATGTGAAGAGAGAGATGGGCAGGATTTTCTGGCCATATAGGCATGTGACAAAAGCTGAACAGCATTCATGAGCCTCAGCAATGCGAAGAATAGTTAATACACCAGAAGTGAAGAGAGAAAAGAGGTGTAAGGAAGGTATTTCTCATTGCTTTGCTAAACTGTACTGGAACATAGAGGGGGAAACAGGATGCAAGGCTGAAGACAACACTGCAAACTAGAACATTCAGAAATAGCTCAGGAAGTTACTGAAGAAGCAGGAAGGAGAAAGGAAAAGAAAGGTATGCAGGGGGCACAGGGAACAGAAGAATCTGGAGAGCAGGGGTTTGTGGACAGATGAAATTGTGGGACACACCAGGGGATGATCACACTGTGGTGAGAGCAGGTGGCTGTGGAAATTTTGTGACTACTGTCTATGGAGGAGAGTGGGACTGGGCAGGAAGGTACAGAGGACGTTATGCTCATCCAAGAAGTCACCTCTGGCAGTGGATTATGGTACCTGGATCTTTCTCCTTGATTCACTTTCCACAACTAGGGATAAGACTTTTCCTACCTGCCAAACCCTCTCAGTGTCCCCTCATGTCTCTGCAGCACTGAAAACTATGGTACCTACTCACCTCCAGCTACAATGAAGTTTCTTTTTAGACAAAAATGTTTTGTGATGAATCCCTTTGTATGGTATTTTCCTGAGTAGAAACTATTATCATTTTAATAAATAACTATGAAACTTGTAAAATTTCAAAACAGCAGAAACATTTGCAGAGAGGAGAAAGTGTTGTTTACAGTTCTAAAAGGCTAGCAATAATAGAGAAGCAAAACTTGAGTTTCAGAGAGAGCTACAGAAATAGCCTTATTTTCTTCTAGCAATTAATATGTTTTTTCTTCCAGAGTCAGACAACTTTTTAGTTACTGAGTGAACAATATGGATTTCTCACAACTGCCCTCCTCCTTTTTTTCTTTCCTTTACGCTGGCATGAATTCGCTCTTCCTGTCAGACATCAGTTACTGCAAACCCACAAAGATCTCATCTGCTTTTAACTTCCTCCTCTCAGCTCAGGGTCTGCACTGCTTCTTCTCCAGCATAGTGCCAATTTGTTGCCAGAAACCGTAGCTAGCATCTGCCTGAGCTTGACAGCATGCTGACCCCAGCTTTTCTGTTGGTGGCAGCTCCGAGAGCCTACAGCTGCTCCACCCAAACCTCTGGTGAGAGATTACCACCACTGGAGTCCTACTCACAAGAGATCAGTCATCAAAACAGAGCTATGAAATATCCAAGTGCTCTTTCTGAAGAACAGTCCCCTGAAGGAACCGCTCAAGCATGTTATATTCAACCAATCTTTCATTCCCTCTTGGTGCTGTTTCTTCTCTGCCCTCTTCAAATCCAGATTTGAACACACAGGGTTTTCCCGGAGCAGCAGTAAGGCTCCAGCAAACCCTGATTTTCACCAAATCTGTTCTCAGAGGTAAGTAGGAGCCCTGCAAATGAGAAGACCTGCAGAGGCATGAGGAGTGCTTCTCTCCATAGTTCATTGCCTAGAGTACAATCATATTTGTGATGATGGGAACAAATGTTTCACCAGCTCCATGCAGGGAAGCATAAAACTAGGGTACAGGTCGAAGACAGTGCCCTGCACAAGGCTCCGCAGGCATGAATCATCTGTAGAAATCCTGATAATAGACTCCACTCTTTCTGACATGGATCAGGATGGCAATAGAATAAAATTCCTGCCACGAGACATTGGTATCAAAGCACAGCAGGACTGAAGTAAACCCCTCTTAGGAGCAGAGGGATAGGGATCCAAAATACTGTTCAGTAAAGAAGGACAGGTAGAGAGAA
This sequence comes from Apus apus, assembly GCF_020740795.1. Taxonomy (NCBI): domain Eukaryota; kingdom Metazoa; phylum Chordata; class Aves; order Apodiformes; family Apodidae; genus Apus; species Apus apus. The sequence continues at coordinate 33,257,038 of NC_067283.1, read as the reverse complement.
TGAGAAACAGGGGAGAACAGCTTGGTAAAGAAAGCCGGTTGGGAGTTTAAGGTCAGTGGTTGAAAAGGGAAGTAGGGTGGAAAAAAAACCCAGATGAAACAGGAAAGACATGACTACAAGTTAAACAAAGAGTAGTGGAGATTGGGTATGAAAATCAGCAGTGCTGGAGGTTTGTCTCACTTTTTCTACATGATGTAAATATACATCAAACATCCTAACTAGTCACCTGTGGTGAACAGCAAGGATCCTGTTGCCCTAAAACTGTGAATGTGAAGCCACTAGGGAGGATGAACTGTATTTATGGAAAAGAAAAAAAGAAGAAAAAAAAAAAAAAAAGAAAAGGAGATGCTGAAAAGGTCTGCAGTGACTGTGACAGTATCTTGGGTGTGTTGAATCCAATCTGTTAGTGGAGTACAGCTCCCACAAGGTGATTTGCTCCCTGTTTTAGCTCTTGCTACTCTTTTCCCTTTGGCTTTTGCTGGAGGAGAAGGAAACACTTGGAAAATCGTTGCCTAGGACATCAGTCTTTCTAAGATCAGATTTACCTGTAGCACTTGGGATAGATGGCGTGTAAAATCCACTTTCTTGGGAGCATGTACATGCTCTTCCTCTGGCTCCACAATCTTCTCTTCAAGACCACAGCCAAAGAAAATAAGAGGAGCCAGCACCCCTGCTAGGGGCATATGTCTGAATAGGCAAAAGCTCCATAATGTCCCTATTTAAATATGTATAGAACCAATTGTGAATTGGTAATGTAAAGCACGCACACACTAAAACAGTTGGGGTGGTTTGGCTTTCCCTTGGCGACGAGGTCAAGGCACCTTCCGCGAGGTCAAGGCAAAGGAAAATACTGGTATCTTCCCTTCTCCCGCTGCTTTGAAACCAGTATCTCTGTTGTTTTTACTCCTGGTCTTGCGTGGCCACTGCAAAGGAGCATCGTCCAGAAGGCACCGTGTGCTTGGTCTCCAGCCGCTGCCGCCCTCCCGACCCTTTTACAGCCGGGCCCCCCACCCCCTCCCCCCTGCCGCAATCTGCCAGCTCCCCCGGCCCCTGCGCGGGCAGCCAGCTTGGGCAGGGGGCTGGGGGCGTGAGGCTTTCTGCGGGGTGTGAAGGGACACCGGGCTGGCGAGGGGGGATGGGAGAGCAGCAGGGGAAGGAAGGAGGGGCGGCGGGGCCCTCTCCGTGCCCGCACTAGTCCCGCCGCCCCACAGCAGAGCCTGTCCTCCAGCCAGCCCCCGCCCCGGGCCGCCCGCAGCCCCACCGGCCGTGCGGGCAAGGGAGGAAGCTCTCCCCGGCTTTGTCCGGGCGCCGCGCCCCGCGTTCCTCCGCCGTCTGGGGCGTGAGGCTGCGGGGGACGCAGCGCTATAGGGGGGCAGCGGGGGCGGGGGGGGTTGGGGGGCTTTCCCACCGCCTCGGGCTGTGCTGCACACCCATGCCAGCCGGCTGAGCCTCGCACGTTCTTCCAGTGCGTGAAACCCCTCCCACAAAGCATCCGACTGCTGTCGGAAAGGAAGGGAAGCCCGAAGGTGATCCCAAGAAGTGTCCGGCAACCCCAAAGACACCCTTGGCCCCTGCAGCCCCGCTCCGCGCTCCCCCTCGCCCACTGCCTCCCCCAGGCTTCCAAAGCGACCTCAACCCTCGGCATTTGCTGGTGCTGCTGTGGTGCAGCTCTGCCTCACCCATCCCTCCCCTGCCCAAGACAGAAAGATGTCTTCCCTGTTCAACTTCCCCGGGAAAACAGGTCCCCAAAACGCTTTGGCAGGTTTCTTTATTAATCATTAGGCAGCAACTATTGCACTCAAAGGGGAGAAAGAGGGGGGAAATAATTGTCTATTATTTTTAAAAGCCTCCCTGCGCATTTTTTGGGTGCATAGTAGAGTTGGTGCAGTCAACGTCCTGATCACTCCATCGGATATAGGTGAACTTAATTCACCCCAAAGAGTTTTCTGTTCAAATGAAACTCCGGGCTGCAGGGGGACGGCACTTACAGAAACCAAGCCCAACCACTGCCTTTAAAGTATCTATTAGACTGGCCATGTGTCTGTGGAACCTGTTTTATGGGCTTGTAAATGCCATTAGATCCGTTGGGTTTTAGCAGGTAGTGCATGTATCTATCCAGCCTCTATTCAGTGTCTTCCATAATAAAAGAAGAATATAGAAAAAATATGTTTTGGAGTTAAAATGGAGTATCTGGAGCCCCCTGCCACCTACAGTACCAGCATAGCTTCCACTCCATTGGTGTGGCATGGCTGCTCTTTCTAAAAAAAAAATACCAAGTGATGAGTGGAAAAAGAATAATTTCCCCCATTCCCAAAGGGCAGTTCTCCATGCCCAGAGGTAGGTGTTTTGGGATGTGTCAAAGAAAAGGCAGCATTTCATCTGTGATGCTAATGAGCTGCACTGGCCACTATTGCTTTATTTTTCCTCTAGGACTTGGTGACTCCAGTCAAAGGCAACCCCACCACCTCTCTCAAGGGTATTTTTTTAATCATATCACACTCTTGAGTTTTTGTCCTGTAAGCTGTTGAACTTCTTCAAGAAAGGAATTTGCTAGAAAGGCACCCATTCCTATCTTAGGACAACTCCTTACTGTTAAGAGAGAACACTGGCCACAGCTGAAAGGGTTTTCAGATTTTGTGTTAGTATGTGCTGTTTTCTATTCAATTTAGTTACTCATAGATCAGAGTTTAAAAGAGCAACTAACTATGATGCTGGTTCTCACTGAGGCAAAAAAGGTTTTGTTCTGTGACTTGATTAGTCGTTGATGGAGATTTCTAATGCAGACAGGAATACAGTGTTTTGCCATATCTAAAACTTGTTCCCAATTTATTTCAGGGAACATGTAAAAACTGTTATGGAAAATAACATTTTCTGAAAATTACCATGTGATTCAGTATTTAACTGCAAGAAATGCTTCACCTCCCCCAAAAAACAACCAAACATCCCTCTTGTTTTACTCTGTTGTTACTATTTCTTGATTTTTTAGATTATTTCTTGATTTTAGATGTACTTGTTCAGGATTTAAGAATGTTTGCATCCTTAAAAGGTATTAAAAGATTATTTATAATAAATATATATCTATAAAGTTGGTTTTGAGATTATATTTAAAAAAACCCCACATCATAAAATGTGTTATTAAAAATAGTAAATCAACACTTTAGCAAGTACAAATTAATACAGGAGAAAAATTTTACATTTATTAAATGTATTGCAGATCCAAAAGAAAATATTAGATTTGTTATTTATAAAATCAAGTTTTGAAAATAAACCCTGGATTTTGTATATATTATTAAATTTCCTGATAACCAGATCTCAAAGGTGTTCAAAGTTTTCCAGTGGTTGACCTACAACTTCAGAACTGCAGATCAAGTCCTGTCTTGTTTTGTCACCAGGCTTTGCAGTAGTTTTAAGATCAGTCTATGTGTGCATAGATAAAATTGTTTATATTTATAAGTTTGCAACAAGGAGTCCAACATTAAAAAAAAGAAAAAGAAAAAAGAAAAAAGAAGCAAACCTAAACATTTTGTACAAGAATAAAACTAAACAATTGCAACTTTATTTACAGCAGAGGGAAACAGTGCATGTCTGTACAAAAGGGTTTCTTGTGGTGATTGCAGGTGCAAAACCTAATATTTTTGCACTCTTCCTCCCCCCCCTCCCCATCCCCCCCCTTATAATTTATAGAGAAAATAAAACCTTCCCTTAGGCTACAGTTTGTCAAGTTTTTTTCCCATCCTGCTCAAGAGTTTTTAAGCTGTCTGGAAGCACATACGGGACAACATGTATTTTTCTTATTGGAAAATAAAGTGTCATTCCCTCTTCCCGAATTATTAAGACAACTAAACTTTGAAACCTGACATTTCACTGCTTCTTTCTGGAATACACCCATAAACAGTTTCCAAGTCAGTTTTGAACCCCTGCAATTTGCTTGTGGGACATGGGGAAAAAACATAAATTAGGTTGACAGCATTTGCATACAAAAAGTTGATCTAGTTGTTTCTGTTCCTTCAAAAGCCAGCATTTGAAAATCCCACTTGCAGCTCCCGAGCACAACCTTTTAGCCAGGCCAGGAAGCTATTTCCTAAGAAGCCGAGGGGGCACCTGTTGGCCTTTGACTTAGCAAAGCCAGGAAACACTTTTGTCTTCTTTCCACTGGTCAGCTCCCTCTGCCCACACTTTTCTCTTTCTCAAAATAAATACCCACAACTTGCTGAAAACATATGTGCTTTCAAAACTAGCACTGTTTGGGCTAGTTTTAACTTCCTAAAGCTTAAGACAACATTAAGAGTGTGTAATTAAAATTAAAAAGTCAGGATATAAAAAAATTGCATTTAATAAAATCATTAGACTATACTACTGATATGAAACATCCACATTTATTATTATTGTCTTAGAGATACAGATTAAATTTGGGGTTTTTTTTGTTTTGGTTTGGGTTTTTTTACTTTTAGAGAAAAAGCTCTGCAGCTTTACTAACTTGCCAACACTGCAGGAAAGATAACTTGTATTTCCTGAATCTCAGGGTTTAATTAAGCAACTTGAAAACTTAATTAAACCAAGTTACTTTATGTCTACGTTTCAGTACCACCAAAATAGATAACTGGCATTTTTGTTTCAAAAAAATTAAGATCATATTTTAACTAGAACTATGTTTCTGTTCTAAATTAGAATTTTGACATCGAGTATTAATATCAGAAACCTGCACAAAGCTAAAACAAAGGGGGTCAAAACACTTTTGAATTTTCCTGATTCCCTTGTTTAACATAGAAGAGTAGTTTGAGGCTGTAATTAACTTTTTTTGATTTTTTTTTTCATCCAAAGAATGAAAACAAATAAATTTTGGCATTTCTTTGCTAACACAACTGTGTCTATATTTTTGCGTTGTTAGCTTAAGGCAAATAAGGTAGATATTAGCCTTGCCTCTTCCTATTGCCTCTGAGAATGTTTCACTGACTGTTTACATATAGGCTGGGGCTTTATCACAGGTCTGATGCAAGAAAGCTGAATTTTTTCTCTGGCCTCTGTGACCCCATTATGGTACTTTGTTGGTGTGTGTTCTATGAGCTCAGCCTCACTCCTACAGCACGACTATACATTCAAACAATGGACTCAAAGCAGACTGCCTAAAAAATAGCTTCTAAGTAGACTTGCAGACTTAGATTTACCTAAATATATAACATTTTTCATGTTTTCCTACTTAATTTTTAAACTTTGGTTTAAGTAGTACTTTAAAAGCATTTAAAAGATCAGATAAACAGTTTATTGTTGCAAAACATTACAGAAACCAAAAATATTTACTGAAGAGAGATTTTAATCTGAATTTTGCAGTAGCCGTTGCTTCTTAGTCTAAGATATATTTGTGTGCCTCCAGTTGTATCAAGGATTGCTCAATTGAGATGTAAATTGAGCTTTAAAACAGGAATTAATTACCATGAAAGTAACATTACATGTATGCACTTTAATTTTGTCAGACTAAGACTTGAATTTATTTTCACAGTCTCTGCTTTATGGGGATGCAGTGAATTTTTGTTTTACAGATCTTTCTTAAATACTTTTGTAGAAGTTTCAGTTACTTGATTTAGCTACTTTTGGCAATAGCTAGGCTGGTCATAAAATGTTTTAGAAAAAATAAAGTCATGCTTAACCAACTAATTAACTGTCAGAGAACCATAACCTGGGGGAAAAAAATTAAAATAAGGAAATACTTTTAATAATTTTTTTATTAAAGAAGATTGTGTCAGCCATTTTATACTGACAATATATATCCAAACAAATCTCTTGTAAAGTTCCCTAACATTTTATACCTAAAAATATATTCAATATACTAAAGTGACCCATTGCAAAGGAACCAGTTCTAGGGTATATCTTTCACGAGAAACACAAAAGACTAAGCCTAATTATTTTAAACCAGATAAAGAATAACTGAAACGACCTAATGAAATTATTCGTATGTAAGCACTAATGTCTGCAGGAGGAGCCAACAATACTACAGCTCAGCCTTCAGCCTCACAGGTAATTTAAATTTGCCATATACTCTCTAATTCACAGACTCAGCTACTCGATTTGCTTAAGAAACAGAGAAGAAACAAAAACTCGACTGTGTTTAACATTAAGTTGCTTTCTGATCTTGAGAAAAATAATAAGTAGGAAATTATATAAAATATATACTGTGTTGGGAAAATACATTTTAAATACAAACATTCATGACCACATTCTTCAAAGGATTACACACATTAATGGCCAATTTACAAATCTATTTTCATGCATGTTATATCAAAATTTGAACATTTATACTTGATGAAATTTGTTACAGGCATAACCAAAATCTAAACCAAAGCATTGGCTGAACAGGAAGGCAATGAATTCTTATGAACCTCAGGCAACAGAATAAATATATTTTAAGACATTCAAACAAATTAAAACAAACAAACAAACAAGTGAACTCTGAAAACTCAGCAGCTAGCAACTCCCATTTTGCTTCAATATAACCAAATAACGAATTTATATCCAAAATAAGATTAAAAAAAAAAAAAAAAAACAAAATATTGCAGTTTCCTCAAGGCCAGCAATACATCAGAATTTTCAGAGAAAGAGATGGAGATTATTTTCTTCTTAATAAATAATGGCTACTTGGAAGGAACTCTGGGCATCGAAACGTAACCAGTATCAGGTATTAAAAAGCAAATTTAACATTCCTTCCCTGTAAGCTTAAGATATGGAAAGTCCTGGGGCTGATTTCACCATAGACCCATGATACTGCTAACTGAAAACACTACTAAGGCAAAACAGATTCTGGAGAGGAGGGTCTCATTGTTCTTGTCAAAGGGATTTCATGCTTGGGTTACTGCCCCATTTTACTCCCTTACTTGATATTTTTTCCCCCCCCTCTCGGCAAAATAAAATCTTCTTGATGAAAGGAGGAGCAAACAAGAAGTATATTCTGATTTTTCTAAAATATGAGAAAATAAACCAAAACAAAAACAGAGCCAAAAACCAACTGAGCTGAGTTAAAAGACACTTAACTAGTGAGAAACACTTTTACTTCTGAAATAGCACCTTCGTTTTCAGTTCTCCCCTCTTTGTAAAAGCCCCACAAAACGTTTTGCAGCTAGAGGAAGCCATGTTGGCAATTCTTCCTGTCACTTGATCAAATGAACTTCTGAATCTGTCTGGCTGTGTTATACCTGCTATATTTATATTTTCTCTACATTCCCTTTCCACCACAATTGCAAAGATCTCAGGTTTTAGATATCAAACTGAAATATGATCAGTCCTATTTTGAAGGTTCCATTTTAAACGCAGTTGTGCCAAGCAAAGCAGACACTGACAAAGTTTAAGTGCATATATATATATATTTTAAAAAAAGACTGTCAGCTATTTTCGCGTAATTTTAAATGCACACGATCAGATTGGTGTTTTGCAAGACCTGTTTGCAAATGTTTGAAAGCTGAAAATAAGATACGCAGAGCAATCAGTGCTTGAACTAAGTAGAGCCCTGGACAAAAACTGAAAAAAATAAAACCACTTTCAAACCAGCATGCAGAGATTCATCCTAAGCCACAGTCACAATGCTTTCTGTACCGGAAGAATTACTTAGGAATTGTTTTAATACAAGAATACTGCGATAACACTGCATTGCAAAATAAAGAACCCCTCTGCTTTGCCGGTAAGCAGAAGAGCTCAGGCAGCGAACCTCTTGGTCAGACTTTTTTTATTGGGAAATAAAACTCGAACGGCGCTGGCTACAGTGGTTCGCCCCAATCCCTGAAACTTCGAACGCAACCGTGCAAGTTATTTCTTCCACGCCGCACCGGCACAGCCAGCCGCCGCGCGCCCGGTTTCGCAGCATTTTGCGATCGCAGCTTCCCGGCGGGAGCGGAGCAGCCCCCGGTGCTGCGGCTGCCCCCGCCGAGCGCCCAGCCCCGCCGGGCCCCGCCAGCCGGGCCGGCCGCCGGCACCGAGCCGCCGCCTGGCAGGGCTGCCGGGGCGTGCCCAGGGCCGGGCCCGCCGGTCACCCCAGCCCGGCAGCACCGCTCCGGCGCCCGGGGCCGCCCCCGCCTCCCAGAGACCCGCCGCCGCTCCACGGCTCCCCGGTGCGGGCACCCAGCGGAGCCGGGCACGCTCCCCGCCCCATCAGGCGCCCGCTCCTTTGTTCGCCGCCCTGCCGGTGGGGCTGCGGCGCCGCGCCCGGGCGCGCCGCGGAGCCGGAGACCGCCGGCCCCGGCACCTCTGCGGCGTGGCACCCACTTACCGCCTGACAAAGCCCCGGCCCGCCGCGGGGAGGGCGCGGGCTGCCTCTCCCGTCCCCGCCCGCCCCGCAGCGGGGCCGCCGCGCCCCTCTCCCGCCGCCCCCTCCCCCCGCCCCGCCCCGCCCCGCCGCGCGCGGGCAGCCGCCCCCGCCGCGCGCCCGCCGCCGCCGCCGCTTTCGCGCCACGCGCCGCGGGAGCCGGCGGGGAAGCCAATGGGCGGCGGCGCGCGCCCTCCCGGCAGCCAGTGGCGGCCCCGCGCGGCGGCGGCGGCGCTGGTAGGAGCGCGCGCGGCCAATGGGAGCCCGCGCCGCGCCACGCCCCGCCACGCCGGCTCGCGCCCCCGGGGCCGGCGGCGCCTCGCGACCGCCGCGCGGGGGACGGGGGGGGGGGGGGGGGGGCAGGGACGCCCCGACGCGGGGTCGGGCCGGGGGGGGGTCCCTCCCGTCCCTCCCGTCCCGTCCCGTCCCGTCAGCGGGGGTGGCTGCCCGGCGAGGAGCGGCAGCCCCGCGGCGCCTTGAGGAAGCGGGGCCGCGGCGGGAGGCGGCCGGCAGCCCCCGGGAAAGGCGGCCGCCGCTCCCTTGCCCCGCGGCGGCTGCCCGGTCCCCGCCGCCCATCGCGCCGGCGGCCGCGCCTCAGCCCCAGCCCCACGCGGGAGCGTTGTTCGACTAAGAAACCCACCCCCAACAAGACATGTACTGAGAAACAGTGAGGCTGCGGACGGTCCAGCCTGCTACCCACCCACCGTGCGCGGCGCGGGGGGAATCCCCCGACAGCGGGTGGGTTCTGGCCTCGGGAGGCGGGGAGGGAGCGCCCGGCCCGCCCGTGCCCGTGGAAGAGGAGGTGGAGGGACGGAGGGACGGAGGGAAGCGGTGAGGGCTTGGGTGCCTCGCCCCGGAGGTGGGGAGAGAAGCACATGGTGGAGTTGTGATTCTAAATGGCAGACTGTCGTAAAAGCCCTTGCTAGTCACAGACTGGCTTCGCTTCCTTGAGTAGGATATTTATATAAGTATTTTAACTTCTTTATGGTTGGTGTGAGCGACAAACAGAAATATTCGAAATACAGGGGGAAAAAACAGGTAATGCCTTTTCTTACAGAGGTGGCTTGAAAAACACACTGTGCGAATGCTCTGATGTGTGCTCGTGCATTTGATTTGTGACTGCCAAAATAAATTACATCTCAAATTTAAGAACTACATTCTAGTAACGTTAAGATTTGGGAATGCTGAATTGATCTGAACTGTGTTCGTCCACACAGGGAAGTGGAGATTTGCCAGGCAACATGAACAAGTTTTTGTTGTTGATTTGCCTTTTTTGGCATTCAAGATTTGGATTTACTCTTGAAACCACTAACCAACCCACACTTCTTGACAAAACTACATATTATTTACCTTTACAGAAAACATTCCTACTTATTAGCAAGATGTTTTCAAAGTATAAAAAAAAAAAATAAAAGAAAAAGAAAAGAAAAAGAGAAAAGAAAAGAAATAGAAAAGAAAAAGAAAGGAACTAAAAAGAAAGGAAAAGAAAAGAGAAAAAAATAAAAGAAAAGGAAAATAGGATTGTTAATAAGTGAGGGGTTTTTTTCCCAATCATCTCATTACAAAGCAGTTTGTAATTTTATTGGACAACCAATGCATATTGTTATCATGAACTTTCAATTTTCATTTCTTAAAAAACCCCACCTAAATCTCACAGCAAAATAGATTCTCAAACTAGAATATGAAATTAAATACATGCACCCTGTTTAGCAATTTTAAGAGGAAATACCAGATAACACTATAGACCAACCATGTAGAAATGAGCACATGCAGACTGCCTTTATAGATTCAGGACAAATCAAATTTACAAAGAATGCAATTAATCTGCAAGAACAGTGACTAATTCCTCTCACAAGTTTAACTAAGAATCCAGTAGTTTGGAGGGGGCTGTTTTTAAACTGGACAGGCAGTTTTTAAATTTTAGCCAGACTATGCAGCATGGGGCTCTGAAATAGAAATTAATTTAAGAAAAATGCCACATCCAGCATCGAATACTCACAAACATGTTAGTACTGTAGAAAAACAGTATTTCTCTCTATCCCCGAGATCATTATTTGCTAATTTTCTGCAAATTTGAAGTTGTGATTAAATTGTGATGAGTGGAACACAAACCGCTCGCTTTCCTCAATCACAAGCTGACAATTAAAAGTTCATAAAAATGACACTCAGAATAAACAATGGGTTGAAATCACAAATATTAGTTTCTTGGGAAGCCAAGCGCTTGGATGCACATAACAAAAGGGCCGTGCTTCCAACTTGCTGCAACACTCACCCGGCCCCTGATCATTTCACAATGGTCTGGGGCTCCAGCCCTCATGGCAAGACGTGTCTCCTTGCATCATGCCTCCACAAGCGAGATCTTCAGCCACTCACTCCCTCCCTCCCCCTCCAGCCCCACGTTCAACCGCCGAGCCGCGGCGGGTAACAAAAGCCCCTCACACGGCTTCCCAGGAGATTTAAATCACCCCTTCTTTAATCGTGTACTGGTAGAAGTTAGGCACAAAACTATGAAGCGTCCCTGTTCAGTAGGGATTTCTAGACTTCCTACATGTGTGGAAATCCATTCACTGCTCAGTAACAAAAGTATTTAACCATTTTCCATGGATATACCTATTAACACGTACCACAAGAAGCCTACCACGGAATAAATGAAGCCTTCGACTAAAGTGCGTGGAATTATTAAACAAAAGCTACTAGATCGCTATATTAAACACAGTGCTGGCTTTCATTTCCGTATCCTTTCTTCATCTTCAGGCAACATTTTGTTTGCACTGGAAAGGCTCCACACCCCCAAACCCCTCCCCCACAAGCCCACCATTGTATCCGTACGAATGTGGAGAATTATGAATGGTTCCTTAAACCGGGACGGGGGGGGGGCGGGAGGAGGGGGGTCGCCAAATCCCTTTGTGTGCCGTTACCAGCCGAGGGCAACGGTGTCTTCGCGTTTCCCCCCGCGCCGTCCACCATTACCCAGATGGACAGGGAGTACGGCCCCCCCGCCCCTCCCCAGGCCGGGCAGAGCCGAAGCACGGCTCCCTCACCCCAGGACTCTCTCCTCCTTCTTCATCATCCCCCAACTCTCCTCCACCTCTTTGTCTTTTCAGTGTGATTCCCGCCCCCCCTCCCTTCTCCTCCTTTCCGTACAGCTCAGCGCAAGGGGCACAGCAAGTAATGCAGAAACATTACCATATGGGGCTCCTCCGAGGCTGGAGGGACCCTCCGCCCCCGCCCCCCGCAGCCCCCCAGCACGCAGCCGCGGCGGCATTGCGCGGGAGCGGATCCCTGCTCTCCCCCCCACCCACACCCCCTCCCTTCTCTTCTTCTTCCACCCTCTTCCTCTTCCTCCCCCCGACCCATGGTGCCGGAGAGCGGGATCGCCCAGCCACGACCCCAATGAATAATCCCCTCAGCCTGGCACTGCGGGGGAGGAGCGGGGCAGGGCGGAGGGGGGAGGGGGGCGGGCATTGCGGTGCCTTTTCCCCTCCCTCCCCGGGATCACACCCCTCTCTCACGGGGGGAGGTGCTCCCGCCCAGCCGTTTTTGGGCGGCGGGGGCTCACAGAGCAGACTCCCCCGCCGGAAGGGCAGAGGCGGCGCAGAGCGGATCAGGGACGGCGCCCACCCAGCTCTGGTTTCCCCTTCCCCCGCCCTCTGGCCCTCTCTAAACTTGTCCTGTCCAGCCTACCCCCGCCCCCTCCCCGTCCTTCACCCCCCCGGCTTTCCTCCTCCTCCGTGAGTGTGTGCGCGCCCCATCCACTCGGTAATTGAAGAGCTGGGATTCCTCACGTGAGAAGTTGATTTGTAGTTTGAACACGTGGCTCATTCAAAAAGCCGGAATATTCAAGTAATTTTTTTTTTCTCTTTCCCTTCTTCCCTCCCCCCTCCCCTTTTCTGTGTGGTGTTGTTTTTTTTTTTTTTTTTAATACGGAGAGGCGGCGCCTGCACGCACGTAGTGTGACATTTTCATAGTCTGCCTGCTGCTGCCAAAGGGGCTTGGGGGCAAGACAAAAAAAGTAGAGGGTTTTTTTTTCCCCCTCCTCTCCTCCTTTTCCTCTCCTCAGCCCGCCATCCGTGGCCCCGGCGCTGGGTGTTTCCCCCGCGCCCCCCATGCGCCCGGGTAGCTCGGCAGGCACTTAGGGCTCCCGTTTGGCTACGCTTTTTTTTTTTTTTTTTTTTCCCCTTGAGAGAGAGAGGGAGGGACACAAGCTGCAGATCTGATTTTTTTTTCTTCCCCCCCTCTGTCCTCTCTCTCTCTCTCTCCCCCTCTCTCTCTCTCTCTCTCTCTCTCTCTCCTTCCTCCATCGCATTTTGTTTTATTTCCCCTTCTTCTCCACCTCCGCTCGCAAGACGAGGGTTGCAGCCCGCGGTGCGCGCCTCCCCGAGCCGCCAGGAAGATGAACAAGCTCTACATCGGCAACCTCGGCGAGAACGTCAGCCCTCTCGACCTGGAAAGTCTCTTTAAAGACTCCAAGATTCCTTTCTCGGGCCAGTTTCTGGTGAAGACGGGGTACGCCTTCGTAGACTGCCCCGACGAGAGCTGGGCCATGAAGGCCATCGAGGCACTTTCAGGTGAGCGGCCTCTCAGCAACCTTCCCCCCCACCCCGGCCGGCCGGCTCCCGCTGCCCGCGCTCCTCCGCGGCCGCGGAGCTGCTGCAGCGCCGCGCGGGCTGGGCCGCGTCGCCAGCCTGGTGGGGGGAGGGGTGCGGGGGTCCCTGCTACCCTGCCCCTCCCGCCCCCAGGTGAGGTGCAAACTGTTGTTTTCCCGGCGCGGCCGGAGCCGCCTGGCCTTCCCGATGAGGCTTTCCGCGGGGTTTGCGCGGCGGCGGCCCCCCGGGAGGGGCCGGCCCGGCGTGGCGGGGGAGTGGGGCCAGGGAGGGGCGGGAGTGTGGGCCCACGGACCCGCGGCGCGGTTGCTCCCATGTTTTTCCACACCCCACGGTCAGCCCTGCCCGGCCGGGGGCCCTCGCTGCATCGGAGGGCGGGTGGCGGGTACAGCGAGGAAGAGGGCGGGTTGCGGGAGCGGAGCCCTGCGCGGGGCGCGCTGCGGTCCGCCTGGCAGCGGCTGCACACCCGCGCTCCCCTTGGGTACAGCTGCTCCCCCCCCGCATCTTCTCGCAGGGGCCGCGTCCCCCCGGAGCGGGCTGGGGCCCCCCGTGGCTTGGCGAAGGCCGCGGGTCTGGGGGCGAGCCACCGAATTGCCCCAAACTTGGAAGGGGGGCACTGCCTACCCCCCCGCCCTGCTGTATTTATTTCGGTTTCTCTTCGCCGCTCTCAAGCACCCATCGCCTGCTCCTGGCCCTGACATCCTGTTTTTGTGTACTTAAAAAAAAAAAAAAGAGAAATAAAATAATTTTTTTTCACGTGAAGCGGCTTTGCGGAGGTCTGCGGGGAGAGAAAACACGGGTTCGGGCTGCGCTCGGTGTCTCATTTCAGCTCCCTTCCCGCCCGCTTCCGCGCAGAAACCCGCCCGAAGTTGGAGGCCCGGCGGGGGGCGGTGGGGACCCCGCTCTCCCCCCCCGAGACGGGGCCGAGCCCGGCTCCCGCACACGGCGTTTCACGGGTCGTCCCGAGAGCGGGGCGGAGGCAGGGGCCCCGCCGAGGGCAGCCCCGGTCCCCGCGGCAGCGGCGCAGACCCGGGCGGCTTGCCGGGCTCCGCGTCCCCGCTCCGCCGGTGCCCGCGCTGCCGGCGGATGATGGGCTAACGTGTTGCTCTCCCGTTTCCTTCTTCACGCTCCTGCAAACCCGCGCCGGGAGACGGGGTGGCGGGGGACGTACGGCCGCGCTCAGATATTTTCCGCTTTCTGTTTATTTCTGCAGGTAAAGTGGAGCTGCACGGGAAACTCATAGAAGTTGAACATTCGGTTCCTAAAAGGCAAAGGTAATTCATTTTTATTCTTTTTCCCTCAGTTACCCAGTGAAAAGCAGTTTGAAAAATGCTTAGGTTTGTCTTTCTTTTCCTGGTAGATAAATGAACAGCTTTCTTAAGCCCACAGGCACACACACTGTGCTGGCCCGGGGGGTTTTCTAGAACCACTCCATGTAATTCTAATGTAGTATCTTGGCTGGGCAGCAATGGTAGTGTTTAGTTTTGGTTTTTTTTTTTTTATTTTTATAAAGCTTTTTTTTTGTGTGGGAGAAGCAAGTTGTTAAGGTTCGATGGCAAAAGATTGTGAAGATTTTAAAATTTAAAGTTCTGTGAGAAGACTTAAAATCTGGGTGTTAGCAGGAAATGAAATGTGGTGTCGTGACCTGTGTGACGGGCAAACACATGAGCTTTGCTCCAGCAACAAAAAGCATCTTGTAAATATACTGTTATATGTATATATATATCTTTTTTTTTTTGATCCTGCTATGTTGGAGTCTGCAGCATTTTAGAGGCACGTAGTAGAAATCTCATCTGTACTTGAGTGGATTTTTCATCACTATTTTGAGCTGGTCTGTAGAAGCAGCAGCAGGATGACTCCTTCCCAATAAGGACATGATTTATGCATCCTTAAATTCTAAACGTATGTTTAATTTTTGCAAGGTAGTAATTTTGTTGGGCCTCATGTACAGAAGCAATACTTACAATGAAGCAGGGTAGTATTTATACTGCCTATAGCAATTCAGCCTGTTTCTTTCACAGATATTTAGGTTCTAGAAAACCTGGCATGCACTAGAGATTAAGGGCAAAATAGATCAAACTTTCCACGTGCTTGTTCTTGTACTCCATTATTCAATCTGGGAAGTATGTCTGTGTAACTCTGTTAAAAGAGGATTCTACTATTTCAGGATTATTTTTAAACGTGCACTCTTTAAAGTAGTTGATTTGAAAACGTAAATGGCTGTCTTGATGGCTTGGTATTTTGAGAATTGAAGTTTAATCACTATTTAGTATTAAAGAAAAGCTTCACTTGAGAAAGTGTGGAGGATTTTTGCTCTGGTTAAGGGAAGAGGGAACCCATCTCTGAAACAGTTCTGTAGCATGCTTCATGGTTGTATTTATTTGATACTTTTCATTGGAAATTAATTTGCTGTGTGCTCTTATTTATTATGCAAGGTGTATGGCTTTGCTTTACAGTAGTCTATATTTCAGATCTTTTGTGTACATACAAATACTGTTGTAGGGGGAATACATTTTTAGATTTAAAGAGAATTCCATGCTACGTAAAAGTTGATAATTTTCTATTAGTCTCTGATAAGTAAATTTATTACCATGCTTATTAGGCTTAAGCGTACACAAGTAGCATTCTATACCTGCTGTTAAAAACAAATTAATTTCACTCATAAAGGTACACTTTAAATCTCTGGTGGCCCTCAACATTTTATTTAATCATTGCCTAATGGGTTTAAAAGTATTTTCCTGTTCTTTCAGCTATGAGCTGAACCGGTGTAAAAGTCCATTCTTCGTACTGGGTAGCATGTCTGTGAATTTGCCTGTGAATTGGCAGTTATCAGGAGCACGCATCTGTCTGTAACTTGTTGAAAAGAATTCTACACTGGACTTAAACACTTTTCTAGGCATGTGTTGCCTACATATAGGTATAATACTGAAAAAAAATTGCAAGTGTAATTGTATCAGTATATCCGTTTTGTTTCTCCCAAAGCCCCCCCCCCCCTTTTTTTTTTTTAAAAACACCGATTGTGCAGTATCATGTTAGAACGTATCAGATATAGTTCAGATTTATACTGCTGCTTAACAGAGAACTAAATTGCATTTCTCATAACTGCACTTCCTTCCCCTTTGTTTCCACTCTCCCTCTCCCAAAATCAAATATAGAAAGCCACTTAAAATTCATTCAGTGGCTTCCATATGTAAAAGTAACTCTCTTGTCCCTTTTGTTGCATGTCTAATAGTTATTTTTTGGTGGGGGGGACAAAAAGCTGGAGATTTTTTCCATGTCTCTAAACATTGCTTACTGGGCGCATACTTAAAAGTTGTTAGAGATGTGTAAAAACGCAGTTTTCGTATGTTGAAGATTTTGGTGAAGCTGGTTACTCAGATGCTTTCCAAGTAACTTATTTGAAGTTTTTGTATCTCTTTATCCATGGGAAAGGTGTCAGAGGCTGCTGGGGTGGAGGGTGTGTGTTGCTCACCAGGCCCACCCAGTGTGTTTGCATGCTGCGAGGCTGGGGAATGCTTTCCAGCCAGCCCTGCACACTGGAGTTAGAGACAACGACCACAGCAGTGACGCCATTTAAAAAAAAAAGTGGATATGTCAAGTCAGTCTTTCAGCATGAGTGTACGATTAATAGTTTGGTCAAATGATTACTTCATAAGAGCAAAAGTTGTTTTGTAGCACACCGAAATTATTCAATACATGGTATTGACCTCTGCTGCTGTGAGGCTGCTTCACAGAGAGTCCTAGCTCCCCTCCTCACAACCTCCTGAGATATGATTTTTTTTTTAACAGAGTGTGTATATTATCACTCTTAAAGGTAGTTTGTGGGTATCTTTCTCCAGAAGTGGCTGAGGTGCACAGGAGGAAAGGGTAAGGGTTTGGTAATCCATATCCTCATAACATAAAAGAAGGTCAAGAGGTGGTGTCAGCTAGGGTTGAGTAAAGTTGAGCTGAATCCAGAAAACAGTGGTGTGTGCCTGGCTTCTTATTCTGGGCCCAGTAGTCACTGAATTCCAGCTTTTGATGGATCTTCAGATTTGAAGGGGACACACCAAGGTTTACAAAATTGTCTTCCTACCTGCTGTGGAAGGAAAAGGAGAGTGTGTGGTTTTCTCCTTTCCCTTCCTCTTGGAAGTATTTAAAACAGACAAGAGGATATGCTGCTCTTGAAAGAAGGGGCCTGGTCAAGGTTTCCTTGATGGAAGGTGGATAATTATTCTGGGGGAGGTGCAAAGTGTTTAATAAGCTCAGACTAGATTCCTGACTTACTACTGAAATCTCAAGGGAATGCCAGAGGAATGCAGCATTTCTGCATTCAGACCCCTCAGTGTGAAGGAAGCCTATTGCAATATTTAAAGGTTTAGGTCTCTTCATATAGAGGCTGGAGAAGGCACTGTAATAATTCTGATGACTGGTCATGCTCTTCAATGGAAGGCAGGGCAGTGTTACTCACGATAGCTACTTAGAGGGGTTTTTCTCTTGCAGAGCAACAATGGAGGAGGAGGATGTTGGCAGTTCATAGTGTATATGCAATTGTGCTCATGAAACTTGTGTCACAGGGCTTCATGTACTACCTTGCAGCAATCCAAGAGCAGCTGGTATCTCACAAGGCGATGTATGCTGAAATCTGATTATTCAAATGGCTCTGATGTCACTTGTGTGTGATGAGGGGGGAGGGCAGGTGCTAACTCTGGGCACCTGGGGATGTGCCTGGCACAGCCTCCTGGCCAAGCTCCCATATCCAGCTGGGTTACCCACCCAGACCTGATCCACCATGCCTGCTTCTGGTGCCTTCAGACGCCTAAAATGCTCACAACCCCTTAACTGTGGTAACGATGTGGTCTATTTCCAATTAGAAGGTGGTTGGTTTTTTTCCACCTCTAGGGCTCTCTGTTGAGGAAAAAAAAAAATCACTCTCTTTATCTGGGAGAGGAGTAGATGAAGAGGGTAGTAAAGGTAGGCCTTGTGGGTAATGCTGTCTGGTAATAAGCTGTGCTATAGGGAGTGCACTGACCTGGCAGCCATGCTTCACCTCTGATACTGTAGTATTCAAAAAAACGGGCTGAAATCCCTCATGCAACCACCTCTCTTTCGGGGTGAGTGTTATGCTGTTGGATGGGCACTGGATTGTGTTGCTAATTTTCAGTATAATGAGGGCTTGTATCTTGTGTGTTATGCCTGTGGGAAATGGCTTCAGGAGGCTTAAGTATGTATGGTGGCTACAATGGTCACGGTTGTTAAAAATAATAATGTAGTGGCATTGATTTTTAGTTTTACTTCTGTAAATATCAACCAGGGAGAAACATGCTGAATGCAAGAAGATCTGATAGAAAATTTGTCATTTATTAGCTGTCTTTGTATTCTTTTCTGTGAGAAGAGGTGGAGGACCACATCTGGGTCCAACTAGAATGTTTTTGAGAGTGAAGGGCCAAAACTTTGCATAGTGATTCTGGGGTTTTATTGTGCTTCCACATTTATTTTTGCAAATGTGAACAGGAAATTGATTTTTTCTTTTAAAGTCTTTGAAAGCTTACAATTAGAGTGGAAACAAACTTGGATAATTGTGGTGATTCCTACATAGACACCAAGTCATTATGGCAACAGCAGAATTTTTCACCACCCAGTTTAAGTGTTATTTTGTTGGAAGTTTAATTTTTATAACTCCTCCTACTGTTTGAAAAAAACCTGTACAACAACCTTTCTTGTTGCAGTTTTAAAAAATAAGCTGGAGTATATGAAACACAGCTCTAAATGCGTGTCGCGAAGGGTTGGTCCTGCTTTCTTTTTCGTAACTTCCCCTTACAGAAGGGGGGAACCCTGAGGACATACTTGTAGTGAACCTTAAATTGTTCATAGATATGGTAAATTTTGAACGGGTGGAATAAAAAAAATAACACTTCGCAAGTGTAATTAAAGGGTAGTAAAATATAATCAAGGAATGTTTAAAATTTTTTTTTTATTTCCTCCCGTTTTCCCCCCTCCAGCATGGGGTAATAACATTTTCCAAATTTTTGAGACCTTGGAAGTGTGGTGTGTTTGTTGTGGTTTTTTTTTTGTTGTGTTTTTTTTTTTTTTTTTTTTTTTTTTTAATGGGGCTGTGTTCATGTCAGTTGCTCTTAAAGTGCAGAGCATAGAACTCTACAGTGCTGGAGTCCTTTTATGGCTGACTAGCTATTGGGTGGACTTGAAATGCTTAGTTTTGACCTGAAAAAATTGTTCTAGCTAACAGAAAATTTGAAGCTTCCTATAATGACCATGAGAGAGGGACCCAGGCAGAATTAAAATACACCTAATACTTAACCACGGACAGGGCGAGCTCTTCAGGGAACCTCACAAATATTTTTTTGCTCCTTAAGCCTACTCCTCTCCTTAATGTTGTCATAGCTTTTAGAATTTTGATGTCATGGGCTTTTGGTAACACATAGTGCCACGAAGCACACTTAAAGACACTTCTTTGCTGATTTTATTCTTACATGAATCCAGTGAGATGAGCACAGTGCAATAATGACATGGGATTTTTTTTTTCTTGTAATTTAAGAGTGAAATTTATTATTGGAATTTAACTATTCAGAATTAGTAAATAGGTGGAGAATGGGCACAAAAATTAAATGCTGTAAAATCTAAGGACAATAACTTTCATATTTTAGAGGGAGAAGTTTGAAGAAAGTTAATCCACTTCATGACATTGAGGTTTTTGTAGTTCCAGAGTGTTTCAAGACGGTTCTCTCTAATGTGTGTTCTGTCATTTTTCTTTTCATAAACAGAATGTTTCTTGCATGTCAGTCCATTCTTTATCTTAAATGGTGCAGTATAGACTTATATGTTGAGTTATATGCTAATTGCTTTTGAAAGCTAAGATAAAACCATAACTTTTCAGTATTTCATTTTCTACATCTCATCTACAAATGTGATACTGTTGCCAGAAATACTTGTGCTTTATTTAATAGTTTTAGTCTGAGGCGTCCATCCATTTTTTCTTTTCCTTGGCATGTCCAGGGTATGAACTTGTATTCCTTCCCATACTGCATCTTTGCTGTATATGTCTAACATTTGCTGTCCAAAGAAATAAAATCTTGAACATACTATCCAAAATCTTCCTGGGTGTCTGGGTTTGGGGTGTGCTGGGGAGATCAGCAAGCCCAGTGCTTATTGGTGCTACCCAGCTTCTCTGGGTATATTAGTCCATGTGGGAGCTTCAGTGGCAGTTGTTCCTGCTTGTCACCCAGAAAAAGTAATTTGACTTGAAAAAGTTTCTGTATGGGAGCAAGAGCTCCTTTGCTTATGGCCACATTTCAGGTAACTAACAAAAAACTATAATATTGTATTCTCTCCTGGTTTTGCTTCTTTCCAGATCTGCAATATTGGTTTGGGAGTATGTGTTGAAAGATGCACACATTTAACCAAGAGGAAAATCTTTATATTTATAATTGGGTACTAAGCAAGAAAAGTTTGTTACTATGGTCAATATCAGGCCAACTGTTAAAATACTGTACATGTAGGGCAAAGCAAGGTGGTGTTTTCCAGGTGTTTTTTTTCTGCAAGTGTGTTGAAATTTCAAAATGGAAGATATAAATCATAATATTATTTGTGATTTTGCTAAAGTGTATTATCATGGCAGCTGCCACAAGAGAAACCTGTAGTATAAAAGCCATCTTCTGTGCAATGTAACCTTAGCAGCAATATGTCTCCCCTGTTGCCTGCCTCTTCATGGTGCAGTGGAATCAGCATCAGCTAAAACTGTCCTGCAAATCTGGACAGAAAACTGGCTCTAACAGGTAAAAGTTGGCATTCTGTTTTTTTTAATGAAGTGAAAGTTTGGATAATAACACATAACAATGAGTCAGAGGGATAAGACTCTTCAATACATAGTCCATACCCAAAGAAACAAAAATGTCTTGAAGTGAAAGGTCTTCAGCTGGGAGGGCCTGACTCCATTTTAATTTTTTGGTGTCTTTATTGTTTTGTGCCTGTAGTCTGATTGGTGAGAAATAACTTAAAGTAAGTGTTTCAAGGAGAAACTGTATGTGTGAGTGTATATATGTATGCAAATGCATTGTAAAAGATTATATTACCACAAAACAATTTGCAGTTTAAGAGGAGACCATCTGAAAATATGTGGAGAACTTATAAAAATATTAAGTTTTGGGGTGTTGTTTTTTTTTTTGCTAGTACTAGTACACTTGAACAGAACTGGAGCTGATTGTTCACTTTTGAAAGATTGACTTTCATGTTCAGTTGAATTTAAGGAACACTATTTTAAAATATGTAGTCTGCACCATGTGTCTAATACATCTTTCCCCTATGTGGTAATAGAAGTGCTTTATTGTTTTGGTAAATAGATTTTAATTTTAAATGTTCTATGTACAGGTCCAATTTTTTTTTTCCTGAAAAATGGAGCTCGCTTCACCTTAAGGGAACCTTAAATACTGTAGTGCAGAAATGAAAATTCCAGTTAGAGGGAACTCTACTCTGTTTGAATAAAAAATTCTCTTGGAGAAAAAGGTAATCTTAAGTTGTTACTTGGGTTTACAATAACTTATTTTCCTAAGCCTGATGTGAAATAGCAGTTAGGGGTGAAGTAAGAAGCTGTTTGGGTTTGGAATTCTGTTAAGTACCTAGCATGCATGGGTCAAGGCAGGACTGCAATTTTCTAGCAATAAGCAGAGCAGGAGGACTATGACAAAGTGGGGCTGGGGGCAAACCCTTGAGTGAGTTGAACTCTGCAGTTGCTCCGTTCAGCTTTCACCCTGCCCCTTCTCCCCTGCCCTCAGAGGAAGTCCTTGGCATGCTGCAGGGAGGCTCTTGAGAAACTGAGTTTGCAAAGCTGCCCCAGCTTTGACAGGGGAAATGCACATACTGTCTAGCAAAGGCAAAAGACCCAAGTGTGTTGTTGTTGTTTTTTTGGTGTTTTTTTTTTGGTTTTTTTTAATAATCAATCATCCGGAAGTGTATTTTTGGTGCTAGAATGCATTTGTTTTATACATACAGGGGAGATTTGCTATCTGTTGGTGGCCTCCTGGTTATTGTGGAAGAATTGTTCAATTTTTCCTCCTACATCTAGAGTAAAAATTTTAAAACAATGCGTCTCTAGGACAGTACTTGAAAAACAATCTGTAGGATGTTTGAGGAATTTATATAGTAGTTTAACCCAAGATAATAGGCTACGCTATAATGTAAACCATGTATTTCCCTGATGTGAATTAAAATTCTGATAAAAATGCTTTAAATTATTTTCCAGTGGAAGCTTTGTGGCAACCTAAAGTGGGTAGTGATTAGAAAAAAATAACTAAAATTGATTTGTTTACATCTTGGAGAATATTGTTACTGAATTTGAAATACTGTTTCAGATGAGTTTGCTAATTGTATAGTAGCATACACAGGCTCCCCCTGCGATTGAGGCGCTGCTCTGTTTACAGATGTGTACTGCTGTGCTGTAAAGAGCACACGGGGCCTTTCCTACTGAGGAGACTGGATCCATGAATGATCCACATCTTTCTTTGTGGAAAACCAGCACTCTGGTGTGTGGAGGGAGCTATTTGACAGGGTCAAGTGAGAGGGATTCGATACTAAGTGTCTCTTAGTGGTATTGATCACAGTGGGTGCTGGTGCTGATTAACGAGAGTTCTTATGTGGTGAGCTTTCTTGTTGATAGAAGTTTGGTTATTTAAGCAAGTCCTAGGTGGTGGTGGGCAGTAGCACTACTTGGTGACAGATAGCTAAAAACTGTCGTGGCTAACCAGGAGGTACTCCTCTTGACCCTAACAAAAGTATATTTAATTAATTTTGTTGCTTGATTGTATGAACTTTGCACCTGCACAGAAAAGTTGATGTAGGATACTCTTAAGATATGCACAACTTTCAGGGATACTAGATGTTTAAAGCTGTGTACAAATTCAGGTTATCTTTCAATTCCAAATACATACTAAGTGATGGTAAGCATGTAGTTCGATGTGATCTGTAGATTTAGTAACACAGGACAGGTATTTAAGTGGATTTTAATAACCTGTACAAAAGAAATAAAGTGCTCTTAGAGTCATAGCAAATATTTTTGTTATTGTGTACTCATAATTAAATTTATTTTCAGGGTTTACTGCTGATGTCCAGTACCAGTGGTGTAAAGTTGTTCTCATACTGTTAATACTGGTTCATTTAAAGATGCACATGAATGCTTATTCTATTAAACTATTTTTCTTAAAAATATCCCTGCTCAAAAAAAAGACCAAAGCAAACAAACAAAACCCCAGCAAACTTGACTGCTATCTTTAACAAGAAGTGACTATTGATGTGTAAATATATCCCCAAATCTGCACTAAACAACTGTAAACTTCAGGTAAAAGTTGTGGAGTACACACCCTTTGTACAACTGGATTTGATGACAAATATTCAATTAAACCCAAATCATGAGCAAAATCACCCTTTCAGGTATGTAACGTGCTTAATCCATATAGAGTTGATGTTACACATCACTCCTTGAAAGTACTCTTGGGAAAAGCTTTAGAAGATTTATCATTATAATTTGTAGAGCCCTCCAATCTTTCAGGTTGAGTTAAAGACTGCCTTACCTTTGTGTTTGACTAGCTGCAGTAAAATCACAACATTTCCTTCACTTTCCGTGGTTGGCTGTTGCTTGCATCTGTGGCAAATAACGAGCCTAATTACATTTCTTTTCTTCCTGGCCCTTTTGCTCACATCACCTGGTTCCTAGAGTTCACTTGCTGTGACTGTTGGTGGTTTTGCATACGTTGGATGGAGTTCAGCATCTTAACATGGAAATGCCAGTTCTGAATGCATGAACGGCAGTACAGATCCAGCTCTGCACGTGTGGTTACGTCAGTCTCCTGCTGCACAGCAGGGCTGTGTTTTGTACTGCAGCTTTTCAAAATGGCTTTGCAAATGAAAGTAAGCTTGAGCTATCTTAACTCTTTAGCTATAGTGTGGTGGTGGTAATGACATGTGGTTCTGTATTCCACAAAGCCACTCTTAGTAGTGCTGGCTTGTGTCACTGGGTGTATCATTTTGGGTGGTACCCTTCAGAGGGAAAAAGAGGGGGAAAGAAAAGGCAAGGCATGGAAAAGTCTGTCCAATACTTAGTCATGTTTCACCACAATGAAGCCCTGATTGTTTCTGAGGGAGAAATGGTGTCTGAGCAGTGCTGTTTTTCTGTAGGTGGCTGTGTTGTGTGCCCTACCGGAGGGAGCTGGGCTAGCTGAGGAGATCTTTGTCTGCCTTGGGGGGCAGAGCAGGTGCCCTGACCTGTTTCCTTTCTTTCTACAGCATCTAGCTCTGTGAACTTTCCTTGCCCTCTGTGGATAACGTGCATGTGGTTATGAACTATTAAAGCATGTCTTTGAGGTTTGGGGGAGGAGAGGGAGGGAGTGATTGCATTGTTTGGGGAGTTTTGGTAGCTCCAGTTCTGGTTGTTACTAGTGGTTGTCTGTTATTGTGTAGTCCAGTACTAGGCACGAAGCTGGTGCCAGCATAGTTTGAATTTTTGGGGGGTGATGGTGAGGGAGATGAATGAAGAAGACATACAAACAGTAGTGTTAGTAGAAAATGATCAGTAGCTCCTCAAAAGGATGACTTCTTTCAGGGATTGAATGTTTATCTTATGACATCATAGTCTTATGCTGATCTTTTAAAATCTTTTTGTAAATGGGTATTTTTAGCTTTTTCCTGCTCTTTATTTCTTTAAAATGTTCTTAAATCCTCAATTATTGGACATATCTATATGCAGATGGAATAGTTGAATTTCAAAGCTTTGAAAGCTGTATTTAAACTATGCTAATCTATGCTCACAGGTAAAAGCAACTTGATCTACTAGTGGGAGCAGGTACCACCTAATCTAGGTATCTCTGTTAACAAATTAGCACAATATTATTGTAAAAAGAAGACAGTAATTACTGTCTTGGTGCGATAATAAGTTTACACATCTGTATACAGACTAAATTTGAAGTAATTAACTGTTAAATAATTTATTAAACTTGGTCAAAATTATAATCCTTCACATGCACTTTGTTCCTAATCTTAATATTAAATATCTAGCGAAGCACTATGCGTCTGAAAACTACAAGTTACTAAAGTGTAAATAACCTCGACTTTGATGATGAACTTGCAAATTATACTTGCGACTTAACTGGTTAGCTGTAGCACGATATAGGCTTTTTCTCTACTTTGAAACTAATCCAAATTTTCAATGTAGCTTGATTTAATACAACATGAACTAAAACAATGTTAATGTTAAATGCTAGACTATGTAAAGACTCTAGTTTTCCATGCAGATATATAAAATCTATCTTTTATTCTCTGATCATAACAGTGTATTTAAATCTACGCTGACAGTGAAAAAGTCAAAGCTCGCTGTCATGGCAGCCTCAAAACAGGCACATACTCTGTTTTCTGTGAAAAAAGCAATGAAAAATAATGCAGTTATTAAAAGGTGATAGTGGCTATCCAATGATTGCTTTATTATGTCACTTCTTAAAATTGCAACAGTCTTGTCTAGTATGAAATCATTAATTTAAAGAAGGTTACTAAGGAAAATACACACCTCTCACATGCAAGTGGTTATTAAGCATAGCTTGCCTTTGAAAGAAACTGTAAAATTGAAATGTTCCAAATTTTAAAATTTTTAAATAATTTAATTTTAGTTGTTGACTTTTCTGGTTGAAAAGAATGAAATTATACTCTAAGGCTTTCATCAAGGCCTGGCACGAAAGCTCAGGAATTGCTTTTGTATCTTACACTACGTACAGTCTGCGTGCACTGATCTTAGCTGCTATGACAAGAGCACCAAAGGTTGTTTTGATAAATCTTAAAAATGAAGCTTAATGGAAGATAAAATTAACAGTATTTCTATTAAGTAAATATAAAAAATTGCACCAGACTCTTTATGCACAAGATGTGATGTGTTAATTATGCTGGTACTGTCAATGTGCATTTACTAGTGTAGATGTATTTACCCTGATCAAAATGATTGCCTCATAAAACAGGATAAAATACGTTTTGTTGACAATAGAAAACTTTGTATGGTTGTTATTATTTTATTTATAAAGCTTCTTAAAACACATTAATTGAAAAATTACATTTTTCCAATAACATGTCTGTAGATCAAAACTTAATGTAGGAAATACTCTGTATGTGTGAAAAGTATGTATATTATTTAGCTCCACATCCCAATTGAAAGGTGGTGTGTTCTATGTTTTGAGGCTATAAACTTTTTGAGGGGAGACTATATAATGTCTCTAAATAACATGTAGCTTTTCCCTCTAAGTACAGCTATGAAATAATTTTGTTTGGTGCTGCTCACACAATTTTTGTGTAATTGAATAGGATTTCATTTTTTGTGGAGAACTCTTCAGAGAAAAATACTTAAAAATAATTACAATCATGTCTGAAAATCATAAGCAAAATTTGTTTATCTTTTTAAGTAATTTAAGTATTGAAAAATGTGCATTTTTATATTGTTTTGGTTTTTTGTTGTTGTTTGTGGGGTGTTTTTTTAAATTTTTTTATTCTGCATCTGGTGACATTCAACATAAAAGTGACAAAGCCAAACAGCAAACTGGTCACTTTCTATGACTTCTGGGTTTTAACAGGATCAGAGAAAGGAAGGAAAACTATTTGGTGGTGATGGTGCAAAACCCACATGTTCTAGCACTCCTCTGGTAGAGGTGTTACATCTCATCTGCTTTAGGCTGCTTAATCAGTTTTAAGGCCACATGGAATTGCCATTAGTAAGGGCCAGCACTTAAGTGCTATTTCTTCTTGTTGGTACTCAATTAGTTCAACAAAGTGTCCTAGTAAAATAATTACCAGAGCATCAAAGTGAGAATTGGTATCTGTGCAGTGTCTTAGTTATCATGTACATCAGCTTATATTTTGAAAGCTTCTGATTTTGTTTTGTCTTGGTTTTGGTTGTTGGTTTTTATTAAGTGGTGTGAATAAGCTTTAATATACTGAAACTTTTGAGATGGAAAAACTTTCTTATTTTAAAGTGAAATGATAGGAAATGTACAGTAAATTTGACATTTCTTCTGTTGAAACATTGGTGAAGTATTGTACTTAATCTATGACTGTTAGTGTGGTCTAGAATATGTAAAATAAGCTATTTGGATACTGCTTTTAAAAGTTTTTTTTTCAGATTGAAGAGTGGAAAGTAGTAATGAGGAAATAGCTTTTTAAAAAAATAATAATAATAAAAAAGCCAAAGCAACAACCTACCATATTCACATGAGAAGGCTAATTGCAGGTCTTTGTTAGGCTTTGCCAGAATATCAGGTGATGAGCACAGTGTATCCTTTAAATGCTATATTATCATGTCAAAGCTGTCCTCTTCCAAAGCTGTCTTTTACATTTTTATGAACAAAAGTAATAAAAATGGAAGTTTCAGTCAGGATGGATGCAGAGTGAAAGCCATGGATTCATGTCCACGTACATGCACACACCTTCTACATTCTTTAAGAGTGGCTTTAAGCACTGGAAAGAGCTGTACATTTGAAAGTGTTGACTTAACTCTGTGCTCTTGTTCACTTGTTATAGTTTTTGTTCTTTTAAGTACTAGAACTTTATTAATATTATTATATAGACAGTTGCCTAAACAAAATAGTTTGCTCTTTTTAATGTCCTTTTATAATATGTAAGAGACTTAAAATTTTGACTCTTAGCTGAAGTTACATACTTACTCTTAAAATCAGACTAAGCAAGATTTTAAACTTTTTTCTAGTTATAGCATGTACATTTTAAAGTCAGATGGTACTTTCAGCAGTACGAGTGTTTCAGTGTGTTTCCATTTCCCAAACTCCACAGAAATCTTAGTTTACTGAGACAGTTTTAGAAATTGGACTTTTATTTGTCTTTTTTGTAGCATGAGAGGTAGCAAACCAGCTTGTCTTAAAAGGTCTGTGTGAAACAGTGAGGCAGCGAAGCAGTGTGTGGTGGGATGGGTTCCTACACCACCCTAACATCTTGCTCAGTTTAAGCTAAGTACCCTGCTCTCCCTCTGAAGGTTTAAATCAGATACTTAATTGCAAAAAAGGTAGCAAACAGAGGCTTACTGCTCTCTTGTGTGACAGAGGTCTTTCAATTACATACTGTAAGTGTATAGGGGGAGCAACTCTTTCTATTTTATTTCAAGTCTTATTTTGCTTCCCCATCCACAGACCAAAATTGAATTTGACTGGATAATCTGGAGCATACAGTGAATTGAAACTGAGTATGAGCAGCCATACTTTCACTTGAGCCTAACCAAAGAGACCAAAACAGGTTAGACTCGCAGTTTATGGTTGTTGTGTGAGGAATCTGGAAAGCACTTTCAATGTCTTCTGCAAATACAGGCTCCTGGCTGAGAAAGTTGGTCACAGCCATGTGGTGGCTACCAAGTTTGTCTATCAATGCTGCTAATTTTATTTGGATATTTCAGTCTGAGAAGGGTAAATCACTGAGCTATTGTTAAGATCTAAACTGGTGTCATATCTCCCATGCAAAAAAAAGAGGCCAAATCTTTTACATTGTACGTGGTACCTGTGTCGCTTATTTCCATCAGGTTTCTAACTAATGTGCAAAACGTGTAAGTGATGGTAGCAGGGAAGGGATGCAAAGTAAAAGCACTGTGAAGGCATATCCAGCAGCTGCTTTGTGGGATGAAGGATCTTGTTGGCTTTTTAATTATTCGAGCCTTGGTAACTTTTTTTTTCAGACATGAAATAAAAAGGATCCTGAAGTGTCCTACACCAGTTCTTTCTCCTTCTTAAATTCTCCAAAAGGAGCTGGATTCACTGGAAAAAAATAAAAATCCTTATTTTTCTTTCCCCATCTTGGTGCTCTCCCCAGCCCCCCCCCCCCCCCCCCCCCCCCCCCCCCCCAACTTGGGCATGTATTGCAGGGGCATCATATGCAAGCTTCAGTCTAGAGCAGCTTCTTACAGGTGGAGTAAAACTTTGTTGTTAGTGTGTAATGGAAATATTGACTGCTTCAACTAGCAGAGCCCCTGTGGGCACTAGGAAAACAGGTGAGGGGAGGGAAGAAGCCTTTATCTAGTTCAGTGACTGAGGCAAAGGAGGGATGGGAAAAAGAAAGAGAAAAGATGAGCATTGTGTCCTGTCTTTAGGGGATTACTAATTCATACCAGTTAGAATTTAAAATAGACTCTTTTTTTTTGCATCTTTATAAACCCTTTTGCATCCAAATATGTTGTTTTCAGTCTTTCATATACCTTCTGAGTGTTTTCACTGTTATCCACAACCCAGTTAATTGGAAGTTAGTGGTGGGGTGGGAGAATAAAATGACAAGTGGCCATAGCTCTGAAATGTTTGGTCAACAAAATAAGCTCAGTCGTACAATTATTTAAGGAATATAGACGCTTGCTCGGAGAAGGAGGGGAAAGAGAAACTGTGGCATTCAGAGAAAAAACAAACATCTCCCCATGCCCCACCCCAACAAACAGGGAAAAAAAAAAACAAACCACAACAAACCAAAACTAACCCAAAAAAAGGCCCCACATTTGTTTATCTGAATAACTTCAGCATAGAGAAAGAGAAAAGACCTGATGTGTACAAAGGTAAATGAAAACCCATTCTCCTAAAGAATACTGGAACTTGCCATTAAATGTAATGCAGAACTTAATTATTGAACAAAAAAGATTCATAACAGCTTCATCTCATTAACACCACCTGGAAAATGAAAGTTTTTTGAACAACAAATTCAACATTTGCATGGAAATAGCAGAATATTTAGAATTTTCTTTTTAAAATGTCTTTATGGACCACTCAAGGGAATTTACAAATAATTAATATAAGCTTTTAGTGCAATTAGTGATGTGAAGAGCTGTCAAACTGAAATCCTGAAGGTAATAAGTGAAAACTTACTGTTTGACCAATCTACACAAACGTAAGAATTACAGTCCGGCTTACGTTGGTTACTTTACTTATTTTGTGTGGTGTAACTTGGATGTGCTGATATAAATCATCTGGTTGTGCTTCTTGAGCTATCCTATCCTGTCCACAAATAACCAGTCTCTAAACTTTAGAGTATTTGAGTTAATTGTGCAAGGAGAGGGCAGCCCTGTACTCAGTCATTTGGGTGGGAGCTGTGTGGTGTCCTGGCCCCACAGGCAGCTTTCGGATCCTTCATTCTGGTGGAAAGTAGTAAGCAAATCTGATGTTTTGCAGGCACTGGTAGGAAATTTGATCATGAGCACAGAGGGATCTGTGTGGTAATCCAACAGCCAGATTTTCATCTTGAACGCTGAGCTAAAACACCTCTCCAAAGTGGCTACTTTGGTGTGTTGTATGTGCAAGATGAAAGGGGGAAGGCGTAGTTAGGAGCCAACCATTATGTCTTGTGTGAGCTTTAAGGAAAAATTTTCGTTGTCTAAATTTTATGGGAAATCCCTATTCTGAGTGGTAGTACAGGGTGCTTTTAAATCCAGGTCTGGGATTAAATAATGAGGCAACACAGAGAGAAGTATTACTGCAGTTTGCCTGTGGCTTAGCCAGGCTTTGTCTGCTTGAATTGCTGAATTGGGTCTGAAATTGGAGCAATAACATTTCCTCCAAGTTTTTTGCTGTCCAGATCAGTGTGTAGAAATAAAAAGTGGGGATGTTTGTTAACAAATTGGTATTTTGAACCATTCTCCATTTTTCTGTAAGACATCAAGGTGAACTTTGGTTCATAAGCTGATGGCTCGTTTTAGTAAAGGACAGTAACTATCATCAGTGTGCCTTGTAATACACACTAGAAATTAATTACCTTTTAATAGAACTGATATAAAAACCTGTTTGTCACTTCACTGAATCTGAGTGGTTTTGGGTTTTTTTAACAGATATTCAGTGTACTTTCTTTTTAGGTAGGGAGTGTGACTCTGCTTTAGTATTTATCAGAACTACTTGTTAGAGTAAACAAATTGAGATTTTTGTAATTGTCTATGTATATACATATATAGTTTTATATGTATAAAAAGATGGCTTAGAATGCACATTTATTAAGCTTTGTTTGGATAGAATTTTTACTATTTGTTAAGTGCTTTCAGGAAATAAATGTGAACAATTTAAAAAGACTGGGAAGACTGCTTGAATCCAGGAGTTTCAGTGTGAAGTCAGGAGGCAAGCAGAGGCTGCAGCATCTCTTACAGGACAAGTTAGTATGTTTGCCATGAACAAATTTATAAGAAGAATCCCTCACCTTGTAATTTAAAAAAAAAACCCACATGCTTCTACTTTTCTCCACCCAGCCACACTAATAGAATGAGTTAAGGATTTCTTATTTTGTCCTGTAAACCTGCTTTTTTTCCTCCCACTATAAGAGCATTAAAATCACTGATTCACTCTGTTGTGATCTAGCATCAGCTACTTGAAGCAACCTGAGGGGGAGAAACGAATAAACTCTGAGTAGGGGTAGCTTTTGTGTTGGGTTTTTCTTGCCTGTTTTTATTTTGCTGGCTGCAGTGTAAACAATAAGACACCTCTCCCCATATAAAACAGTTGATTAACAGCAGTTTCCCATTTGGCCATAGGAGTTGCTAGCTTTGTTTGTATGGCTGATCAAGTCAGGACTTTTTATGCAGAGGTTGTTTCTTGCCATATGGCATTAGCCACAGCCTGTAGTGGGGTTTTTTGGTGTGTGGTGGTTGTTGTTTTTTTGTTTAATATTTCAACTCCAGCTATCTGTGTCAAGTTTTTGTTGTCAGTGAAGTAAGCTTGAGAAATAATGGGTTTTGTCTTCATGCAGCTCTTTGGAGCCCAGGGAGAAAAAGGGTTGTTTGGAGGAGTGGGTTTGCAGGGGCATCATGTGTAGCTGTGGGAGCTGGGGAACTGTGAGCTCGCAGGCAGAGCTGGGGAGTGATGGCACTTGGTGCTGGTGGCACACTCTGCATCTGTGCTGTTGGTGTGAGGGGCCAAGACTCTTTCCAGGTAACAAGTTTTCCAGTATGGCAGTGCCAGCCTAGACCAGATGAAATGAGTAAGCGCTTGCTCATTGTGTGCTCCTGAGAGTGGAAATGGTAGACAATTTGCTTTCTGTCCCATAGGTATTGAGTTCAAATAACTGGACTAACATTGTCTGTTCGCTTCATCTCATTTCAAACAGGTTTAACACTTTTTCCAAAGACTTGTTTAAAAGGTTTGTGCTTTGCGGGTTTCAGGCATTAACTTTGTGTGTCGTTCATGTGGCTGCTGAAATAGGAGTATTACATGGCATTATTGTTGAGAAATGGGAATTAAGGAGCAGGAGGCAGCAGGTCTCTGGGAGGGAGGGATGATGGTACGAAGGGTCTGGTAAGAGTGTGGGTACAGCAACAGTGTGGAAGTACAGTCCCTTTGATACTTCTGTGTATGCTCCCCTCTAACAGTCAAATTTTGACACACGAGATAAAAATATTATGACTGTGAGCTAGATCTTGATATTTCATTTTTCTTTGCTTTATTTTAAAAACTGTCTTCCCTTAAGGGCATGTGCAGACCTTTGTGATTTGCCTTTGCTATATGTCACATAAAGCATACAGTGAGATTGTATTATTGTATTGAGTGAAAGTGTATATGATATTTTATTTAACAGAAGGACAAAAAAATGGTCATTTTTTGAGACCTTTTTAAACCAAGACTATTATAACAGATTGAAGAAAAAAAAAGTATATAGGGAGGCAGAGAGAGAAGGGAAGAGTAGATATAAAAGAATGGTGAAATTGTGTGTTTTCTTCTTCCTTCCTCCAACTGCTTTTTCCTGAAGACATGTTAAATAGTGTTTCATATGTGGAGGATTTTTGGGAGTCAGGAGCATCGAGTGTCCCTGCACATGTGTTCTCTGTATTTTTGTATGAGAATTTACCCCTTCAGAGATGACTGAGTTGGCTTTTAGTAAATTATCCATCGTTATGGTACTTCTCCTTTTCTGTCTCTGTGCACATAAGTAGCACAAATACAATGCTTTCCTCGTGAAGGGGCACAATGACATCTTTGTTTTACCTGCTTTCAGTGTTGCAGAGACATTCATGTTCCCCTAACACCAGGCTCCATGTCTGAACATCCTTAAAATAAATATGTTGACATACGGCTGTCAGCAGCGGCTTGAACTAACTGAATCCAGGTACCTGCATAATACCCAAAAAGAAGAATTAGAATATGTGCAATTCCTCTTAAGAAAAGTAAAATGTTGCCAAATAATTGCTTATGGACTAACCTTGTACAGAAACGAGAGAAATCTGTTTTCTTAACCAATAAAAGGTATTTTGGGTATCTTTTGAAGAGAGAAACAAGTGGGAATACCTGTTCATAAGCTGTGAACTATAGGTAGATTTCAAAAACCTTCACATGATACAGAGCACACATAAAATTTGCTCAGACTTTCTTTTTAGTTGACATCTATTTGCAATCCCTATTTAGAATGTAAGAAATTGAGAAATCTGCTTAAACTGGAAAAAGTGCATACACAAGGCTTGCATGAGTCACATTGGTGAGACAGGCTGGCAATGTTTTACTAAGGATTTATTAAGACTAGGTGAGTTATAACTTCAGTGAAACTATTGTAATAAAATACCTTCATGGAGCTTGAAAGGGCTATTTCTTGTCTTACACACCTGGTATGATTGCAAGTAGTTGTAAAGTAATAAAACTCAAGAGTACTTGAAAACAAAATTAAACAAAACTGTCTGTGGGTTTATGCTGCCTGGGGTGTGACAACGATAGGAGCTTTGGATATGCCCTACATTGCTGAAGAACATAGGGTTGTGAGGAAGATGGCAAGTGCCCTAGAAGAACTGACATTTTTCTGAGATGGGAGAGTATTGCCAGGAAAACACTCCCACGTTTTCCTCGTTCCTTCCCACATATATTGTGTAGAGTTTTGTCCTTGTATGTGTGAGTGTGCTTTCTGAAGTACAGAACCTAGCCTGATAGGAGCTGTTGCTGCTCTGCTAAATTCAGTCAGACCCAACCTTCTCCTTTACCCTTTGCTATAAGTTTGCACTTGGTTTGGGGTTTTTCTTGAAGAAGCCGAGAGCTGATTCTCTGTGGGTTCCCGTGCAGGCAGCAGAGGCTGCTGCGGATCGCGAAGGAGGAGCGATTTCTCTCAGCAGGAGCTCTGCAGGTTATGGGAGCACGTGGGGGATTCAGTCTCTGCTCGCTGCGAATTGTTCTGGTCCTGGGAACACAAAACCACCTCTGTTGCTTCTATCTACTCGTTCTGTATGGGCAGAAGAACAGTAAGGGAAAGGGATTACAAGCTTTGTGTAGTTTTAGGTAATAACAATAAACATGTCTAGATTTGTTTTTCACTTGGAGCTGACAGTAACCGAAATGGAGAAGTTTCAAAGGCACTTGTGACTTTTTTTATCTTACACTGGTTCTGTGTGTTTCCTCTCTTGGCCATGCAAAGCTTTATTAATTCTTCATACTGCTAATTGTGATAAAAATAAAATATAAGAAAAGAAAAAGAAAATTAAAATTTCACTCATATCAATAGACACCAGATTTCAAATTTGTGCATTGGGTGACAAGTTAAAATTAGTTGCAGGAGAACCAAGCAGCTGATGGAAGTGTAGTTGCAAATTATAAGGTTCATATAGCTGCTGTTATATTTTTGAAGTGACCTTTCAGTTTTGTACAATAGGTGTCTCGCTATTGCCATAAACTGAGGTGCACAGCAGGACTGTACTGGTTTTGTACTTGGCTTGTCATTTCCTTTGCTACTTTATGAATGTGGTAGAGGAACTGGTAATTTTAAGGTGGTATTTCTTCCTTGCTCATCACCCTTCCTCTTTCTCCACCCTTTCAGGATACTGAAGTTATTTTTGTGCTGGAAATATTGTTTGGCAAAGTTTTAAATTGCATCAAACTTTTCAGTCTCTCAAAGCCATGTGGGAAGATTAAAAAAAAAAAGAAAACAACCCTAAAACCTTGTCCTATGGCCTTTTTTATTGAGTGAACTTAGAGATTGCTGTTTTGTGTGTCCATCTTTCAGGTCTTGGGCAGTAAAGGAGAAGCTATGTATATTTTCCTTCTGAAATTAAATGCAAGGTGGTAGTTGTGTGTGTGAAATTTCTGTAAGTAAGGAAGGACTTTCCCTTCTCCTTTTCACCAGTGGATATACAGTGCTCAGCATGAGCATTTGCCTGCCTAACTTGATGTGGAGCTGGGGTGAGACCTCTTGTTGGTGTGGTGGCTGGGCTGGTGTGTGCTTGGATCCTTCTGCGAGTGGCACTTCTTGCTACAGAACTCATTAATTTTAATTTGAATCTATAAGTGTGAAAGACTAATGGCACAGCACAGTTTGAAGCACATTGAATAGTATATTGGCTGCCAATTTTGCGGTTTAGGATCCCTCTGCATTAAAATCTCCCAGTATTTTTAATATTGAAAGAACATCCCCTTTTATGTTATACTCTAGGATCCAACTTTAAAGTTTCAGGTTGCTGTGTGAGATTATTTTGATATTTCAGAGCAGTATATCACTATTTCAGGGCAATTGTTTTGTAGCAATATAACTAGATGAGGTTACAGTTTAAGGAATTTTTTGCAGACGTCAAGGAAATTTCCATCCCCCCTTTTGCAGTGAATCAGCTTCTGACTCTTTGCTTTATTGGAAATTAAAGTTTAAATGGGATTGTGTGCAGTCTAGGTTTTTATTCTTCCTTGCCTATTTATATTATCAACTGCTGAAATGGGCTCTTGCTTGGGAGCGAGTAAAAACAACTGATAAATGCTGCAAAGCAAAGACCTGTTGATCTTTTCTGGAGAAAGCATGCTTGTGGCTTGATCTCATGGTTGCTGTAGTGCTAGGGGTGACACCTCCATGTGAGAAGCTTGGGCAAGGTGGCTTTGTGTTGTAAGCTCTGGCTACACCCTGAGCACAGCCTGTGGAGAAGAACATTTCAAGATGTAAAATATTCACTGCAGGCCTGTGTGGGTGGGTGGTGGTGATGCTAAGGAGTGTGTTTTAAAAGGATCCGAGGGGGAAAATGAAAGCTTTCTATTTTATTGCTGGATGGGAACATCTCTAAAACTTGTTTTGTTGCTAGACTTTCTGGCCTGTGTAAGTTTAAGAAACTTCTGTTCTGCTATACAAAGTCCTTAATATTTGAAGCATTTTTCTGTGAGAGGTCAGTGTCGAGCAATTAAACGCTAAGTAAAACAGTGTGTCTGAATACAAGACACTTAATTTTAGCTGCTTTGGTGAACCGAAATGAAGTTGATGCCTTCTAAGCTACACTTCTGAGTTGTCCCCTCTCCCTTCCCCAGATCTTTCCAGGCTAGCCAGACTGACCTGACCAGCATGCCCTACCTGAGCCCAGCTGAAACTCTGTTAATCTACACATTCTTGTAAATCCCAAGGGTTTTGTGGCATCTCTGGCATTTATTTGTTCTCTCACTTTGGGGGAAGGGAGGAGACAAAGGACTTGGCTGTGAAGGCAGCCAGCACACTGCCAGGCTTTGCAGTAGCACTTCAAAGTGAATGTTTTGTTTCCTAGATAAGAGAAAACTGATGTAAATTTGGGGTGCAAATACAATTAATTTACTGATTTTTATTTCCTCCTTCCAATCAGAGATGGAGAATGTCAGCCATATAAATGTTAGAATATAGTCTGATGTTAGGCTAATTAAATGTTTAACAGCAAAACAAATGTATTTATTCAAATTTATATTATCTTCCTTGAAGGGATGTAGAACCCTGAAGTGTGTATTGGTGAATTAAAAAAAAAGTCTTAAAAATGTGTGCAGGGGAACATAGTACAAATATGTGGGATTATCACACCCATTTATAAGGGAGAGAGTTAAATACTGAAGGCCTTAAAGCTGAAATAGAATTTGAGAAAGTGGGAACTTCATTAAATGTAACAGCTGTAAAATGTGTAACAAGTATTTCTGTAACAGTTCTTTACTGCTGAAATGGTTTTGACCTGACATTCCTCCCCCAGCGATTTGTTGGTATTTTTAGAGTTGTGTATTCGGTTTTGCCCCTTTTCTACTACAGATGCTTAAATGCGGACACTGCAATGTATAGTCTATCTTGCAATCATGGTTTCTTTCTGGGTTTTTTTGTGGGTTGTTTTTGTTGTTGTTTTTTTGGTGGTTTTTTAAAAAAATATTTTCTTTAATTTATCTGCAGGAGTCGGAAGCTTCAGATCAGAAATATCCCGCCTCACTTGCAGTGGGAGGTAGGAAGTTACTTTTAAAATGTATCTCTGTGCTTAAGCTGTGTTTCTGTTTCTCTCGTTATCCACAAGACTTTTCCCCTTCCCCCACCTTTTACTTGCTTTGCACACACCACCCATTCTGTTCTGGGGAAAAATCCTTTGGAAGAGGGAACAATAGGGCCTTCTAAGCAATTCAGATAACTGCCTTCATTTCTGCTCTCCGAGTTAACCATAAAAAATGTTGAAATGGATTCTTTGGTGAATGCTGACTTCCTGATGCAGTCACTCTCTTTGACTGAAAGCTCATCTGTTTTGGACCTTGCTGGTGTGTGAGTTCAGTAAACTTAATTCAAGTTCATATTTAAATTACTTGTCCAAAACCTTAAAAAAAAAAAGGGGGGCAGAAATTTAATGCTGATTCTTTTTCTTTGATTTTTTTTTCCTTGCTCCTCTATAGTCGTAGCTTTATGGCAAATTGTTCAAGCTATTACAAATATTGGCTTTCACAAATATTTTGGATACCTGCTATTTACACTCAACAAATAGTGTTGTTATTTTTGCAGTAGATGGGCTACTTGTTTCTACCTTGTGTGTTTAAAACTTTTTTTTTTCTTTTCACATTTTACTAGTGGTAAGTCATCTTTTTGTCTGAGGGACTGGAGGGTAGTGGTGTTTTCTGAGGAGGTTTGGCCTGCCTTTTTCATCTTTCCATCTACAGCTACTTACTTGTTTGCAGTGCCCAACTGCTTCCTAGTTTTGGAGATAAAAGGAGGCATCGCTCTGTCCAACCTAGGCTGTCGGCCACAGGGTTCCTGTAAAATATCAGCACACCTTGCCTCTCATTGCTTCAGTCTGTCCTCCTGCTGTGTGTTGTCCATATAAGCATTTCCTCTGCACTTTCTGAACCTTATGCTCCTCTTTGTTGAACCCTATCTACTCAATACCTTTTATTTCAAATTAACAACTACTTTTTTTGTCAAGCTTTTAGGTAGAGTGGTAATAGAAATGGTTGAGGGTGACTGATTTGAGAATTAACTTTTTTTTTACAAACTTCCTTGGGGGATTTTCTGTAGGAAGACAGTATCACAGCAGAGACATACGAGTCAGAAAAATGTGAATAAAAACAGATGTAAGCACTATTGAGCAGAGTACATCAAAATGCTTTTACCTGCTCATCCTCCTTACACGTAACTACTACTGCTTTTGTGTTACACACATCTACCCTATTTCCCAGCTGTTTCCCCCGCCTTCTCCATTGCTGCAGTTTCTGTGGTGACACCTGGTCTCAGATACTCTTTCTACCCCACCTTTTTTAAAACAATGTATCTTTCTAAAGTTTCCAAGGAAGAGTTAAAATTGTCCCTATTAACATCATCTCAACCTTGCTTAGTTGTTGTGAAATTGCTTTTACAGATGTGACCCTTTGGGCACAGAATTTAGAGGCATGAGGCCCCAAAATAACTTCTAGAATATTTCTGCCTTCCCTTATAATGTCAGGGCTCCTTGCCCAGTGTGGTTTGTCCACAGACTTCCTAAAGTTTTTCTTTCTAAGTGTTGGTGGTCTGTCACTTCTGCACTAGAGCAGGTAAGTTTTATATGCTCTCAAAAAAGTTTTGGGTGTTTCCTTCTTAGAACAAATCTGTCTTGAAACTAGTTGCTTGGTAGGGAAAGTAAAAGTTTATACATTGAGGGGTTTATATCAAAGCAGTGGTCTTGAATAATATTTTGTGAGGGGATCGTGTGTGTGTGTATCTGTGCACGTGTGTGGCAGCTGGAGCAATTTTACTTGAATTGTTTCTGATAGTCCCACTGTGCCAATCTGCTTGCCTCATCATTCCTTTGTTAATTGCTTGAATCAAGACTGACTTCTAATGGGTGTGAAATCTTTAAAACCAAAACAAAAACAACTGATGAAAGAGGTCTCTAGGTTAGTTCAGTCTGTCAGTTCTCATGTATGTTCAATATTGAAATACGAAACACACTTAGTGCCCTGCAACACCTTTCTTTCAACAGTGACATAGGGATATGTGAAAAGAATGGAAGAGCTATTATTGTTCTCGTGAATTTTTCCTAGTATAGCCATTATTAGGAAGGTTACCTTGTCTTTCTTTGCAAAAGTATTTTCTTAAGACAGCTTGTTTTAATTTTGTTCTTTGTAGATAGACTTTATAGCAGCCTTTCAGTAGCTGAAGGGGCCTAGAGGAAAGCTGGGGAGGGACATTTTACTAGGTCTTGTGTGATAGGATGAGGGATAACACTTTCAAACTGAAAGACGGGAGATTTAGGTTAGACATTAGGAAGAAATTCTTTACTATGAGGATGGTGAGACACTAACAGGTTGCCCAGAGAAGCTGTGGATGCCCAGTTCCTAGAAGTGTTCAAGGCCGGGTGGGATGGGGTTTTGAGCAACATGGTCCAGTGGAATGTGTCCCTGCCCGTGGAAGGGAGGTTGGAACTAGGTGATCTCTAATGTTCCTTCCAACCCAAACTATTCTATGACTCTATGAAAACAAGCATTTTGTGTGGGAAGCCTACATGTGTGTCCCCAGCAGTCTGCAGGCCTCTAGATTGGTTCTTCATGGCTGTTCTTGTTTGATACCAGTGTGTCACACAGTGGTACTTGTGAGTCCTGGGCCACTTGGCATTGAGACCCAGCAGCTGTCTCTGTGCACACCCAAACCCAACAGAGATGATCCTTGGCTTCTAACATATCACCCACAAACCCTACTTCTTATTATAAGGAAGTAATCCATAATGTTCTTAAATGCAGCTTGGTGGGTTTGGAGAAAGCAGGTCTAGAAGAGTGGTAGGGATGCTGATTCCCCAGGAATGTAGCCAAAGTATTTGAAGTGTGAAGTGTAACAGAGTTTGGTAGTAGTTCCTATTCCTGAGCATCCCCGAGAATAGAACTACCTCCTGGTTTTCAAAACAAAAAAATGTTAAGGGAATAAATTGAAGCTTAATCTGAATTGCAAATGTTTTGCAATGCATCAGCTGAGGAAGGTGCCCCATCACTGGTATAGATTCTTTGTTCTCCATGCAGATGGAAACTGGCTCTTAAGATTCATGAAATGCCAGAGTAAATGAGTTTCCTGTGAAAACCTTGGACTTGTTTTACCAGTGTACCTTATCTTTATAAGAGGCATGTGCACCTCTTTAATAAATCTACTGCCTTTAGTAGCATGGAGGAGTGAAAACATTGAATTTAAAGAAACCTTGAAGAACTTAAGGAAACTCTTGGAAGAAACTGGGTATCCTGAAGACTCTTCTGTGGAGGACACTGAACCATAGTTACACCATATAACTTGGGAAATAAATAATGAGTCTAAATGGCTACAGAGTAACAACCATTTATTAATAAGAATTTACAAGCATTTATTAATAAGACTTTCATAATTCAAGTACACAAATTCAGATGAACTATTTTTTTTTCAGGCTGCCTTTTTAAAGAAAAATGTTTCAGCTAGTCTCTTCCTTCTCAGGCTAAATTTACTGAACACAATACTGACTCTTGCAACTAGCTAAAGCATTTGGATTTGTCACTGTTTCCACTGGGTGATGTAAGAGTTCACTTATCAGACCATCATAGTATAATGAGTAAAAAAAGTGAAATAACCCTTTTAGACCATATTCAGGGCAAACAAGTAGAAGAAATGCAAATAATCACCAGTTATAATCTGTTGAGTTACTACATTGAAACAGGGCCTCAAGGTTGCTATCCTGAAGAGCTTGCTCTTGAAGTGCAGCTGTAAAAGTTAAAGTTCTGAGGTATTCCAAGGCATTCAAGGTTAAGTTTGTACAAAACTTGCCTGGTAATTAATTTAAACTTCACAAGAAGATTTTTTGCAAGGTTCTGCAGGTTTCTGTACCTGTGGGTTGGGTATTCTCATAATCCTTTCCCTGCTAGGGGATACTGGAGGTGGAGGGAAGGCAGCATCCCTTGTCTAAACTAAAAAAATTTAGGACTTGCCTCAGACTGAGGTTGAAGTCTGGACTGGTAGGGGCTTATCTAGGACTCTGTTCTCTACTCATACAGGAGGTAATTTCACCTCCCTCCTTTTCCTCACTGGACTGTCTGAGTTTAAGGTCTCTGGAGCAGTGCCCATGTTCCATAAAGGCGTCATCACTTCTGGAATGCATCTTCTTCCTTTTATTCTGCTTTCATATAAATTACCTCTAGAGGTTATTGTATCAATTTGTAATTTGAAGAGCATGTGCAGGATCAGATTTTATTTTTTAAATAAATAAGTTGCACTTGTTATGAAGTTTGTTTTGTGAACCAAGCCATCAAAAAACTAGTGCACCCTTTTCAGTGATAGTAAGTGGGTATAGTTCCCCCTCTGTGCCCCCTGTCCTTACCTCTCTTTATTAATCAAAAACAAAGGCCAGACTGATGCTAAGAATCATGACAAGTGGAGGATTTGGCACACCACCTTTTCCCATTTTCCATATGTACCAGGCTCATCTCTTTCTCATTGGAAGCACTCTGGCTCTATGGTCTCTGCTGAGAAGTAAATAGTTCTCAGCTGCTCTTCCCTGAACTGTAACGTACTGTTTTGACTCCTAATTTGTAATTGCAAATAATTTCTCACTTAGCTTGTGAGGTGTATTTGCAAGGCAAACTTTATGC
Source organism: Apus apus (assembly GCF_020740795.1). Classification (NCBI taxonomy): domain Eukaryota; kingdom Metazoa; phylum Chordata; class Aves; order Apodiformes; family Apodidae; genus Apus; species Apus apus. Next base: position 33,215,399 of record NC_067283.1, on the reverse strand, counting down.
CTCCTAGAGGAGTTTTTAGGTGTGGTGATTTAAAACTGAAGTACCTAGAATTTGTTTGTGATTCAACACAATGGAGATCCAGGTACAGATCTTCTGAGGAGGAACTGTTACGTGAAATGTCACTTTTTTCCCCCCTTTCTCTTAACACAGTCTAAAACTAGCTTCCTCAGTGTAGAAGACACTCCAAGAGATTTTCTTTCCAAATATTTTTCTCCATGTTTAGTGAATAAAGAAAAATTAAAGAGAACAGACTTTCAGGACACAGATGGTGCCAGAAACAGCACTTGCTGGCTCAGCAGGAAGGTTAACTGCTGAAGAGTTTCCACTTATCCTCTGTGGGTTTATTTCCTTATTGGTTTGTATGGAGCAGATAAACAGATACAGTGTTGATGGACTTTGTAACAAAAAAGGTAGACTAAAAGTTCAGCCTGTGGAGTGTGAACCTGTTGACTGAGCAGAGAAGCAAGAAAAACATTGTGAATATGTATTCCTAGTTATGCTGTGAGACTTCCAGGTTGTTTTTGGGACAGAAATGTGTGGGAAGGGAGGTCTGATTTAGCTCTTCCAAAGGCAAAAGGATGTTACTAAACAGGGTTTGCTTTTCCTCACATTTTCATGGCAATGAAAACCAAGTCTCGTAGTTATATTGAGACCTTAGATGTTTTAGATTCTCCAAGCAGAAGTAGTAATGGAAAAGGGGTTTTGAATCTGCAATATGAGTGCAGGTTCTTGCATTTCTGTCAGTGTAAGAAAGGTCTGATCCATCGCCACACATCTGCATATTTTGTAAGTAAATTTTAAGTTTCTTTAAAAGAATGGACACTGATTCTGACTGCGAGTAAATGCTAGTAAATCTTACAGTGCACGTAACTGTCTGAAAGATCTGTCATAGCTTGTGTTGCTTGTTGAATAAAACAGCTAAGCTGTGTGCGTTGGGTTGTTGGTTTGTTGTTTTTTTAAATCTAGAGATGCAGTTTAGAAGTGCATTTTACTGATTGGTACCTGCTTATGATGCAGCTTGCTCTAGAATACCAAGGATATGAAGAGGACAGGTAGGGAACTTGGGGGTTTTAAGAAAAATGTGAAACCATTGCCATTAGGAATAAATTAGGATTATACAAAGCAGATATTTCTCACAAAGCGAGATGTAAAGGGTAGATGCAGGAATGAGCTGAGCTACAATGAAAAGAATTCTAGAAGAAAGATGAATCAACAGTAAAGAGGTTTAAAATATATTGAAGCATGATCTTTCACCTCAAACCTCCTCCAAGAATCCTAACTTAATATAGTGGTATAAAAATAATGTATAGCTATAAGTGTGAGCAGAATGCTAAGCATGCACAGATTATCTGCTACTGTGTGGTAGGTGTGGGGATCTTTGTTTTCTGTTTCCTCCCCAGTGTGCTACATAAGGCACTAATCTGTACTCTTTGCCAGCTACTACTAGTCTGGCTCAGAAGGAGAATGGAAAACCTAGAAGTCTGTTCTCTACAGAAGTGTTTTACATATGTGAAGACCTATGATGATTAGGGAGGTTTAAGGAGAGAGTTTTAAGTTCTTTCAATCTCTTTTCAAAACTCTTATTTCTAGGTAATTGATTATGCTTAAATCTCTCACCTGGGAATGTCCCATGAGACTTCTCCAGAGTAATTTCTGTAGTTTAGTTTAATATCAGCTTGAGCTCTTATCTTGTCCTCTGGTATGCTTGCACTCCATTTCAGCATTGTGCCATTTTTAAATCTAATAAAGACAATCCTGATGAAACACTAGATGTGGTGGTCCCTGCAAACACTGTGGAATAGAGCTTTTTAGTTTGACAGTAGGCTGGTAATGACTTACCTGGCACTGATCATGAGGTCAGCTTCTCGTGTAGAGAAGTACACTGCTGGTGTAGTGTCTGCTATATTTGCCTTATGAGTCTGGTTTAAGGGACAATGTCAAAAGCCTTCTGAAGAGAGATCTCCCCCCACCCTTCCCTGACTGTTAATTCTGTTATAATGAAAAAATGGAGAAATTTAATAAGAATTATGCACATCAAACAAAGGTTGACTGTCTTATAACCTGCTTATTTTGATTCCTAGCTACAGGAGAGAAGGTAGAGCCATCCCTTGGGGCAATTCAGAGCTCCTGGACATCACTGCCTGCTCCTGGTCTTGGGTCTATATCCAGGAGAGCATGGGAGCTGCCTTTGCTCCTCTCCTGCCAAAGGAAAAGAGAGGATGGTCTTATTTCTTTTCTGCTATGTGAGCTCGGCCCCACACACTGAATTAACCTTTTTGTCTGGGCATATTTCCTGTTGTCTAGCTGGGTTTAGCAGTAGATGAGGCAATCTGATATAGGAAAGGGGCCATGTCTGTGGCAGACCACGTAGTTTTGCACTTGACAACATACTGGCTTATACTGGGATATTAATTTCTTGGCTTAATTATAGGGGATGATATTTATAGATATATGTGAGGTAATAAACACCTTTTGCAGGTGTTTAAAATACAGGGATGTCTTTGAGTGAGGAGTGGATGTCTTTGGATAAACATACAATAAGCATATTTCTCAGTTGAAATTATTTGTAGGTGTTGGCTACAGCAGTGCTGACAATTCTTACAGCTGTTATAAACAAGGCAAAAAATCTAAAGGGGAGAGAGTAATTTTTGTTGAGAATTGAACTACAGCACTTAAATCAGGATCTTATTAAAAGTAGCTGATAATGATGTTTCTATCAAATGTCTGCCCCTATTTAAGAGTTAATATCCCAGATGCTTTCAAGGAAGGTACTTTGCTGTGTTTTTATTATAATTGTAGTCTTAGAAAAGTAGCATTTCATTAGTGAACAGAGCTCCTTTATTTAGGAAGCATGTATTGCAGCAGCTTAAGTAAGGGATAGAGAAGTTAGAGGAGAGGTCAGGGCTTCGTTGTGCCAATCACGTAGAAGTTGCAGGAAGCGGTCTTCCAATCACAAGAATTAGGCATAATGCTAGTACTCTGTTTCAAAGAAATCAGAAGACTTATGAGGTCAGAGCTGGCTTGACTGATGCAGTTTAGAAGTGTGGAAGTTGCTCTTCTTCCTCAAAGTAGGCAAGGTGATAAAATGAAAGAATAGGAAGTGGAAGATTTTGGGTTTGCGTTGCAGGAAACGTGGTGTTGGGTGGTTGCTCAGGCAGTCACTCTGACTCTTATGGCAGAGGCAGGAAGGTTGGCTGAGCAACTTTTGAAGATGAAGTGCCACAGTTTTTTTGACCAGAATGTGAATCAAGTGGGAATAACTGCTGGCTTCTCTGAAAATACCAAGTAGTAAGCTGCAGTGGCTTTGAGGCATGCCTATTGGCTAACCATGCTGTGGAGGGGGCGAGACAAGGAGTGAAGTAGTATCCACTTGGACCTGAGACTTCTGACCTGTTGTGTTGTCTGAGTCACACAGCTTTGTGATTCAGCAAGTTGACTAAACCTTCCTTTTCGATTATGAACTGCTTTTGGCTCCAGTCGTCTTTCATGTCAAAGCAGAGGAAACCAGTGAGTTTTAAGTATTAAATGTGGCCATTCCAACTAAGACATGCAGAAGCTTTGTCTTTGGAGACAGCATTTATGGGCCTACATGTTGTTTTTCTTCTAATATTCAGTGGGAAAAATAGCTAAGTGAATGGTTTAAAAAAAAAAAGGAATGATTCAGTGTGATTGTTTGATCAGTGCAACTGTTTGATCCAGACTTTTCCCCCATCCAAATTTGTTCCTTTGTCCTGTGACTGAGATGAGAAAAATTCTGTTTTCCTGACTAGTTTTTGATCTTCTAGTACAAAGGAAGGTGCAACCTGTGATCCCTTAACTTTTCAGAAATGTTCTGATACTTAAAACAGCTGCTAGTGTGCAAGAGTTTTGACATTGTCACGGTGAGGTTGCTTGGCACTGGTAGAACATGTTGCTCACAAGCCTAGAATAATATGGTTACTTGTTTACCCTGTCACTAACAGTGACTTAAGAAATCTTAAGACACACAAAGCTTGCTTGGTTCAAAACACTTTTTGGGAAAACAGCCACCAAATCTTACTTGATATTTGCAATTCTAGAAAGGTGTCTGTGAAGAGTTTTGTTCAAAGCCTTGTTAAAAAAGTCATGCACCCCTTAGCTAAAATTTTTACTTAAGGAGTCACTTTAATCATGGTGCAACCTCTCAATGTGTTTCTTGTACTGGAGGTCCCAAAACTGGATGCATTATCTACATGTGATTGATTATCCACTTTTACTCATCATTCATGAATTTTCCTCTAGCCATTGTCTGTGTTACTGTTAATACAACCCAGGCTGTTGCTTGTTGTCTTTGCTGCCAGGACACAGACCTGGATGGTGTTCAACATCCTATATGGTCTTTTCAGTAGAGTTGCTCTCCAACCAGGCAGTCCTGAGCCTGTACCAATGTGCAGAGGATTATTCCTTCCTTGATGCAGGACTTTGTCCTTGTTAAATTTCACCAGGTTGCTGTTAGCCTACTCCACTACCCTGCCTAAGTGTGTGTTTCTGGGTGCCAGCCCTGCCCTCTGGCATACTCACTGTTCCCCTCAGTTTGGTGTGCTGCAACACCTCCAGGTCATCGACAGAGATGACAAGATGGCAAGACAGGCCTTGGGACAAACCACTTGTTACTGGTGGCCAGGTAGAGTACCATCTTCTGAGCTGAACTGTTGTTCATTATAGCATTATTACTGGAAACTAAGCTGGATGTGGAATCTCTGCAAGTCTGTTGCCTGCATAGAAGGAGAAAGGTGTCTGGGAATATTGTGGCATCTCTGTAGATAGAATTTAGTATGCATGCCATTGCTGGCTAAATATCCTTAAACACAATCATAAATTAACCTGTTGTTCAAGCCACCCTTAAGAGAGACAGCCCGGAAACAAGCAGCACCAACACACTTCTCCTTTGTTCATTTCATATGTCATCACATCATCTTTCTTCTTAGTGGTATTCTAATGCCACGGAAAAAAAGGGACTTGGTGAAATCTGTGGATTCCAAAAACTCTATTTTGAATGCAACCTCAGTTTAGCAAGTTATAATGAAAGTCCCAAAGTATGTTTTTGACCTATGAAAGAACACACTTTTTGGTAAGAAAAAGGTATTCTTATCTCTGTTAAAGCTGTTGATGTAGCTTTTATTTATCTTTTGTGTGTATAATTAGTATCTCCTAATTAATTATTCATGTTGCCTGGTACATTACATCTTGCTTGCTTTAGTTTTTCTGTGAAATGAAGATCCAGTAGTTCTTAATGGTGTTGGGTCTTCTGTGGAAGTGCTGGTTTTAGATGCTGGGAGTGCAAGCCAAAAATTCCTGGTGAAATTAGATGTCTACCTTTGTTGGCACATATGAAGCTGCTGGTCATTATATATGCTTTTATAAAAATATACCCTTCAAGTGTTGTAAAATCAGTGTGATTAAGAAACTAAGTACTCTTGTCCTGTTCTTGGAGAGGTTCTGAATTTTGGTTACCTGCCTTGAAGGAAGATGTTGCTAGCAGGGGTTTTCTCTTCAGACTTACCAGTTGTATAATTTGAGAAGAATTTAAGACAATACATAAATTACTTATTCCGTAGGCAATAATAGTAGAGATAGTATGAACTCTTGTTCTTTGTAGCCAAAGGAACAGAAAAATGTTAACTTTAGGGCCTCCATGTTTTTTTTCTTAATCAGTTTGTGCATAAAGAATGTAAGACCAGTAATACTGGGTCAGAAAAAAAAGGTGTATGTGTAGTTCTGTATCCCACCTTTGCTGTGCCTTGGAATGGGTACAAGGAAAAGGACAAGGATGTAGCAATAACTCAATAAAGCAGCCCTCTTCAGCTGCTTTCAGTGTTCTGCAGCTCTGTGACCTACTGACCCAGAAATTATGCATTTGTATTTGAGAAATTAATCTAGAGCTCCTGTGAACATGTTCTTCAACCAATGCAAACACATAGCAGCCACAAAATACACTGCAACAAAGAGCTGCATGGGATTTAGGCAAGTTGCAGAAGAACCATCTCACCTCGCATGCTTTGAACTTCCAGCTGCCTCCGAGCTCCTGTATGGGAGGAAACAGTGAATACTAGTATCTTCAGGAACTTGTTCTCCCTCTCTACTTTCCTTATTATTTTAAGGACATTTATTCATCAGCCATTTCTTTTCCAGGCTGAAGAGCTATAGCCTGCTTAGTTGGTTTTGTGCAGAAGGTATCCCCTTCCTTTTATTATCTTTGTCTCATTCTCGGGAATTCTTGTAGATAAGTTGATCAGGTATGGGTTTGGAGATCAGGTAGTGAGATGGATCAAGAACTGGTTGAAAGGAAGGAGTCAGAGTTGTAGTCAATGGGGCAGAATCTGGTTGGAGGTGTGTGACCAGTGGAGTCCCTCAGGGGTCGGTACTGGGACCGGTGTTGTTCAACATCTTCATCAACGACCTGGATGAGGGTATAGAATGTACCCTCAGCAAGTTTGCTGATGACACCAAGCTGGGAGGAGTGGCTGACACACCAGAAGGCTGTGCTGCCATTCAGAGGGACTTAGACAGGCTGGAGAGTTGGGCGGGGAGAAACATGATGAAGTTCAACAAGGGCAAGTGTAGAGTTCCACATTTGGGGAAGAAAAACACCATGCACCAGTACAGGTTGGGGGCTGACCTGCTGGAGAGCAGTGTAGGAGAAAGGGACCTGGGAATCCTGGTAGACAGGAGGATGACCATGAGCCAGCAATGTGCCCTTGTGGCCAAGAAGGCCAACGGTATCCTGGGATGCATTAGAAAGGGTGTGGTTAGTAGGTCAAGAGAGGTTCTCCTCCCCCTCTATTCTGCCTTGGTGAGGCCACATCTGGAGTATTGTGTCCAGTTCTGGGCCCCTCAGTTCAAGAAGGACAGGGAACTGCTGGAGAGAGTCCAGCGCAGAGCTACAAAGATGATTAAGGGAGTAGAACATCTCCCTTATGAGGAGAGGCTGAGGGAGCTGGGTCTCTTTATCTTGGAGAAAAGGAGACTGAGGGGTGACCTCATCAATGTTTACAAATACGTAAGGGGTGAGTGTCAGGGAGATGGAGTTAGGCTTTTCTCAGTGATGACCAGTGATAGGACAAGGGGTAATGGGTGGAAATTGGAGCATAGGAGGTTCAAGGTGAATATACGAAAAAAATTTTTTACTGTGAGAGTGACAGAGCACTGGAACAGGCTGCCCAGGGAGGTTGTGGAGTCTCCTTCACTGGAGACATTCAAAACCCACCTGGATGCGTTCTTGTGTGATGTGCTCTAGGTGACCCTGCTCTAGCGGGGGGGGTTGGACTAGATGATCTTTCAAGGTCCCTTCCAACCCCTAAGATTCTATGATTCTATGATTCTACTAAGTGATTTGGAGTTGGGGGATTGAATCTGTTCACTGTTCTGTAATTCATTCTAGGTTATTTTACTTTATGAAGGTAGCTGTGGTCAGAGACCTCTGGGTGTGTCTGGGGTCCCCCCCCGTTTTTTGTTTTTTTTTTTTAAATAAAAGTTGCAGTGAAAGTGGTGGAAAGCTAGTCATGGGGTTTGCTGCTTATGTCCCAAGAGATCAGCAGACTTTTCTTTATGACACCCATGGGAAAAATGGACATTATCAGTAGTGCAGATCCTCCTCTGGTTCCTTGCTGCTGGTTGCCAGGAAATGTTCCATTTGAATCATTTGTGTACCACATGTTCACCTTACTTTATGCAGCTGGTTCCTGTCTGGAGATGGGGATACCAATTGTGCTGATTTCCAAAGGGCTGACTAGTTACTGCCTGTTGGTTCTCTAAGGCAGTGGCAGTCAGTACATCTCTCCTCATGCTTGTGCTTAGGTGTATGGGGTTTTTTTGTCTTGTTGGCTAGATGATGAGAAAGTGGCTCTTGGGCTTCTTTGAGACTGTTGCAAAGGCTGTGGTGCTGCTACTTCTACAAGCCTTCTACTTCATTGTTCCTTGTACCAGCACACTGCTTCATTGCCTCTGCCTTCCCATTCCACAGTGACTGTTTCTGTTGGCCCTTCAAGGCTGAGGCCCTATTCATGTCTCTTCTCACAACTTCTACTTGCTTTCATCTGGTGCTACAGAAAAATATTGAGTTATTTTTTTGAATGCATGGCAAAAAGGAACCATATGAGCTCAGCTGCAGAATGAGGGAGACACATGATCAAGGAAGCAGTGAAGCCATTGTACCAAGCAATTGGAAATGCCACAGGTTCATGGGAAAGGTAAGATATGCTGTGGTGGGTCATGTACTGACTGATGGGTTGAGGCCTTGGGAAGCATCTGTGTGGACATGAAGAGTAGGAAGGAGATGTTTAAGATTTAGGTGAACATCAACTGAGCCAAAAGCTGCTGAGCCAGGGGGAAGGGAGATGAAGTTGTGTTGATGTATTTCCTTTTTTAATTTTTTGTGTTATTCTGAAGCTCCCTCTGATCCCTCTGATCCTGTGTCCTGCCAAGTACATGTGGGCAGGGAAGGAAGGGAATGTAACTGGAAATAGCTCCCTTATTTTCAGATGCTTTGGATATTGCAGCAATCAAAAGGGGGGATGTGACTAAAAGCCATCAAAACCACTTCCAAGCATATGCATTTTAGTGGAGCAAACGAGCAAGATTTTTAGAATATAATGCAAACAGGAAATCACTCTGAAAACTGTAGCCCACCATGAACTTGGGAAGATATTTTAAAACTAACCTTGCAAACAGCTGCTGTGTTATAAAGCTTGAGAGGACTGAATGCATGTGTAAGAAATTAATCCAAATCAACATTTCTTGGGACACCACTTATTGGGTGTTAGGGGCTTTTTTGTTGTTGTTGCTCTTAGTAATAGTCAGGCTGTTACATGAGTTGCAGATAGCTATTCATGCAACATTTTAACTTATTTGCTCACTCAGTTCCCTTACTGAACTCATGGTTGCCCAGTGTGGGCAGCAGTCACTAGACCAACCTCAACCATGTACTCTGAAATGGAGGGTTATAATGATGTGCCAGTGGCTTCCAGGTAGGTGTTCCTCAGTGCTGTGTTGCATTGGCTGTAGAAATAAATCTGTAGCCTTCATCTGACTTGCGTATAGCAGCTGTCATTCTTTTGGATGTGGTCAAAGTTGCCAATCTGCTGCCAATGTTAGTCTGTGCTAGTGTCCTTGTGGAGGTTCAGCTGGCTCTCACATGCTGCCTTCTCAGCACACCTTTCTTTTTCTTGGCATGTTGTTTTCTAATAAATTTTTCCATCCAGAAGTATAGAAATCTACAGGAACCATTCATGTGAACTTATACTGAAGGCATGTTTATTATGTCCCAACTACAGGATGGTTATTTTGGTTGTGGAGGTTGGTTGTTTTGTTTGTTTGGGTTTTTTTGGTGGGGACACTTTTCTTGGGACTTCTGTGGACCTGTGACATTCCTGCTGTCAGTGTGGCATCTGCTTATTGTCCCTAACTTTGACTTGTGGTTATTGGTTGTTGCACCCCAAATGGTTGCTGGTTTAGGTTACTAATGGTTGCTGGTTTAGGTTACTATCACAAGCTGGGATGACTTATTAAGTACTTGAGTGACTATATCTTTATAAGAAAATTTCTTGTTGTCCCTTTCTTCGTATCAGCCTCTTACATTCAATAATTAGTGCATGTTGTCATCCATCAGTAGATTTGGGTTTCATACACAGGAGGCATCAGTTCCTGGTGACATACTGTTTCTTGAACATGTAGTTGAAGAAACAGTGCAGTGGAGGGGGCAAGGTACTGAAGACTTGAGGCAGCTTTGTGTCTGGGACTGCAGTGGGAGCATGCAGAGGGAATTCAAGCTAGATTAGTGACTGGGACTCTTCCAACTGTATGATCTGGTTAGGAAATCTAGTAAGGGAGCTAGGAGACCTGCATGGTTAAAAAAGGAACTACTGGGCAAACTCAAGTGGAAGAGGAAAATCTACAGATCATGGAAGGAGGGGCTGGTCACTTGGGAGGAATATAGGTCTGTTGTCAGAGAATGTAGGGAGGCAATTAGGAAAGCTAAGGCCTCCTTGGAACTTAACCTTGCAAGTCAGGTTAAGGATAATAGAAAGGGCTTTTTCAAATACATAGCTAACAAATCTAACACTAGAGGCAATATTGGCCCACTGTTGAATGAGGTGGGAGCCCTGGTGACAGAGGATATAAAGAAGGCAGAGGTGCTGAATGCCTTCTTTGCCTCTGTCTTTACTCCTGCAGGCTTTTCCCATGAGCCCCAGATTCATATAGCCCCAGAAGAAGTCAAGATAGAGGAGGAGTTTGCCCAGGTAGATGAGGATTGGGTTAGGGATCAGTTGAGTAATCTGGACATCCATAAATCGATGGGTCCGGATGGAATGCACCCAAGGGTGCTGAGGGAGCTGGCGGAGGTCATTGCTAGGCCACTCTCCATCATCTTCGGTAAGTCATGGGTAACAGGAGAGGTGCCTGAGGACTGGAGGGTAGCAAATGTCACACCAGTCTACAAGAAGGGCAAGAAGGAGGACCCGGGTAACTATAGACCGGTCAGCCTCACCTCCATCCCTGGAAAGGTGATGGAACAACTTGTTCTTGTCACTATCTCCAGGCATATCAAGGATATGGGGGTCATCAGGAGCAGTCAGCATGGTTTTATCAAGGGTAAATCATGTTTGACTAACCTCATAGCCTTCTATGAGGAAACTACTAGATGGATAGATGATGGTAGAGCGGTAGATGTGGTAAAGCATTTGACACCGTCTCCCACAGCATCCTTGTAGATAAGTTGATCAGGTATGGGTTTGGTGATCAAGTAGTGAGATGGATCAAGAACTGGTTGAAAGGAAGGAGTCAGAGTTGTAGTCAGTGGGGCAGAATCTGGTTGGAGGTGTGTGACCAGTGGAGTCCCTCAGGGGTTGGTACTGGGACCGGTGTTGTTCAACATCTTCATCAACGACCTGGATGAGGGTATAGAATGTACCCTCAGCAAGTTTGCTGATGACACTAAGCTGGGAGGAGTGGCTGTCACACCAGAAGGCTGTGCTGCCATTCAGAGGGACTTAGACAGGCTGGAGAGTTGGGCGGGGAGAAACATGATGAAGTTCAACAAGGGCAAGTGTAGAGTTCTGCATTTGGGGAAGAAAAACACCATGCACCAGTACAGGTTGGGGGCTGACCTGCTGGAGAGCAGTGTAGGAGAAAGATTCTATGATTCTATGATTCTGTGATCTCCAATGAGTTGTGATGGACTACAAATACCTTTAAGAATATATGCAGATGGCTGTATAGCAGACAGGAACTTCTCTTAGCTATGCTGTGTGTACGCATTACAACCAGCTCTCAGATCTCTGAGGTCCACAGCTCACTGGCTGTGAAATTCATTTTGGAGTCTAGGAGGAGGATAGAAGGACTACAAAAGGACTATCAGAAGAGAACCTGAACTTTTGCCAGCTCAGAAGTTGAGAGAAGGGGGGGGGGGGTGGGGGTGGAACTGGTGTTGCTGCTAAGTGTTAGAGACAAGTTCCATCACTTTGCTACATGACTTAACTTCTGGCCTAAGCCCATGTCCAGTGATGATTTTGAACTCTGTAGAAATGCACACATTGGTGACTTTGTGTGGCTGCATATAATGAAAGAAAATTCTGCCTTCATGAAATAGATAGGAGAGCTCTCAAAGTGATGTCCTTGCCTGACTAATGAAATATGTTAACCTGTTTCAACATGGAAGTGCATTTTTATTTACCAAATAGATACAAGCTATGCAATGCTTTGTTTCAGCTTGTCAAACTGTGGTCTTGCATCTTCCCTGGGTTGTGCAAGGCACTGGTATGCTTGCAACTGCCCTTTGTGCCTTGCTGTTTAAAGTCAGCTGGCAATCCTCTGGGGAGTTACTGTCAGTTGTAAAAGCAAAGACAGGAATGGCTTATTTTCTTCTTACAGTTAAAATACTTGGTTTTCTGAGATCATGTATATCTGCATGTCAACAGCTCCCATGAAGCTGCCAGAGCCAACCTGTTTAGTGGCCACCCTTCTGTTTGATTATTCATGTTTCCATTGTGAAACTGCTGTTAATTTATCCACTATTCAGCCAGTGCATTAATGTGGGTTCACAGAGGTGAGCCAGGCAATGGGTTGTTGAGACTGTAGCACATAAGGGATGAGAGCCACAGCCTCCTGTATCCTTGGACTATGCTGACTTGTCTGCATTGCTCCCAGTCCTTCTCTGTGGTATTAGCTTCTGAGCTTCGTGGTATTTAAAGCACTGCCCTACTACATGTAACTTGTTAGATGCCTGGTACTCTGCTGACAAAGGAAGTACAATGCTGTCCTTTGCATTTTTGTTACAGTAAGAACAGCTGTTTTAGTAGTTAATGGTGGATTCACAAGTGCAGAAGAAATCTTCTGGCCTTCAGATTGGGGAGGGAGCTCATCAGGTCTGTCTGGCCATATGTGTGCTCTCCTGTGCTGGGGTAGTGGCAAAGTGAAAATTTGCTACTGGCAATGCCAGGCTGCTGATGCAAAGCTGCTTGTAGCTGACTCTAGGCTTCTGCAAGGCAGGAGGTGTTGTCCTGGGCTGAAAAACAACAGGCTTCTGATGGCAGAGCACCCAAGTGCCTGGGGTGCCCTCCTGTTGGAGATAGCTGCTGTGGCTCCTGAAAGCCACCCCTCGCAGTGCCCTCACCAAGTGCATGTGCATGACCCTGCTCGTACGGTCACAGACACGCTTTGGCAGCATGTGCATATCTCAAAGTACTTTTCAGGCCTTTAAAAATCTTTTTAATAAACATGAACGCTACTGGATCAAATATATAAATGAAAGAAATAGAGCTCCTGACTTGCAGCAGAATTTGCACCTTTCAGAGAAGAAAGTGATACAGGTTGTATTGAAATGGTGGAGTAGGGAAGTAAAGTTATGTGCTGTTTTCTGTACTGATGTAACAAAAAAAAAGTCATCAATTGCTTTTGGAGAGGGAGCAGATTTAAGACTTGCCTGTAGCTAGTGGAGTGATAAATCTTTGAGGTGCTGTGGCATTTGACACTTTCACTCTTTGGATTTCTCATTTTATTGGAAGTAAATGCAACCAGAAGTGATCAACAGCTGTTCCAGCAGAATTTTGGCTACTTCCTAGTGTGTATGTGATAGAAAAGATGGTCTCTCTAGCCTTCTTACATCTAACCAAGTTCAGGTGGTTGGTTTTGGGACACAAAATTTCCATTTTGCAGGTAATAGAGAAACTTTTCTTCATTGTCAGTGGGAGATTATCAATGAGTAAAGATAGAGCTAGTGCATAAAATGTAAGAGTGAGCACCACTGACATTTGACATAAATGTATTTTTGCTGTAACAGTGAAAAGTTCGAAGTTTTTGGATGTGCTGAAAAGGAAATGCTTTTCAAGAGTATTTATCCTTTGTTACCTAATAGGAGAAAGTGAAGGTACCAACTTCCTCATGAGTTTTCTTTCACTCAGGCAATGGTAAGTTTATAATCAAGTGAAGGATCACTTTAATAATAATTTTCAGGACAGTGATACCATCACATTCAATTTGTGACTAACAAGTTAATTGCAGATAGTGTATATCACTTCTGCTTTTCTTTTTGACATCTTAAGCTTGGCAAAAGAAGAATGTAGATTATAAAAAGATTGAAAATTAAAGTTTTTAGTTGAGTTCCAACATCTCATACACAGTTACTTGAACTTCAAAAAATGCTTTTAAATAGATCTTCCCAGATTGTTAGTCTGATGCCAGAAGAACAGTATTTCTATAAATCATCAGAAGAAAATTTTACAATGAGATTAATCCCAAATTTTGTCTGAAAAGAAAATTTAAAAACATCACCCCCAATAAACCAACCTAAAAATAACAGAAAAACCTCTTTCTCTACTTGTCCTTAAACCTGCTAATAGGCATTTCCATAACAGTATCTGAAACAAAGCAATTGTGCTTGCCCATGAATTTTTCTCTCATTTGAAGACCCCTGCCTTCCTCCTTGCAAAGTATTTGCTGGTTCAGTTTCTTTCTCTGAGCTTAGCGAGCAGTGAGCCAAATAATAAATTTCCATTAGCTTACCTTTCTGGTGTTGATATTAGTAGAAAAGCAAGTGTAGGTGATGCACACAGTCCTGTTGCACAGTTGTTTGTTTTTGCAGCAGGTGATTTGGACTATGGCTTCTAGGCTTTCAAAATTACTCAAAATATTGGGTGAGGCTTCATACTTGAAGGCTTACTGCCCTGAAATCTCCTAGCCTGAGAGCCAGGGTCCTCTCCTTGGTGGATAAGAGGGCTCTGTAATTCCCACTTTGCTTTCATTTCAACTCCCTGTTGGAGGAAGCTGCTTTCTTCTTTTATACCTTTTATTCTCTAATCACAGCAGCAACATGGTAACATCCTTATGCTGTATTCCGTGGATGCCAGAGAGCCGCCTGGGATTTGTGAGACATGCAGTTTTCCTGGGCTCTTGCTTTCATCAAAGATCAGGGCAGGGGTGGGGGCAGAAGGCATCTTTTATCCTAGCCCTATTTGCCAAGGACCAGTGTCCAGACAGATTGGTATGGGAAAGATGTTTTATGAGCTTGAAGTAAAGAGCTTTGGATCTGTGTGCATGGATTTCTAGTTTTTGTGATAACCTGATGCCAACGTGTAGTGCTTTCCAAATCTGATACAAGAAAGCTGGATGATCTAGAGATAGCTACCATACCAGTAGTGTTTGAAGATGCATATAAGAAGATGCAGTGGGAGAGTGGGGGATGCTGGATCTTAAACCTGCTCTTTTTTGGGAGTGTGGGGAATTAGTAGCTGGAACTATATAACTGCAAGTCTTTATTCCACAAAAATAAGTAGTTTCTTGGATCCTTTTATTCTCTGGTTTTATTAAGAACATGTGAAAAAAGTTATAGAAACACTGTAGTTATTTGTAGGCATAAGAAATACAGATATTGTTACAAATATTACTTGATAGATCATTTCTTCACTAGCAACTTTATGGATGCTTTCTGTGAATTCAGTCTAAAATTCCTGCTTCTGTTTCATTTTAAGGAAAATGGGAGTTAAGTGACTAAATGAAAAAACAACAACAACTACTTCTATAACCGTAACTGTAAGGGAGTTTAATATTGCCCTGGTCAAAGAAGATATTCTTTATACAAAGCCTTTATATTCTGTGCTAACCCACAACAGGAATCTTTGCACCTTTGATAAATGTCAACATGTATATCAACCACATACAAGATCCTATATTATTAAGACTTGATATGTCATGGCTGTCTTGTGAATAAGGCTATAATCTATATCATACCCAGCCTCCATCAACTGTTCACACTGCATTCAGAATGCAAAAATCTACAGAATTGAATATAGAGGATGGAAGTGATTTGTATGTAAGCTTTAGAGCTCCTCATTCTCTCTCCATTACTGTCAAGTCATACAGTCCTATGGTTTTAGAAGAATATCCATTGAATTCTGGAGAGGGGAAATAAAAAGTTACCAGTGCTACAAATGCTTCCTATGGAACTTACAGTGGGTTATATTGTTCTGCAAACCTCTTCTGGAATAAAATTCTAGATGCATTTCTTGCAGGTCAACAGATTACCTGCCTGTTCAGAAAAAGCATGAGTAACACTTTCCTTGTTTAATTTTTAAGGTCTACATTACCTTGTGTTCATGAAACTGCTTTTCTCACCCCATTGCATGTAGCGTGGCATAACTACTTATCAACTGGTTGTAATAATTTCTAGTGATCAGTGTCTTAAGTGATGTGTTAAGCATTTTTTCTTGTCAAGGTATGGTATCACATGTGTAGAGGTAACTATTGTGCTAATGTGTATTAACTTCTGCTAGCAATTTAATTCATCTCATAGCTGTCTCTTGCATGCCTTT
This sequence comes from Apus apus, assembly GCF_020740795.1. Lineage (NCBI taxonomy): Eukaryota > Metazoa > Chordata > Aves > Apodiformes > Apodidae > Apus > Apus apus. The sequence goes on along the minus strand of NC_067283.1, from coordinate 33,199,578 downwards.
GTGGCTTTGGCATATTTAACAGCATATCTTGCTGAAGTGTTGCTTTTCATTTCCTTCTGAGAGTGATCCAGATGTAGCAATGCTGTCTAAGGAAGTCTTGCTGCTTGACTTTGGCTGCAGCTATAAGGGTGTTGCTGACATGGTCTTAGCTCCTTTCTGCTGCCCCATGCTATTGTAGCTGTTGTCTCCTCTGTTTATCTGATAAGCAGCCATCCCAACAGTGGAAAGCTTTACTCCTGGGAGCAAGAGACAATAAGTTATAAAGGAACTGTGGGAAACAAAAACACATAGTGTCCTCCCTTCTGTTTTGTTGGGACATAGGAAATACACAATAACTTTGTAGTGTATGTGAATGCTAAATTTGTTTCTTGCTTCTTATGCTTACTTAATCAAAATTATCACTGAATGCAGTGAATACATGCACTATCACCAAAATACACAACCCATAGCACTGGCACACCGTAGGCTGCAGATACCATGGTGCATACAGCTTTTACTGTAGTAGTGTTTCCCATTAAATCTGTTTTGGGATCATCAAAAAGCCATTTGAATGAGCAGGGCATTTGCTCATCAGTGTGTCCTGCAAAAGAGATTTTTCAGTGATTTTAGTGGAATCTCATGTTGCATGTAGGTGGAAGACTCTTTGTAAGTAAAGGTATTTGTTGTTACGGCTTTCTAGTTGGGTTTAGATGAGAAATGATGTTTTAATACTCCTGAAGTGTGTTGTGTATTTAGAAAATCCTGGCAGTGTCCTTTGTTGTACATGAAGAGTCTACTTTGCTTTGCAGCTCTTAGTAGCTCCCTCTACAGCACTCGAGGGATATTTGCACTCCTCACGTTGTAACCAGTGTTACTTTATTACAATGGTCACCCACATCATCCTCTCCTGCTTTTTCCGGGCTGTGCTGCAGTTGGTGGGGCTTGCCAGGGCACAGGGATGCCACTTCCATCTTGCAGGAGTCCTCTGGGTGGGTCTTGAGGCATGCAGCCCTCCTTGAAATAGGCAGGCTCTCTGGGTTGGGCAGAGGCTGAGCTGTTCCTAGAGTGCAAACGCTGTATTTTGTGTGATCTGGGTTGGGAAACTGCCAATTTGGCTACACCCCTCACTCCTCCAGTGACGGCCCAAAATAAACATTGCGCAAATGATGTGTCCCTCAAACAAGCAATCAGTGAAAATAGCTGTGCTTCCACTAAGATTAAGACTAATCAAAGTGGGCAGTGATTGCAGGAGTTGGTCTTTGCTTGGAGTTTGTTCTAATGAAGTCTTTGCTGCCTCATGAAGGGACGGAAAGAACATGGAATGACACAACCTACATAAACGTTACCACTAATTGCTTTTTATGTTCTTCTGTTACATCACGATCTCTTAGTCTTATTTGTTTTGGTGGAAAGTCCTTCTGGTAAAGAAGAAAACTTTGTGTAGGCAAGTAGGAGACATGAAGTTTTTGCTGCAAGGTGAAACAAAAGCTCTATGATAATTGTAATTAAAGTCATCATTAGTAAGCAAATATTTTAAAAATAAAAACAAAACAAAAGAATTTAAATCTGTGGATTCCTGTGATGGTCTAATTAGTTTAAGGGGGGAAAAATAGTTTGTATTGGAAATACATGCTGTTTCATTTTATGCAGTCTAGTTCATGGTGTGAATAATTCCTCATAAATATAGCTAGTGATTTAAGAGATGACTCATTAATGGTTTAAAAGCAGTATAGTAAAAATGAAACTTAGTAGTGTGTGAGAGAGAGCTATTTTTGTGTGGATTTTTAAGCTATTTTGGGAGTTACTTTCAGTGGAATCCTTTTAACCTTTCCCTATGACATAATCATGATTGCCTACCTTGATGATTTTTCTCTTTGCCTTTAATGTAGCACCAGCAAACTGAAATGTTGGCATAAGGAAAGTAAAGTATGGGCAAAAACAGATGAAAGGAAGGACCAAAATTAATCTGGTCTTGAAATTATGTTAACTGTTATTTGTTGCAGTATTAGAGCATATTCTGTTAGTCTATTGAAGCAATGATTAAAAGCCAGTGTAATTCTCATTTCTTGTATGTGATCTTGGTAAGTGAGGTAGTTGGCTTGCCTGACTTAACGCACATAGTTGTCGTTTGTTTCAGTGATCCTTAGCTCACCAGTTCCACTAAATGCAGGAGCTCGTTGAACAATGGTAGTAACCTGAACAAGAAGAAAAATTTCAGCTGCCATTAAGCTTAAGATAGAAAGCTCTGCACTTTTTTCTTGTATTTGATTTAACACCAGTTTTTCAAAGTGAGCTGCTTTTATTATTAGTAATATAAATAACTTTTTTTTTGCACTGTACTGAGAGTATTTGACTTAAAAACAATATGTATATCTTCTAAAATTTCCATCAATATAAGAACCAAGTCACACTAAAAAAAAATTAATGTACTTTAATTTCAGAGAAGCTTCACTACCTGTCCTTTCTTCTACAAAAACTTGTCTATGCAAGGAGTTGCAGGAAAAACTATTAATGGAGGCTGGGTTCTGCACTCAGGCAATGTGACTCTTAGGAATATTGTTGCCTTCACTTCTTCCCATTAGCAGAACTTAATTCTAAAGATAGGCATTTAGGCTGGGCTTAAAGTAACGGGAACTCCAAATTCAGTGACTCGTGGGAGGTTCTAAACTAGTCTGCTTTTCTCAGCCTTGCCTCTTCATATGTATGGATAATCAGGTCTTGAAATCCATAGTGCTTTTCCATTATCTAAAAAATGGAAATGGTTTTGGGTGAAACTTCTGTCAGACCCTCTGCTCATATGTAAAAAACACATTTTCAGAACACTTCCAATGAAAATTTATAGTATTAACTGAAGCTTTAAAATAAAACACTGCCTTGTATAAACAATACTGTGTAATATTTTACTGCTGTTAAATTAGAAACATTGAGACATGATTCATAAGCAGGATGCTGGCTTATTGGACAGTTAGTCTATTTGATAGGGTTCTAACATATGCCACTGTGGTGGGTGGTCCTTTTAAACAAATACTTGCTTTCCTCTTTGAAGCAAATGAATATAGAATTAAGAATTTGGTTTTTTGAGTTACTTAATAGTTTCAGGCAAAGTGGAAAAACAACCATGACCATAACCTTGATTCTTTCAACTTTATGCAACTACACACCTACTTCCCCTTACTTTTTGTTCTTTCCTCCTGCTGTTCCCCTTGGCTGCTGCTTCACTTCCCTGAATCTGAACCTGTCCTCCCTGGTCCATTTCCCAGTGGAGTGCAGCACTCACCAACTTGGCTCCGGTGTACAAACCTCCCCCCCCAACTTAAGGGCATTGTGGAGGGCCAGCAGCACTGGTGGCCTTTGCTGCTGGCAGGAGGTAGCTGTGGGGTTGGAGTTGAGGGCTAAAGGTGGCCTGAGGTGAAGTGATTTGTGCTTTGCGTTATTGGGAGGGGTGAGTGCAGAAGGCCAAAGGTAAGCACATGCAACACTGGAGATCAAGGTTTTTAGGCCACTCCGCAGCAATACAATTAGTAGCAGCTTGGGTGAGGAGGGCAGATGACTTGTGCCCCTAACCCCTAGGTTGTGGGTTTTATCTGGGTTTTGTTTTTTTCAGCAGCAGTACACCCAAAAGCTTAAGAGTTGGACTCCAAACTGAGGCCATGTGGATGCTCACAAAGAAGCCATGCTGGACTACTTTGTTAAAATGTAACCTAAGATTCCTACAGATAACCTGCCTGAAGGCACAGGAGCACTACTACGCTTAGGTGTCTTGAGAGAAGCTGCAATAAGGGGTTTAGACCTATGTTCCTCTTTGTTTAAACAGGCATAGAAATATCTTGTAATTTGGAACTGGTTTTTGTTTTATTCTGTTTTTCTTAGAAGCATGTTCTGAGTAATGTGTTCTATACAAGCGGGTGTTGAAACTGAGATGATGATCTGCAAACATCTGTTCCTATGGAAAATTAATAGCATTTATATTGCTCAGCAGCTTATTTACTAATGCAGCCAAAAAGAAGATGCAAATATTTCTCCACTCACCCCCTTATATTCCCATGCCACCCTCCCTCCCTGTTGTGCTTTTTTGTTTGCTGGCAACAGTGATTTTACACACTGGTTCCTGTGCTGTACACATTTACTGTCCTAAGAACATCACAATATGTGGGTAAGTGGCACCAAACAAGGCCCCAAACTGTTAAAGCAACACTGTCTGTCATTCTAGTAGCCCTTCAGAGCTATCAATATCTGTCCACGTCTTGTGCTGTGCACTCCGTCCTTCCAACCTGCTTGCTGGTGGATCTCTGTAGCACTGGATGTAGCTGTCACAGGTATCTGCTGTTGGAGTATCTAGTTGGGTGACTGTGCTGGTCAACACACAACACTTAAATTATTCATTATATATTACATTTTAAAAAGAAAACAAATTATAAAGGTATTTTTTAAACTCCTGTGTAAAGTTTCATAAAACTTAAGGTGATATCCCAAGCTAGTGAGAACGTTATAAAGTCAGTAGCTGTGAAGAGTTTCTGTACCAGCAGAATCATAGAATCATAGATTCATAAGGGTTGGAAGGGACCTCGAAAGATCATCTAGTCCAACCCCCCTGCCAGAGCAGGGTCACCTAGAGTACATCACACAGGAATGCGTCCAGGCGGGTCTTGAATGTCTCCAGTGAAGGAGACTCCACAACCTCTTTGGGCAGCCTGTTCCAGTGCTCTGTCACTCTCACAGTAAAAAAAAATTTTTCTGATATTCACCTTAAACCTCCTATGCTCCAATTTGTATCCATTACTCCTTGTCCTATCACTGGTCATCACTGAAAAAAGCTTAACTCCATCTTCTTGACACTCACCTTTTACGTATTTGTAAACATTGATGAGGTCCCCCCTCAGTCTCCTTTTCTCCAAACTAAAGAGACCCAGCTCCCTCAGCCTTTCCTCATAAGGGAGATGTTCCACTCCCTTAATCATCTTTGTGGCTCTGCGCTGGACTCTTTCCAGCAGTTCCCTGTTCTTCCTGAACTGAGGGGCCCAGAACTGGAAAATTTAAGTAAATTGACTAGTTAGATTGGTGGCTTGCTTTTTTTCTTCAAATATGTCTTCTGACTGTAGTCCTCATAACAGCTGAACAACTTCTTCCATTGGTGTTCTGGTGAACATGTGGCAGCTAATCTTGATAGCAGCTAACTTGATCTTTGTATTCAGAATGAGCAGAGTATACAATGGGCTATTAATTATTACCTGCTCTGGTATCTCTGTTCCTTGCAAACATGTTGAAGATTCTGCAAACCATAAACTTAATAAATTATAAGATTTGGTGGAATAGACACTGATGTAACTTTAAGCAATGAACTGACTTTTAGGTACAGAAACTCTTTAATACCCTTAGGTAGAAAGCTACTCTTTTAGCTTGTATTTTTTTTGCCCATTAAAACCTTATTTTTTGTTTATTGCCATGTTTCAGGTAGCTTAGTGCATAGTTGTTCTGATCATTTATATATGGCATTTTCTTTCTAACTTTGATTCAACCAGTGAGCATTTGACTATCTGACCTTGCCTCTGGCCAAACCAAAGCATTTGTTTAACTGTTTGTAGATGACCTAAGCACATCTCTTCTGGCACTCCAGTGCCGGTAGAATGGAGGAAGAATGAGTTTATATTCAGCTTTCTGTATTTTCATAGTAACCTTGTGCATCTTTTAATTCTTGTTGTCTTCCTCACTGCATAGCTTATTAGCTAGTTTATAAAGATACTAAGTCTGCCAGTGCAGCACAGTAAAGAATTTGCTTGAAACTATTAAAAGGATATTTCAAATAAAGGACACTTGCTACTGAAAAATGCAGCAAACTTGCCCAGGAGGATGACTAGAGATGGTTTCAGGTGTTTATTGGTAACACCTTTGTTTGATAACTCTCTAACAAATGAGAGCTACCAGGTAATGCTTGACTTTACAGCATTATGCAGTGTGGTCTAGTTTTGGAAGCACTGAATAATATTAGAAATGGTGGCCAAGATGATAGGACTTCTTGCTTCCTTTAGGTGACTCTGTACAGACTTTCATCCACAGATGAAAGATTTTTTTCTGGATTTTTCGAACATCTGATGCTAGAGGTACTGAAAAGTCTGAAAAAACGTTATGTGGAACCTAAAATAGAAAACAAGCAGAGAATGCAAGGCTTTTTGTAACAGTTTCCTTATTTTATATTTTTGCAGGCCCTTTATCATACTTGCTGATCTGGAATATTTACTTTTCACTTGAAAGAAATTGCTTTGGTTCAGTTACTTTTGTTTTGTACTGCCCCAGCCATCTTATGCTGCTTGAGGATTTTGAGTGCTGTGCAGCCGTTTCCTTCCGAGACCACCCCAGTGGCACTGAGATCCAGGGCTGCATCAGGGGCACTGACGCTTCCCCTCTGGGTCACCCAGTAAAACTAAAACAGCCTCATGTGATTATTCACACACGAGATTCAGACTCATCTATCTCTAAATAAGCATGTGCTTATATACCTTGTTTTTTCCTGTAAACTGCTGAATAGTGAAAGTGCTTTCTAGGCATGTGCCCTTGACACACAATGCTAAAAATAGGGCAGTTTGACAATGCTACAAACTCTCAGGCTTCCTAGTTGTCTAAAAGATGCTCCCCTGTTTAAGCAACCATTTGAAAGGCCACTTTTTTCCTGAAAGTGAGTAGATACTCTAAAATACTCCGATATGTTTGGGTTTTGGATTTGGCTCCCGTACATAGAACTCCTGAATTTATTTCTTCAATATATGGACAGAGTTATGTGGCATATCTGTTCATATTGCTCTCAGTAACTTTTCATAATCTCACTGGGGGAGAGCAGAGGTGGGCTTCAGTCTTTTTAAGGCATATGCGCTCTTTCTTTATGATGTTTTCTCTTCTCTGAGAATTTTCAAGCACTGTTGTTCTGCTTGTGAAGTCTTTCATGTTGGTTTTTGTCACTGAAACTACAGTTGAGACCTCATTAGAAGAATAATAAGTTATATTAGCCAAATCTCGTCTGTTTTTATGTCTGTGCTTTTGTAACATTTTCTAAAGGAGCTGAGCCAGTTTCAGTCAATGAAATCATCTCATGTTTTTTTACCGATGTGACTCTGCATCACGTGAAGGTTGCCACACTTCCCTCAGATGCATTCTCCAAAACTTGTGCTTCAGACCCATGAGGCTGGCTGTGTTACCCAGCAGTGTTTCCACTGATGGTCTCTCAAAGCCCAGCCCAGGACTGATTTAAGTGCAAAGCCTTTAAAGGCTTAGAGGCTGAACCAGAGGGACAGCTTGCTATGCTCAGAGTGGGAAGGGGGATGTTTGTAACTGGGTGTATGAAGCCTGAGAGAAGGGAAGGGGAAGAGAGATTTATTTTAACTAACTGTGAGCTTTATGTAGCTTCCTTCCTTCCTTTGCCCCCTGCTTTACCTTTACGGTAAGAGCATAAAGAGTCTGTGGCTTTTAAGAACGTTATCACTGCTACCCGAAAGGGATGGGTGTATTTTTTTCCCCTCAACAGTCCCGGGGTGCCTGTGACATGAGGTGTGGCAGTGGTGTCTGGGTGGCACAGGTGTTGGCAGCAGGAGTGCTGGGGCTGCAGCCCAGCCTGCTGGCAGTGGGGGTGGCCACCACGCCAGCAGGGAGTGAGGACTCTGTGTTCACCCCCCACCCCGGGGAGAAGAGGAAAGGCAGCTTGTCCGGCAGCTGTGACACCTTGGAGGCAGCGGAAATGTGGAGTGGGGATAGGCTGAGCAGCGGTGTCCATGGGCCAGGGAGGAGAGAGCAAGTGCTGGTTTTAGCAAGGCAGGGCTTTGTTTTGGAAGGCTGGTGCCGTTGTTGCTGACAAGTCCCACAGCTAGAGGTTGCTGGGGGTCCCACAGCCTCCTCACATTGCCTTGCTATTTAACCTCCTTTTCCTCATGTGCAGCTATAGTCTGCTGCTCTGCAGATCCACTACTGAGGTGGAAAAATTCACCATGCCCCCCTCTCTGCTCCCCTGCATACACCCACAGACTCCAGACTTCCCTGAAGTTCCTCCTTTGTAGCTGGTATGACTGCAAGTCTCTCAGTTGTTTCTTAGAGGTTGTGTTTTGTGGGCTTTGTAGGGCTCTTGCTCCAGTGCTGTAGTTGGCTTCAAAGCAGTTTGTGTGTTTCTTCAAGTGGTGGAACATGGTGAGCAACCAGGGCTTAGGGACAGAGTCAACAGGACTAGCTGAGAAGAGGGTGCTGGTTTCAAGAACTATTGCAGATTCAGTGCTGGGAAACAGCATTTGCAGAGGGTCTTTTCTCTGCAAGTGTAATCTGGCTTATTTTGAAGCGATTAACCTTTGCAAACAAAATAGCTGTCAGTGCTTTCACTGTACTCTGCCTTATACCATCCATTAGTGTTGCACAGAATTTCCTGACACCTATATCCATCAAACTCTTGAGCGAATTTCACTTTAAAATAATCCAAGATCCTTGAGTAAAGAGTGTTTAGTCTCTGCACTTAATCATTCTCTATTGCTTTAGAAGAAGAACTGAGGAGTTCGCAAGCTGCGCTTAGTTTCCCTCTCAGCTTGAGCCAATATAAAGTACAAGTTACGGAGCATCAAAAGACAGAGACCAGGCTGTAAAGCAGCCCAAATTAAGCTGTGCATTTCTAGATCATGAATAATTCTGAAAACTCTGTTGTGCAAGAGAAATGCACATCCCTGTATTGGCAATTTTGAATCAGACACAGAAATCGTGTGTGTCTGGGACAGAGAAAGAGGAAGAACGTGACTCATGGTGTATGAAAAAATATATTTTGTGGCAATCTTTCACAGCTCCTAAGGAAGAATTTGAAAGAAGAAACACAGCTTTAAAAAAAAGTAAAATCTGTGGGTAAAGGAGCTTCTTCTGTCGGGAGCCAACAGGTTAACACCTTTGCCAGGGTGGCTGTGCAGCCTCTGTGTGAGCACTGGCAGGTGTCCCTCAGTGGGAGCTGGAGCTCGCTGTCCCTTCCAGCCACTCACCCCAAGGTGACCGTCTGCCATGGCTCTTGGGATCAGCCACCACAGGCTCAGCTGGAGCTGTGGTGTGGATCTGTGCTGCAGGAATGCACTTGGCTGTTCCTATGGAGGTGCAGGTGTGCGTGCTGGCCACTTACCTTGGAGGCAAAATGAAGCTCCTCTTACCCTCTGTGATCGCTGCTACCAGGAGATCCTGCGTGGGAGGCCTTGAGATCTGTGCTCATGCTTGTGTACGCAGCCTCCTCAGCACAGATGAACATTGCATGGCATGAGCTCATTTTCACGACAATTCACACAGCAGCGTGAGCCTCAACTGCTGTTTCTTGTCACCAGCTTTGTGGTCTTTCTAGTTTTTCTGGGAGAAGTTATTGTTGTAAACAGGCATGTGCTTCATATATATGGTTTTGTGCTGCTGTTTTTAATGAGGGGAGAATGCTACATGCTGCACCAGTCATGTGCAGCTCAGTCGTTATACAGATGGCCATATCCTCACATAGTCTGTTCCATACCAGATTTACAACTGCGTATTCATTATTAGACTTGGGGCTGAGCAGGAGTGATGCTAGTGTAGTTGCCCATGTATTTAAAGGTTAGACTATTTTTCCTGGTAGTGTCTACTAGAAAGCAGCTTTTCTTACTCAGCAACTGACACTTGAAAGAACTGAATCCTGATATACTTCTGGGGGGCTTTTGAATATATTTATTTATTTTAAAGCTAAAGAAGTAAGCTTAGATCCCCTCTTGAGGATCTGGAATATCTTTCAGCAGGAAAGGGCAGGGATGCTGAGCTTTTCTGCTGACTTGTTCTGGATTTCGGAATTTAACTTTTGACATCCAAGTTGGAGAGCTATGCTTTTTATTTTAATTTGATAGTTTGGTGGTTTGTAACCACTGTTACAGCACAACTTATACTTGCATGGGGTAGTTTAGAAGCATACACAATGAAGCATTTATTTAGTTTTATTATTATTGGCCAGTGTGAAGAGGTGATTGTATTTTAGATGAAAAAACAAAATATTTCATCTTCTCCATGCATAATTTACCAGTTGGAATTTTGTAATTATGGTTCTAGTTAACTTGTAGTTGGTAACTTCAGAACTTGAACTATTTGCTTCTCTCTAACAGTTAGAAAATGAGGGTTTAATTGAATGTTTCACAGTGATCAGGGTCTGCTCTTTCCTCATGGTGTAACAAATGAAGGACAAACATACCAACAGTTTCCTGCCTGGTATGTTTGTAGCACCTGGGGCTGGTGGGGGGGTGGTGATCTGTGCCTGTATTTTGCAGTTTAAGCTTTTGCAGCTTTAAAGCTAGAATTGCAAGCTTTTCAAGCAAATTGAATAAAAACTTTATTTTTCAAAGTTAATTACAGTTAAGCATAAGGGATTTTGTAGTCCCTGCTAGTGTATCTCCTTTGCATCTCTGTTACAAACTCAAGTTGTCTTCTGCTACATTAGTGGCATTGCCACAGGTGGTAAAGGTGTTCTCATGTTGTCATTTGCTGTTCTGCAGTGCTCTGAGTGCTAAGCTTTTCATGGTCAACTCCCAGTTCCATATTTATAGAGTTAAAAAATATGAATAGCAAAAAAATTAGCTTAAATGCAAAAAAAAGCCAACATTCAAAGCGCTTAGGCTTCACTATCCTTTATTATTTTACACTGTGATGAGTTCCATGTAACCTTAGCATTCACCAGATCTAGACCGTTGTTTTCCCTTTTTCTTCAAACCACTGCATACCTAGCTGATGCTTTTATGACAGTGTTTTTCATCTCTAAGGGTACAATAGAAAGTAGATTTTTAAAAACAAAAGGGGAAGAAAACATCTAACTTCTTGTAATGTTGTCTTTTTCACATACCTATTTTGTACTTTAACTGCAAGTCTTACACAACTGTCTGCATTCACAGTATGTGAACTGTGTAATAGAGGGATGATAATGTTTTGTTACCTGCACACTCACATGCAGATTTATATTAACAAAACATATTTTGCTTTGTGTCCCAGTTTGTCTTTTAATGCTAAATAACTTGCACTTTACAGTTGGCTCAAACTGGGAATGAAACTAAGGAGCTTGTGAACACTTAGTACTATTTCTAAAGCAATAGAGAATGATGAAGTGCAGAGTCTAAACATTCACTTTCTGAAGTGTTTTAGATGATTTTAAAGTGAAATTTATTCAAGGATTTGATGGATATAGGTTTAATCTAAACCAGTTACTGATGTATCAAATTATATTTGTAGAAACAAGTTTTAGCAGGTGCTATTTTCCCAGAGCTGAGTGGAAGGGCTGCAGCTATTTCCCATTGCTTCATACTGCCATCTCCTTTGAGATTAATGGCTTCCTCTCAGTTCTTATCCCTTTGGTCTCTTTAGCCAATTATCTCTCTGGAGCCCAGGATTTGCTTCTCGTGTGTCATTGTAAGAAGTCTGAGGACATCTCCAGTAGGTGAAGCAAAACCCAACTAAAACATGACCTTCAAGTAAAATTTGAGGTCATTGTCTTACCTCTTTCTTGTGTGAAGGCGAAAGTCTTTAAGTGCATAAAAAGGTTTTAAAATCTGTTGTAGACCAGTGAAATAGTAGAAGTCTTAACTATAAAATCTGTGGTGACATGGGAAGAGCATTTCTAGTGGCGAGTGTCTAAAAGTCATTCATACTTTGAATTCTCCAGTGGTATAGATTCAAACGCTGGCTTGAAATTACTATAGTGTAGCTGATTGCACCTGATATTGGGTAAAATTACTTGTTTAGATCTTGAATAGCCTTGGTGATGGTGATTCATATAGCTGTCCATTTTCAGAATTTGAGGGGAGCACACCAGTAGCCAAAACCAACTTCAGGCAGGGATCTAATTAGTCAGATCACTCTTGGTTCTGAAACCAGGTAGCTGTGGCTGCCATGGTACGAGTTCCAGACCTGGTCTTCCAGCTGCAGTCTTACTGTGTCATGAGCACTGGTGGTTGGATTGACTGGACTCCAGTGGGTACAGAAGGTCGTTAAAATCACTTGAACTTTAAGTTAATGCTCTCTGCACACAGCTTTCAGTGTGTTCATATTGACGTTGTCTTCTTTGAAGCAGTGTGTGTGTGTGGAAACACTGCAGGTCCCTCAATATTAGGATAAGGGGACACATGTACAGGATGTGTACATGTACAAAGTACAGAGTTCAGGTCTCTGAGTATGGGGCTTTTTGTTCCATGGTAAGATGCCCACAAAGCCTGCAGGTGCATGGGGCTGCTGGACATCTTTTTCTAAACTGGTCATTTTTGGTGTTTTTATCTATTAAAACTTTTCCTGGTTGACCTGCTCTCAACTGCTGATGTGAGTTCTAGTCATGTTTTTTTCCACTATGGCTGAGGAATATTGAATTTTGAACATCTTTAGGAGGTCAGCCTGAGCTGTATTTGTCAAATAATATAAGCCTATGACAAGATGCCAAATTCAGTAAACAATATTCCATATTTCCCAGACTTTGAGATGTTATTTTTTTAAGTGAGCCAATTGTGAGTGGAGTGAGCACTACTCACATTAATGCTGCGTAGAGTTCTTTGGGATGTGTGCTGTGCACACATCCCACAACCTATATTTTTGTGCCTGAAGCAGCTTCTTATATCAGCTTGCTTTTCCATGCTCAGAGTCCTGCTATCCTGCAAGTGGGTGGGATATGAATGAATATGTATAATATGTTGTGTGTGTATTATGCATATATACACAGAAATATATGTAAAAGCTATTTATTATTTTTTTTAAAAAAAAAGCAGTAGTCAGCTGCACATATTCAAGCACAAGCAGCTGTAACCCACATCTGTAGCAGCAGTTATGAAGACCTATGCAGGAGTGTGGAGAGAAATTGGGGGCTGGACTGCCTTTGGTAAGGAATCTTTTAAATCATCCTGAGGATGGATTTGCTAAGACTTAGATCTGTCAACTGCAGAAACCATCTTGAATGTTTTTCTAAGAGGTTTATAGAAGAATGCACTAACGTGGCTAATATGACGACTGTTTGTACTTGTGAAGTATTTGTTTTCATTCTCACACAGTACAACTGGAGGTGACCAAACCATTCCTATTATTCTTGTTAAAGCCTGTTTTTGGCATTTCTCATGTGATGAAAATCCAGTTGAAACTTCACCTTAACAAGAAGCAAATGAGAAGTGTGTAATGTTTATTTGTTGACTTTCTAAAAATTAAAAACCGATTATTTATGTAACATGTAGTCACAAATGTAGTTAAAGTGGAGATAAACTAGGCTTCCTTTTTCCAGAATTTGAACAGAGACCTGTTGAGTTTAATGATTTCTTGTCTGAAGTATAAGAATACCACAAGCACTGAAGATTTAAATGGTAGTTTTAATGCAGGCAAAACAGTGAGGAATATAATCTCATACAGGCATCATTGTTCAGACACTTTAGTGTTCTATCAGTGGCATGTGAGCATTTCTTCAAGTCTTCTCTAGGTAGATATTGGGAAAAAAATAACCCAAACAAACAACCACAACTGACTTATTCAGTTAACTCTACTTTCAACTTAAAAAAGGAGAGGAGGGAGAGATGATGAGTGAGCAATTTCTGATTATTTTTTTTCCTTTCTCCCCCCCCCTTCCTTTCATGGAAAGCCCTTTGCTACCTTTGAGCTTCTCATTGTTGCTTGGTTATCTCTTATAAGATTTATGCAAGTAGGATGCCCTGTTCTTGTAAATGTAGTGAGGAAAAATCTTGTGTCCTTAATTTTTAGGCAAGACTCACAGAAGAAAAAGAAAAGAAGCCCACATAAGCAAAAAAAGGCACTCTAGTACTGAGACGAGTTCAAAGGAATGATTGCCAGAGTGGAGCAATTGGTCCATTAGTCACCAGAAGGTTTTTTCCCATCTAGAAATAGGCTGCTGCCATTTTTTGTGGTTGTCCATCCCTGTAATGATTCTTCAGATTTTCTGGATTTTTTTTCTTGCCACTTTTAGAAGTGAAACCTGTTTGCCTCCAGGCACACATAAATGAACACAATATGAACCTTTTAAATATGTTTAACCTCAGAAGACTCCAATTGACTGAAACTGGATATCAAAGACTATCCAAGTAGCTGCCAGAAAAAAAGAGCCCAAGCTTATTTTTAAATGCGAAGTTTGTCTGCAATAATGCCTGGTGTGCAGCTCAGGAGCTGCTCTGTGATAGCCATTACTGGTCCAGGCTGAGGGATGCCTTGCACTGTATTGGTGGGAGAGAATATAAGGAACAAAGCTGATACGTCTCCTTGTCACCATCTATTCATATCTTCAGAGTGTTAACCCTGGGGCTATTCCTTTATTACACTGGAAAGCATAAGAGCCTTTATTAAACATGAACAGGACACACCCTGTGCATGTTGTAGTGTGCAGGGGCAAAGTGTCTGCCTTAATTGTGCTTCTATTCCTGAATCTCCCAGAGCCCAGGCTGGAGGGTGACAAAAGGGGAATGTATGAGTTGTTCACCCCACTCCCCCTTCTAGGAAATGCTAATATCATCATCAAAGTATATTTAACTATCTGCCTCTTTCTTGTGAAAGCTCACTCTTGCAGATAAAGTTACATGCAGAAGTCTTCCCGCGTGCTGGTTGGGAGTAACAGCAGATAACTTGGAGCCTGCAGCTAAGATGAGCATGTTGGAGTGTCTGTTTACAAATCAAATACTGGCCTGGCATGGCCTGCCCTGGCAGCAGACTCATGCGTGCACTAAAATTAAAGAGGAGGCTGGAAAGGGAGACATTCCTCATGTTCTGGGCTGGTCTCATTGGTTCAAAACCGTGTACCACTACTGTGCTGCTGGCATGGTAGCCAGCATAACTACAGTAGCACATTGTGCTCTGGTGGGTAAGAGCTCAACAATAAGGGTTTGGAAAAGACCACTTTCCATAGAGAGGTTTTTAGAAGACTGAATATTACAAAAAATAATTTCACAAAGCTGTATAATCTGAAAAGCAACTGAAGTAACTGGCCCTGATCTGCTGCCAGACCTCATAGGGGTATTGCTTTCCACAGACTGCTGCAGCATGCTCAGCCATGTTACCCCATCTAATTTTTTTATTTTTTTTTAATCTGCCATAGCTGAGCTTACTATTTATGCTAGTTTGAAAGTTAAGTATGCTCTTGGGTATGCAGAGGGAAAAGTGATTTTACTGTTGCTATGTGGAAGAATGGCCAAATGCTTGCATGTATTTTTGGGGTGGTACACGGTGCTTAGATTTTAAATTCTAACAAAGGGTGTTCAGCTTTCTAGCTCAGCTTCCAGGGCTGGCAGCAGCTCTTTTTGTGTTGTCAGCCCTGTTGCCAGGGGCGTTGTGATGTCCTGGAGCGGACAATATGGCAGCCTTTAAATCTGGCCTTCTCAAATAGATTTAAAGTCAAAGACCTTAAAAAAATGTTGGTAGAACAGTCTCCAAAGCAGTGGTTTTTTTCCTCTTTTTTTTTTTTTTTTAAAAAAAGGCATCTGGAAATGGAAAGTCCTCAGCTTCTCCTCCTGCCTTGCAGTAAGGAGCAGTAAGTCTGCAGAAGGGTGATGCTGTAGTGCTTCCAGGGCCTGTGCTCGTGCAAATGCCCATTCTTCATGTTCAGTGTTGATGTTTTAGTTAGAACTACTGAGACATCCTCGTTACTCTTTGGAAAGTTCTAGATTTATGAGGGGAGATGGTGCTTTGGGTTTTTCAGTTTGCTTTCCTCACACTTTAAAAATTTCTTCTCTGGCATGCTGTGCATGTCTTGTGTGTGTTATTCATAATCTAAGAACCTGTCTTTATAGATCATGTGCAACTAGCCCAGCTTTATTTGGTCAACTTTTGTCTGAAGAGGATCTTGGAGTATCTCTGTGCTGAGCACAGCTCTACCACACTTTGTTAGTGGATCTTGTCTGTCATGCTTATGATTTTTGCTTTATTTTTTTTCGTCCTTTTTTCTTTCAAGTATCTGGGTGATGGCAATGATGTCATCAGTGTTTTTGTCTCTCATGCTTTCTGACTTCAAGACTTCTTGCATGCAGCTGTTTCCATATCCCTGAAACCAAGTACTGGGGGCATCTGTGTGATGGTATGTGGCTATTAGGAGAATGTAAATTCATTTGTATATGTATATTTGTGTATACTCAGAAGGATATGTATATTCAGAGGGACCTGGTCAAGCTGGAGAAGTAGGCCCAGATGAACCTTGTGTGGTTCAACAAGGCTGAGTGCAGGGCTCTTGTACCTGGGCTGGGGCAACCAGACATATGAATACAAGCTGGTGGAAGATATGCTGGAGAGCAGCCCTGTGGAAAAAGACCTGGGGGTACTAGTGGATCAAAAGCTGGACATGAGCCACCAATGTGCAATTGCAGTCCAGAAGGCCAACTGCATCCTGGGCTGTATCAAGAGAAGCGTGACCTGTGGATTGAGAGAGGTGATTCTGCCCCTCTATTCTGCCCTGGTGAGACCTCACTGGGAGTACCATGTCCAGCTCTGGAGCCCTCAGCACAAGCAGGACATGGACCTGTTGGAATGTGTCCAGAGGAGAGCAATGAAAATGATCAGAGGGCTGGAGCACCTCTCTTAGGAAGACAGGCTGAAGGAGTTGGGGTTGTTCAGCCCGAAGAAGAGGAGACCAGGGGAAACATATACCAACCTTCCAATACCTGAAAGGAGCCTACAGAAAGGATGGGAAAGACCTGTTCACAAGGGCATGTAGCAATAGGACAAGGGGTAATGGTTTCAAGCTAGAAAAGGGTAGATTTAGGTTGGACATTAGGAAAAAGTTCTTTGCTATGAGGGTGGTGGGTTGCTGGAATGGGTTGCCTAGAGAGGTGGTGGAGGCCTCATCTCTGGAGACATTCAAGGTCAGGCTTGATGGGGCTCTAAACAATCTGTTCTAGTGTGCGATGTCCCTGCTTGTTGTAGGGGAGTTGGACTAGATGACCTTTAGAGGTCACTTCCAACCCAAGACATTCTATGATTTCTGAGGCTTCTGCTACTGTTTGTCTCCATCTCTTTCATTTATGTTCATCCTACACTCCCTTGCACTCAAAAGTTGTTCTTATGTGCTTACTGACCTGGGATCCTGATTTTCCTATCTGCTTCATTTTCTGAACTGGTTATGATGTCTAAACTCTGTCCAGATTTTTTGGAGAGCTTTCTTTCATAATGCCCGTCATACTAGAAACAACCTCAGTCCTTAGTACTTTCTCACTAGCTGGTCAATCCCCCAGTATCCTTCCTATACAGTGTAGATACAGTTCTCTGTGAAATCTTTTGGACACTCCCACCTCACTCTTCACCCTCATCCCCCCACCCTGACTTTCCCAGTGTAGCTGTTGCACCTGTTGCCTACACCTTGCAAGCTCTTTGAGGCAGGGGCAACTCTGGTTTGTTTCTGCTTTCCTTATGTACAGCTGCTCTTTAATGCAAGAGCTGTGCACCACTGAGGGTTGGACATCAATTTTTTTCCCTGCTCTTGCTGTCCTTGACTACTGCTCTTTGCACCTCCTTGCTATGCTCAGCTCTGAATAGCATGTTTCATTCACATCCCAATGCCATGAGCAGGGATTTAGGAGCTATGTCTCCCTAAATATTCAGCAGTCAAATAGCCAAGATTGCTTAGTTCCTCTTACACCACCTCCTCTTTTTTCCCATGTCAATAGCAAAGCTCCAAAGTACTTTTTCCCACTGTGCCTAAAATTCTATTTTCCCTTCTGTTGGGCTGAGTATTTTGCTGTGAATCAGGGAAAAATTAGAATGAAATGTACATTCATACAGGCATATACTGGGGATTTACACTCCCACTTCCCTTATTTTAAACAGTGCTGGCTTTTTAAATGTCAAGAATTTAAATTTTATGCTTTTTAAGGAGAATGAGTTGTTTTGACAAGAGAAGCTAGCTTATTGTATAGTAAATGTGAAACTGGTAAATGGCATACAACATCTTGGTGCCCTGCAATACTGTTTACCTTTATTTTTAATTTATTGCTACTATGGATGGTTTTGATTAATGTTCAGAGGAATATTGCTGTGCAGAGTTAAAGTACTTCTAGAAGAGGATAGCTTGTGGAGCTACTTACAGAGCAGTGGTGAAGACAAGACTGGAGCCACATCTCTAAATACTTGCAGTGCCTGTTTCAGAGCATAAGAAATTGCTTTGAAATTGAGTGTCCAGGCTCTGGATGATAACAGGTGTGACATCTTGTTGTTGTGGTGTGTGTTTGTTTGGATTTTTGTTTTCTTAAGAATAAAACTAACCTGTTTAACATCTGATGTTACCAAACAGCTCAGATGTTTGCTCAAAGGTGACTTGTGCAAAAGATAGCTCTAATGGCTTTTTTTTTTTTAGCTGCTAAAGCCTGATGTCTTGAGGAGGTGGTTATTTACTTGAATTGAAAACTTGGCTATAAAATATAAGGCAGCAGCTTTGGTCTAAACTTTCCTGGGGGGCCACTGGAGCCAGTAAGGATAGGAAAGCCCTCTGCTGCATTGTATTTGATTTCTTGCACTTTTCATAAAGTAGGCCTGAGGAATAGCAGGCAATTTAACCATGTTCCAGGCAAGAAATTACCTCTGAAGAAAATATCAACAAACAATGCCAAAACTTATTCATATTACTTGGTAATCCGTCTTTCCTCTATGAATTCCAGTGCTTGTGAGGATTAAGGACATTTCATTTTTCATGTCTGTGTGACTCTAATAGAGTGTTAGTTACTGAAAAGCAATTGGAAAGGTGTAAACTTGCCTCCTTTGTGATTGCATCTCTTTTGTTTTCTCTTTGTAAGACAGGAAAACAATTTTATTAATAATTAGGCTGTACAATAAACTTCAGAGTTGGAGAGCTTGCTGGTAACTGAATACATCTTGCAAGGCTGTGAATGTACACCTCTTCTTTTAGAAGGCTCTGAATGCGAGTAGATGGAAGCAGACATAGCTCTTGAACCATGTTAGGTGTAGATATCTCATTTAACTATGGCCACTGTCCTTGAATTGTTTCAGTTGTATTACTTGCCATTTGATTACTTCTTCAAAATTGACACTCAAAAGTAATTTATAGTCTACAAGATTTCAGCTACCATTCAGCATTCAGGCTCTGAATTGCTTTGTTTGGGTATATATAGGTTGAATGGTATTAGCATAATACATCTCTTGCAATATTTCTAGTTTAGATAATTGCATTCAAAAGTTTGATATATTAATATTTTTTGGTAAACATTCTCTTAAACTTTACCTTTCAGGTTAGTGCATGAGTTGCCCATAATACTGGGGTGCTTCAAGCTAGACTTGGATATCTCATAGACCTTGGTAAATGTGTGTTTCACAGAATTTTATTATAATATCTCCTTAACTTTTACGGCTTTTAGTAACTTGGTTTTGAGTGTTTTAAACATGTATACTTTTATGACTATCTGAAATTATTAGGTAACTGCTAGATTATTTGTTTTATCAAAGGAGTTTTCTACACTCAATCTTGTGATTCCCTTTGGCTCCAAGGTTTGTTTCTGCAGCTTGAAGGCTCTGACAGCACTTAATTGTTGTTTGCAAAGCTCTCATCTCTGTTATCACTGTAGAGATTTTTACTGTAGATTTTTATTTTAATCCTATTTTACGGCTCATAGCAGTTCAACTACTTGAAGGTGGTATTCTTCCTCTACCATGATCTCTCCTTGCTATAATGTGTATGTAACTTATATTTTTGTCTGACCTCTGGCTTGAATTTTTGAGTCTCACTCCAACCTTCTCTACTTCTTTCAGTGCCCAGACCCCACAGCAGAGACTAGATAAGGTTGTCCCCTTCTCCTTGCCTCTCCCTGAAAATAGCCATACAAAACAGAAGACATGGGTTAAGGAGAATTTGTCTTCTCCAGCTTGGCAATTTCAGGTGTAGCTGTTTCAAGTAGTCAAGTGACTGAGCTGCCCCATGTGTTATGAGACTGCTACTAACTATCTGCATTCATGTACGGAAGTTCTTCTATGCCTGCAAAATGGGAGGGGACAGCTCAAGAACAAGTTTTGTGTGAGAATACCCAGCAACTTATCCCGTGTGTCTGTAAGCCTCTCTACATGCCGACAAGAAGTCCCTCCCTTCAGTAGTCTCTTGTATTTCAGAGGCCAAACCTTGCCTTAAATGTCTGGTCCACTGCAGTGCTGTCCCTTAATCTGACTGCTGGGTAGCCAAAGGCATGGCACACATCTTATGGGTGACCAGTTTAAGAAGGGGGAAGAAGAATCCTGCAAATATTATTCAAGTAAAATGCCTCAATCTTGTTATAGTTATTCCTGGTTATAAAGAGACTTAAGATACTCGTGAAGCGGCTGTTAAGGACTTTTTCCTGAAAACCTATCATGTTGAATCTTGTGCACAATAGAGGGGATGTGACAGATGTGGTCTCCCTATGAATTCTAATATACTCTATCTTCACTCATCCGTGAACAAAATCCATTTTGCAGGATTTTATTCTACAATTCCCTCGACCACTTGTAGTTAGTTAAACACAGATCCTAGAGGAAATGCTTAATGTTAAAATACGGGACCATCTTCCCAGCAAACATTTCCTTGGTATCAAGTACTAACTTGGCTTTGTTTCTTCAGTGTGCCAGCATACCTCTATCAAGAGGAATATTTTTCATATGTGTGGCCTCTTAATGAAATTATTCCTGTGCTTTTTTAAAGAGATTTCTTGAAACTTGTAGTTGTTGATCAGTTCTAAAAGACTATTCAAAAATTCATTTTTAGTTTGACAGTTTTTTGTTATAGTTGCAGGTTTCCAACTAAGAAGAAGCCATTTTTTTAAATGAACAAACTATTATTATGCTGAAACTAAAAATATCAGACTAGCACCAGCATTGTAGAGTGGTAATGAAGTGGTATCAAGACTTTTTAATAGCTAGAGAAAATAGCTTTCAAAAGTGCCTTTTTTCACAGACACGTTTTTTGTACACACAGAGAAAAGAGTAAAGTGTATAAGAGAAATACAATTCTCTCTGATAAATTTTCCAATTAAAAAGAACACATTTTCTGTAATGATATGGAGTTAATGAAATCGAGGGGACTGAAAGGTTGAAGGAGAAATGAAAAACACAACTGTTTCCTTTCTGGTTTTCATGGCACTGAGGAGGACACTGCAGCTTGCTTGTGGGGCAGAGCAGCAGTCTTTTCCTGACAGAGACCAGTGCTGGATGCCTTCACAGGAAGGTGTTAAAACTGTCAAAGCACCAGTTGTATTTCAGTATAGTGCTGTGAATAAATCAGAAAATTCATCCTTTATCCCAGCATATTTTCCAAACATTCTTTTAAAATTTGCTGGCTCCCTTGCTTTTGTGTATTCTGTCATTTAATCGAAGTTGGGCAATGGATGCTCACTGGATAGTTATGCTTTCATAGCTTCTTTTTTTTTTTTTTTCTCTTTGGCAAACTACAAATGAGATTGTAGAAGTAGTGCAGAGTGTTTCCACTTAAACTGGCCACCTCGATGCGAGAGAAGGCAGATGAACACAAGCTAGTGTTGCTGCTGCTTCCCACTACGTTTCACAACACCCATCTGCCCGCCCGGCATGCAGTCCTTCCCCCACGCCGAGCCACAGAAATGTCCTGGTAGCTTGTCTGCCTGGGGAGGAAGAGGAGTAGGGGGGCCTAGCAGTGCCCATGAGGAAATCCTGGGAATGGGGATTAGCTGTGTAAAACAGCAGTTCCTGTCTTTAAGGACCCATCTGCATGACGGTGCTTTTTAACTTTCTGGAAATCAGGATGAGTACTGGAAGTACTTGAAGTTACACCTTCAGCATGAGGAGAGAGGAGACTGATAAAGTATTGTAGCAGGTATTGTGTGGTATTTAATTGCATTCAGATAATGTTGCATAAATACTTTTCCCTGTGTTTTCAAACTTGTTTCCATTTAATTTAGATGAAGGGTGAATAGAAGCTGCCAATTTGGCCATCTCTACATGATTCGTTATTTCATAATACCTGTATCATATTTCCTTGCTCCTTTCCAAATGGAATTATCCTGCTCCCTTTAATCTCTTTGTGAAGGAGGCCACCCATGCATCTAATAAGTTGGGGTTTTATTGCCTTCTCTAAACATTTCTCAGAATTTTTTATTTTTTTAAACCTTGGAGACCATTTAATACCATTCATCAGCCTTGATAGTATGGTATTTTTTTTTTGGTATCTCATTCCTCCTTAGTGCAATGCACACTAATCTATCACACATCAACAGATTATTTCCAATTTAGGGTGTTATGTGGGAACATAAAAGCACACAAATTTTTTCTTGCTGCACTCAGTACTGAGGCTAACTTTGTAGCCCAAAAATTTCATTTACAATTTCTTCTGTTTTTCAGAGCTTCATTAAAATACTCTCATAGCAAACTTTTTCATCATATTAATTTTTACTTCAAAAAGAGGGAGAGGCATTTCTGATGCTGATCTTCATCTGTAATGGTTGACCATGTTGCTTATGCTATTTGTATTCCTTTTTTTTCTGCAGAAGCTAACCTTCCATCTGTAAGTTATGCTAATTATACTTCATGTGAGTTTTGACTTAGCAGATGTAAGGCAGGTCCTTTGAAATGTTCTTTTTGAATGCTAGCGTGGATTAAAAACATTTAGTTCTTTCCCTTTCCATCTCTTTTTGATTTGTATACATAGGTGTGTCTTTGTATAAAAATTTAAATGGTCCAGCAGTATTATCTGGAAATACGTATAAGCATGTGTTCTGTTGAGTTGGTTACAATAGCTGCAGTCATTGTTGCATGTGATGCTCTAGCTGAGACCTGCTTTCAGTTGCTTTATCTCTCTTGCTTAATTTAAAATGTTGAAGTTGGAATAATCTATATCATCTTACCTCCTTAATTTTTAATTGAGCATTTCAGATGTTCCATAATGAAAGCAAGGTACAGAGACCTAGAACTTGCTCTTAGCACTATAGGCAAGGGATCATGGCTCAGGCTGGGGGCTGGCTCTGTAAATTAACAAGTCCAGCATGTGCAGTGAATGTTACTTGGTCTGTAAGAGTTGTGCCCCAGTTAGCACACACTCTCTTAATTTTGCAGCAAGGACTTTCAGCAAGACAACCCTTTTGGTTAGGAGAATTGAATGCTTAAGCTCTGCACTTTCTGGTCTCCAGTGCTGGACAAACTAAGCAGAAGCTGCCATTCGTTGCAAGTGTGCCTTGTCTTCAGCTGGTCTTGTGAGGAGCCTTAGATCCCTCTTGCAGAAGTGCTGTGTTCTCCTTGCTACTGAAAGTGGCTTTGAAGCTGCACTTTGAACATGCAGACATGCTGAGAGCTGTGGAAAATCAAGCCCTTGGTGTTCAAATTGGTCACTCAATTAGTAGCTACTTTTACAATTTTGACTTTGTTCTCTGTGGTTCAGCTTTACATTCTTAAAACCCTGGTAATGCCACCTAAACAGAATTGTATTATAGGGCAAACTTACTAATAGTTTTGAACATTTGGATATAACTGTAAGTTCCCAGGAGAAGAATTCACTCCAGGGTTTGTATGGGATGTGGTAAATAAGCCAGAGTTATTGTTTTCGGGCACTGCCTTTCTGGTGTGTGCAAACAATGACTTCAGCAGCTTCCAGACTTATTTTTCTGATTCTTCCAGACTATGGTAATGGTTTCATGAGACAGTAAACTGGATATTGGAGGGCCTACAAGATGAAAAACACCATCACCACATGTCGCAATGCGTTGAAACATTGCAAACTGGAGTTGCCTATTCAAATGCCTTCATTAGGTTTTGGAGGAACAGCAGATCATGTGCTGGTTTGCGTACTCCATATCCAGGTTGCTTTGCTGTTAGAAGGGATCTTCATGGCTCTGACCTTTTTTTTTTTTGGTAAATATGGGTGAAGTTGCTTTGCTTGGACTCTGGCTGGCAGCAGTGGTCTGGACAGGCCGCCTGGGATGGGAGGTGTGCCAGGCCACCTGGAACCATGCTCACCCATCCATCATGGCCTTCATGCAGGTAATGCAGTGTTATCCAGTTACATCTTTCAAACATGACTGCTTCCTCAGGAATGTATTAGAACTTTCCTCATATTTAATTTTCCTTGTAAAGCCATGCTAGCCAGGCCCTTGTTGAGAATGTGGTTTTTTACCCATGAAACATTAAACCAAAAATGAATGCACTTTGAAGAGTCTTTTTGCCATTTTCAGTCACTGGCAGCTGGTAGGGCTGTGAGAGCAATGGTGGCTCTGCCAAGGTCCTGTTTCACACACAAGTAAAAAAAATGCCAGCTCTGCTCACACTATGTTGCAAATGCTAGTACACTGGGGCCTGGTGTGGGTTGCATCAGGCTAGCTGTGCTACATTAATATAGAAAATAGTAACTTTTTTTGTGGATTTAAATATACCAACAGAGTACTTGAAGTGTGCAGATGACATTAGTGGTTCAACTAGTCTTGATATCTGAAGCGATATCAATACTACTCTGCATCCCTGCACTCTCTTTTTCTTACCTGGATTTTTGTTTATTTTCACCCCACCTCTCTTCTTTTAAATCGAAAAGCCACTTGCACTAACAACTTCTTCTCTTCCTCATATTGTTGCCTGGCCTACTCCCCTCCCCTTTTTTTGTGTGTGTGAAATCACTCAGAACACTCAGTCTTTGCAGCCAAAAATTTCCACGTGGTCTTTTACTGAATGAGCCTAATCCCCTGCCTCTCTGCCTCCACTATTTGTGATTTCAGTTGTCTAATTTTAACTACCAATCAATATTACATGAGTCATGAAAGTAAGGGTGGTGCTCTACTGGATTTGCACTACATGAGTGGAGGAGAAAACTTCAGGTTCCACAGAACCACTGTGAAGTTCCCATTGCCAAGTGCGTGTGCAAGAGAAACAGTAGGGGTAACTGTGCTTATGAACCAGATGTCTTGAGACTAATTTGCTTATAGTTTAGGGCAGAAATCCTACAGAACTATAAGGTGGTGTGGATGAAATATTCTGTTCTGAAAGTGCAGAAAACAACTGTTCTGGTTTGTTCAGAGGTGGTATTTCTTAACCTGTGAAATCTGCATGAGAACCAGGATACGTTAATGTGTGCTTCTTGCTCTTGGCTCTGCTGAGGAGTAATGTTTTCTTCTTTCTTTTTTCCGTGTAAAGCAGCCTTGATTTGTGGGGCTTGGTGTAGGGTAATGCTGTTTATAATGAAGTCAGAATTGGCTTTTAGAGCCTGATGAATGAAAGTCCACAGTATAAGACTGCAGCTTTTTGTGAGAGAGACATCTGTGCTATAACGAGAGCAGGAGACCCAATTTAGACAACTGCTAGAAGGAGAGTTCAAGGAAAGGAAAGACTTTCTTTCTAGCTTAGATTAAATATTTGTACAAATAAACTTTTCAGCTGCTCATCAGAATTGCTGCTGCACCACTGACTTGGCTTTGAATTTTGTTCTGATTGCCCAACCAGGCTGTACAAGAAGGGTGTTACGGAAGAGCAGCTTAAACAAAACATGTTTGTTTTGCAGCAGAACTAGAGGCTTTGGGCTAGATAAAAAAACTGGGGAGAAGGAAAAGACAGTGTGAAGAGAAATACGAACAGATGAAGGATGGGAATAAAAACTGGCTGTTGCAGTCAATACATGTGAAGCAAGATACACCTGGAGGAGCTGAGTTCTGTGTTTTGAAAGTGAGTCACAATAAAGGATCTTGCTTTGAATTCAATCGCAATGACTTCTCCCAACTGGATCAGCTCTTCTCCCACTTTGAAGCTTGCTCCTCACACACACAAGAATATAACCCCACCTTCTGCTGATACTTTTTATTGGTGCTTTTTAAATGCAGCTTGGTTAAAAGGCTACCCCTGGGATCTTGATAACATGTAAAATCTTGCTATGTGAGGCTCCTGGTAATGAAAATACAACTGTCTACTAAGGCTAGTGCTGCAGAGAGCAACTGTCTTTGATCCAAGAGGAGTGTTTCTCCTTTCAGTTAAAGAAAGCTCCAGTCCTTGGAGGAAACTTCTCACAAACCTGTTCAGTAAACTAACTCTTAAAACACAGGAACTTGAATTGGTTGGATTAAAGCCCAGATGGACACTGTCTCTGACTGAGATGGCTCAGAAAGAGGATTAAGAAGCAGCTTAAGTGGAGAACTCCTGGTGAAGAGCTGTGGGATGCTGAATGTGCCATCCTGGGCTACTCCTCTGCATTAATGGTAGAAGAGCCTTTTGGTCCTTAGGCTTCCTAGAGCAGATGCAAGGCTGGTGTTTTGAGAGGTGTTTGATGGCTGATCAGAAACACATTGGAAGTAGTAGTTTTTAGAGAGAACGTAGTATCTTTAAAGCATATTTCAGCTATATATTCAGCTACAAAGCATTCCTTTTCTTGGTGAAGCTGGTCCCTTTAATAAGTGGGTATGTAAAGGTATCCTTAGCCCAGAATGTAAATTTAATATGGAAATACTGGTTAATTTTTATCCAGTAAAGTCTTGTTGTATCTCTGGCATTTCAGCTTTGCTGTCTTCCTGTATGGTTAAGGATGAAAGTGAAATACTGTTATTTTCTTCAATGATGCAGCTTTGGGGCAGAGTGGACATGAAAAAAGCCCCTGTCATAGCTAAATGAAGACGTTAGCTCACACTAGTACAGTCAGCTGTGTAACATGGCATGCGTGTTGACATACCGTAGGGACAAAGAAATTGCTTTATCAGACTAATGAACTCTGCAGTATCCTGTTTCAAGTAAACATCTCGGAATGGGTCTCCCAGCCAGCAACATGCTTTTGCTTTTTTTGTTTTAAATTCTTGACCCCACCCGAGATTCCGTTCAGCCGTTGATTTCAGTGGAGGCACAATTACCACTTAAGCTGTCTATGATGAAGCTTTTCCTCTAATCATATGTGGTGACTCTCCCGGCTTGTGTGGAGGCACGGCTGCAGGCCTGTAAATCCTTGCAACTCTCCCACTTGCCTGTGTCAACGTTTCAATTGTCTTAAAAGGATTTTCCACAGACTTTTAATTTATTTTATTCCCCTGGAGCATCTCTGCTTCAGTATTAGTAAATTTCAGAGCAAACTTTCTTAGCTTCAAATTGTCAGATCTGCGGAGCAGCAGAAAAAATGGCTTAGGAGACTGAAAAGGCAGACTTTCAAACTAGGCTAATCTCTACTTGTAGGAGGAGAGGACAATTAACAACTTGTCTGTGCAAACAAAACTGTTGCCAAGAAATCTTACTAGACCCTATACAAGAAGGATGGGGAAATTCTGCAGTTAGAAGTAGTAATGCGTTGCTCAAACTTGGTGAGCAGTGCATTGCCTTTTAAATACCTGGTTTGAAATATTACCTGTGAAATGTCTAGGTGAAATTTCAATTTTAATAGGTGGTAAAGATCGGAAATTACACTTCTGTAAGTTGTCATTAAGTTTGGGCATATAAACTGCAATTCATCTTTAAAAAAATTTTATATTGTAGTAAAAGTATATGGTACGTTAAGAAGTTATGATTTAGAATTCTTAATCTCATGAGGATTTAGACTCTGAATTTTATGTGTTTACGAACTGGGTTTTTGTGTGCATTTAGTTGCTGGTTTTGGCAAGTGGAAACGTACTGCAAGGAGGAGCTGCACAGATACGTTTTTATGCCTAACTTTCTTCTGTCCTTGTTTCCTTGTTTCCTTCCTTTCCCAAAAGGGTTTCCTCCCTTTCATGCTCACATTTTGCCTGAAGAGAATAACTAAAGTGAAGAATGGTGCTTCAGTCACAAGAATTACAAGTTTACTTTTTCACTTCTGATGTAAATTGGAAACTTATCCAGCATCATTTTAATTCTTGAGGCAGAACATTAGGATGTAACAAATCACAATGATGTACTTGTGTTCTGCACTAACTACTGACATAGTCACTGTTTTCTGGGACATTGTTTCTCACTAGAAAAGACAAAGTATATACCATGTGAATTTTAGAAGCAATACAACTGTGTGTATTTTTTTTTTTACTGGAGTATTATGACATATTTTCTTTAAAGTCTTATTGTTTCATGCCTCTTCTTCATCTTCCATTTGACTAGAATAAAATTATGCCAAATACAGCTACTTTGTTCAATATTCCCTTGCTGCTTGTCATACATTTTTACCTGTTTCTTCCTAGCTTTCTACCAAATGCCAAATTAATTGTGACTTTCAAATAATTGTGAAGATACAGTTGCACGTGGTTCCCCTGGAAAGGTTTTTTGGGAAAACTGTCAAAATACTGTGGAACAGCTCTTGATGTTCTGGTTATCCTGGTTAACTGACTTGTGTAGGCAAGCCTCCATGAAATAAGAGAGTAAGATATTTTTATGTACTGCTTGTGTGTATTGGGGAAAAAATACACAAGCAAAGCAAGTGACAAAGTTATATGTAGATGTATTTGGGTTACATGGAAACATTTCATTCCAGATTTGCTGCTATTTAATTTGTTCTGCCTTTGCTTGTAGCCCAGTCTGAGAACAGGTGATTTGAAGGCTTACTTTCAAAGTTTGGGACTTAGAGCGCAGTGTGACTTCTTGGAGTTATGTTCTGTATTTTCACACTCATGAGATTTTAAATGCAGATTTTTCTGTTGTAAGAAAGCAAGCAATGTGTGCTTGTTTTTAAAAAAACAATTAGCATTTCTACCTTCTCAAAGCATGTCTTGAATACTATAGGTTCTGATAAAATTACTACAGATTTTAGTGGTTTTACAGGCTTTTTTGTTCTGTTTTGAAATTGAAATATTTATTTTTTTCCCCCTCTTGATAGGTGCTGGACAGTTTGTTAGCTCAGTATGGAACAGTGGAGAACTGTGAGCAAGGTACAGCTCTACTCTCAAATTGCCTTTAAATTTGTAGTGGGAAGTGAGTGCACATTGAACTTAACCTTATTTTTTCATTGCTTTTTCCTCTCTAGTGAACACTGACACGGAGACTGCAGTTGTAAATGTAACATATGGCAATAAGGATCAGGCTAGACAGTAAGTATCTTATTTACTTGCTGTTGTTGGATAACAAATTTTGGAATTAATGTTGTTGCAATTTTTTATGTAACCTCACTTCTGATTAATTGATCAATAAAATGATCATGTAAGTATCAACTTTTAAGTAAGCCTCTGTTTTCCTCTTGCAAAGTCTTGGGTACTTTGCCTTAGTTTTCTGTTTTTTTTGTCAAATTTTTCCTGCATGCTGATTAAAAATTAATAACTTTGAAAGTTGAAAATTTGGGTAAAATTATTGGACTGAGAAGGGCAGGAAGTTAGTGAATTGCTAGTGACTGAAGACAGGAGTTGTGGCTTAATTTTTAGCTGTGTTTTATAAAAGTTTTGTGATGCTCTTATACAGTGGTGTGTTTTTCTATGTCTGTCTTCGGGTTGCATCTGCATTCTTCTCCAATTGGCTTCTGTTATTTTGTCATGATTTTCCCTTAAGATTTATTTTTTTTTAAATCTGGTGTTGCTTTGGAACACAGAAATAGTCATAATCCAAGTACCTAAAATAATTTATTTGGGCTTTTAGAACATTAGGCCATGTATTCTATGCTTGCTTATATTTTTCAGTAGTTGATAACTGTTGATATTAAAACTACATATTTAATGCTTTACTTTCTTAATAAGTGTTTGTGTATATTCTTTTCCTTTAAACATTCATGTATTATGCTGTAAGCTTAATTTTGCTTTTCTACCACATGTAGAAAAAGAACTTACATATTCCTTAATGTTGAATCAAGTGACATAACACATTTTCTGCTTCTATCTAGCTGTAGCAAATTAGGCAAAATCAAACCCAGGGAAGAGCCTACAATGATCTTTATTTTAACTTTGAAATTTCTGCCACCTTGTGGCTAACTAAAATCAACAGTTAAGATGCAGAGTTATGCTTATGGTATGCATTAATTCAAAATTACAAATGAAATAATATTTGTACATATAATTAAGCAGTTATGACTTCTGTGTAACTCGAATTCAGCATATGTATTTAATTTTTCAAAGTGTTAGGTTACTTGTTAGTGCATTCTAAGCAAATGTGATGGGAAACTTGTGTCAGTGGTGCCTCTTGTGTACACTGGAGCTGAAGGAAACTGCTTTCCTTGAATTCATTGTTTAACTTTTCTCAAAACCTGAATCATTCACCAAGCTCTTCCTCAGGTTCTTCTGTTGTTTTTAATTCTGGTGCTCATCAATTAAAGAAAATTTCTAGTGCTGAAAAACCTATGGTGAATAGTTAAAAATAATTCTACATGTGCCAGTTCCTTCTTTGAAAATGTAAGGAAGTACTTAAAATACCTTGGAAGGAAGCATGATACATATTTTTGCACTGTTAGTCATCTGTGATGTGGGTTCCTGGACTTGTGCACTCTCTTCTGAAGTTGAAAACAATGCACAGTTTGTCACTCCTCAAACTGTACTTGTTTAATTTTAAAGTCCATCCTGAAGAAATGCTGAGGTAAGCCAAGACTGAAGAAGTGTCTGATACAGTTTTGCAAGGTAAATCACATGACAGTAGCTAAAAAGATCTTGAGTTAGCATTCAGAATGAATGTTGAGGGAGGACCTGAAGCAATGCAGGTTGAATGACATAGAGTTTGGTTGCCTTGAACAGGTAGGACAAGGGGAAGAGCCTTGATTTTGGCTTTGTGTAGGGTTTTATGTGGACACTGCCTTTTCTAAGGGTTTGAGTCCGTTTTCTGTACAGAAAGTGTTCGTTCAGATTGACTGGGTTCAGAATGCAACCTTACAACCACATAGAAACCCCAAAGAGAAGAATTTGCCGAATAGCAGTTTTTCTAGGAAAAAAAACCTGTGAGAAATGGCAATGAAGAATTGCTACACGACCAATATATGAATATGGCTTTTCCATAGTGACTATGGTGGAGTTTCAGTTGAAAGGTTTTCCCAGACATGACCTAGCTTTGCTTTTTGGAACTGGCTGTGGTGGACAGCAGTGGCCATGGAGGAGAAGTGGTATATGAGAGCTGATAAAAGGCAACGTTGCTCAAATGTTGGTCAGCATGTGCAGTACAGGAAGTAAGAAGAACTGAGTTAATCAAAAGCTATTTAGAGTTGTTGAGAATCAGCAGCTGATAAGTTTTGTATTTTGAAATTTAGCAGTCTAGGGTAACTGATGCTTTTAGCCTTGAGTTTTGGAGCAAACACTGTGACATTGCTTTCTGTCCCACCACATACAGACCTTATAGGGTCTTTTCTGCACTTTTTGCAACACGCACAATCTCAGAAGTGCTGGCTGACACAACATACCAAGTTGGCTTCTTCTTTGCTGGATAGACTGCATGGCATTGCTGTGCCTGTTGGAGTGTGTACTGGTGATGCTGTGTGGTGAAGGAGCTGTATATGCAAAATGGAGATGTTTTTGATAAGCAGTTCTAAGCAAGTGTGGTATGCATTGTTTGGAGGATGTTACTTCTGAACAGAACTTCTGGTTCCACACAGCTGGGAAACTGAGCCTTTTTCTGTCTTGGAAGTCTAATTGCTGTGGCAGAGATTTGTTTTCTCTGGGCTAGTACTGCAGTTATGGCATATTCAATATGGGCTGCATCCAAAATCAACTTAGAAACTGAACTTGGTGAAGAATGCTGTAGTCCTTTTAAGAAGTATGTCTTGGACAGAGCAAAAATCTGAGACATGCACACTTACTGACCTCTAGTTGGAGTGGAAGGCTCTTGGCTTTGACCTGTTGTAGTCATGCCTCTCTTCCCTAGCTGTACAGGTGTGAGGCTGACTTGGAAAAACAAGGTGCTGCTCCTCATCTTTGTGTGGCCAGAGGATGGGAGCCAGTGTAGCAGGTCAGGTTGCTTGAGGGAAGCTGTGCACACGGCTGGGGAAACCACCCTCTGCTCTCTGAGGCTGTGGGTAGTAAGGAGAAGTCTAGGACTGCTGGGGCATCTCTGTGACACCATCCCTCCTCTCCTGTAGGTACTTGGGAGGAGGGAGTTGCTTCAACACAGTTGTTGGAGAGATCCCCTGCTGCCATCCTTTCTAGGAATTTGAGAGGGCCTTACAAAGCATGTGCACACTGTTGGGGCACAGCTAATTACTGAATGTCACAGTGGGTTATGCAATACTTTGAAGAGAGGAATTGAGAGGGCCAGTGGCAGTGCCTGTAGCCCAGAGTTCAGTTTGAACAACCCAACCAGCAGCATGGAGGTCCTGGGGTCAGCTTGGGACCTGCTTGCCATGGGGCACCCCCTCTTCTCCATGTACTGATCCCCGACTGCTGACTGTGTCCTTCTAATGTGCTGCCACCTGAATGATGGCTGTTGCAATCAAGAGTTGCACCACCTTCTCTTTCACTCCCTAGAATATTCCAGTGTGTAAGCCTCTAGTGCATGCTACAGGATTTAGCTCTACCCAGGTTTTTGGAATGGAAATTTTGTGAGAAGTCTGCCTCACATATATGCAGTGGGTGTGTATTGTTTTTGTATGGGGCTAGGTGGTGTTTTTCTTTTGGTGTTTTTTTTTTGTGGTGTTTTTTTTGTTTGGTTGGTTTGGTTTTTTTTTAGCTCAGGGTTGAGGTATATGTTGGTCGTGTCTCAACCTGTGGTGTAGCTTAACTTCAAGCTATAATGTGAATAGCTCAGATGCGTGTCTTTGCAGATATAGGTAGGTATGTTACTTTGAGTATTGTGACACTAGTGGTCATCTTTTAATTAGAAAACTTGCAGAGAGGAACAATTTTTTTTACCCTTCCAATGCAGCTTAAAGCTGTTTGTGCACAGAACATGTAGTATCACTGATGAATGAGTAAGAGTTCATGTAACTAATATTTTTACATGCCATCATGGCTCAGAGCTAATGCTGCCATAGGAACAATAATACTGAAAATTCAGAGGTGTATGATAAGCTTTGATATTTTTTTCTGTTTTTTATTTTCAGAAATACTAATGAAAACTGTATTTTTATCTAATGCAGAAAGACACTGTTATGCCAGAGAAAAATTACCATGTATACATGTCTTCTCAGTATGCAAATGTATCTGTTCAGGGAGGAAAAAAGAGAGGTGTATGTACAAGCTGCACGTGGGAGTGAAATATGTTCTCCATCTAGTGCTTAGTGTCATCACCCTATCAATGGATGAATGATCTTCAACACAAGACTCTGCTTTTACTGTATTCATTTATCTAGGATATTTAACCTCCACTAGCATCAGAAGGGAGAAGGCTGGGCAAACATTGTCTCAGAGAGCTCATGAGAGGACAGTGGAGAGATATCATTTTGATAGGAAAAACTCAAGTGATCCATTTACAAAATATTTGTTTAAAGGTTTTGTTTTTATGTAGGAATCCCCTTTTGAGCAGGTGGCATGTGAATATAAGCTAAGCTGCTATACATCTTAGCAGAGAGCACAGGCAATAGTGACTGCAGTCTCTTAATGAATTGTTTTATAAAAAAATTCTGAAATACACTGAGATTTCTGTAAACCAACTCTTGCTGCTATATGAAACAAATATTTTCCATTTGGACTACCTATTAATTTTTAAAGATGTGGGGGAGGAGGGTGCCTCTTAATGAGGAAGTTTACTGCTTTTTTTTGTTCTCCATCTTTGTCCTCATTAAGTGTCTCTAAAGGTTTTTAACCCTTATGTAAAAGATGGTTCGTGTATTGTTTCAGTAAGTACTAGTAGTGTCCCCTGACTTATGTGACATGCATGGCCTTTATTAACTGGGTGTCATGGAAGGAGACCCCCCCAGCCCTGTTTGGGAAGACACATGTCTTGGTAGAAACACAGAGATGGCTTTACTGTGGTTTGGGGCCTTGAGTTCCCAAAGTGGTCAGTCAATGCTTTTTTTGGAGTTTGCTGCATCACTGAAAATTCATGCAGAGTGTGGGACCACCTACCCAGAAAATGTCGGTTCCACAAATGGCCTGAGAGAGCAGCATTTAATTATACACTCTTTTTTCTGGCTTATCTCTTGAACAAGCCAACTTATAAAATGAGTCTTGTAAAATACAGAGAACTCTGACTCAGAGCATGACTTAGTTATTTTAAGCTTTTATCTTTAAATACCTAGACTAATTTAAACAAGTATACTATAGAATCTAGGACACAGTACTACACTACTACAGATACTGTAGTATCTCTAGTAGCTAGAGAAGTGGACTTTAAAGAAGATTTTCCTTCAAATATTTGCTCAAAAACAACACATCCAGTATTTTTTAGTGTATTGTTTTTCCATGTCATCATATGGTTTTGGCAGCCAGGGATTGTTCACTGCTGGCATAATTGATTTTCCACAAAGGCAAAAGAACTTTCTTCAGTTTGCTTTGAATTTAAGGTACTTATAATCATGTAGAATCATTTAGCAATTTATAAGTTGTTCTTAGTAGAAGAATTCCAGTCTTCTTTCCAGGAAAAGTAGGGTGTGTGTATATATATATACACCAGTTATTTCTGTATAATGTTTGTTGAGAAAATGTGATAGGTATGTAGCTAGGCTGCAAACAAAAAGACTAGTCTTTTCCTCTTCTATCACCTCTAAGGAAGAGTACAAAGCCTTGTGAACTGATTTAATGTGAGGTTTTGTATTAGAGCTGAGTACTGGTCTAAGATGTTTTAAAGCCAGAGTAGACTGAAGCAATTTGGGAAAGAGGTCATGTCTGAACTTGTCAAATGAATGCACAGAAAGGAATGAGCTGGGATGGATGTCAATCTGGAGCCCACCAGTATGTTTGTGAAATGGTTGGTGCTCATCTCTCCAATATATTGAGGTCTGATTCCAACCAACAAGAACTTAGTAGGTTCAGACTGCATAAAATTAAAAGGCTTCAGACCCCTTTCCTAGATAGCATCTCCATGGAGAGACACATCATGCCTGTTAGGCATTGGAAATCTATGCAGAAGGGAAAACTTGAGATACAAATCCATAGGAATGCAAGTTTCACTACTCCTGCTGCTCACTGCCCTTACTGTTTGTAAAAAAGGGCTTCTGTGTAACAAAATTCAGAGTTCATGGAATAAAAGTTAAGAAATGTCAGCTTTGAAATAGCCTCAGCATCTTTTAATCCAATTGTCTTTTGCCATATGCTCTAAGAGATTCTTCTGTTATGGGAGCAATTACAGTCCTGCTTGGTTCCCAAAGGACCCGTGTCTCATTTGGTGAACAGAAGTATTTAATGAGCAGTGATCAGTTATTCAATATTTTTGCTTTCCTTGTTGTTCAGTGGCATTGCTTTGGGTCTTATTTATTACCAGCCCTTGTTAAACACTGCTCCAAAGCCATGAATTAGTTTTCTTTCTCATAATCTCTTTACTGTCTGACCAGAGTATTTCAAGGATGCTGGTTCAGCCCCTGGGAGATGAGGGTCATGTTATCCTCAGTACCCATATACCGCTTCTTGCTTGCAAAGCTGCTGCTCAGCTTCAACAGCTGCTTGAGACCCAGACTGTCAAATGAAACACCTAGGAGATGAATTGTACTTTTCACCGGCTACCCTTGAAAAATCTAGGTGGTTGACTCATATCATCCTTTGTCTCTGCAGCAGAGGCAGGAGTGAAAGAGTTGCTGAGGGTAGCATTTGGGAAACTGTCAGCAACCGCCTGCAAACGTGCGTGAGCTGAAATACTAGATTAAGTCTAATTTTCAGAGACCTTGCTTCAGAACATATGGTGGTTGGAGCTTTTTAAAAAGAAATGTTGGGGAGTTCTTTAATATGAGATGGAAACCTTCTCCCTCCCACTAGTGTTTTTAAATTTTATTTTTAAAAAATAATTCCTTAGTAAACTTTGATCCGAGGGTAAGCCTGGCATTTAAATTGATGTATCCTATTGCTGATAATCTGAATAATTCTGTAGCAAACTTGAAATGTCCTTACAGGCCTGTTAGTCTCACCTCTGTCCCTGGTAAGGTGTTAGAAAAAATAATTCTGGATGCCATCACAAAACATGAGAAAGTGAAGAATGTCATTGGGAGGAGTCAGCATGGATTCACCCAAGGGATATCATGCTTCACCAAGGTGTTTGCCTTCTATGATGTCATTACTGGCTGGCTAGATGAGGGGAGAGCAGTGGATGTTGTCTACCTTGACTTCAGCAAGGTAGATACTGTCTCCCATAACATCCTTGTTAGGAAACTCAGGAAGAGTGGGCTTGATGAGTGGATAGTGAGGTGGACTGAGATCTGGCTGTGTGACAGATCTCAGAGGGTGGTGATCAACAGATTGGGGTTGAGTTGGAGACCAGTAACGAATGGTGTCCCCCAAGGATCAATACTTGGTTTAGTCTTGTTCAACATGTTCATCAGTGATCTGGATGAGGGGACAGAGTGTATCCTCAGCAAGTTTGCTGATACAAAATTGAGAGGGGTGGCTGACACTCCAGAGGGCTGTGCTGCCAGCCAGCATGACTTGGACAGGCTGGAGAGTTGGGCAGAGAAGAACCTCAAGAGGTTCAAGAAGAGCAAGTGTAGGGTCCTGCACCTGGGAAGAAAGAAGCCCATGCACCAGTATAGGTTAGGGGGGGATCTGCTGGAAAGCAGTTTGGATGAGAAGGATCTGGGAGTCCTGATAGACAGTAAATGATCCATGAGCCAGCAGTGTGCCCCTTAGTGCCAAGAGGGCCAATGGAATTCCGGGTTGCATAAGGAAGAGTATGGCCAGTAGGTCAAGGGAGGTCATTCTCCCCCCTACTCTGCCCTGATGAGGCCACAGCTCAAATAGCACATCCAGTTTTGGATTCAAGAGAGACAGGGAGCTACTGGAGAGAGTCCAGAGGAGGGTGGTGAGGATGACTGGGGGATTGGAGCATCTCTCTTATGAGGAAAGGCTGAAAGAGCTGGGACTCTTTAGCCTGGAGATGAGAAGGCTGAGGGGAGACCTTATCAATGTATTTGAATATCTAAAGGGTGGGTGCAAGGAAGGTGGAGACAGGCTCTTCTCAGTAGTTCCCAGTGTCAGACGAGGGGCAATGGGTACAAGCTGGAACATAGGAAGTTCCATTTAAATATGAGGAAAAACTTCTTTCCAGTGAGGGTGACTGAACAGTGGAACAGGCTGCCCAGGGAGGTGGTGGAGTCTCCATCTCTGGAGATACTCAAAACCCACTTGGTTACAGTCCTGTGTAAAGTGCTCTAGGTTATCCTACTTCAATGGGAGAGTTGGACTAGATGATATCTAGAGGTCCCTTCCAACTCCAGCAATTCTGTGGTTCTTGGGCAAGTGTGTAAATTTTATACCACTGGCTTACCAGTGGTAATTCCTTCTGTTTTCTTTATCTTGAATTGTACTGACTCTGTTCTGTTTGTGAGTGGAAGATCATCTATCCTCCAGAAATGTGTCATTTTTAAGTTTAGAGTTGTGCTCCTTCTATGAAGGGTAGATGACTGGCAGGTCAAGTGGACTTGCAAATTTGGCCCCACCTTGGTTAGAAAGAGGGACTGGACAGAGGAAGAGCAGGGCAACCAGGTGGTTATCCAGTGTGACAGACCTCAGTGCCGAGTGCATTGTGTGCATGTTGGCAATATGTCTCTTACATTTAATAGAGGGCTCTGCTTTGCCTAAAAGCACAAGAGAACTTGAAACATCATTTAAATACCAACTGACACCTTTGCATCTATGGAAAGTTTAGCAAATCCATTGGCTTGAATTTCCTGGTTA
The DNA here is from genome assembly GCF_020740795.1 of Apus apus. Classification (NCBI taxonomy): domain Eukaryota; kingdom Metazoa; phylum Chordata; class Aves; order Apodiformes; family Apodidae; genus Apus; species Apus apus. The sequence goes on along the minus strand of NC_067283.1, from coordinate 33,162,076 downwards.
ACTTCTAAACCTGTTTATGACATGGCTAGTGGATAAGTTGTAAGGTGGGACTTAAGTGATGTTTCAGATGCTATTGACTGGCTTTGAATGCTTGCCTTCATGCTGAGAATGATCAAGGAGATGTCTTTAATTTTTTTTTTTTCTTCCTGTCATAGCTATGTCAGTTATTGCAAAAACTCCAACCAAATAGCTGTGCTGGCAAAAACCCTAATGAAGGGGCTGTGATAGCAGCTAAAAAGTTTTCCCTCTGGTGCAGTTTTAATTCTGTTTGGGAAACTGATTTAAATTAAATCAGGCAAAAGAATGCTTTTGAGTGTATAAGCTCTGTCTCCTGTGAGGTTTTGCTGGTAGGGTTGCACCAGCAAAACCTTTAAAGTGCACAGAAGACCAGAGCAGGCAAGAACTAACTTGTAGTCCATAATACGATGAATTTAAAAAAAAAAAAAAGGAAAATGTTGTATGATCAAAATCTTGACTGGAGAATTTTGAATCTAACTTTTCATCTTAGAAATGGATTTTTGCTTTGTCATGCAATTTAAAGAGAGCAGAAGTCTATCTGAATTACTTGTCATTTCAAAAGGCCCTGCATGTGATTGTGGACTTCTCTCCTCTCTCCTCCCCTTTCCGAATAAACAGAGCAATAGAAAAACTGAACGGGTTTCAGCTTGAAAACTATTCCTTGAAAGTTGCGTACATCCCTGATGAAATGGCAGCCCAGCAACCCCCACAACAACATCCCCAGGGAAGACGTGGATTCGGACAGAGAGGTCCACCAAGACAAGGGTCACCTGGTGCAACCACAAGGCAGAAACCACAATCAGATGTTCCTCTGCGGATGCTGGTTCCCACACAGTTTGTAGGAGCCATTATTGGGAAAGAAGGAGCGACAATCAGAAACATTACAAAGCAAACACAGTCCAAGTAAGTTATTTTACAAACCTGTAATCATAAGCTTTAATGTTATATTCTCGTCTCCCACGTGAATGGAGACTCGTAAAACTTCACAACTAGCCTGTGTGGTCAGAGAGCAAGTGAAGATAACTGTGAGTGTGAAATCTTTTGCAAGATTTATTTAAGGACTGGATTCTGTCTTTGACACATGTTCGGATACTAGTTGCCATGTTTAACCGTTTTTTAAAAAAAAAACACAAACCAACAACAACCTGTAATTACGCAATGATAATAGGATGGTGCTTGATGCTGGAGACATTGCTTACTGATGTACTGATACCATTCTGGCACTAAATGTGAAACTGAAAGGGCTGTAATATGTTGGTCTGTGGGACACAGAGTTCATGGGGAACATCCCAAATATTTAAGAGCTTATTCTAGCTTCAGTTTAATTTAGGGCATTCTTAAGATTTATGTTTTCAGTCTGAGGGGGAGGAACCTTCCTATCTCCACTTAATACTCCTAAACATCTCATGGCTATGTGTTTCTGGTGAATACATTTGGTGCTATCAAGTTGCAGACCACACCAAAACACAAGTTAAGGAAATACAGGGAGTCAGAAAGCAAGCTCATAAGTGACCTAAGAAGCTTAGAGAACTAGGGTCTAGAGGTGCTGGTGAAGATGGTTTGCAGGGCATGTTAAATCCTTACCCATAAAGAATGCTTCAGTGCAGATACAGGGCTGGGGGCAGGGGGGAGGTGGGGATTCTATTCAAAGTATTCTTCCAGGATACCCCTAAGAGTGAAAGATCCTGCCTTCAGCAGTACACTGGTACAAGCCCCCAGTAGTTACAGCTAGCAGGACCTGGAAACGAGCTGTGTGTGAGGGGTGGAAGGGTGGGTGGCTTCAGTTTTGACAGTAGTTAATGTGGACAAAGTAGTTCTTTCTAATTACAAACCCCCACACTAACAGGCTCCCTCTCCTCCCTCAAACTTGTGATTATCATGATGTTCCTTTCAACCTCGCTTTAGCATGTTGCAACCAGGAGGCTATTTGCTGTTTAACAACAGAAATTTAGGAAATTTGTGGTGTCCTGATGAGATGTGGTTGTATTTTGCCTACGGGCAACCAATTTTTCAGATGATATGTAAAATGTCTAATTCTCAGACTACAAAAATCCTGGAAGATTAGCATAAGGAAAGATTTTATCTCTTAAAAGAAGGCTGGGTAGAGCAGAAATAGTCATAGGTTGCTAACTTCACAGATGTCTGACTTTAAGAATGATGCTTTCATTGTTTTGGGGATTAAAAAAATGTCATCTACTTCCAGTTGTGCAAAGGATTGCCATGAGCTTCTTAGAAAATGTCGTATCGTGAAACGAAGTGAATTTTCAATATCAGAAAGAACAGGAGAAAATAAGAGGGTTTTATTAGAAAGCAGCATGGGGGGGTTGTTAAGTTTGGAAACGGATATGATTTGGGGGAGAGGGGAGGAAGAAAAAAGAGGAGGAAAGAGTATATGACCTACAGTTATTGGCAGAGGACAAATAACATTTGACGTTGTCTTTGTGCAGGTTATAAATAGTTTTTATCAAATTCCCAGAGCTACACAAACCGTAGTGTTGACTAAGGCTGGTAGTTTAAGGGTGGTAGTGTGTGGAACTAGAGGAAAGGTAATGTCAGGAAAATTTTAGGCTTAAAAAGCATAGGAAAATAATCTTCAGGATGGATGCAAGTACTGTGATGCTAGTTGCTAGCAGACAACTGCTTGGAAACTCTGCTGCTGAGGTAATTAAAAAAGACAAGGTAGGACAAAACCTGACTACTGTACCTGCACAATCATTATCAATGGAAAGACTGGCCTAGGGATAAGAGTATTGGGAAAGCTTGATGAAATGTCTTCAGTGGCTTACTACGGACTGTCAATATAATGACTCCTCTAAATGCCTTGATAAGAGTTTAATTAGGAAAAGAGATCCCAATGTCCACAAATATGGAGTTTAGCTGGTAAAATCAGGATAGGAGAGGTGCTTTATAACACACAAAAAATTAGTGTTTAGGAGATGTTTAAGTGGTTGTATACTTTGCAAAATTAAGCCACTTAAATGTAGTCAGTATTAGGTCTAGATAAATTAGTTTAATGAGAGCTGGAAATATGCAAGGCTTGCCATACAGTGCATGGTTACAGTTAGTGTTTTCCTTTCTAGAATTGATATTCATCGTAAAGAGAACGCAGGTGCTGCTGAGAAACCAATTACCATCCACTCAACTCCTGAAGGCTGCTCAACGGCTTGTAAAATTATTATGGAGATCATGCAAAAGGAAGCTCAAGATACTAAATTGTGAGTAAAAGGCATTTAATTGTTGAGGCATTACAAATTCTGAATTCTTATTGACTCTATTTAAAGAAGTAGTCTTCTAGAATTTTTAACAAGTGAATCTTTGTTGCCATTATCCATATTTAAGTAGGTAAAGGAACTAAGAATTTTTTTCATTTCAGGACTGGCTACTTGCCTAATTAGCCCCAGCACACATCTATATTTTCAACCATTGTCTGGCTGTGATTTTGAGGTGGACTGGGGCAAATACTGAAGTTTCTTGAGTAACTACTAGCTTTTAATAAGAGTAATCCTAACAAGTTCTGAGCTCTCAGTAAAGGCTTTTAAGGTATATTTTTTCCTTCCCAACAGCTCTTGCTACTTCAGTGTGACTTACTCAGCAAGTACGTTACTACAAAGCTATAGGTGATAGTGCCAAAATGTCATTGCACTTGGACTTGTTCTTTATCAAGTATAAACCTGTGTAAGCAAATGGGAGTTGTAGATGTTTCTATGAAAATAAAATTTATGCATAAAAACTTACACTCTGGCCTCCAAAAGTCTCACTGAGTGTAACCTGCATTACAGTACAGAAGAAATTCCCTTGAAGATATTGGCGCATAACAACTTTGTGGGCCGACTTATAGGCAAAGAAGGAAGAAACCTGAAGAAAATTGAACAGGACACGGATACTAAAATCACGATATCTCCGTAAGTTTTTGATGTCCTAATCTCTTGGTGAGATAGCAGCAGTGCTGCTGTGGTACATTAAAGTACAGGGTTTTTACAAAAATATTATGCATGTGTTGAAGGCCGAGATAATAGGCTTTCAGAGACCTTTCTATAGTGTGGATTAAACTGTTACTTAAGCTCAGTTACATTTAATGTAAACAGTCTTCATTGTAAACTTAGTCAAGAGCAAGCCTAAAAATAGCATAGGTTTGTGGAGCCTGTGTTAGACTATATTTTGAGTTTAGGTTGTTTTTAACATAGTATACCATGTGTAATGATGAGTGTTTTAAACTCTAAGCCTGTATCAGTTCTGAGCTATGTATGAAAATGTGTGAAACTAGTAAAGTTTTAGTTTCTGGTATATATTAGATTTTTTGGGTTTTTTGCAAAAGGGAAGGAAATAAAGCAAATGAATACCGAAGAGAGTATTTTTAGTAGCAATTCTGTCCCTCTTGGTCACTAGAAGCCAAACTAGGATACATTGACTAGTCTGCTTCAAAGTAATAGCTTTTCATCTGAGAGTTTGTGAAGGTAACTGAGACCTGTTCAAATTTAGCAGAGATAAAACAGCAGTTTTCATCTTTACTGGAAATCTACAAATCACTGATTAGATTAACATCTCTGTAGAAGCTTGGCAGTTAATAGTAGTTTTACCCTGAAGCAATATCTTCAGAAGAACCTTCTGTTCTGAATAAATAATACTTTGGCATAAACTTCCGAGCATTTGAGGGCATCTTGGATCTAGGCTTTAGCCAAAAAGGATGAGAATAAGGCTTATAGGCTGTAGGAGAGGGAGAAAGTTTGGAAGACATGTGAAGACGTATGAAGAGGTGTGAATACATGCAGGAGACAAAGTGTACTGCAGAAAATAGTTCAAGTGAAGACAAGGAAACTAAGAGTGAATGAGGTTCCTCAGAAATAAGAAATTCAAAATGAATGAATGAACCTGACACCTTCCTGAAGGTATGTAAACATTTTATTGAATTAGTCTAAGGAAGAGAAGAGAATCAATTGGAGAAAAAGCACCCAAAAGATATTCTGTTTCAAGAATATATTTTGTGAGGCCAGCTTGCTCTCTCAAATGTGTTGGCATAAACATTTTGTTTGCAAATGGTACACAGACTGTTACTGCTATTTCTTAAAGAAAAAAATATGTACAGAGTAAATGGGATAATGGTCTTCATTCAGTGAAACCAACTTGGCTTTATTGATGATGACACAAATAACACATTGTCTGTAAACACTTGCAGAGTATTTTTTTAATTTAGCAAGTTAATGGTTTATTGGCATTAAAATCTTGGCCTCAAGATACTAGTCATGCTGTGCCTGAAGTAGCCCCATGAAGTTGCCTGGTTTAATCTGCACATAAGAGTGCATATATGTCCATTTATTCTGCTTTGTCTAATTAGTTCTTCTCCTGATCTCTTTATTTAGGCTTTTTAATAAGCCTGTCCATACAGTTTAAGTAAGACAGCTTGTTTGGGAAAGTGTTTTCTCTCTTCTTTGCGGTGTTTTCCACCATTTTCCTTCCTGAAGCAGTAACTCAGTGCTGAAACTGAGGAATTGCTTTGTGGATGTATGTTGCCCTTGCTGCTGCTAAACTGAGATGTGCAGGTTGCCATGCTACCCACTGTGCAAGAAAACAAGCCTTGCATGTTTCTTCCTCTCTTCTTCCTACCATGGGCTTCCTCACCCTTCCTGCATCCTACTCTGACTTTATTTGGTTTTGTCTTCACCCCTCCAACACAACTTTTCTCAGTACATTGGTATGCCATGGCTTCTCAGTTGATTTCTTCCATTTTACCATAGCAGGTCAGCATTTGCTAGCTAGTTCAAGGCTGTAACCCTATATTTTCCTTGAGGAGTTACTAGTGTTCCATGGCAAAGTTGACTTTTGGTTTTCCTGTTGTGAGGATTTGGAGGCTCTGCTGCAGTTCTACTGAGAGTTGGGCTTTCCCTCCCTTCTTCCTTAAGCAATCTGCTGTTGTTCTCAAAGAAACAGTGTTTCTTACACTCTGCTTTTCTGGGATGTCTGAAGTGTCTTTTAGAAAGGCTGGTGTGGAGAGTGAAACTGAACAGTGCTGCACTGCTCTGCAGCGTGATGGTTTCCATCTTGTGCTGCACCTAAAGGACAACTCCAATAGTTGATGCCAAATCTCTCTGGTGGTTTGGGTTGCATTTTTTTGTGCGTATGGAGTTCCTCCAGATTCTCCGAGAAGTGTGTGTGAGCCCTGTTATGACTTGATGCTTTGCTCTTTGGAGGGCAACTCTACATGCTTGGATGTCATGGCACTCAAACGATAAATCTGGATTACCCTCCACTGTTTGCTAATTAACTGTGCTTCTGTTTGATCTGCAGATTGCAGGACTTGACACTTTATAATCCAGAAAGGACCATTACAGTAAAAGGCAGTATTGAAACTTGTGCCAAGGCTGAGGAAGAAATTATGAAGAAAATCAGGGAGTCCTATGAAAATGATATTGCTGCTATGAATGTGAGTTGTCTTGTTGCATTTAACCCTTTGTGGAACTAGAAACATGGAAAGATTTAGGTGTGAGGGACCTCTGGAGGTCTCCTGGCCCAGCAGGGGGGTTGCTCAGAATAGGGTCTGCTTCAAAGATAAATGAGGTTGTGTAGGGACTTGTCACTTTTGAACATCTCCATGGATAGAGTCTCCACAGTGTCTCTGGGCAGCCTGTGCTGTCATCTTGTTCTCACAGTCAAAACTTCTATCCCAACAATCAATTAGAATTTCCCTGTTTCAACCTCTCTTTATTGCCTCTGGTGTTAATTCACGGGGCTAGGGTGAGGTTTTTTATTATGTATTTATGCGTAATGTCATTTTAGTGAAGACTTTTCCTAGTTTGAGTCAGGGAACTGAGAAGTTTAGATTGAGCATTTCATTTTTTTCTTGCTGCAAAAACCTAAAGGAATGTTTATGTACTGTTGTGGCTTATGTGTTCTGGTTTGTATGTTTCTTAAAGTAGTGATTCTTAGTCTTTGTGTTAAAAGCATAAAAACATATGGAAGTGTGTAGCCTGTTTTCAATTATTTAATTTAATAAGGCTTTATTAAGGTTTTTCCTGATTTAGATTATAAAGGCATTTATTTATTCGAAGATGACTGGTGATTATATATAATAAAAACAACACACCTCATTAGTTTCCAAATTATTACAAATACATATTGAGAAATTGAGATTTTTTTTTATAAGATTGTGAAGAGCATTCTGTGTGTGTATCCAAATCTTACAGTCTATAATCAGCCTGGAAAGATTTTTTCCAGTTTACAGTAGTCTCTGATTTTCTAGAAATGGTTGTTATTCATGGTTTCCCTACTAGCCAGAGAGAATATTCTCCCCGCTTCCTCCTTAGCTCTCATGCTATCAGCAAATTGCAGCACACAAACTGCACATAAGGACACAACAAAGGGATTTCATAGGGGTGCATTTTTCCCTCATGTAGTGAGCAGGAGCATGGGGTGAGCTTGAGGTTCCTCTGTTGTTTGATAAAGGTGTGGTAAGCAGAAAGCTACCTCTGTTACTGGAAGGATTTCAAGTTTAGTAGTGATTTTTAGGGTAGTTTTTAGGTTTGAGGGTTTTTTTGATGTCTCATGATTGGCATATCTTGATGGCCTGAGATTGTTTGTCTCCAGCTGAGGTGTTTCTAAAGCGTAATTATGCTACTGGGCAATAATCTGGAAAAGAGGAAAAGGATACAGACAACTTTTGTGTCATGGACAACAAATGCATCCTACCACATGATGTTGCCAGTCTTCCTAAGTGTGGTCAAAGAATGGGCATACAGCTTTATAGCTGATGCTTTCCCAGCAGAAAAATGGAGTTATTTTACTTCATCTTTTGCAAGGCATGGGAGGGAAAGGATATGGGAGGGAGAATGGGCTTTTAGTGTGGTGTATGCCCTCCAGTGTATGAAAAGTCAAGGCTTGTGCATGGGCTTTCTCTGTTTCTACAGGGCTGTCATTTTGGTATAAAGCTGAAATTACTATAATTATTTCTCTGATAATTTTGTTCACTCTGAAAGTAAATTGTACTGTTGCCTGAATTTGCTGTACGGTTTGTCATGTGTTTTACTAATTGAGTTGTAGCAAGTGATTCCCAACTGCCTTTCCGACTGCATGTTTTTCGTGTTACTTGTCTGTGCGTATGTCTGGGAAATAGATTTGAAGCAGAGTCCTTTGGGTAATGGAGATGAAATTTCTTTTTAATAATGTACTGACATCTTCTGAAAAGGTTAATAGCCTATGCCAACTAGGATTTTGATTAAAGTTTTAATAACCAGGATTGTAAATCTTAAATAATTCTTCTGCTATTGCAGCTTCAAGCACATTTAATTCCTGGATTAAATCTGAATGCCTTGGGTCTGTTCCCACCTTCTTCTTCAGGGATACCGCCTCCCGCAGTGAGTGTTGCCTCTGCTGCAGCTGCTGCTTCATATCCACCATTTGGGGTAAGTCTCTGATTTGGGCTGGTTAGTGGTTGGTGATACTAATCTGTACAATGCTGCTGTTTGAAACTAATCAGTTGGCTGTATTTTTGCCAAATTACCTCAAAGATCTGGGAAAGGGTATTTTAGCAGCTGGGTTCTGCCAGTTTTTTCAGTATTGTCTGTCTTTCTGCTTGTACACCGAAAACATTTTGTGTGGCTATGGCAAGGAACAGACATTGGTTGTTCAGTGAAACGCTCAGTGAAACCAGAAAATAGTGTTTCTTAGAAAAGTGTTAAATGCTATTTTCTAGGGAACTTGAATTACTACAGAAAGAAATCCCATATAAAATGGATTTTTTAAATTGCCAGAATTTGCAATTAATAATGCTAGTCTGCAGTGATGTTCCTGTTGGTATGCAGGGAAAAACTGTCTTGTCATAAAGTGGGAATCCAAAGCTAAAATGTTTGCTCGAATGTAGGGTTTTTTAATGAATGCACTAGCCCTGTTGAAATGCAGTACTGCTAAGTATATAGGATTAAAATTACACAGATTTATCTCCAGAAAGCTGTGAATTACTTGACACATTGCTCTCTAAGAAATATGTGAGTGAAAAAATTCAGTAGAATCTTATTCAAACCCAGTGCTGGATAGTAATCATAAATTAGGTCTTTTGCTATGGAGCAGAAGATAATTTGTTGTATCAGAAAGCTCCAGAGCCTTTCTGGAAAGAGGTCATGATCTGCTAGTCAAGAAAAGACAACTTCATTACACAGAGAAAGTGATTTTTAATTTCTCTTCCCTGGTTCTGGTGGTGACCATTTTTGGCTACTCAATGGAAGAAGAATTTTCAGAATTAACAAGTGGATATCAGAGCTTTACAAACTCTGATGTAACTGAGTGCTCTCTTTTCTCAACAGTAACTTCTAGAGTTGATTCTGAGACTGCTTGAACTAGAAAAGTGAAAATGCAGCACAGCACACTGTGCATTAATCAAATAATGCAAGTGGGTCTATATATTGCGTTAAAGGGAAGTGATTGCTTAAATATTTTTCCCAGAGGAAGAAGCCAAGAAAATGTCACCGCAAGGAACAGGAAAAATTCCACACTTGTAGCGTTATTTGTGGGAATGAACAACTTGGGTGTTATGAATGTACTGTAAACTATATTGAATATAATAGTGGCTTTATCAGGAAAAAGTGCTCCAATGAAAACTACAGGGGAAATATGTTTATATTTGGTTTATTTCACTGCTGCTAGCAGTGCCTCTATGACACAAATTCTCTCCGCCAGTCCCTCTTCACTTTGATTAGAGTGGCAGACTAAACAAAAAAAATACAGGTTTCTGCTTCATTTTGCTGTATAAAATGTGGTAATGGATTGTCTGCATTTATTTATTCTTTAAGAGAAACTAGAAGTTATTTGTTAACAGCATATAACTATAGTGTATGAAAAGTGTAGCTTTTTCTTTCTTTTTACTCCAGATCTGCAAACTACTTTGCCATTCTTGAGATTCACACTGTAAGCCTACCGTTCTGTTCCTCACTTGGTTTATTTTAATTTCATTTTCACTTTTTCTTTTCTTGCTTTTGCTTTAAATGTGAACCTAAAGAGTGCTGAATTTGGTGATTTCAATCTTATTAATGCCTGTCTCTTTGTTACCAGTGCACCTTTCTACCCCCCTTCCCTGCCCCTTCCCTAATGCAACTTTTTTGGCTTGATAGGATCTCTGGAAATAGTGACAACTGGAAAAAGGCATTGAGAAACGAGTGTCACTGTGTGGAAGTGTGGGAACTTCTCTGTAACTGGAAGGACCACACTGCCTGAACTCTCATGCTCTGTTCATGCTGTTAGCTCAGTCCTCTGAATGAGCTCTCCTTCCAGATAGTCTAGATGTATGACAAGCTAACATGCAAAAAGAAGGGATGAACTTACAGTTTCAGAGTTTTGGTAAAAGTGTTTGGGCAACTCAAGTCCCTTTAGCTTTTTTTGAGTGGATGTCCTTTCATGCTTGGGAAGACTGGTTAGCTAGAATTGAGGATATCTCTTTCAGGCAGCTGAAAATCCTTTCTGAAAACACTACTGGCATCAAGATGTAAGTGTATCATGCTGCTGTTCTGCTTATTTTTGTCAGTGCAAGTTTTGTCTTCTGCTCAGGGCTGGACATGGGTGGCTCTTCCCTGTCTCCTGTTTGTTTAAGTGAAGGTGTGTTCCTCGGCAATTTCAGCTACATCAGCATCATTGGGGGTCCCTTGGCAACTAATTTCACTTAAATTCTTTTGTGAATGTGTGCTTACAAACCATATAGTGGGCTTTGGGACCCCACTATGATGTGTCTGAGGGATACGAAGCTTCTGAATATCTTGGAATGTATGGACCCTTTCTTCACCTTTTTGTGGTGATAGACTCATAAGTGGCTCTCCCTTGGGTCTGAAGGGGTAGGTGGACGAGCTCTGAGCATTTGAAGAAGAGTTTCCATAAGGAGCTGATCCTTTATGTGTTGTTTTCTAATAAGTGTTGTTGTGACATTGTGTAGGAATTGTTTCCAAAGAAACGGAGACATCATCTTAATTATTGGAACAAGTCTCTGTCACTTTCCTAATGCTGCTTTTTTATATGGGTGGAAAGACAAAAATCTGCATAGTAAACAGATCTAGGATTTTGTTACGGAGCCAGAGGGACATGTCAGAACAGACATATATATATACACACACACACATATATATATATTAAAATATATATATATACACAGCCAAATGCTCCTAAAACTGAGTATTCAGGATTTTGAGACTGGGTTATTTGATAGGTGTTACTGTGTTAACATTTGCTGTCCTCCCTCTTCATGTGAAACTTTAAGGCATATTTGACAAGAGCAGAAACACAGTTCTCCAGCTGCTTCAGGAGTACTCCAGTGTCGCAAACTTAGGAGAAGGCAATGTTATCAAACATTGGTTTGCATTTAGCTCCTTGAACTGGGTCACATTCAGGAGAACAATTCCTAGGTGACTGAGATGCCTCACTTTTTATGGTCTGTATACACCAGTGTGAACTATCATAGAGAACAGCCAAGTCTTATTGCATAGAGCCTTATCTAATTTAATGAGATGCAGTTTTGGTCTCACTAAGAAGCTGGTTGTTGCTTTACCCTTTGTCATGGCGGTGGAGTCCATATAGGAAGGCACAGGCTGTCCTTTGTCTGTCTGTTTACAGATACAAACACATGTGCATGCATGTCTGCTGCACATGTGTAATGCAAGATAATTATTTTTTATATATTTATCTACCACTGGCAACAATTCTTAATATAGCAACTATAATGTATTTGCAAATTCCAACTGTTTGCCTGTTTAAAGCTCCCATTTGTGTGTGGCCATTTAAAAGGGTACAGTGGAATTGTACATTGTGTGTTGATTCCTGAATTTTTCTCTTTTTGCAAAATCTAAGTTCTGTGTACTTTGTCCTCCTAAAAGATAGGTAAATCAAATCATATGGGAACCACTGAAATGTTTTAAGTTTGAGGAAAAAGAAGGGCTTGAGAAAGAACCTAAGAAATGTCCTTGTTAAGAATATTAGAAGCTTAAAATTCTCATTAATGTCAAATGGGCTTGAATTTACTCTTATGATCCTGGTGATAGGATAAAGCTAATTTAAAAAAAAATAAAAATGTATGCCCTTGTGTGACCATACTAAGGACCATTAGACTTTCTGTACCTATTTGTAGCTGATGTCTTGTCCAGCTGCTTTTGGGTCTGGAGAACCACCACTTTCTCTTTACCCTTAAATCTCTCTCTTTAACTCTGCACTTAAATGCTTGTGTGTGTTGCAGTTCTGACACAATTTCAAATGTTTTCATTAGTCTGCCCGTTGTCACTGGTAGTGAATGTCATAAGCTGAGCACCTGCACAAAGAACTGGGATTTGTATGAGGAGGAAAAGTTCTGCAAAAGTGAATGTACCCTGTGCTCATGTTTTCCAGAAGATACATTACCACAAAAAATTTTTTAAAACCTTCCAGCCAAACTGCTTCAGATGCAGAACTGTACTTCTCAAAACTGTTTAGAAGACAGAAGCAATAACTTCATTAAAACTTTGGGGAAAAAATTCACATGCTTGTCTCTCAAGAATAAAAGTTTGTTCTCATGCAATGCTGAAGATTTAAAGCTCCAAACAAGAACTCATTGTTTTAGAGTTCAACTGTGTACAGTTAAGCAATCAAATACATTTGGCCCGTCTACTAGGGTGAAGCAGGTTGCATTTTTCCTTTTATAATTGAAACTTTGCATGTTTGATTGTTCATCTTGCTGCATTCATTTGTAGCCTTTGAGTCTGAGAGCTGGTAGCCCAAGGGAGTGGGGGAAGGAGGGCTAACCTGTAGAGGGTTCATCCTGCCCTTGAAGTCCTGAAACAGGGCAGTAGAATTAGTTCTTCAGGTAAGGGTCCCTGCCTGTGTCATGGCAGATGTCCTCAAACTCATAGGAAGGTGAGAAGCAGGCAGCATTCCTTCACAAGAGGAGTGCATGCCAGCTGTCCATCTGCATCTGCAAGGTACTGTAAGAGACAGGTTTGTGAAAGGTAGCTAAGGTGTAGAGATGCTCCTCTGCTCGCAATAAGACTGTTGATTGGTCTTTTTGCTCAGCTGCTGCAGCTTCCTGAAGCTCTACCTTCAAAATGTGCTCTTTCTAACCTTTTATTTAGCTTCACAGCTAATTTTCAGGTTATGCAATATATATGCTGGCTTCTAGGAAGGAAAAACAAGAAAGAAAAGAAAAAGACAAGGTAGTTTTCAGTAAACAAAATCACAAAATCAAACCACCATTTTCTCATGACAAAAAAAGATCTAGTACAGCTAGGTTGCTTTCCTTTATTCTTTTTGCCATCTCTTGAAGCTTTTTGTTGCAGGTGAGGAACATGCCAATGGAAAACTTTCTCCTTAGAAGATGTTGTGATCAAGACATTCCTTCTTTATTCTCCAGTAATTTTCTTAATAACAGTAAAGAAGAGATCTTCTATATTGCATAGATGTGAGAGAAGAAATAACCATATTGTGCTTTTGGCAGGAAAGAAAAGTAATTTAAAATGAAAAAATTGCTTCATTGAGGGCCTTCATTTGATGCCCTGAGCATAGATGAGACACAAGGAAGAGGAAAAACTGTCCTGTGTTTCAAGGTACTTTGACTCTTACTTGGTGGAGTTGGGCTCTTTTGGATGTCTGGGTCTGGATAGGATTAGCTCATGCAACTGTTACATCTAAACTACCCAAGGCTAGTAATGTATGTACAGCTACAATATATGTAGTCGTAAGTAGCTTTGCTCTAATTTGGCTAGCTTGTTAAGCAGTGGATGATTTTGTGAGGAGCTGTCCTACAGCCAAAAGAGGATGTGGTTTTGGAAGGAAGAAGGATTTGGCAGTGTTTTTACAAAATGGTTTTATATCGGTGAAATGAAAACCAAGTATGTGCAGCACACACAATCTTGAGGAGGGCACTATAGGACAACAGCATTGTCTGAAAATCACACTGCCAGCTAATAAGATTTCTTTTGAAGCTCGTAACCTCAGTGCCTTGAATACACCTTTCCTGCTGCTTAGTTTCTTAAATTCATTAATGATGCTTTTTTGACAACTAAGAAACTTGCTCAATGGTGCATAACGTAGTGGGATTGTTCTGTGCTGTGGAGAAAATGGTTGGTTCTTCCACCACCTAGAAGTCTCCTGTTCATGCCATGCTGTGTTGGCAGGGACCTGTCTCCAAAGTAATCAGAAACTATTCTGCCTCTAGAGATGGACTGTGCCCAGTGAAGGAAGCAAGAATGCAGTTGGTGCCATATGATGTACAAAGATCCGGCAAGTTGACAGGTTTTTTTCTGAGGTGTTGAAGCCTCCAGTTTTTCTTAATAGCTCTTTTTACAGTTCTGAGGTTGTCATAATGCAAGTAGCATCGTTCACTAACTAGGAAGGTGCACTTTTAAAAACAAATATGGCTTCTTCCACACTGCAGGTTTGAATACTTGTAGTGGTATTTGTAGTTCTTTGTGTCAAGAGGTAAGAATTTGTGTTGGTCCCCTGCTCCCAGAGTCCTGTGGGAAGGATGTTTAATCTGGGTTCCCCTGAATGTCTCAGACTCCCGAGCTCTAAGTACTAGGCTCAGCATCTTCTGAATGTTAAGCTAAATGGGAAATTTGATCCTTAGGGTGCCAAATAATATTTTGTTAGTAGAGTGTGCTGAGTTCCTTCAGGCCAGAAGCAAAAATAGGTCAAGTCCTCATTCTGGTGTAACTGGCTCCATCTCTCATTTGTTTGCTTGTTAAACACAATGGAAAAAATAAGTGACCTTTCTGTGTTTTCACAACCTGTTTTTCTTGCAGCTGCCAAGGAATCTGAGAGCAGTGTAAATCAGAGCAGATGAGCACCTGTATCTTTTAAAGCCACAGATTTCACAGGCAGATTTCTAGGAGTCCGGAGTACCCACATGGGTGGTGTGTCACAGCCATGTTTCTTGAAGTGGAAGTGTTTCTACCCATAAGCTCTTTTATTTTGGTGGTCATGCAGTGTTGCAACACCAAATACTTATGCTTGTTGCTTGTGAATGACCAGCAAAATTCCTGCTTACGTAGTTTCACAATCTGTTCCTTATGTTGATTTTTACTTTTGGCTGTCTATTCAGAATAAAAGGTGGCAGATTGCTCTTTTTTGGCATTGTGGCCAATCAGATTTTGCAAAAACAAAGTTCATGCCATATTGAGAAATATGTCAGACCTGTTCCTGCTTGTGAAATGCCTTATAACCAGCCTGCCAGAAAATGTTCCTTCTCCACTTCCGTGATTTCTACCCCCTTGTTCCTGGCTAAGTTTTCATGCTGGAAACAATTCTGATAGGTCTAGTCCTCTTAGTGATTTCTAGTAGCCTGGGGAGATACCTGTGGCTTGCCAGATAGAAGATGGTGGTGATGAAAAGCACTGAAGTGGAGAGCCAAGAAGTGGAGTGAGTAGTACTGAGGTGATTTTAGTAGCATTACACTTAAGGTACTGACCATTGTGTAACAACCAGCTGTGTTCGAGTTTCAGGTGTTGAAATGCAGTAGCCCCTGAATTGGAAATGCAGGTGGGGTTATTGCTTAGGTTTTCGATGAAGAGGAGAGGACCAGCTCATTTAGCTGGACAGAGGGCTTTCACTGTTCATAGCATACTTTCTGAGTGTCCAGGACTGATGCTGAGGGAGAGGTAGAGCTTGCATGGCCTTGCTGTGAGCTGATTGCACCAGAAAGGGCCATGCTTTTGGTTCATCTGATGACATGAGCATTTCTTACATGATGCAGCAGTAATGCTTGTGGGGCAAAGGGGGGACAGCTCTGCTCTGAACAGCAGGTTGCCAGCCCAGAGACTCAGATGGTGGAGGCAGGACGTGTGATGAGCTGCTGGCCACACCAGGAGAAGGTTTCTGTAAACATAATGTTGAAGCTGTTGTGAGGGAGTTCCTTGTCCTGCATGGAAATCCTTCTCACATAAATCGAGGGTTCACATGAAGATGAAGATCTGGGTGGATGGATGGTGGCAGTGTAGTTTGTGCATGGGAAAATGAGTGATGATTCAGCATGTCCGAAGTGAAGTTACAAATACACTCTTTGTCTTTCAGATTCTTTTGTTAGCTCTTGACTGACTGAATTCAGCAGTGAAGGACCCTGTTACCCTCCGCATGTAGTCCTGGCTTTGCAGATAGTGAATATGGCAGGAGGCTTTAGACTTGCAATCCCAGCTTAAGTCTGTTCTAAATAAACCCAAAAAGCTAGGAGGATTGGGGGAGCTCAAGCTTCAGTTTGTTAACCTACATGGGTGGCACCATGTTAGCTGGTGTACAAGATGGTGACCCAAGAGGTATTTGCAAGGATATTGTAAAACTATGGATAATGATAGACCTATCTACTAAGACTTGAAGTAAGTTTTCTTTAATGAGCCTCTTGTTTCCAATGAAGGCTTAAACTAAAAGTTTAAGCATTAGTATTGGAAAATAAATACTCTGGGATTTCTTTCACTGGTGTCAAAAGCTTATTTTTTTATTAATGCTTTGAATCCTACTGGAATGTTTTAAAGGATACTTGGCACAATGTTGGTTTCGCCTTGGCTCCAAGTTTTTATCACTAAATAAATAGGAGCATTTATTATAGCTGTAGGCCAGTATAACTTTTCACAGTGCATTGCAAAAACATGGTTTAAATTTTGGCTTTGAGTCTGGTAAAGTGCTTGAATAAAATTATACCTCACTTCCTGACAAAGCTTAGGGTAGTCTGAAGACCAAGGGAGTCATGTGTAAATCCTCCTTGGCTTGGCAATGGTGGGTCATGGCAATTGGGAAAGAGGAAGAATGGCAACAGAGAACTTTTTAATGCACTCATCTACTGGTTTTATTTCTTTACAAAGTGGATTTGTTTACTATTTAAAAAACAAACCACCTATAATCCACTCAGCTAGATGGTAGCCAAACATTGGCTGAAGCTGTTCCATGCAGCCTTAAAATAGTTCTTAATTATTTATCTCACAGCTAAATAAACTGGTGCTGGCTAGAAATGGATGACAGATTTAAAAAAAAAAAAGTTTAATCCTCAGGTAACTGATTTGCAACACATTTAGAGTAAATTAAAACATATACTGGAGATGGCTTAGAAACCAGAAAAAGATCTGATTCTGCTCCCATTGATGTCTGGCCCAAAGTCCACTTCAGTGGATACATTATCTTTAAAGATTTACAACCTTATTCCAAATGTTGTAATGGATTTATCAACCACATACATTTGATGGAGCCAAGGGGTCTATGGAGACACTTAAAAACATGATGGGGGGAAAAAAATGTGTAGTGTTGGCAGGCTTGCTCTATAGTTAATGCTAAGGACATAAACAACAAACACGTCCCCTTACTAGCCCTGCAATTGGTGGGATCACGTGCTCATAGTGACTGAGGGAGCTGTGAACTGACCCAGAAGCAGCTGAAACCAAGAGGAGAGGGAGTTTATCCTGACGAAGAACTGAGGAGACAAAATTTCCTTTTTTTTTTTTTTTTTTGTGGTGAGGATTTTTTTCGTGGGGTTGTGTGTGTATGTTGTTTTGTGGTTTTTGTTTTTAAATACCATTCCCCAAATGCAGTCTCCAATCCCCCAGCTCTGGTGGCTTAGGACCTACTTTTTTACCTACCACCATCAATCTGAAGTATCATAGCTTTATATTTCTGATTTTTCATCCTGGCCTGGCCATGCTTTGTCTGTTACACAAGAGCAGGATGAGAAGAAATGCTTTTCCTTCTGATGATCTATCAGGAAAAGCTCTCCTTGTGTGTGATTTTGGCCAGTTTGTAGGACTGATGCAGTAGGCCTTGGCAGAAGAAGTGTTACAGTAAGCTTATCCCAGGGGCAGCCTGTTGGGTTCTACAAATCTTTTGAACTCTGCAAGCAAGAGCTGCAGAAAGAAGAGTGAATCTGCAAATTTTCTTGGCTGAGAGTCCTCAGCTTCTAGCTCTGGTGTGGAGCAGTAGCCCTCATGCTGAAGACATTGGTCTGAGAAGCCAGATAGCTAAGAGTAAACTATAATACTGCAGGGATTGCAGCAGAAAAGTGGTTATCCTGGGGGAAAAAAAAAAAAAAACAACTTCTATAGGGCTTCAGAGTCTGGCTGGAATGAAGGGGATCCAACCTGATGGTACCTGTAGTGCAGGGGCTCCAGGAAATCCTGGTGTAATGGAGAAGCAGACAGGGGTAACAGGTTTTAGTTACAGATTAGGCTAGATCTTAGGTCAGATGTGAATTAAAAAAATAAATAATTTTAAAAATTAATAGTTCTGTAGGGACTCCTAGGCTAGCGACAGATGGCTGGTGTTCAGGGACTTGCAGAAGGTACGGAAGGAGGTGTATCCAAACTGCTATTGGACAAAGTATTGGACTAGTCTTAAAATGCTAGAGCTACTGGTGCGCAGAAGCAGTTGCTTAACTTCACCCAGTGGGGTCGATTAATTTCCATGTCATGTGTTAGATCACTTTTTTCAATCATGATTTCAATAAGCAAGCAGGAAATCTGATTTAAGTTGAGTTATCAAGTTTTTTACATCTGTACTTTAGTTACCTTTCTGAAAGCCTTAGTGTAGTCTTGTACCAGCACAACTACCCTTTGCTAGTGTAGTGAATGTATCTTTCTATTTAAACAAGTGTGTAGTTTACCATTTGGTTTGGTTAATGTATTTTTTCCATTTTATGTTAAAAAATGATGAATGGTGCTTTTCTTATTTGTTTGATTAGTTTTTAGCTTCTGATTTTCATCAGGCTACATTTAGATGGAAATTGGAATCAAATTAATGAACAAAACCAGCATTTAAAATTGTTTTCATTAGTTAAATGTGCTGGATACAGACAAAATTCCTTATCAAGCTTGTTTTGTGTTTAAAGCATACTGAATTTTGTAGAAACAAAGCAAGTATTATCAGCTGTTTATGAACAGAATTAATTGTTTCTGGTCACCATGCTTTTCAAGAATCTGTTTCTTAGAACTAAAAAATCTTGGTTTCTGAATCATGGTTTCTGGAGCTCGCTTTTTTCTTTTTAATTCTAAGAAATTAAATTCTCCATATGAGTGAACATCCATGTGAGACAAACTTTCCTCCCCAAAGGAGGAATGTATGCAGGCCTTCCACCCCACTGCCCAGAAAAGTGTATAGCCTGGTATATACTATTTGAACCTTCCCAATGTTAGAGTGGACTAGTCCTAAGCCCATCCCACAAACACTGCTAAGGCAGCAGAGGTGGTCTGTGCATCACAGACTTCTGACATGGTTGCTCACAAGTTGGGATGGATGTATGGACCATATGCCTTGGAGAACCTAGGTTACTATTTTAAAAGATTTTTTTTTTCCACATTTCTGTTAGCTCCCAGGGCTGGGCTGGTCTTGAACAAACTCTTTTATTATGTGGAGGTAAAATGAAGTGAATGGGGAAAAGAAGAAAATTGCACAGAAATGTCCATGCACAGGAGACATTACTATTGTCAAAAATGAGCTGGTGACTGATTTAATGACTTTGAAACTTTAGTAATGAAAGCACACTATTTTAACTTTTAGACTGAAATGTATTTAAATTTGAAATGTAACTAAATTAATAACTTTACTGTTAGGGCCCTTAACATTATGAAATGAAAAAAATGAATCACAGGTTGCTGTCTAGAGTCAGTTCAGACAGATATTCTCCAAGATATATACAAACACACACATTTAGTTCTCAAATTTTAAGTATAGGTTTAAGCAAACTTGGCCTTGTTAAAGGAGTGAATGTTGAAGCTCATATTCCACACAGTGGGAAATTATTCCCTAAATTTAGTGCTTCTAACATATGTTTAAGATCTAGGAATCTATTTCTGATATAACTCATGCTAGAAGTTCCTGGAAAGCTCTATGACTTACGTGGCATGGCATGGGGAGGATTAAATTATAGTTGATTTTCTTGTAAGATCCCCAGAAGCATCTGTAAGATTGATGGGTGGTGTAGTCATTGCATTATGTTTTGATGTGTTTCTTTTGGAGGATTGTCTTCCAGTAAATACAAAAGGATTTTAAAGTTATTGTGGGTAAGGAGGTGGACAGATAATAAATTGAACTTGGTGTTATGATATCCTCTTGAAAGACTTAGCTAGACTTGATTTCTGCCAGAAGAAAAAAGAGAGCAGTTGTTGAGGTCCATGCTTTGAAACAAATCAAACAGTTTTTGAGTAGTTAAAAATCAGTGTGGGTAAGGAAATGGACGTAATTTCCCTAAATCCTGCATGTTGTTATACTGAACATGAATTTCGTTATACATATGGGCCAATGTGCTTGTGCAGACCAGAATTTGAGAAATGGCAAAGTATGAACAGTTTCAGTATCAACAGATTCTCCACTGTTCCTTATTAAATATCTATATCATCATTACTTAAAAAATGGAAGTTCAATGTTAGTGATTCTCACTTAATCACAGAAAAAAATAAATTTAAAGTCCTTTAAGAAAAAAGAAGTTGAAATCTATCAACAGGTCAAAATTAGGAGGAGGGATGGAGGGAGAGCACTACCGTGTACAGTTGGAAAGACACATCTTCTGTCTTTCATTCTTCGCTGCCCATGTTTCATGTTTAAAAGTGAGGCATCAGAAAGGAATTTCAGTGGTGAATTGAATCTAGCCAAGAAAGTGGCTTGAAAATAAGCTTTGGGAAGAAGGAGGAGGGGAAAACTGTGCTGCAGGCAGATGGGCAACAGAGGGGGAAGGCAGAAAATCTCTGAAGACAAAAGTTAATGAAGTTCGATTTGTTTCTATGGTAGAGAAATGTGTCTGGAGGTGGAGCTAGGTAGAAGCTGTGTAAATTCTTGAAAACCAAGTCAAGTTACGTGTTTGATTTTTAGCAGTACTGTAAGAATTAAAAAGTTTGTGTGCATTAGCTCAAAGTTTAGCTGGAAGCAGGTGACTGGAGTTGCATGTGGGAGAGAAAACTTTTGGCAGTGGGGTGTTGCAGGAGCTTGGAGTGTGTGTGGACAAATTGAAGGTATGGGTCAAGGAGGTGAGCAAGCAAGAGGTGACTAAGCTGTCTGCACTTAGGTTGTAAAGATAGATTGTCTCTACACCCACTGCAGGTAGTACAGGTCCTTGTAACAAAACTAGAAAAAACCTCGTTAATTTGTATCCATTTAGAAACAGTTTTCTGAAGTGGTGAGATCAACCAAGTGCCTACAGTAGTATTTCCAAATTTCTGGGAGTCTTCCTGGATCCACGATGAACATGTGCAAGGAAGTACTATGAGTACTTGTACTCATAGTATGTTTGTATAGATGGAATGTTTGTAATAATAAGAGGAGGAAATGAGTAATCTTCTGGAAAGTTGTTTAACATATGTATTGAAGTGACTGGTAGTTTCAGGGTGTAGTTTTGAGACAATTTTAAACTGATCTATAGGCAAATTGAAAGGGGTGTTCCCACCTCTTCCCATGCCCTGACCTAATTGTTCTTGCTCCCTCCTTTGTTCCAGGGCTGCCTGCTGCTTGTGTGGCGCTCTGGTTATTTGGGTCAGGGATTCACTGCCCACAGTAAAAATCAGCTGGCGCTGCAGTCCCGCTGGCCACAAAGCACACAGGGCAGTGGGGAGCCTGGGTGTGCTGGGCTGCAACCTGCATCCAGGGAAAAACGTGGGCTTAAACCACCATAACTGACTGTGAATCCTGATGCCTTGTACGTGTGAAACACAGGGTAAATTATGCAACTGTTGCGATCACCCAAAGCGACTGGCAGAACGTGTTTCTATTCTCAGTATCCTATTTTGGGCTTTCTTCACCTGGTACATGGAGCTTTGCTTGGAATTTGATTCCCCTGAGGTTACAGTTGACTTGTGTTTACCAAAAATAAAGTGGTAAGACTTGGAAACCAAGTATTTTGTTCTGATTTGTGTATGGTTAACGCACTAGGACTTTGCTTCCCCTTGAAAGAAGTTACTGAAATTTAAAATGAAGTGGATGTAGTTGTTTTTTTTTTTTTAGGGTTGTAGCTGCTTTTTCTTTGTGTTGCATGTAGTATACATTTTTTTCTTTAACATCCCAGAAAAAGCTGGTTGGGTGAGCTTTTGTATGTGGGCCTGTATCCCAAACAACATATACAGGAGAGCAAAGCTAGATGAGCATGTTTGGTTCTATATGCTCTGCTCACTGGTGCTCAGGGTGGTCTGCATGGTGGGCACTGAGAGAGCAAGGATGAGGATGGTGGTGTTGCATTCAAATACCTCTGGAAAAAGGGGCTTGTTGGCTTTGTCTTGCTGAGGATGAACAGAACAAACTTTGAAAATACGTGAGGGCTACATAGAGGAAGAAATGTTTTAAACTGGGGGGTGTGTGTGTCTTAAATGTCTCCAAGTTCAAATACAGGCTTGTGTGAGATGATTTTTGAGAAGTAACCCTGACGTGAGTAGACGGATTAATGGTACAGCAGCATAGCGGGTACTCGGCAGCGCTTCATTAGTTTGAGACGTGCTCTTCTGAGGCTGGTAAACCAGTTATAGTTTATCGTGTCATACGTAACCCCGTGGTTTGATCATCTCTGTGCAGCACGTAGAGAGGATCTCAAGTGTGATGTTGTGCTTCCCAGCTGGGGCATCTGGTTGAAAGCAATAGGAAACTGCGGTGGTGCCTGATATCCAGTGGGCACAATGTTAGGGTCTTCTTGCTTTTAAAAATGCCTAATCTGGCATTTAATTTACTAGCCTGCTTTGAGGCCTGCTGCCAAGACTCCCAACTGTTGCATAATGTTACACAGGAGGAATTGCTGGCAGCTTTCTAGCTGGCTATCATTCCAGATCACTCCCACACAAAGGAAATTGTAGCATATATGTAACTGAGGCTTTTTGTGCCATGCTCAGCACAATCTAAACCAAAACAAAAACAAAACAAAAAACAACTAGGAAAACTAGAGTTTGCATAGGCTGTAGCCCCTCCACTTGTAGCAGCCTCATCTACAGAGTCCTGCATGTGAAAGAGCATCCAGACAGTGACAGGTAAGAATGAAAGCCTCATGAAGAAGGAACACCTTGATTGTTTTTTAAAACTCTAAGCATTAAAATTGCAACTATTTTATAAAAGATGAAAGAATCCTCTTTTGGCTCAAGCTGTCTTTTCATGTTCTGTGAATTTTGTGATTCCCAAAAAAATCCAGACCCTTAATATTCAGACATCACAGGGCATCATAAGATTTCCCCCTAATTTCCATGCATGCCTGTTCCCTACCCGTTTTCCTGTCAGTCTGATTTGTAATGTTCAAAAACATTCACTGCATATTTCCTTCTTCCCCACAGCAACAGCCTGAGTCTGAGACTGTTCATCTGTTCATCCCAGCCTTGGCAGTTGGAGCTATTATTGGCAAGCAGGGACAGCACATCAAACAACTTTCCCGTTTTGCAGGCGCATCTATTAAGGTATTATTACACTGACTAACTTTCTGTCTATTCTACATGACACTTTAAGCAAGTTTGCACAAGCCATGCTTTCGTGAATGTCCTCCCCCACTCTGTGCTTAGAATGTGATGTGATAAATAGTACATTTGTTTATAAATCATCTTTTAATCTTCCTTGAGACAAGATAATTAGAAGCATGTTTTCAAACGTCTCCCGAGGTGTGAAATATAAGCTGCAAAGAAAACTACTTTGGTGGTCTTAATTTCTTAGAAACAGACTTAAGTCTTAATGGTCCAGTGCTTAAAGGCTTTCTTCTTGCTTCTGGTAAAGTGAAAAGCGGTGAGGTAAATTCTCCTTCTAAAAACAGCAGCACAGGTGAAGTCCCCTACTGCTGTGGCCTCTCTGTTCCAGAGGAATTGGTCTGGGTTGTCAGGCTCAGATGGCTCCACACTGAAGCACTGCTGTTTTAAAATCACTCGTGTATTCTGAGCTCCTGGAGCTGGTCTATGCTTTAACACCATGTTTACCTTGGCACAGTGCTTTAACATCCAGCTGTTTGTGTGTTGATTGCTTCAGTGTAGCTAAGAACAAAAAGGTTTGTAGAAGTTGACCTAATGGAAGCTTAAGTTTGAATTTCAGCCAGTTTGGTGAAATCTCTGCCTCTTCCTTGCCTGTGTTGTAGGGGTTAGTACCAGTTGCAGTTGTATGAAGTCCTTGGGTTTCTGCTACTAATGCCATTGTAAACAAGTATCTCTTCTAGATGCTTGAAATCATTATTTTTTTAATAGTGAATTATGCTATTATGCACTGTAAAAACAATGTTTTGGCCTAAATTAAAAACAACAACAAAAAAAACAAGCCAAAACAAGAAAAATAAGTGCAGTGTGTAACTTTGTTACCTGCTGTAAGGCTGATGTTTTCCTGCACAAGTGAAGCAAAGGTTTTGTTCTTTGTTCTTTTGCTCAGGAGATATGGCTTGTATAGTGAGTGCTATGGAGCAGGGATCTGCTGAAGGTCAGGGCAGTTTAGGGGCAGGAAATGGCTGTGCTGGAGTTGAGCTTGGTGATGCCAGTAAGGCTGGGCTTGGCTTGGAAAATGTTCATCTAAGTGTGCAGAGCAAAATAATTGGGGAACCCTGATGAATGAGTCTTGTGTGTGGTTTACTGAATGCCAATCCATTTACTGGCCAGTCAACCCCCTGGCACCCTGCCCAATTCCATCCTTTATTGAGCAGTACATTAAATACTTGTTATACTACCCAGATGGTTTACATTAGTAGAGCACTAATAATCACATTTTTAGAGGGGAAAAATGGAATAGAAGGAAGTGAGAGGTGTTGATTTTTCTCTATCAAATCTGTCTTGCTAGGGCGGTATGATGTTTCATGTGTCTTTTCTTTCTCCATTCCCGTAGTTTCTCCCCAAAGATTAAGTGGTATATGGAAGGTACTGCTAGGTGGAGAGAGAAATGTGAAATAACCTGGACCTTCAAGAACCTGTCCAAACTAGTTCTTTAGTTGGTTCTTGGAAGATAGTTTAATGGAAAGGGAGTTTTCTGTGTTTCTCACCTATCTGGCTAACAGTGGCCTCAGGCTTCCTCTATTGGCTGGCACCCCTCTACCCAGCACATTTAATGTACCTGTATTAAATGAAATTCAGTTAAAAGTTTGGTAAAGCTCTGATCTTTTGTTTCTTCAGTAGAAATAAAGATTATTTTTGTGGTAGTAGGAATTAATTTTAACAGAATTGTAGAGCTACAGGGCGTGCTTTCAAATTGAGAAGTTGCATATATGCTTATCAATTAAGAAAAAGGCAACTTAATCTGTAATCTGACTGAACAACAGGGAGCCCTTGTGATGACCACCTGCCCTTTACCATAACTTTTGAGCAAAATAATAAACGATGATTCATTAAGGAATCTGTGCTTTTAGCTAAGAGGAGGGAGTGCTGCTTGAGTAACTTCTAACTTGCCAAACTGTAGTAATCATGCTTTGTAGAGGAGGTAGGTCTATGTGCACTCTGGGCTCATTTGAAGTTGTGCTGTAGATTGTTACGCATAAAAACGTTTTACATCCACGTGTCTTGTTTGTGCTCATGCTGAGCTTTGTAAATCTGATGAAACTCATTAGCCACAAAGTAAGACTAAATAAACTGCAGATGCAGAGGGGTTCTACATAAAGCTGTGGTGTCCAGCCTGTCACTTCAGAGGCATGTGTGGTTGTTGACAAGTTCAGGTTGCTTTCCTGTGCCTGGGGTCATTGTTTGGTAACGCAGGCTTGGCCTGGGGCTCCAGCAGGCTGAATTATTTGGCCAAGGAGCCAGACAGATTTCTGGGCTGTCTGCTGCCCACCCTGTACTGCAGTGCTGGGACCTGTTGTGAACCATGGCATCTCCTTGCTTATAAAGTATTCCCAGGGTAGCCCTTGTCTCTGAAGGAGTTGGAACGAGCATTATAGGTTTGGGGCATACAAAATTGTCAGCTTGTGACTTGGCATATGGAATGACTAGTTGTTTTCTGGTTAGAATGTAAAACTATATATCTCAGATGTTAAAAATTCACCACTTGGATACTACTTATATGTATGTAACTTCTCCTTTCAAGAGCAGACAGACAAAATTCACACTGAAGTATCTTAGGTTGCCCCTTCAGACATTGAAATGTTTATTTCTATGTGTTTCTTTCACAGTCCTAGCCATAATTTACTCCAGCTGCTGAGAACAGGACATTCTAAGATAAAGGCAAAGCAAGAAGTGTCCCAGAACATTTAAACATGTATAAGATGTAACAAAGGCTTGATTGAAAATATTTTTCCTAAATTTTTGATAAAGGTGCTGATGTTCACTAAGAAAACATGAGGTAACTGGGAGGCAAACTACAATGTTCATTTTATATGAATGACAATTAGCAGGCTGAGCTCTGTTCAGACAGCTGCCTCTAAATGTGCCTTGAAATTTTGCCCCTCTAAAATACTTGTGTTTCAAAGAATGAATGGACTTAGTCTGTGCTGGCCCTTACCACAGTGTCATGTCATACAAATGTACTGTTGTAAAATGAATGTTTATTTTTAGATATAACAAATTGGAATGCAGAAATCATATGAAAAATAAATATGCAAACCAGATAACTAGTATGTAATGTCTTCTCCATCTTAGGGTACAATATGAATAATTATATACGCTTTGGTTAGCAAAATTCTTTAGTGAAAATGATGCATGGTGACTGGTAATTTGTCTGAAATAAACTACAGCTGTTAAATATGAATAACATCCCTATGCCAACAGCTAAGACGAAATCCTGTAGTGTTTAATATATTGCCCATTCAACAGCAGCTATGTAATACTAGATGCAACAATGGAAATGTCAGTTGTGATAAACAAAAGATTCATCCAGAATGTCAGAGGCTAGTTTGAATTATTTAATGCCACTGGAGTCTGAGAACAACACCCACTGAAATCTTACTTTTGTGGTGACGTGGACTGCTAAAGACCCTACAGGCATCTCTGTCTTTTTTCTGGCAGAGCTTAATTTTTATTTGGGTCACACAAATATCTGTAGATACAAACCCCTTGGAAATTTCGAACTCATTGCTGTAGGAATGTTTTGGATCTGATTAGTTGCAACAGTAAAGTGATCTTTTGCTCTCAGGGGGACAGACACAAACTTCTGCTAATGAGCAAAACTTGTTAGAAAGACTATTTAAGTTAGCGGGTTGGGATGAGAATCTCTTGTCTACTAACCACACTTGTTGTTTTGAAGGCTACATGTCTTACATCACTCATAGCCACATGAAAATGGCTTGTGGGTTTTTGCCATATGTGGATGAGTGGCTATGCCTTCAATTTTCAGAAGTAAATTTGCTTATGGTTTAGCCAATTTCTCCGTATTTCATTACAGCTAATTAATACACTTTAAAGAGAACAAACACATCATGACTGAAGTGCTATGCTGCTGCTGTAACAAATAATTTTTTTACTCTTGAACAGAATGTGAGACTGAAATGGGGAGGAGGTGGCTTTAAGCTATTCCTTCAAAAAAGACAGCTACCAAAAGTTATGTTTTTCCACTCCAGATTGCTCCTGCTGAAGGACCAGATGCCAAACTGAGAATGGTTATCATCACTGGACCTCCAGAAGCTCAGTTCAAGGTACAGCATGCAAAAACTTGTCAGTCTGTAGTGGCCTTTGGACTGTAAGGGGCAATACTGAAAACAAAAAAAACTTGGTTCCAAGCACCATTTTATTCAGAATTTTACTAAATACTTGATTTTTGCTTTCCTTTTGCTGAAAGGTCTCTCGTATAAATGTAATATAGTACTATCAGAGGCCATGTTCTGGTCACCTGAAAACTGGTGGGAGTTTCATGTAAGTTAGAATCAAGTCTAACATGATTTTTCCCTTTTATTTATGAACACAATATTTTGGTCTTTCTAGCCTGTCTTCATACATACAACAGTGTTGTGTGTTTAATTGAAATAACAGAGCTGACAAGATGAGAGACCGAGTTGTCCCAGGTTACTGTTGCATGCCAATGGAAAATGCTTTTTTGGGTAGCTCTGCAGATAAATGCAAAACTTCTAATTGTATTTCCACTACAACTACAAGAAGATACTCAACCTGATTATCCCATTTGTGTTCAAATTGAGTTATGGAGTGGCATTCTGCCTGAAGAGCCATGGGATAAATCTAGTTACCCCAAAAGTCAAGAGTGATGCAGTCAGCTCAGTGCAGCAGCCTTGCCTCATCACAGATGAGGCCCAGAGTGGGGAGAAAGTCACTTGAGAGTTTATGTCTTGGCATTGTACTCTTGTCTGTTCTCATATTTTTGCTTCAGGGTGTCTTGCAAGGAGGAGGTGCTCAAACTTCAGGCATATCTAGAATCAGTTTCATTAATGCCTTTAGGAGTTTTGGAGAAATATCAGGGCAGGTAATTTACAGTGATAACAGTGAACAAGATGTGTTTGGGATTATTGCTCAGTTACTACGTACATTTGAGAAGCTATTGAAGGCAAAGTATAATTTAAAATCTTTGCCTCCTTGAGGATTTCTGTGTGTAGGTGGGCTTGGCCACATGGCTTGTTCTACATATGGGATGGTCTTGAGATCTGGGATCAGCACAAGAGCAGATTCTGGCTAACATTATTACCATTAGATATCAGTGAACTTACCCTTAAGCAGTTGCAGACCAAAGTAGATTCCAGCATCCCTTATCCTGACTTTTAATGTAGGCAAAGGGTTGTTCTTGGGCTTCTTCTCTAAGATAGACTTGAAGTCCCACATAGTCCTTTTGCCAGCTCTTCTCACCAATGTGAACAATGCAAGGAGGAAAGTCTCCCTTTTCTGCACCCCCTCAATTTGTTAAAACCACATCAGTAAGTCACTACTCTGGGGCTTCTGCTTGCAAAGAAAGATCAATGTGCTCGCACTGCTGATGCTCCTGAGTATGCTGGTCTGGTGAAGGAGAGGGGTTACCTTTTGGGGCTTCCTCAGCTCCAGTCCTCATGGTCCTTTTGCTACTCTTGGAGCAATGTCCTCTTGACCAAGAAGGACAGAGGCAGAGTTCAGTCCTTTTTTTATCACCACTGTTAAGCCAACACATGCCTTACAGTAAGGGCCAAGCTTCATTAGGGCTGTCCTTAAGCTCAGTTTAAGAAGGGACTTCTCTATCATTGAGCATAGACTACTGCTGGTTAGGCACCACGAATGTAATCTGGGTGTACATCAACCTGAAGAGGGAATAACTGCTGCTCAGATGAGTAACAAGCTCTTGGACGGGCGGCGTCATCCCAGAGCCTGTGAGTCTGGCATCCTTTCCCTACTACATTGTGTTCTGCTGTCTGTGATTCATGTCTGTGGTTGCTGCAGTGGCTGCACCCCTTTCTTCCTCAGCTGCAGTAGCCTGAGAATGCTTCGGTATGCAGGGCTATTTGCTAGCAAGGCAACCGGAAAAGAATATGCCACTGGCTCTGCTGCAGTGCTCCCTAGAGTTCAGGCATACCTGTGACACCAATATTCAGAGATGCTCATGATGCCTTGGATCTAGGACACATCCAAGCCAAGTGGAATCTAGTGTAGAGAACTTATTTCAGCCACTGTTTTACTGTGAAGGAGCTGCAGCCCAGTTACATTGCTTCGTTTCCTTAAAGGTTTTTTCAAGAGGTGAAAGACTTGGGATGTTGGAAATATATCTATCTTTTAAAAAGTCAGCATTCCACTTTCCTTTATAATTCAGTAGTAATGCACACTTTTTTCTCATAGTACCTCTCCCACTGAGCCCCTGAAGCCTGTGCAGGTTGTCAAGGTGATATGCACGCTAAAAGCTTTGCTGTTGAAATGAAAAGGGCTATGCTGGCTACTGTCTATAACAAATTTGGAAATAGTTTCAAAATCTCCACCTCAAGGTGATGGCTGGGAATAGTACTTTATCTGCTCTTGGCAAAGCCTCTTGAAGTGCTTTCCTGGAGCTGGAATCTCTGCTTCTAGGGCTCTTGATGGTGCTGGAACATGGTAGTTGTACTGAGTTTTTATATGGCATTTTCTGTGTCACTGGAAAGATAATCACTTTTGTCCTCTGTGATAAGGTCCCGTAACCTGCAGTATCCCACCTAGGTCAAAGCCATGCCACAAATTTTTCCTTACCCCTCGGGTAGAGTCTGTTTTACCCCAAATACTTTTAGCTCCAAGGTCACAAAAAGTCTTTCATATTCCCCATTGTAGAGTAGCATTAACTTGATTAGGCTTTTAGGACATGAGCTAAAAATAAGGTAAAATGAACAGCCACTATTAAAAATAATTATCACATCATGCAATATTTTTAAACTTGTCATATTCCATTGGAGTGGTGGCCTGCAAGATGGTTGAATTTAGCATGTACATAGTGACAGGGCTGGTGAGTGTGATTTAAAGATTATGATGACAAATCTGAACTGGGAAGGCTTTGTGGTCCTAGGTTTACTATCTTTACAGAGCAGATGCCTCTAGGGGATGCAGAGTAGATGATCTGTTTACCATTTCTCAAGAATTCACTGAATGGCAAGGCATAAGGAAATAAATGTGCTTAAAAATCAGCAAGATTCATGAGCTTAGTGGCCATTCTTCTTGCTACCTGGCACTTTTGTGTTACCCAGAAAAGGGAACTGTGTGTTGGTTGGAGTAATACTGTTCACGTGGTGCTATTTGCATCTAGGCAGTTCGACTTTTCACTTAAGAAAACAGAGCAAGCTCAGATTTATTTACTTTTAAACAATACATTGTAATGAGTTGTAAAAGTAGGCTGTTTTCTCTAATTGGAGTCTTTATCCTGTGACTTGTTTGGGGCGGGTTGTGGCTTTTTTTTTTAGTTTAGCATCCATAAAAGAATGGATTTCAGAGCTAATTAATTGCAATCTGTGCTTCTGAGTATAATAAAAAAATGCTTCAGCCAGACAGTTCTTCTCTCCACCACTCTTCTACAGAGATGCAAAAGGTTCTTTTAAAAGCAATGTTTCTTCTGAAAAGCATAATAATAATCTCTGTTAAATTGCTCCATTATTCCCTGGTTTGTCATGCAGTCTTTGAAGTTGGACAGCAGTACTTCCTAGTCTGGTACAAAAATTTGTCTTAGAAAAATAGTTACTATATGTATTAGGGGAAATGCTTTCTTAGGGTTATGTACCGAGAGTTCTTTCTGTGGCATTTCTTGAAGTTAACTAGATATCAATAAGCACATTTTCTTAACCAAAGGCATTTTTTGCAGGCTCAAGGGAGAATCTATGGAAAACTTAAAGAAGAAAATTTCTTTGGACCTAAAGAAGAAGTGAAACTTGAGGCTCATATAAAAGTGCCATCCTACGCTGCTGGTAGAGTTATTGGTAAAGGAGGCAAAACAGTAAGTAGCTGAAAGAAAACTTTTAGTGTTGTACAAGTATGTTTCTTATTTCAGTGTGTATATATGTATAAAGCTTAAACATTCAGCTGAAAGTGAATCCTTTGAAGTTACATTAAACCAGGTGCCATTTTTCTAGCTGTACTTGTTAAGATTTCCTTTCTTCAAGGGTGGAGTCAAGAGAAGCTGAGCTCATAGAATGATTTATTTCACAAAAAAAAGTCTAGCAAAAATTGGTACTCAGTCATATATGCACGGATTTTATTAATAGAAATATCTCTTCCATTTACAAGAACCCACTCAAAACCTGCTTCTGTGAACCTTAGCCTATGCCAGATTTTGCAAGAAGATTTCACTAATCTCATTTCATTAGAATCAAATCCAATGTGTCCAAAGGTAGCATTTCTGGCCAAAACTGAGTGAAAGTGTGATTTCTAAACAAGTGGTAGGAATTAAGACCGGTTCAGACTTCAATATTACAAAAAAAATTTTTTTTTGCTTCAACATATTTGATGGCATGTCTTGGACATGCATAAAATAACACTGAGATATTTCAGTCCTGAAAAGGTGTAGGCACTCCAGTATTTTCATACGGCTGTAAATCAGAAGCCAGCTGGTGTTTGCAAAGAAATGGTTCAGTCTGGAGTCTCCATCCTTGAGGGCAGTGGGGTTTGAAGTTAAGTGTCAGGAGGCAATGCGGCCTCTTCATTACTTGTAGTGGTAAGGTTTAAGGACAAACATGTCTGAAAATTTTATCTAAAACTTTTTAATTAAATAATGCTGTGCAGTTCTAAAATAAAATGAGTGTAAATAGGACAAAGACTCCAGCCTTGAATCTACTCAGCATTATGGAAGTTGATAGGCTACTGAAAGTAATTTGAACACTTCTCATTGCTCTGTTTGGAGTTCTCCATCTTGTGGAGGTTTCTCAAGGAGAACTATATAAATATTTAAACATTTTTCTTCCCTCCGTTATACATTGTATGAGTATTCTGACCTTAAACTTGTAAACTCCAATGTAAACACTGTGGCACATTTGCTTTTTAAAGTCATGTATTTGACACCTTCTCTGTGTTGTATTTAGTCTTTAAGACATTTCTACAAACCTAGAAAAATTGGTGCTAATTTATGTTAGAGACACAAGAGGCTCATCTTGCAAAGTGCTCATTGCTACACAGAGGCTTTCTGTTAGTGGGTTCCCTTTTTTAAACATAACTTGGGGGTCAGCAGTATCTTTGACCACATAACTGTGTCAGCAGTATCTTTGAGGCTTCGTGGTTGTGGGATATTTAAGACTTTCTGACTTCTAATATCTATTTATAGGTAAATGAGCTTCAAAACTTGACTAGTGCAGAAGTCGTAGTCCCTCGTGACCAGACACCTGATGAAAATGATCAGGTGGTTGTGAAAATAACTGGTCACTTCTATGCATGCCAGGTAAGAGGACTGGAATGAATTTCTATATTGCCCTGGTGTTTCCATGGTGTCTCTCTTATATCCACGTGCAGAGCCAAGGGATAGAAGACTTTTTTACTCAGGCTACAGAAAGCACTGCTTGTCAGACTCCTCTGTTTTGCTGCAATAAACTTTCCTCGTGCCTGTGAGAGAGATTTTCAACAATATCGCCGTTACACACATAGAACAATTTCCTTTAATTCTCCTGTTGGTATATGTAGGCTCTGGCACTGCTGAAACTTTCAAAGCAAAAGAAAACCCAACCTGTGATTGGACTGAAATTCAGATGGAAGGGAGATACAAGCCATCACATAGTAGCTGGCAAGAACTGCATGTATATATGCACATTGTCCACATTGCCCAATCTGTTGATGAATTATCATAAAGAAAATTATCACAACATTCTTTCCCTCCTTCAATTCTTAGTTCAGACCAATCCCTTGTTGATACTTCGCTGCAGGTGACTTGCAGTTCAGAAGGGAGATGGGGAGGGCTGGCAAGTCCTGTAAGTCTGACCTTCTGGATTCCCTAGTGTATAAAAAAGCTTGTCCACTCTCTTAAAACAGTGGTTCTTATAAATTATTAGTATCTCCAGAGGTGTAAAATACAAGTAGCCTGTAGCTCAAATAATCCTTGTTGGTAGTCCTCTTCCTATACTCATGCTTTCTGTATTGCAGATGTGAAAACTGACCATGTGGGTAGTGGTGGTAGGTGGAAAAAAGAAGAAAAATGAAAAACTAAGTTGTACATCATGACTAAACCAAGTATATTTTAAGTAAGGAGTAATCTTGTCAGTACTAGGAGCTTAGTTATTCCAGATGTCCTTCATCTCAGTAGCATCTATAGTCTGTTGTAAACAGCAGTCACTGTGGCATGGCATCATGACGGGTTGTTGTTTCTTCTTTATGTCCTTCAGCTTGCTCAGAGAAAAATTCAGGAAATACTGGCTCAGGTAAGAAGGCAGCAGCAACAGCAAAAAACATTGCAAAGCGGACAGCCTCAGCCAAGACGAAAATAAAGGTTTAGGAAATGGCCCATCAGAGACAGATGCCAGACCAAAGACAGACTGTGCGACAGAGAGACGGGTGGTGAGCACCTGTTGAAGTTACGCAGAAGATCCACCAAGCCAATCACCTGTTCGAGGACCAGGCAACCGTTGAACGCTGTCTCTGAGAATGTATTCCTTAGGCTCTCTCAAACTTTTGAAACCCAGCTTTAAAATAAGGACCCCTTCACTTCCCTTTTGTTCTATTCTCACAATTTAACATAAACTCGTTAGTCTTTTTTATTGTTCTTATTATTCCCCAACAATTTTAGAACTTGGTTTAATGAAGCTTTCTCTTCTGAGTTCACTGGTTAAAAAAAAAGGAAAAAAAAAAAAAGAAAAGGAAAAAAAACCAAACAAACAAAAAAAAGAAGGCATTGCTCTTATAGGTCCAGTTGTAAAAGAAGAAACACATTTGGAGGGTGGGATTGTGGGTGGGCTAGGGTTAGAGCAAGGGCACTGACAAGAGTTTAAATGTTAGTCCCAATGTTGAAACAAGTGGCATTTTTTAAAAAGAATTTGGTTGCATTTTTACATAACACTGCCATGAATAACCTAAGGGAAGTGTTGAATGGTGTTGGCCAGGGCATAAAAAGATAAATATGCATTTTACTAAACTACCTCAGGCATTTAGTACCTCAATGAGAAATTGTTCCTTTTTTGCTTTTTTTTTGGTATTTTGTATACTTTATAAAGCTAATAGTTCTTGAGCATTTTATTTTTTTAAAAAAAAATTAAAATTTGATCAGCCACCAGCCAGGAGTACTACAGACTTATCGGGGAAAACTATAGTAGAGCACTTCTAGCTGCTGGCTGATGGGAGTAAGGTGGGTAAAAAAAACACAGCCTCAGATTTTCTGAGGGCTTCAACACCATCATTTGTTTGAAAAAAAAAAAAATTCAGTGAATGTTCAAAAGATAGCGAATGATGCCAACATTCTGATAGCAGCAATGCCGTTTAGTTTTCTTTTAAGATGGGATGAAAAAGTTTGTGACGGTACTTTTTTGGGAACAGGACAAGGAAGTGATGGCAAGAGGCTGGGGTTGGGGGAAAAATTTAGAAGGCTGCAAGAGGCTGAATTTTTTTTTTTGTGCTACTTGATTGAATGCATGAACCCTTTGTGCCTTTGACCATCACTACCTAATAATGCTACATTTAACCATTTGCAGCCCATTTGGACTTTGCCATTTTGTTCAAAGAGCAAGCTTCATCTTCAGTTTGATAGAACACTTGATCTGCTAGAGTGTGTTAGAGGCCAGGAGGGTCTCTGCTGTCAGCAGATCACATCATACTGCTTTCAGTTACCACGATGGGGGAAGGTCAAACAGTGTTTGATCAGTGAAAGATAATGAAAGGCTAAGTTTACATATCCAGCCACTGTTATGGGCCACACTAAGCCACTTTGAAGGTTTTAAAAACTAGTACAAGAAGAAAAAAACAAAACAAACAACAACCTCTCTAGCCTGGCTTGTAATAGATGCAGCAGGATTTATGCACATTCTGCAACCAACCATTAGAGAAGAAAAAAAAAGTGTCAAAAGGCAGGGATAACAGGAAAGTTACCAAATTTTTTAATTTCCGAATGTAATTTGAATGATGATTGTGGTAATAGTGACACATTCAAGTTTCTACAATAAACTTCAGTCTACCTCAGTTTAAGAAAAAAAAAATATGTGGCAACACATGGTGCATAAAGACTGCTGTGTGTGTGTGTGAGCGCGTGCGCGCCTGTATGCGTGTGGTCGACAGAGCCATGCTATTACCTCTGAACCTTTTTTTGTGATGTTTTTTGTGCATGAGATGATCAGAATCACCATGCTGCACTGATTTGAGGGGCACAACGAGCAAAAACATTTGTTTCATCATTTTGTTATCTACCTCTTAGGTTCATGTTGAAATAGAGGCATTACTACATAGACTAGATAATTTTTCCCAAAGATCATTGTTGTACAGATTAGATAATTTTGAAAATGGTCTGAAGTGTTTTTCCTGCATCTCTTCTTTACTAATTGGTTTAAAAACCACAAACTTATGTTGTAGTTTTAGCAAAGAAAATGAGTTTCTTTTCCTTTTTTGACAGTGACCTTCATCTAGCCTTTAGGATAACTTTTTTTCTTACAATGAATTTAAAATTACTGAAGTATGAAAAGTCATAGCATTTTAATTTTTGTTGAGGCTTAAGTCAGTTTGACGTTCCTTTCTTAACATTTGAGGAGGATTTGACTTCATTATTTTCCATAAAAATTACTTTTACAAATATGCGCTGCATTTACATCTGCTGATTTAAGTACTGCCATCTCTTAAATTTCTAGACTTAGTATGGTAAATCATGTTTTTGTTTTCAATTGAAACTTGGTAATTTGGAGTATTTGGGATTAGCTAGAAAGTAAATACTGTAAATGATTTCAATATCCACGAAGTATGGATCATTTTTCATCTGTAATGTGCCCCCCAATGCAGCTCCACTTGCCAGATGCCTCTGAATGGAATAAAGAGTTTAACTCCTATCATCAGATGAAGTTGTGTGGTGTTTTTTTAAATTGATGAGGCACAGGGACAGACTACTCTAAGTATCTGTGGTACTTAGATCAAGTTGGCTCTCTGTCCGTAATAACTGGATAAGGATGAACCATCACCCACAGGAATTCCATAGCTGCTAGGACATCCAGCAGCCAGGTTATAATGTTTACACTTCCCATTACAAGCAGGGGATTCTCTGACTTTTCATTCATCTTTTCCCTCTCATACAACACTGCTATACAGTCTGCAGCACAGCCTGTAGTTAGTTCATGGTTTCAGACCTATGCAGATCACTCAGGCTTATTTGCTGTGGAAAGAATCTGTACTCAGCAGTTCTGACCCAGGGCTAACATGAAGGAATCTTCAACAGGTTTGAAGTGAGATCTGAGTTGCACATTTGGGCATTTTCTGGCTGCTTTTTATCCAGTCTGCTTTGGTGCTGAAGCTCTCTAACGTGGCACTAGAAGCTTGGATATGCAGAACCAGTCACACTAGCAAGCAAATGTGATGGCAACCTAACCTCACACCTACCACCACCACCCCCCAGCCACAGACCACTTGCCAGTGAGGTGGTATTGCCTCTCCATTTAGATCCTTGTTAACATTATTTGGAATAGAAATGAGAGTAGATGTTTTTCTGAATGCTTCAGGGAGAGGGAAGGGTTGGGGAATGAAGAAGCGTCACGAATAATATAATTCAGTGTGTTATTCATGAATAATATAAGAGTATAAAAACAAATTTTCCAAACTCCTGCTCTCTCCCACTTGTTTTCACAGCTTATTTACTGGGACCAACCAGCAGAAAGAGAGAATTGAAGCAGTGTCAGTGGAAGACACTGCATAGGGTGGTGCATTTCACAGGGAACTCTAAGCTAATTTTTTCATGCCACTATGGAGCTGTCTTCTGAGAACTGGCTTCTCTGCCACTTGAGCAGCATAGAAAGTTAAGCCTTCATCTGTATCACTGGTGCCTTGGGGACAGCTGAACCCCTGACTGTTTTAAGCTTTTACTTAATCATGATGCTTCTATTTGCTTCTAACTTTCCAAAGCTTCCATTCCCGAGCTGCAGGTTTGAAGGCATGTGCTGTTAGCTTCTATTAAATGAAGCATGTGTGCTGTGCAGGGCAGCATGGTCTCCATGTGGTACTAGGGCACAGGACTTTTAAATTAACATGAAAAATTGTGGTGTAAGCACTGAAGCTAGGCTGTGACAGATGTTAGCTCAACTGATGGATGCAAACGCTGCTTAATAATCAAGTGACTCATACAATGCAGGAAATCAGTGAAATTATGACTAAAGTTCCACCATGATACTTGTTTCTCCTTTTCTTCCCATCATTAAGGGAAACCTGCATGTACAGCTGTACAGAAGGCCAGATGAATCTATAGACTCAAACATTCCCAAATGTTTTCCTTCCTAAAGTTTAGTGTTGCACAGTACTGATCATCCAGACTGCCTTGGTTGATGACCCTTCTAAGAGGGTCAGACCAAGGCTCAAGTCAGGCAGGCAACCTGCCTGGGACATCACATTAGCTCGGCACAGATTAGGACAGAATCTGTTAAATGGGGGATGAGGAAGCGTTTTTCCTGCATTAGCACTTTTTATTAAATAGCAACCAGTAGATGTTCCATATAACTTTTTCACAATGTTCTTTGTCAGCAAATTGTTATACCTTGTTTTTACTGTTTTTTGTCTCATCAGTCCATTTGATGTCTTTGTCTTGTCTTACAGACTATTACCCCTTTCCAGATCCAAGAGTCCTAGTCTGTTCACACAGAAGCTGTTTCCTATGTCTTACTGTTCTTTCCTGGGTGCTCCTTTTGCTACTGTGCTCTGTGAGACAGGGAGCTGGATACTAAATGTGGGTTCATGTAATGGTGCAGTGTTAGCTGAACCTGCCTCCATTCATCTAGTTTTACTTATCTGCAGCAGCAGCAAAAGGCAAGTGGTTTCGGGGAATGATCTAAAGTTATTCCTACTTATCCCTCCTAGGAGGAAATACCTGATTTAGAACCCATCACTCTAAGACAGCCAAGGTTATCTTTCACCCCTGTGGGTTACTTATTGACAGGTATCATGAAGCATTCTGAAAATCTTTCTTTGCAGTCAGACTTAACGCCAATACCTTTATTTTGTGGGCAAAGATGTTTCATCTGCATAGTTTAAATACAATAAATGCTCCTTACTTAATTTGAAGAATCGTCTGTTGCCTTGTATCAAAAAGCAGGTGAACTCAGGGGCAGTTATTCGTGAAAGCATAGAGGCTAGACACAGCAGGAAAACATGACCAGTCCGAAATGATGGTGAGGGTATTTTCTTTTAAAAGCAAACACCTTTGCCCTCCTCCCCAAAGATCACTTTTTTTGAGCACTACGAACAGCAGCTGCTGTGCAGGGAAGAGATGCTGACAGGCCTTGAAGTATTCTGTGGGGCTATGGGAGGGGAAAAAGGTGATTACTCAGGATGCATGGCAGAGTAAGCTTTTCTGGAAGGAAGAGAGCCTAACCTAGTGATGAAAACTTTGTCCTGTAGTGGAGAAAAGCATCTTGTTTTACATAAACAAGTTTTGTTACCATATTTAAGTTCTTCTAACTGGTTACTCGATCCCACAGCAGGCGGCCTAAGTGTGCACTGCACAGCAACTTCTGAGAGTGGTAGCAGCAGCAAGCAGTGCTCAGTGACTAAGGGCTTCCTTCCAAACTACTCTTGCCTGCTTCAAAGGAGCTGAAGGTTCACACTGCCATACCATGTTGCCTCAATGTCCTTTTTCAGAAACTAAGTGAGAGTAAAACTAGTAGAGGAGAAAACTGCACACTGACAATGAGCTCCATGTTTTATCATGAAGAAAAGGAATTAAAGCTCTCCAGGTTTTTGTGTGTTTTTATTATTATTACAAACAGATTGGCCTGGGCTGAAAAACTGACTTACTGTTGTATTAACTCAAGACACTTATTCTTCTTGGCTTTTGTGTGTTCATTAACACAATGTTTTCTCTCCTCCTTCAACTTGGAGCATGACTTGCTTCATTGTCACCAGCAGCAAATGGCTTAATGCGAGAAGCCTCATCTCAACTACCATTTCAGATAGTTTTTTCCTTGCAACACAAGTCTCTTCTGTGCCGCTACTGCAGGCAGGTCTTTCAAAGACACTAGAAAAACAATTACTGTAAAGGCTGAGGATGAGTTCAAGGTAAGTAGCTTACGCAGCCGTCTTTGCCCCACTCTTCTTACTGCAAAGTCCATTGACAGCAACTCTCCCACGAAGCTCCCTTATGATAGGATTCCCTCTTTGACATTTCATGGTTTGATTTGATCTTAAAGGTCTTTTCCAACCTTTATGACTCTCTTGATTCTAATAATTTTTGTCACTTGTTCAGAACTTTACCTAGGCACACCCAACAAATACACTGTTTTGTACTGATCAACTGTAATGACTTAAGTCAGTAACTAAGACTGTATGTCTCTCAGATGTGTGAAGGCACCATCATTTCTCCTTCCACTCAGCAGCTGCATTAAGTTCTTGTTCAAGATGATCACTACTGTTAGAAGACAGTCCAAATATGAAGTCTTCTGGCAGTGACTGTGGAGTTATCTGTGCTAACTGGTCATCGTAGGAACCAAGAGTCCATAGCTTCTCCAATTCGTAAGCCTCTCGTGTCTCTGGCAGCATGAAATGCACCACTATGTTACCTGCACAGAAATTAACATGAGTTGTAAAGCAACATTACACTTCAGCTGCAGAAAGAGCTCTGGTCTTCCACCCCCATTCTGGCTAGATATAACAGGCCACCTGATGGAAATTTCAAGTTGCTGATTCCACTTCTTGAACAGTGTTAGGAACTGGGCAGTCCTTCAAAAGACTTCAAGACTACAGCCAAGAGAATGAGTGGGGATAATACTCTGGTTTAATTCAAAACACCACCACAGGGACTCCAGACCAAAGAAGTTATGACTTCTTGGGGACAACAGGAAGTAAATCAAAAGTAATTTTACTTGAAGGAGTTTCCTCCCTAAGGTTACAGATAGACTATCAGGTTTCCTGTATCACCAGCAACATTTGACTATAGCCAAATCATTTTCCTTAGGTGTGTTGCTCACATTTCAGTTGTTGGGTTTTTTTTATACTTTGCATACTATACTTTGTTATACTTCATATTTTTTATACTTTTAACTTTGTAATGTTTTTGTAGGCTTTCATTTATTCTATGCAAACAACAGTAGAGAAAATTAATTCTAGTTGTACTTCTAATGCACTTTTTTCTAGTTCTGCCCTTAGATTTTTTTCTCACTTACCATCACTAGCTGCAGTCCTCCTCACCCACCCATGCTCTATTTTAAGCCCCCCCCAAAAAATTAGAGGGTGAGATTCTAGAGCTAAGAGTGAAGGAGAAATGCTTTCTGAACGCAGACTCATGTTTGTGTAAAGAGTTTCACACTTGTAGAATGAAGAATTGAACTCCATTTGTTAGGACTGAAGTTTTACCCTGTGTCATGGTATGATCTGGGCAGCAGAAAAGTCTGTTCAACAATTCAGTGCTAGAAAAGCATACAAAGAGCCTCCACTCACAGAAACAAGGATTATATAAACCTGAGAACACTGACTGAAGTAGCTTTCCCACCCCCCCACTACTCTTATCTTCAATTTATTAAGACCTGTTCTAGCCGCTGCTAAAAGCATTTTAGTTACTGCTTTCTTCTTGGTGCCAATGATCTTTAGTGAAAATGTATTTAGTATCTCAAGCAACAACAACTGGAATTCCAATATATCAGCATACTGCAGACTCTCCACAGCACCCAGGTTCATGGTGAGATGCTTCCTTCAACAAAGAGCTCATGCAGAACTTCATATTGGTCAGATTCATGAATATTTACCAAAATCGATGCACAGCCAATCATCTGTCTCCTTCCCTTCAATCCGAGTATGAGGATCACTTTCTTCTTTGTGGTGCTTGTACTGAGGGAGAAGCAATGGCAAAAAAAGTAAATACTTTGCTTTTATTCAAAAGCACTCAAATGTAACAGGTAAGCTGGACTTTGCTGAGTTGTTTAGTATTGCCTTCAGTCTGAAATTAGATTACCTAATGTTGGCTCTGGTGTCTGCACAAAAAAAGAGTAA
Source organism: Apus apus (assembly GCF_020740795.1). Taxonomy (NCBI): domain Eukaryota; kingdom Metazoa; phylum Chordata; class Aves; order Apodiformes; family Apodidae; genus Apus; species Apus apus. The sequence continues at coordinate 33,120,764 of NC_067283.1, read as the reverse complement.
GTTTTCACTGATACAAGTACACATAAGTAGATGTTTCTCAATTGGATTCTAATGCTCAGCATTCTCATAAAGTTATCCATTAATTTTACAGGTGTCCACTTTTTCCTCAAGATGAACACTATAACTTAGCATTAATCTTTCAGTTATAGGTTTCCTGTAACAGCCAATACCACTGAATTTTATTTTGTTTCAGATAATTTTCATCATTGTTTTACATTGGCTAGTTAAGGATGCAGAAATGGAGATGCCAAGGTTATCCTCTTCTCAGACAGAGGAGTGGGGAGAAAACAACTTTCAGCCCATGCTGTGAGGAAGGCATCCAGACAAACCTCCTGTCTCTTGAGAGCAGGCTCTCAACACTGACTACAAGCTGTGGGAGGAAACATGACTGACAAGCAGGTTTCCAAACTATGAACCACTGTGAAAGAGGGGAGGGGGTAGCTCAGAGCTAGCCCCTGCAAAAGCTCAGCTAGGGCAAGGTAGTTTGTTCCCTATCCAACATGGTGATTTCCAAGATTCCATCCTGAGAGGCCCAGCTCTGCCCAACTAGTATATTAAGAACCTAAGCACCCACCAGAGCTGAAGAAATTCAACAACTCGAGGCTTAAAGTACTGCCTCTTTCACATCTGGCCATAGCCTACTTGTTTCTTCACAGAAAGCATCAATATAAAAAATAAAATGAAGTCAGCTCTATCTTCATAGAGGTCATTTATTCAAATTTCTACCTCATTTCTAGTTTAATCAGTCAATCAAAAATATGGAAATCTTCTTCAAGCTGAAATTAAAAAACAAACCAAACAACATTTACTTCAGCACAAGGCCACAAGGAAGACTGAAACTGCATGGCTCTAGCAGACATTCCTGCTATAGAAGACAAAATACAAAATAGGTTGTAACAGCATAGCTGTCTAGCAAAACAAAATGCAGCTGTTCCTGGTCCTTCCCACACAACACTAGCTGCCTGACAATAGCCCTAGTTTGCAAACCAGAATGGAGAACTCAGAACTAGTTCTACCTTCCTCTCTTTAAGATACCTTGTGAAATATCCTCAAAAGCAGGTACTTGTCAAGGACTCTCTGAAAGTAGGTTTAAACTACTAATGAGCCCAGTGTGCACTGCCATCAGCTATGTAACAGGGGTTGGAAAAGCTCACCTCTGCTACAAGCTTTCTTCAGCCCTATCTTTAACAGCTGTGCAATGGTAAATAGATTACAATACAGGGCAAGTATTAGTTTCTTCCTCTAGCATGAAACCAAATGGGAAGGGATAAGCAATAGTTGGGACTTTGCCATTTACAAACTACTGGAATAAAAGCAGCAAGACCTCACACTACGTGTGAACGGCTCTGCATTATAGTGTGAGTAAATCGTGCGTGACCATAACGTGGAGATGCTGTAGGTAAAGCCTGCCAGCTGCCCAGTCCTGCTCAGCACCTGCTCTGCTTGACATCTTAAGCTTCAGCTTACTTCGCCTAGAAAACTTTCCATGCCAGACAAGCTCAGCCACTCCTGCGTACTTGGCCAGGCTGCCCTGGTTTCTCGGACGCCCAGGAGGATGCATGTCTCCCCAGGGGCTCTGCCCTTGCCAAAGAGCTGCTCTTGCAGCCACCAGAGGGAGCCGCCAGAGGTAACGCAGGGATGTTTTTGCAGGGTGGGTGGTATTCAGTGATCTCCTGGTTTGGGGGAGATGGACAGCTGTTAAGACTAGCATGCTATGGAAGTAGTAGAGTACAAATTAGGCACTTAAATGTAGTACATTCAAATCGCGCTAACCTAAGAAACTCCTGTCACCTGCTCAGAAAGGCACTGAACAGCAATACTATCTCCCTCTCAAGCCTCACAGCTGAAAACAATGGGACTGGAAGGAAGTAAAATTAAGAAGAAAAAATGGTGTCAAGAAGGGAACGTGTGTGAAGAGAAGGCAAAACACAGGTTGAGTACAGAGAGTTGACAGACGGGGGGCAGTCGTACTCCTCACACTGCTCTTTCTGGCCTTAAAGTTTCTCCCTCCTAGTCTGGTCCTTATCTCTAAGCTCCATCTGTATTTTTATTCTGACCTCTCTCGTTGTACTGAAAAGCCCACATTCTGCCAAAGCCAAATAGTGCAAGACTGCTGTGCAACGATGGCTGCTGCTGCTTCTTTCCTCCTCTACATGGACAGAATGGTGACTGTTAACTTGCAGTTTGTCTTAGCAAGCCCATGAGGGGATCTTGTGCCTCCTACCATACCATCTTTTTTCCAGGCTTATGATTTACCTGAGAACCTGGAATCTTAGAGATTAGGGCTTGAGAGTAGTTAAATTAAGCTATTTCAGCTGAGTGGGAATAGCTATGAAGCTTGTTGGATGGAAGACAAAAGTGGACACAGGTTATCATCACCATTTCACATCACTCTTGTTCTAGCCACCAAATTGTGCTAACGTCATCACCATTCTAAACACAGTGAGGTCTGTTTTTAAAATATTTGCTCTACATTTTAAGTAATACTGTTAAGGGGAATAAAAATAGTTAGTTGGGAGGTATATTAGGGACTGAATAACATAAAGATAATTAGTTTCATTTGTCTGGTACACCACCTATATGTGCAGTCCCAGGGAAATTCCTTTCACATTTAAAACCATTCCTCAAAACCCAGAGAGGGCAGCAGGAACTGTCTTACCATATTCAGCATGTAATGTGCCATTGCATGGAGATGTCGTGTTGAAGATCCACTCACAATTATAAAATAATTTGAGTAATTTATTTCTGGAGGTAGCTGGATGACACAGATGTCTTTAGCATTTTCTTGCCTCAGCAGAGCTACAGCAAAGTCAATATTGAACTTTGGAAGAACAGTATCTGGAACACAGAGAAAAAATAATACAGTGGCAATTTATCTTTTTAATTGCAAAAAACCCAACCACTTAAGAAGACATAAAATGGCAATGAACTGAATTACAGCCTAAGCTAGACATTCAGTATAGCAGCTGGTTCGATACTGACAATGCAACATGAACTGCAGACTTTTAAAAATAATTCTTAAAACCATCAACATTGAGAACTAAACACTTTTCTGGTAAATAACACTATCACTAGATATAACAGTTAGTAGACATCAAAGTTTCTGTTAAGTATCTTATTTCTTGTTGTTAGTACTTAAGAGTCAATGCTATCATCAGATATACGCCAACTAAGATGAAAGAAACCTAAGTATTTCAACAGACATTATGAAAACAACGGCCAAATCTAAAAATGTTTCAGACAATGCTCTTCAATGGGCCTATGATAATACATGGTGATGAAATGGACTCTAACATCTTAAGTATGTGAAATCAATATATTGAAAATGGAGCTGATGTGCAGTGTGAAGGTACTTTTTCTCTTCACACCGAGTTAAGTCACTTCTCTTCCCTAGCCTGTTCTGCCACAGAGCATTGCAATATTGTAGACAAAAGCTTTAGTCCTTCAACAGTTTAAGCAAGCCAGCTTAGAAACTAGAAATAAACTGATTTCATGGTGTGAACAGGAGGTAGTTGCACAAATTTACTAATGTGCCCTGACTGGGTAGATGCAACTTATGTGCATACTTAAGGAATAATTGGAATCTGTCAGCAATGCATGCCTGCCACTATAAAGAGAACCAAACATCAGCACAAAGCCAAGCTTTATACTTACCAATATAAAGAAAAAGCCAAACAAAAGAACAATAGCTACATATAATTATATGCATGAATGGGGATATGAAATTGGATCAGATCTCTGTAAAGGAAAGCCTTTGAGCTTAAGGACTCATGCAGTCCTTCAACTTTGCTGTGGTCACACATGCAGAAAATTAGCAGTGGCCACAGTTCCTCCAGACACAGCAGTTACAAAAGTTAAATATTTGTCTGGTAGCCACATGTGAAGCCTCTAGTGCCTACTTAGAGAACCAATGGTCTGAACAACCCCAGGCACACTGCCACACTGAATGTCACGGTCAGATCTAGGCTAGAGAAGATTTGGCTAGAGAAGATTTGCAGAACAGCTACACAAGACCATCTCTGTGCACACAATGCTTATACCCGTAACCAGTCATCACGCTACTAAAACTGTGAACCATACAGGGAAATTTCCTTGCGAGTATACACCAGAGAAACACATCTTCTACTCGGCACCACTCTCCTCAAAAAGCTCCCAGAACATCTCCGCACGTAGATACGGACAGACCCGGTCTATGCTACCCACCGACTCCCCCCTTGACCTCAGGCCTTCGGAGATGATGCTGGCACAGCACACCCTGACCCTGCGGTCTCAGCCAACACAAAGGCGATTCCGTCGCAGCAGGCACCCTTAGGATCCTCCTGCAGCCGCAGGATGACATCCCATGCCTCCCGAAAAGCCACCCGCTTCGCGAGACGCTACGCTTCGCCTCGGGCACCGTTTCCCGCAGCGGGGGTGCGCACCGGGCAGGGCCGAGGCTCTCCGGGCCCCCTGCCGGGCTGCCCGCTGCCCACGCTCGGGGCTGCCAGGCCTCGCCCGGCGCGGTGACCCCGCGCCCTGCAGCACCGCGGGCCCGCGGGGAGGGTCGGCGGACAAACGCGCTCCCCCACCCGCCGGGGCCCTGTGGGGAAGACGCGGCTCAAGAACCACGAGAGCACCGGACCGAAGCGCCAACCGGCAAGTCAAAAGGCTCCCGGCCGGTGCGGCGCACCCAGGCGAGCCGCCGGTTCACCCCGGCCGCTCGCCCTCCCGCGGGCCGGGCCGCCCTTCGCCGAGCCCTACCTGCCGCCTGGCGCCGCTCCGCCGCCCCCAGCGCCCCGGCTCCCGCGCCGCTGCCTGCCGCGCCCCGGCGGCCCCCGCGGGGAGCCCCGGGCCCGGGCCCGGCCGCGGGCCCCCGCAGGGCACCCCCCGCCGCGCGGGCCCCGCGCCGCAGCAGCCGCCAGGCCCCCGGCGCCGCCCGCCACATGCCCGCCGCCGCGCCCCGCCCCCCGCCAGGCCGCTCACCCATTGGCCAGCGGCGGGCACGCCTCTTCATCTGATTGGCCCATCCTGCCGTCCGTCAGGCGCCTCTCCTGGGCGCCTGCGCAGTGCCTGGCTGGAGCCCGCGCGGCCGGGCGGTCCCTGCTGCTGCGCCAGAGGTCGCGGCCCGGGGCGAGCGGCGCCCTGCGGGGGCGGGCTGTGGGGGCCTGGCTGCCCGGCCCGGCCCTGCCCTGCCCTGCCCTGCCCTGCCCTGCCCTGCCCCGCCCGGTCCTGCCCCGCCCCGCCCCGCCCGGCACCGCCGCGGGCTGCTCTGGGTGCCGCGCCGGACTCCCGCTGCGGTGGTTTGGGTGTTCGGATGAGAGCAAAGGGGCGGCTGCGGCTCGGCCTCCCTCCCCCTTGTCCCCGTTTTGTGCTCCTCGGCAGCGTTTTCTGACGGGTGCCCGAGCCCTGGGGCGGTCAGCGGGGAGGGGCGGGCGAAAGGGAGCGGCCCCGGCTGCCGGTGACTGCCGTGCTGCTGCCTTGGGGAGCTGGAGGGGCAGACAGGGCACATGAGCGCTGCCGTACAAACCCTCGTCACCTGTCCCGGTTCGAGCCTCCTGTCCCCTCTTAGAGCCCATGGATCTGCCTGAAAGGCTCCAGCTGCTTCGCAACTCGCACATTCTTCTCGGGGAAGTCCCTTTTACGTCTGTGGGTAACTCCCACACGGTGTTAGTGAGTGCAGGGTGGTGGTCCTGCTATGGCTGTTGTGCTGTGGAGGATGTCAAGGGTTAAAAAGCTACAAGCTGGGCAAGCTCAAGCGTTTGTATTTACTGTGGGTGAAAGGTGTTGCCTTTCGTCCCCTTCTCCTGGAGATGTTGGCATGTGCACTGACAGTGAAATATAAGAATTGCTGGTCAGACTTTTCCCCACCATCACTGAGTGTAAGGGTAAAACAATGGTATTAAGGCTTAAAAGGCCTAATCTTGTGAATTATAAAGGCCTGCAGCGCTAAAAACTTTAGCTTTGTAGGAAGTTTGGCTGTGCTGTACAAGGCTGGAGTTGGTCAGTTATACTAATAGGTCACAGTGTCTGGATGTCCCTTGCAAAGTTTAGTTTGATTTCTCTACAATTCCTTCAGGGACTGGTGTTTTTTAGCCTTAGTTTCAGCCTAGGAATACTTTTGGTAAGAAGAAAATGCTACATCTGATGAGACTCGTTTGCATGCTATAAAAAGTGTTCAAGAAGAAAAAGGGGAACAAAACAAGCAGTTTGAAATAATTATTCATTTTTAAAGTGTTTTTTAACAAACTCATCATGCAGCTAATGTTCCTGTTTCTCTTGATGACATGTTTGAAAAGAGATTCTTTCTAAAGACGATGTACGTTTATGTTTTATGTCATTCTTTTATGTTTTTTCTCCAAAGGGGATGCCTGAAACCTGTCTTGTAACATCTGCTGACATTCACAAATCTGTTGTTTGTCAGCTGTTCTTGCCTTTGAAGGACATGAAATTCATTTCTATCCTGATCTGTTCTGAAATTGCATTCATCTGGTTGGTAAGAAAGTCTCCTTGTGTCTCAGGTTCGTGGTGCCATTGCTCTGAGTACTTTTGAAGGGCAACTGCAAAACCAGCTAGATTGCCAGATGTGCACAAGTGAACCAAGACTAAAGCAAATCCAGTTGTGTTTTCTGGAGGTAGATACTGGTTCGATTGGCAATTAGGCAGCTCAGCAGGTTTCTCATCTGACAGTATCTCTTTCTGCGACAAAGGAAATGTACTCCTTGAAATCATTAGATGGTTTATTTGTCAATGCAGCAGTTAGATTCCATTGTATAAAAGTAAAGATGTATGAAATGGAAGTTACAGCTGAAAAGGCAAAATCGAATTATAAAACCTTAATATTCTGACATTATTTTTAAAGGAAGATAGTGTAAACTATTCTGTATACTTAGGTTAAAGGTAAAAAAGTTCTTAAAGTGTGCTCGAAAGCTGTTTCCTATGAATAAGCTCAAGATGTGCCTGAGCTCCTAACATGCAGTGGTTTGCTGAAACAAGATGCTTTCTGCATATAGCCTAGGTCAGTGGTAGCCTGCATCATCACTGGTCCTAAGCATTATAGCACTCACTGATAGACTTCATTTTTTCATGCTGCATTACAAAACACATCATCCTAAGCTTTCCACTAAACCCCTGTCCTGCCTCAAGCTAGAGCAACACATACACATTACAGTCCTTCCTGTCAGCATTCAGGCAGTAATTTCTGTAGGAAACGTGTTTTCTGTTTAAGTCAGAAAATAATTTTAGATGCCCACTTATGGTTAGGTAATTGGGTGTTACATATAAGGAAGATGGAACAATGGCAAATATGGTGCTTTTAGTAATATGACTGAAATGGCCACAAAATAATTAAAATAATTGGAGAACTTGGAAAGAGACGAAGAAAAGAGGCAGTTGAATTTTAGGACTCATGAAGTAATCTCACAGATACGTTGCAATCTGCATTTTTTAATATCCTTTTAAAGGATAAGTGGTAGTGAAAAATTGATTCCCATTACAAATGTTAGGCATTTGACAGGTCTGCTAAAATACCAGGAAAATATGTTTATGCTTACATATCATCTTAGAACTGAGGACAATATGTATCAGAGATGTTCCAAGAGACAGTAAGTTAATTATATAAAAATACAGATCTTGAAAAAATTTAGTGTTTAGAAATGGATTGTGTAAGGTTATTTGCCCAGCTGTAATTGAAAGTTAATTTTATTTTGATTATAACCTTTCATATTAACAGCAAGGCTTTTATAGAAAATGAACTGTTCAAAGCATACTATGTCTGTTTTCTCGTCTCAGCGAACCTTTTTTAGCAACCTCTTCTCTTTTTCAAATAAGATACTCTCCTTTTCTCATCATGTAGTAAAATGCAGTCTCAGCAGTTTTGTGTCTGGTTTTGCTCTTGGAAGCGCCACGATGCAGAATGATGAGCATGTGTGGCTAGACAACCAGATCATTTGGGAAAGGCCTCAATCTGAGTTTTCTTAACACAGAATTGCAGTTACAGTGAACAAGTGAAGGCACATTGATTCTGCAGAACTTTACACATTGTAAGCTGCATCATGCAAAAGCAGAAACTGGAGCAGAGGGCTTTATTTATATTGGGGTTTTCATTATTGGATTAAGTGGTCAAAGATGAGGGATGGAGGAGCAAGCAGAAGTCAAAGTGTCTACAGCAGGAGAGAGAGGAATGAAAAGAGTAGGGGAAAGGCTAGTTGAATGCTGCCCTTTCTTGGTAGAACCCTCATGTTGCTGTCCCTTGTGCACAGAGCATGTATCTGCCCTCTGGGGAGTTGTGGTGCCAGCCCAGGGTCTCCAGACAAACAGAAACAAAGCAGACAGAGGCAGCATCAGCAACTGCATCAGAAGGTTTTACATGGGAGCAAAAGTTTGAAGAAGGAGAGCCAAGCAGATGGGCTTCATCTTGTTGCTTGGGTGTTTGTGGTCTAGTTTATAGTGAGATGCACATACTGGTAGCCGTGTCCAGCAGGAAACTAAATGTGTCCAGCCCTGGTTTCTGGCCCTGAGGCCAACTGGCATGTAAGGAGCTGCACCCATGCTATTGAACCTTGCAAAACAGGGTGGCTGCTGCCAAACTCCCACTGAGGAGCAGTGCCTCTGGTGATTCCCAGAATCTGGGGTTTGCTTGGTGGGGAGCTAGCCTGCCTGGGGCAAGACTGTGCTAGGACCTCCTGAACAGTGTAACGTCAGTGGTTCAGTGCCAATGCCTGGGAATAGGCCATGGCACGTTTCATTCCACAGGGAAAACATGTGCCTGCCCCCCATGTCTTTCTAGTAAAGGCATGAGTCCTGCTAAGGCAGTAAGCAGCTATACTGGGCTGTCTATTTAAGTATTACTGAGGAGTGGGGATTTTTGTTTGGTAGTGTGTTTCGTTTTGTTTTTTAAATTAACCTTTTTTTTTTCCCCCTCCAGATTATCATCTGATTGGTTTTGCAGTTAGTTAACCTAGAAGAAAACCCAGATAAGTGAGGGGGAGGGTGTTAGTAATTCAGAAGAGTTTATACTAGATGATAAGCAAGAACAGCAAGTGCTCAAAACTACCTGGTTGTTTTCTACAAAGGACTATTTTAATATTTCTAATTGCACCAAGCCCCCAGAAGTTACCATCCCATCTACATGTGCTTTTACCTTACCCCCTGTTTTTCTATACCAACTGTAAAACCCCTTCCAAGTACAGTTCAGATATGAGTCCTGTACGTATTCTAATAGTCGGTGTTAGACTAAAGATTTAAACAACGCCTGGTTTGCTTTTCAGCAGAGGGTTTCTCTCAGTGCTAATAGGGAAGAAAATTGCTTTGAAGTTGCTGAAGTAAGTACTTTGTCCCTCCTGGTTCTCTGCTTGTCCTGCGCTTCTCTCAATGGGCTTGTATTGCTTGTATCTCCTGCAAGGAATGTGCTGAGTTAGTTGCTGAACAACATTTAAATGGAAGTCCGCATTTAGCATGTGACCAGTGCTTGAGGCAATTAATCCTGTATTCATAACATATATTCTATCTCCTCCTTCCCTCTTCAATCCCATCTAATGGGAAGGAGCCATAGATCAGTAGTGGTGGCTAGGGCCTGGTTAATGAGAAGGCTGCTTTGCCTAGTGAACTACTGTTGGTCTGTGGAGGTGTTTCTTTCTCACCACTGACTGTGAAGGTCAAGCATACTCTTGACTCAGGAATCTTGGTGTAGTTTTACAGTTTCATGAGAAACAGCCAAGCTAATAATGCAGTAACAAGTGCTTCTGTTAACTACTTTCTTGCATGCCCAGCACCTTTTCCTCAAGAAATTTATTTGTCAGTTATTTAATGAAGAATTTTGCTCATTAATTCTTTAACTGTCAGTCATTTGCAAACGGTTCTTGTAAGAGTTTTTGAGCAAAATTAAATTTCCATTTGTTAGGCTTTACTGCATATATAAATCACATAATGCAGTTTGAGTTTGCTTACTGCTTACATGCAGTTCCCAGGCCTTCTAGTATTACTGGTTGTGCTTATGAGCACAGAATCTAATTTTGTAGGAGTCTTTAACATCTGCATATTTTCCAGTGGTTTTGTGGCTTAAGACAGTAATCTCATTGTCTTGAATATTTGCCAGAATATTTGTGAAAAAAACCAACACCACAAAACCCCAAAACCCAAAAATATAGCTAATGGAAATTTATGTTGTTGGTTTTGTTAATATAAACTAATATTATTTATTGTTGCTTGAACTGTTTTTAATCTTAGAAACTAGCAACTTACTTGTAAAGGACAAAAGCCCCAACAGCAGCGCAGACTGCCAACAAGCCAAGGAAGATAAAGACACCTTCTGTTGTTCTTGATGATGATCCTAGAGTTCAGAAAGTAGTTTGATTAAAAGCCTCTCTTTTAACCATGAGATAGATTTTCTAAAGAAAATGTCAATTTTACCTGATTGCTGTAGAGGTTGATGTACACTTAATACTTCTAACATGCTAAGCATTGGAAGTCAGTGACTTTGGCAGGAGGTGGTGCTTTCACATCCTAATTGGTTTAACTCTCAGTTCCACCAGAGTGTGAGTTGGGCTTTGCCAGTTTTCTTGTATGATCCATGCTCCTGAGAGAC